>NC_135236.1:78826853-79490916 GCF_051348905.1 Ranitomeya variabilis | reverse complement strand
ACGGTACGATTCGTGACGTTCTAGCGATATCGTTACGATATCGCAGTGTCTGACACGCAGCAGCGATCAGGGATCCTGCTGAGAATCGTACGTCGTAGCAGATCGTTTGGAACTTTCTTTCGTCGCTTGATCACCCGCTGACATCGCTGGATCGTTGTGTGTGACAGCGATCCAGCGATGTGTTCGCTTGTAACCAGGGTAAACATCGGGTAACTAAGCGCAGGGCCGTGCTTAGTAACCCGATGTTTACCCTGGTTACCAGCGTAAACGTTAAAAAAACAAACAGTACATACTTACATTCTGGTGTCTGTCCTCCGGCGTCTCAGCTTCTCTGCACTGTGTGAGCGCCTGCCGCCGGAAAGCGAGCACAGCGGTGACGCGGTGACGTCACCGCTCTGCTTTCCGGCTATGGCGCTTACACAGTGCAGAGAAGCAGAACGCCGGGGGACAGACACCGGAATGTAAGTATGTACTGTTTGTTTTTTTTACGTTAACGCTGGTAACCAGGGTAAACATCGGGTTACTAAGCGCGGCCCTGCGCTTAGTTACCCGATGTTTACCCTGGTTACCCGGGGACTTCGGCATCGCTCCAGCGCCGTGATTGCAAAGTGTGACCGCAGTCTACGACGCTGGAGCGATAATCATACGACGCTGCGACGTCACGGATCGTGCCGTCGTAGCGACGAAAATTGCACTGTGTGACAGTACCCTAAGAGCACTGGTGACAACCAACCTTACGGACCACCTTCATACTTGTCTCTACAAAAGTCCATATACAACCCTACCTAAATCCGTCTATTGTGTCACTGCCTTTATCTTAAAGGGGATTTGTCACCAGTTTTTTGCTACCCCATCATGATGTAGGAGCAGAGACCCCGATTCCAGCACTATATCACTTACTGGACTGTTTGCTGTAGTTTTGATAAAACCACAATTTTATCTGCTGCAGATTTAGCAGTTCGCCGAAGCTCTGTATAACCTCGCCCACACCACTGATTGGCTGCTTTCTGTGTACGCTGTGCATAACCAGAAAGCTGCCAATCAGTGATGAGGGCGTGGTAATACAGAGCTAATGAATATAGAGGACTACATGGCAGCAGGTTTACTAGTTTAATAGTGATAATCTCCTGATAAAATTACAGCAAGCAGCCCAGTAAGTGACACATCGCAGGAATCAGGGTCTCTGTCCCTAAATTATGCTGCTCTCAGACAAGGTGGCAAAAACCTGGTGGCAAATACCCTTCAAAAGTATGTTCAATCATCTCCCATAACAAGGCTCAACTGAAGAACAGTGCTACATCCAAATCCTGATGTAACTGTACCATGCTCCCTCCATCATAATGTCCCATTTATAGCTGTGCTGTTCTATACACAGACAAATGGACTCCTTTGGGTGCCAGGACACAGGTGCGTCTTCAACTTTTTCCATTCTTTAGTTTGACCCCCATGTGTATGTTACATTTGGACCTTACAGTGTGCTATCAAATACACTGATTCTCAATATTCACATTTATGGACTTTGATTGGTAGTCGGGGCCCTATGTAAAAAGCAAGGAGGCAGCGTTAGTTCTAACATATACCAAGAAGAACGCTATCAATGTGAACACAAACTTATTGAATCTTACTTAAAAAGAATCTATCATATGAATTTTACATCTTATTTATTGGACCATATATGGCTACAAGTGATGAGCGAGTATGCTCGTTACTTGAGCATTCCGAGCACGCTCAGGTGGTCTCTGAGTATTTTGGGCGTGCTCAGAATTTTAGTTTTAGTCGCCGCAGCTGCATGATTTGTGGCTGCTAGACAGGCTGAATACATGTGAGGAATGCCTGTTTGTTAGGTAATCCCCACATGTATTCAGGCTGTCTAGCAGCCGCAAATCATGCAGCTGCAGTGAAAAAAACTAAATCTCCGAGCACGCCCAAAATACTCGAAGAACACCCGAGCATGCTTGGAAAGCTCAAGTAACGAGCACACTCGCTCATCACTAATGGCCACCTTTACTGAATGGATGCATGAATTACCTAGTGGAAGTAATAAGGTTCTCATATCATGTAATTTAATCATTTTGGCTCAAAGTGGCTAGTGATAATTAGGTACAATAGTCAGTCGTGGGATTTGGTACTGAACCTAAAATGGACTACAAGAGCTTAAAGGGAATCTATCAGTAGGATTAACCCTGCTGAGCCATCTATATGGGTTTGTAGGGCATAGAAAGTTGAATAAAATGATTCTGTGATGTCTGTGATCTGATTAGTTTTTCCCGAGAAATCCAAGTTTTTTTTAATATATAAATGAGCTGTTTTGATTTGTGATGAGTGAACGTGCTGGGATAAGATGCTATCTGAGCATGCTCGGGTGCTAATCGACTATCTTCGGCTTGCTCAAAAAATATGTTTTAGTCGCCATGGCTGAATGTCTCAAGACTGTTTGACAGCTGCAGCACATGCAGGGATTGCCTATCAAACAGCCAATTCCCACATGTGTTGCAGCTCTCGAAAAGCCGCGAGATATGCAGCTGCGGGGGACTTGAGCATATTTTTTGAGCACCCGAGCATGCTCAGATAACTGTAAGAAAAAGAAAAATTTGGCTTGACGCCCTAGCCAGCTCACCGACTGCCCCAGGTGCATGGAACTCCATCAGGATTTGACGAGGATCAGCAAATTACGAAGGTAGGCGTTCCAGCTCCTTAAAACAATTTCTTTATTCTTCCAAAAGTTAGAACACGACAGACGGCAGTGTCCTCTTTACATGTGGATAGGCACACCAGGCACTGGCGGCCAAGCGACGCGTTTCGATCCTAGTGTGGATCTTTGTCACAGCTCTGCCATGTTTTAACTTTTGGAAGAATAAAGAAATCGTTTTAAGGAGCTGGAACACCTACTTTCGTAATATGCTCAGATTACACCTTATCCGAACACGTTCATTCATCACTAGGTAAGATCTATGGACCGGACACAGATTTTCTTAAACATCTGCCTCCAGAGCTTATTTTAAATGAAAGGAGGAGTTACCAGTGTGAGACATGAAGAAAAACTGTAGGAGAACAAAAGCACACAAGACCGTTGGGTGATACTCTTTTGGGTATAAAGAAAGTAAAGGGAAGCTTCTCACCTGAGCAGGTTGTCTGCAGGCACAACTCCTATGAACACCAGAAAATATCAACTGCTACTGTGACTCGTTTCTGGGGAATGATCTCCTTCAGGATGGTTGACCAATCAGACGTAGTAGACTGCGTATGGGTGACCACCTCCATTAGGCTTACAAGCCCAAAAATGATGCACTGCAGAGCATACGTTCACTTTGTCAGCACCATTATAGTCGGCAAATACGTCCCAATCCAGTTTTGCATGGGGGTTCTGACGTATGCCCCGACGGGGTCACCGAGCGTGTGAATAAATGCAATGTGAAAGCACCCTTAGGGACATGATAAAATTAATGTTTTTTATTTCCTCACGCTGGGGTAATGTTTTTTTCAAGTGAAAAAGCAATTTCTAGTTTATCATGTTATCGTGATGTCGTGTTATTGTCCAAATTGGTCATGTAGGTCAGGAGAGTACATGTCTTAAGGTACCTTCACATTAAGCGACGCTGCAGCGATAGCGACAACGATGCCGATCGCTGCAGCGTCGCTGTTTGATCGCTGGAGAGCTGTCACACAGACCGCTCTCCAGCGACCAACGATGCCGAGGTCCCCGGGTAACCAGGGTAAACATCGGGTTACTAAGCGCAGGGCCGCGCTTAGTAACCCGATGTTTACCCTGGTTGCCAGCGTAAAATGTAAAAAAACCAAACACTACATACTTACATTGCGTCCGCTTCCTGCACTGACTGAGCGCCGGCCCTAACAGCAGAGCGGTGACGTCACCGCTGTGCTGTACTTTCACTTTCACTTTACGGCGCTCAGTCAGTGTGGGAAGCTGACGCCGGGGGACGCGAATGTAAGTATGTACTGTTTGTTTTTTTTACATTTTACGCTGGTAACCAGGGTAAACATCGGGTTACTAAGCGCGGCCCTGCGCTTAGTAACCCGATGTTTACCCTGGTTACCAGTGTAAAACATCGCTGGCATCGTTGCTTTTGGTGTCAAACACGACGATACACGCCGGTCTGACGACCAAATAAAGTTCTGAACTTTGTTCAACGACCAGCGACATCACAGCAGGATCCTGATCGCTGCTGCGTGTCAAACTAAACGATATCGCTAGCGAGGACGCTGCAACGTCACGGATCGCTAGCGATATCGTTTAGTGTGAAGGTACCTTTACACTGGCAGCTCCTCCTTTCATGTAAAAGAAGCTCTGGAGGCAGATTATCAGGGAGATCTATGTCCGGCCCTTAGATCTTAACAGCTCGCTTATGTATTAAGAAAAACATGGACTACTCTGGAATAAAGCATCGGATCGCAGATATTAAGGTATCATTTTATTCAGCTTGCTGTGACCTACATGCCCTTATAGACGGCTTAGGAGGGTTGATCCTACAAACAGATTCCCTTTAAACTTATCAAAATCTGCTTGTGATATATTGAGCAATCATCTCCCACCAAAAAAAATAATCAAATCAATAAGCAAAACTCCAGAAATTTTTAGTTTTTGGTTATTTTTCTTTTATATATTATCCTAACTCAGTAGCAATATTCTCACTGTCATTTCCTCCAAGCTCAGTTGTATCAATAAATTCATGTGATCTCCAGTCTGACTACCAGTACACACAGTAACGTGTAGACAGGAAGTCAGTCTCCGACTTCCTATGAAAGACAGAATGGCATCAACATCTATCTTATCGCCCCTGGCGTCTCTGACATAACCACCATCCCAAATCAGCACTGCTTCTACGTACTTCTCATTGCATATGACCTAGTGATCTATACGTATTCCAACTTACTGTATAAACTACAGATATAATAGAGGAATGTTTTTCACAATTATATATAACGAGTCTCCATTAGTTTAATTTTTTTCATAAATCAATAGTAAAGATGAAAATAAGAAATGTTGTAATAAATCTCATTAGAGAAAATCTGCTTCTTTCTTCTTTCTGAACTGATATTTCATTCTCAAAATTTTCATTTCATGGGTAAACTTTATCTTCAGGGGCAACGGATTTTCCCAGTACTGAGGTCAGAGATGGCAGTGGGTGATCATAAAGTTCTATGGAGAATTGTACCTGTCCTTTCCGGAGAACTTGCAGCAGAATGTCTATGTCGGCCTCTATCTTCTCACATGTCCATAAAATTCTTGAAGGACCAACTGTCATCTCCCATCTCAGTAATAGGAAAATCAAGACATTCAATCAAGACAGAATTTACCAGTAAATTGAGAGTGAAAAGTCAATCCAGGATCAATCCTATGAGGATGCTATCCCAATGGAAATCTGTTGTCCAACTGTCTTTACAACTATGTATTATGGTCATAAATGGAATCTCCACATGGTTCCAATCACTGTAATGTACTGACAATGCCAGGAAAAACCCATATGCTCTTATAAAGCTTTGTTCCTGGAAGGAACAACTTCATGCCAACCAGATAGAGACAAATGGAGTCCAACATTCACCGTGGCACATGCGTAGTAGCCATGTCCCCTTGGAGAATCCATCTATACCTTGCGTACGGTCAGATAGTTGGAAGCTCTTACCGCTTATTGTTGTACAAGTATTTGGAAGATGGTTGGTGAGTGGTGACACTTTTTGAAAGAGATAGTGACTGAATAAAAGACATTGTTAAGCTTAAGAAGATAATGTTACAGACTCCATGAGAGTTTCAATCATTCTGAGATATTGTCACTCATACGAGCTTAGAGTTTCTCAATGGAGGATGTAAGTTATAAGAAGATAATGTAGTGTCACGTATTGGATACATGGCGCTTTCATTGGAAGATCGCTTCTCTCGTCAGATCAGTGTATTCTTGAGTAGATGGTGCCACACGTTGGATAGCGGAAATAAGAATAGGATGCTGAGGTTATCCACAAAATTAGTGTCAATCATTATAACAGTATTTCCTATGGCTCATTTGGTCTTCCACCTAAGTTGCCAGTTGAAGACCACTGTATAACAAGGTATGGCTGAAATGCAGACTCTTGTATTGAACTGGTGAGACTGTAGACCTGAAGAAAATACATTCTCAATCATCTGCATTTAGAAGATACCAAATGTATTGGACTGTATTGTCTGCTGAGGATCTGTGATAGTCGTTAGAAAGACATAATGTCTAGGCTCATGATGTTGCCCACAAGAGTGTTGTCAACCAGTATAACAGTGTTTTGCAACAGTGGCCAAGATGTTCTGCATTGTACAATAAAGTATAGTTTCATACATTGAAAGCATAAGACAAGTTTATATGCACTTGTTCTTTTACACCTAAAGAAAAGCATGATTTTTGATTTCCTTACCCTCCACCCCCGCCTCAAGATGTTAAAACTGCTTTTTGAACACATACCCATCTAATATATTGATGAAATTGACTTATTCTTATGCTCTGTAACACCTGCTCTTTTACAGTTTGTGGGTCCTCTTTCTAACCATATTGCCAGTACTAAAGGTTCTGGAACTTTTTCTTCACTTCCCAACATGCATTACTCCTGCCATTGTATAATGGTTTACCTCTCCTGAACTGAAAGCCTTCCCTCTATGTTCAGCATGTATTCAGCTTGACAGATAGGAGAGCAAGGCCAGAAGCAAAGACCTGTCCCTACTTCCTGCAGTGAGACAAAGACCCGACATTAGTGCCTGTTGAGAGATAAAGGACCCATCTCTACTTCTTGTAAAGAGGCTAAGCCTGGCTTCACAGCCTGTAGAGAGACAAAGATCCACCTGCACCTCCTGACAAAAACCTGTCTCCACTTTCTGTAGTGAGGCAAATATCCGCATCCACTTCCTGTAGAGAGGCAAAGACCTGCCTCCACTTCCTGTAGAGGAAAAGATCTGCATCCACTTCCTGTAGAGCGTCAAAGACCAACCTCCACTTCCTATAGAGGAAAGAGCCACCTCCACTAACTGTAGAGAGGCAAAGACCTGCCTCCACTTCCTGTAGAGGAAAAGATCTGCATCCACTAACTGCAGAGAGACAAAGACCTGCCTCCACTTCCTATAGAGGAAAAGAGCCACTTCCACTTCCTGTAGAGAGGCAAAGACCTTCCTCCACTTCATGTAGAGGAAAAGATCTGCATCCACTAAATGCAGAGAGACAAAGACCTGCCTCCACTTCCTGTAGAGGAAAAGAGCCACCTCCACTTCCTGTAGAGAGGCAAAGACCTGCCTCCACTTCCTGTAGAGGAAAAGATCTGCACCCAATAACTGCAGAGAGACAAAGACCTGCCTCCACTTCCTATAGAGGAAAAGAGCCACCTCCACTTCCTGTAGAGAGGCAAAGACCTGCCTTCACTTCCTGTAGAGGAAAAGATCCACCTCCACTTCCTGTAGAGAGGAAAAGACCTGCCTCCACTTCCTGTAGAGGAAAAGATCCACCTCCACTTTCTGTAGAGAGGCAAAGACCTGCCTTCACTTCCTTTAGAGGAAAAGACCCACATCCACTTCCTGTAGAGAGTCAAAGACCTGAATCCACTTCCTGTAGAGGAAAAGAGCCACCTCCACTTCCTGTAGAGAGGCAAAGACCTGCCTCCACTTCCTGTAGAGAGTCAAAGATCCACCTACACTTCCGGTTGAGATATTAAAACCCGCTCCCACTTTTAGTAATGCATTTCAGTGTCTCTGCTGCTAAACACAAATTACACTTGACATAAAGCAGTGGACAGCAAGTTAGACAGATGGGAGGCCTCTGTGATGGCACTTTGAAGTGATTTTTCAGAAATAATACAACACAATTTTAACAAAGTAATTTGCAGATTGTCCATTTATCACACTATGTATCACATGGGATCAAGTTGTCTGAAAGTATAGCGATCATTTCATCAATTTTAGAATTTAGGAAAATATTCTTTTTGATCGCTAACAATCAGAAAATCCAGGGTTTATAGGTCGGCACTATGTGAAGTAAATTTATTGAACTTATTTTGAGGTACTGTTTAGTATCATTTTCTGGAAGGCATTGTTACACTTCGTGACAATTTGGCATCACTCCTTAGTAGATATCGCTAATTCATGAGAACAGTAGCAGTCATCGGAAGACATTGTCACTTATTGGAAGGTGTTGTCTTGTCACTTCCTGAACACTGGTGTTACTCACATTTTTCTTTGGTTCCTGTTAGATTATAACGTTATGTCAGCAGGTGATATTTTTTCCAGTTGTCTTAAGTAATGTTACTAACTAGCAATACAAAGTAATTATTGGTCACACTCACTAGTATTGATGTGTTTATCTTTGTGCTCCCGGAGTTTGCAAAGTTTTGGATCTTGACATGCAGGATTATGCATAGAGAAATATGGACTGATGATATCATGTTACTCTACCATTATGGCATATTGAAAAATGGAAATAACCTCCCCTCCAAAATGCTCTACCGGAGGTAGCTATGATGTAACTCTGTTGACCATATCTTGTAACATGTGAATTACACCATGCTTTTTGCCATGCATTGTGCTGAAAAAATGGGGAAAAAAATCCATGTGGGATAAAATGGTAAAAAAAATGCAATTGTTTTTTGAGATTTTTTTTTACGGCATTCATTATATGGTAAAAATGACCTAACAACGTGATTCATCACGTCAGTATGATTATAGCGATACCAAACGTGCATAGTTTTTTTTGTTATTTAAATGGTGAAAAAAAATCAAAAGTTTCTTAAAAAAATTTGGTTTGTATCTCCATTTTCCACGGCATGTAATATTTTTATTTTTCAGTCGATGTAGCTGTGTGAGGATTTCTATTTAGCGTGTCAAGCTGACGATTTTATTGATACCAATTTGAGATACATGTGACATTTTGATTGCTCTTTATTGCATTTTCTTAGAGAGATGTGGTGGCCAGAAAACAGTAATTCTAGCTTTTGGAATTTTTTTGTGTTATAATAAGATAGTATAGACTTTTACTTATGTAGTTAAGCTAATACGTTTATTTTTTTAGTGTTTTTAACGTATTTATTTTTAATGGGAGAAAATGGAAGTGATTCAAATTTTAATGTTTTAATAATTCTGTTTATATTTTTAATGACTTTATTTTATTATTTTTTTACTTTGTTTTTACCCCCCTAGGAGATTTGATTATGTAATTGTCTGATTGCTTATGCAATACAATCATGATGTCCTAATGGCGCCCCGTGTTAGTGTTGCAGAGGGGCCGATGCTAGCCGGTCTTTGCCAATGCTCAACCGATCCATTTAAATGCCGCTATTAATGACTAACCGAACCGATGCCAAAGCCAATGACTAACCAAACCGAACCGATGCCGCCGTCAATGGCTAACCGAACTGATGCCGCTGTCAATGACTAACCAATCCGATGCCGCTGTCAATGACTAACTGAACCGATGCCGGTGTCAATGACTAACCAAACTGAAGCAATGTCATTGACTAACCGAACCGAAGCCGCCATCAATGACTAACTGAACTGATGCTGCTGTCAATGACTAACCGAACCGAACCAATGTTGCTGTCAATGACTAACCGAACTGTTGCCACCATCAATGACTAACCGAACTGATGCCGCTGTCAATGACTAACCGAACCAAACCAATGCCGCAGTCAGTGACTAACCAAACCAAACCGATGCCACCATCAATGACTAACCGAACCGATGCCGCTGTCAATGACTAACCGAACTGAACCGATGCCACCATCAATGACTAACTGAACCGATGCCGCTGTAAATGACTAACTGAACGAATGCCGCTGTCAATGACTAACCGAACCGATGCCGCTGTCAATGACTAACTGAATCGAAGCCGCCATCAATGACTAACCAAACAGATGCCACTGTCAATGACTAACCGAACTGAACCAATGTCACTGTCAATGACTAACCAAACCGAACAGATGCGGCCATCAATGAATAACCGAACTGATGCCGCTGTCAATGACTAACCGAACCAAACCAATGTCGCAGTCAATGACTAACCGAACCGATGCCACCATCAATGACTAACCGAACCGATGCCGCTGTCAATGACTAACCGAACCGATGCCACCATCAATGACTAACCGAACCGATGCCACTGTAAATGACTAACTGAATGAATGCCGCTATCAATGACTAACCGAACCGATGCCACTGTCAATGACTAACAGAATCGAAGCCGCCATCAATGACTAACCAAACCGATGCCGCCATCAATGACTATCCGTACCGATGCCGCTGTAAATGACTAACTGAACGAATGCTGCTGTCAATGACTAACCGAACCGATGCCGCTGTCAATGACTAACTGAATCGAAGCCGCCATCAATGATTCACCAAACCGATGCCGCTGTCAATGACTAACCGAACTGAACCAATGTCACTGTCAATGACTAACCAAACCGAACAGATGCAGCCATCAATGAATAACCGAACTGATGCCGCTGTCAATGACTAACCGAACCAAACCAATGTCGCAGTCAATGACTAACCGAACCAAACCAATGTCGCAGTCAATGACTAACCGAACCGATGCCACCATCAATGACTAACCGAACCAATGCCGCTGTCAATGACTAACCAAACCGATGCCGCTATCAATGACTAACCGAACCGATGCTGCTGTAAATGACTAATTGAACGAATGCCGCTGTCAATGACTAACCGAACTGATGCCGCTGTCAATGACTAACTGAATCGAAGCCGCCATCAATGACTAACCAAACCGATGCCGCTGTCAATGACTAACCGAACTGAACCAATGTCACTGTCAATGACTAACCAAACCGAACCAATGTCACTGTCAATGACTAACCAAACCGAACAGATGCGGCCATCAATGAATAACCGAACTGATGCTGCTGTCAATGACTAACCGAACCAAACCAATGTCGCAGTCAATGACTAAGCGAACCGATGCCACCATCAATGACTAACCGAACCGATGCCGCTGTAAATGACTAACTGAATGAATGCCGCTGTCGATGACTAACCGAACCGATGCCGCTGTCAATGACTAACTGAATCGAAGCCGCCATCAATGACTAACCAAACCGATGCCGCTGTCAATGACTAACCAAACTGAAGCAATGCGGCCATCAATGAATAACCGAATTGATGCCGCTGTCAATGACTAACCGAACCAAACAAATGTCGCTGTCAATGACTAACCAAACCGATGCCGCCCTAAATGATTAACTGAACGAATGCCGCTGTCAATGACTAACCAAACCGATGCTGCTGTCAATGACTAACCGAACCAAACCAATGTCGCTGTCAATGACTAACCGAACCGAACCAATGTCGCTGTCAATGACTAACCGCAGCATTTAAATGGTAAAGAGCAATGATCAGGGATCAGATCTAGCTGCTCTTAGACACATGTACTGCTTTGTAGTATAGCCAGCATTAGCTGCGAGTGGAGAGAGTTCAGCTCCTAAGCCTTGTCCACACATGGGCACCCCGCCACTGCGTTTTAGGGACAAACATACATGGCTGAGATCGTACAGCCAGTGGCTGATACATTCTGCCCTTGGTTTGGACAGCATTCATCACTTGTCAGTTTCCCTTTAAAGAGATAACATCTAGCAACCATGAACTCACTTTGGAGCGTTGTTGGGTTTCCGTTAGACTCAAGCTCTATAACTTGAGATTCTTACTGCTATTGAGAAGAAAACGATCCTTTCTCTTCCTTTTTCTTTATTCCTTGTCTATCCTCCATCCCTTCTCATGTCAAACTTGCTTTCTTTATTCTTCCATTCTTCCTTTTTTTTCCCTGAATCAAACCTTTAGGCTATGTGCACACGTTGTGGATTTTGCTGTGGATCCGCAGCGGATCTGCAGCTGCGGGTCCGCAGCAGCTTTCCATGCGTTTACAGTACAATGTAAACCTATGGAAAACGCAATCTGCAGTGCCCATGCTGCGGAAAAAAACGCGAGAAAACGCTGCGGGTTACATTCCGCAGCATGTCAATTCTTTGTGCGGATTCCGCAGCAGTTTACACCTGCTCCATAATAGGAATCCGCAGGTGTAAAACCACAGGTGGAATCCACATAAAATCCGCAGGTAAAATGCAGTGCCTTTTACCTGCGTATTTCTCAAATCCGCTGTGGAAAAATCCGCAGAGCTCAAAACTACGTGTGCACATACCCTTACAGTCAACTGGTTCCATTTTGGTCAACCCTCCATTAGACCACCACAAGACTGAGTCTCCTGGTATATGTATCCTATATTTTCTGCTTTTATGTGAATACTCGGTGCTATTAATTGTTGTTTGTATATAAACTTTGCTTCATGGCTCGTTCAAATGAGGGGAATATACGGATCTGTAATGTCTGAGTAAAAATCAGACCAATGTAAATCCAAAGGGCTATACAGATGGCAGTTTTTTTCAGCATACACTATTCTCTTCCAAACCTCGGAATCGCCAATTGAACAAACATATTGCATCCGATTTTTACAAATGTATTGCCATTATTAACCTGGGAAACTTGTGCTTTTACAGTATATTGTTGATGCATGACAAATGGATGTAAACTACCGACATATGGATGCCACATGAATGATGATTCAGATGAAAGTCACGCGAGTTTTCTGGATGAAAATTGGATTATTTTTCACACTCTCATCTGATCCTGTCCTAATGGTGCAAAACATTTGAAAGGGTTTTCCCATGAACAAAGTTAATTTTAATCAAAAGATCTTGGAATATTAATAAGTTCCACAATTGTGTTTAAAAAATGTTCCTGTGCTGAGATAATCTTATAAATGTGCCCCTGCTGTGTGCTGTGTAATGTCTCTGTCTGACCATACAGGAACATGGTCTGATCATACCACAGCTTCTGGGCAGGAATAAGAAGCAAAATAGTATACAGATATTACTGCATGGGATCACAGCGGATTCTTTTTGTGAGGCAAAACATTTCCCTGCCTGTCTTAGTAATGTCTTACCTCAAAGAAAGAATAAACTGTGACCCCTGCTTTCCTGTCTGTATACTCTCTTTTGTTTCCTGCCCAGGAGCTGTCGTAGTATCAGACCATGTCCCTGCACAGTCAGACATGGCCATTACACAGTACACAGCAGGGACACATTTATAAGATTATCTCAGCACAGGAACATTTTTTTTAACTCATCCAATTGTGGAACTTATTATTCCAAGATCTATTGATTAAAATGTTGTTTAAAATTAACTTTGCTCATGGGAAAACACCTTTAAAAAGTACCTTTCATCTGATGTAGTTTATTTAAACTGAGTACTTTTTCCAATTGGTGCTGCTCCACTGATTCTGGGACAGTTTTTAGTTTAGTAGTCTGAATTTTGTGGTGAGAACGAAGTAGAGGTTTTCTTCTTATGACTCTTCCATGAAGGCCATATTTGTGCAAGTGTCTGTAAACAGTAGAACAAAGTACCACAACTCCAGAGTAGCTAATTCTTTCTAAAGGTCTTTTGCAGTCAAGCAAGGATTATATCTCTCTAACATTTCTACGAGCAGCTCTCACTGAAATTTTGCTTGGTCTTCCAGACCTTATCTTGACCTCCACTGTTCCTGTTAACTGCCATTTTTTAATTACTTTTCAAACTGAGGGAAGGGTACCTTGAAAATGCTTTGCTATCTTCTCATAGCCTCCCACTGCTTTGTGGGCCTCCAACATTTTCATTTTCAGAGTGCTAGGCAGCTGCTTAGAAGAACCTATGGCTGCTATTTTTTTGGCACAAGGTTAGAGGTGGCTGTGTTTTTATAAAGCTGGGAAAGTTGCCTCACCTGGCCTTTCCTTATGATGATAGTGAGCAAGCCATATCCCTAACAGGCTAATTAAGGTCTGAAAACTTGATCAAAGTTATCTGAGCACACAAATCTCCAAGGGTGCCCAAACTTTTGTATCAGCCAATTTTTCTTTTTATAATTTTTAAAATGTAAAAAATTACTATATATACAGTACAGACCAAAAGTTCGGACACACCTTTTCATTTAAAGATTTTTCTGTATTTTCATGACTATGAAAATTGTACATTCACACTGAAGGCATCAAAACTATGAAATAACACATGTGGAATTATATACTTAACAAAAAAGTGTGAAACAACTGAAATTATGTCTTATATTCTAGGTTCTTCAAAGCAGCCACATTTTGCTTTGATGACTGCTTTGCACACTCTTGGCATTCTCTTGATGAGCTTCAAGAGGTAGTCACCGGGAATGGTTTTCACTTCACAGGTGTGCCCTGTCAGGTTTAATAAGTGGGATTTCTTGCCTTATAAATGGGGTTGGGACCATCAGTTGTGTTGAGCAGAAGTCTGGTGGATACACAGCTGATAGTCCTACTGAATAGACTGTTAGAATTTGTATTATGGCAAGAAAAAAGCAGCTAAGTAAAGAAAAACGAGTGGCCATCATTACTTTAAAAAATGAAGGTCAGTCAGTCCAAAAAATTGGGAAAACTTTGAAAGTGTCCCCAAGTGCAGTGGCAAAAACCATCAAGCGCTACAAAGAAACTGGCTCACATGAGGACCGGCCCAGGAAAGGAAGACCAAGAGTCACCTCTGCTTCTGAGGATAAGTTTATCCGAATCACCAGCCTCAGAAATCGCAGGTTAACAGCAGCTCAGATTAGAGACCAGGTCAATGCCACACAGAGTTCTAGCAGCAGACACATCTCTACAACAACTGTTAAGAGGAGACTTTGTGCAGCAGGCCTTCATGGTAAAATAGCTGCTAGGAAACCACTGCTAAGGACAGGCAACAAGCAAAAGAGACTTGTTTGGGCTAAAGAACACAAGGAATGGACATCAGACCAGTGGAAATCTGTGCTTTGGTCTGATGAGTCTAAATTTGAGATCTTTGGTTCCAACCACTGTGTCTTTGTGCGACGCAGAAAAGGTGAACGGATGGACTCTATATGCCTGGTTCCCACCGTGAAGCATGGAGGAGGAGGTGTGATGGTGTGGGGGTAATTTGCTGGTGACACTGTTGGGGATTTATTCAAAATTGAAGGCATACTGAACCAGCATGGCTACCACAGCATCTTGCAGCGGCATGCTATTCCATCCATTTGCGTTTAGTTGGACCATCATTTATTTTTCAACAGAACAATGACCCCAAACACACCTCCAGGCTGTGTAAGAGCTATTTGACCAAGAAGGAGAGTGATGGGGTGCTACACCAGATGACCTGGCCTCCACAGTCACCAGACCTGAACCCAATCGAGATGGTTTGGGGTGAGCTGGACCGCAGAGTGAAGGCAAAAGGGCCAACAAGTGCTAAGCATCTCTGGGAACTCCTTCAAGAATGTTGGAAGACCATTCCCGGTGACTACCTCTTGAAGCTCATCAAGAGAATGCCAAGAGTGTGCAAAGCAGTCATCAAAGCAAAAGGTGGCTACTTTGAAGAACCTAGAATATAAGACATAATTTCAGTTGTTTCACACTTTTTTGTTAAGTATATCATTGCACATGTGTTCATTCATAGTTTTGATGCCTTCAGTGTGAATTTACAATTTTCATAGTCATGAAAATACAGAAAAATGAGAAGGTGTGTCCAAACTTTTGCTCTGTACTGTATATATTTTTTGAGTTTGCCTAAAATACAAAGGAAATGTGTCGTCTATAACTTTAGGACTTTTAGAGATGATTTCATCATCAACTTGTGTAACTGTTCACAATAACAATAATTTAACCAGGGGTGCCCACATTTTTACCTGCCATTGTAGATACAAGTAGATAGATTAGGTGACATTTTTATTCGGCTGTATGTATATAAGGGTTTGAGCGCTGGTATAAATTGTAGCAGTGTTTGATATATTTGTTCTCCAGTGCCAGTAATGGAGGCAACATCTGGGTAATCAGGATTGTGTAATATTGTGTGCATGATCCTTGTGTGGCTATAACCAGAGCACAATGAATGGTTAATTTGGCAATCAGGGTAATGACGCCTCATAATCTGCCCCATTCTTCTCTCGCTGTGTGTATTATTGTGTATGTGGCACAGCGCTGGATGTGTGTGCACCATTGTGCTCTGCGATGCTCGTTCTTTGTGTCGGTTTTGGCTTAGTTCTTCATGTGATATACTCAATGAGACCTCTATTATTATTTTAATAAGCTCGTATTTTTGTAACTGATTTGGGTTAAATTTAGGAGTGTTATTTTCTGTTACATTCCTAATATGCTGTTTCCTTTACGCTCTGCTCACATCTACATTGGAGGCTCTGTCTTATATTCCACCCAAAATACTCTATTTTGTCTGATACAATGCCATACACCAAGACGGAAACCCAAAGGGCCCCATTAAAGTCAATGGGCTCTGTCAGGCACTTCTGCTTTCCGTCAAGTGCAGGTCCCATGCTCCTGGTATTTTCCTGTTTTTGTTCCTATTAATACATATTAATTACAATTATAATTATTATTTTATATTATTATCACTTAATACCACATGAGCCTTCACACAGCCCCCTATATACAGTGTGAGCCCCCACACAGCTACTATATACAGTATACAGTATGAGCCTCCTCATAACCTTCCTATATACAATATGAGCCCCCAGTTATCCCCCTATATACAGTATGAGCCTCCACATAGCCTCCTATATACAGTATGAGCCTCCACATAGCCTCCTATATACAGTACGAGCCTCCACATAGCCTCCTATATAAAGCATGAGCCCTACATAGCCTCCTATATACAGTATGAGCCTCCACATAGCCTCCTATATACAGTATGAGCCTCCACATAGCCTCCTATATAAAGCATGAGCCCTACATAGCCTCCTATATACAGTATGAGCCTCCACATAGCCTCCTATATACAGTATGAGCCTCCACATAGTTTCCTATTTAAAGTATGAGCCCTACATAGCCTCCTATATACAGTATCAGCTTTACATAGCCTCTTTATATACAATATGAGCCCCAGATAGCCACCTACCTACAGTATGAGCCCCCATATAGCCTCGGATATACAGTATGAGCCTCCAAATAGCCTCCTATATACAGTATGAGCCCCTACCTAGCCTCTCTATATACTGTATGAGCCCTCACATATCCTCCTATATAGCATATGAGCCCCTACATAGCCTCTATATAGAATATGAGTCCCCATAGCCCTCTATATACTGTAGGAGCCCCATAGCCTCCTACATACAGTAAGAGACCACACATAGCCTCCTTTATACAGTATGAGCCTGCACATAGCATCTATACACAGTATGAGCCCACATGTAGGCTCCTATATACAGTTTGAGTCCCCACATAGTTTTGTAAATACAGTATGAGCCCCCCAATTTGCTTCCTAAATACATTATGAGCCCCAATAGCCTCCTATAAACAGTAAGAAACCCCACATAGCCTCTATATATAGTATGAGCCCTCACATAGGCCCCTATATATATACAGTATGAGCCCCCACATAGCTTTGTAAATACAGTATGAGCCCCCACATTGCCTCTTAAATACATTATGAGCTCCCATAGCCTCCATTAAACATGTAGAGACCCCATATAGCCCCTATATACAGTATGAGCCTCCACATAGGCTCCCAGATACATACAAATATCCAATACACATATGAAGAAAAAAAACACCATCCTCCACCAATATATTCACCGCTGTGTCTATCCTCAGGGTGCAGATAGAGGTGACCTCTGGAACAGGATGGGCTGTGGGCGAGGGCATGGTGCAGCCTGTGGGTAACTGTTTTAAGCCCTTGTGCTCTCTTGATCCGTGGGCTTTACTGGAACAGCCAGAGGGCCGGATGTGACCCACATACTACACTATGTCCAGCTGTGGCCTAAACGGAGTACAAAATCTTCTGTTTTATTTAATGGCACAAGGTTATAAAATCCAAACAACTTAAAGGGATATAATTCACTCAGGCTAACGTCACATCTGCATTGTAGGGTATTATGTCACAAAGATGGATATAGAGATACACTATGTGCAGAATTATTACACAAGTAAGGATTTTGACAAAATCATCATTTTTATGCAGATTTTCCACCTCTGAGCTGTATAAATGCGATTGCTTATTGGATGAAGCAGATCAGGTGACATATATTTGTGTAATAAGGAGGGTGAGGCCTGAGGTTACAACTCCCTTTATCAGGCAGGGTGTGCAGAATTATTAGGCAGCTTGTTTTCCTCAGGCAAAAAGGGCCATAAAAGAGATTTACCTGATTCTGAAAGTCAAAAACTGTTAAAAGTTTTACCGAGTAGTGCAGCACTCCCGAAATTGCTAAGATATTGGGACGATCACAGAAACATCAGAAGTTTTACTGTTAGTGATGAGTGAGTGTCCTCGGGTGTATTTTTTAGTGCTCGGAGATTTAGTTTTCAGTGCCGCAGCTGAATGATTTACATCTGTTAGGAGTCATTATCCTCCAGTGCTGTCATATTCCTGAGCTGCAGCCTCCCTGGAGGCCCAGAAATACAAGGTGTTCAGTGCTCAGAGACATGGCCGAGGTGAGGAGGCTGACACCTGACCACCACTGATCAAGACACTGAAGTACAAGGTGTTCAGTGCTCAGAAACATGGCCGAGGTGAGGAGGCTGACACCCGACCACTACTGAGCAAGACACAGAAGTACAAGGTGTTCAGTGCTCAGAGACATGGCCGAGGTGAGGAGGCTGACACCCGACCACCACTGAGCAAGACACAGAAGTACAAGGTAATCAGTGCTCAGAGACATGGCCGAGGTGAGGATGCTGACACCCGACTACCACTGAGCAAGACACAGAAGTACAAGGTATTCAGTGCTCAGAGATACGGCCGAGGTGAGGAGGCTGACACCTGACCACCATTGAGCAAGACCCAGAAGTACAAGGTGTTCATTGCTCAGAGAGGTGACCGAGGTGAGGAGGCTTACACCCGACTATCACTGAGCAAGACACAGAAGTACAAGGTGTTCAATGCTCAGAGACAAGGCCGAGGTGAGGAGGCTGACACCCGACTATCAATGAGCAAGACACAGAACTGCAAGGTATTCAGTGCTCAGAGACATGGCTGAGGTGAGGAGGCTTACATCCGACCACCACTGAGCAGGACACAGAAGTACAAGGTGTTCAGTGCTCAGAGATACGGCCGAGCTGAGGAGGCTGACACCTGATATCTGAAGACAGGCTTTTCAAAGGTTTTATGGATGAGAATGACTGTTGATGGGCCAGATGGATGGGCCTGTGGCAGGATCAGTAGCAGGCACAGATCTCCACGCCAGCGAGGTGGAGGTGGGTATTGCCATGGGCTGTATTATTAGAGATGAGCTACTTGGACCTTTTCGGGTTGAAGATGGACTCCCAAACCTACTGAGTAAAAACTCAGAAGACTTCAAAGACTTGTTCCAGCAGTAGTACAGAAAAAGTCTGCATCTTTCAAGACATCCATGGTTACATTGCTGCACCATAATCTCCTTTACTTGTGCTCCAGTAAAGACCTTAACCCATTTACCCCCCAAGGCTGTTTGCACATTCATGACCACGCCAAATTTTATTTTACAATTCTGAACAGTGTCTCTTTCTGTGGTAATAACTCTGGAACGCTTCAACAAATCCCACTGATTCTGGGAACTTTTTTCATGACATATTGTACTTCATGATAGTGGTAAAATTTCAATATGATTTGCGTTTATTTGTCAAAATAATGGAAATTTGGTGAAAATTTTGAAATATTTGCAATTACTTTTAATTTGTATGCCCTTAAATCAGAGAGTTATGTAACACAAAATAGTTAATAACTTTTTCCACATGTGTACTTTCCTTCAGCACCATTTTTTAAACATAATTTTTTTTTATTAGGAAGTTATAAATGTTAAAAGGTAACCCTCATTTTTTGAACAAAATTAGTAAACACATTTTTTTCAGGACCACATTACATTTGAAGTTACTTTGAGGGGTCTATATGACAGAAAATACCCAAAAGTGAAGCATCCCCAGATCAACACCTGGTCGTCTAAAGGTTAGGAGACTTGGAGAGGCGTACATGTCACAGTGTCTTGTACCCACTTGTGAAATTTGGTGGAGGATCGGTGATGATCTGGGGATGCTTCAGCAAGGCTGGAATTGGGCAGGTTGTTCTTTGCGAAGGACGTATGAATCAAGCCGCATACAAGGTTATCCTGTAAAACCAGTCGATTCCTCCTGCTCAGGCAATGTTCCCCAACTGTGAGCACTGGTTTTTCCAGCAGGACAATGTGCCATGCCACAGCTAGGACAATCAAGATGTGGATGAAGGACCACCACATCAAATCCCTGTCACGTCCAGCCCAATCTCCAGACCTGAACCCCATTGAAAACCTCTAGAATGTAACCAAGAGGAAGATGGATAGTCACAAGCCATCAAACAAAGAAGAACTGCTTACATTTTTGTACCAGGAGTGGCATAAGGTCACCCAACAGCAGGGTGAAAGACTGGTGGAAAGCACGTCAAGACTAGTGTTGAGCATTCCGATACCGCAAGTATCGGGTATCGGCCGATATTTGTGGTATCGGAATTCCGATACCGAGTTCCGATATTTTTGTGATATCAGAAATCGGAATCGGAAGTTCCCAGTGTATGGTTCCCAGGGTCTGGAGGAGAGGAGACTCTCCTTCAGGCCCTGGGATCCATATTCATGTAAAAAATAAAGAATAAAAATAAAAAATATGGATATACTCACCCCTCCGGCGGAGCCTGGACCTTAGCGGTGTAACCGGCAGCCAACGTTCCTAAGAATGCAGTGAGTTTAGGACCTGCGATGACGTCGCAGCTTGTGATTGGTCGCGTGAGTGGTCACATGAGCGGTCATGCGACCAATCACAAGCCGCGACATCATCGAAGGTCCTTTACTCAGCATTCTTAGAAACGGAGGCAGACGCTTGGACCGGTGAGAGCCAGGGGCCGTCGGAGGGGTGAGTATATCAATATTTTTTATTTTTATTCTTTATTTTATACATGAATGACTGTTGAATGAACCATTCCGATATTTTGTGTCCCATTGATATGCATTGGTATCTGGTATCGGTATCGGCGATATCCGATACTTTTTGGGTATCAGCCGATCCAATCCGATACCGATACCTTTGCATATCAGAAGGTATCGCTCAACACTAGTCAAGACGCATGAAAGCTGTGATTAAAAATCATGGTTATTCCACAAAATATTGATTTCTGAACTCTTCCTGAGTTAAAACATTAGTATTGTTGTTTCTAAATGATTATGAACTTGTTTTTTGCATTATTTGAGGTCTGCAAGCAATGCATTTTTTGTTATTTTGACCATTTCACATTTTCAGAAAATAAATACAAAATGTATTGCTTGGAACTTCGGAGACATGTTGACAGTAGTTTATAGAATAAAAGAACAATTTACCTTTTACTCAAAAATATATCTATAAAGAGAAAAATCAGACAAACTGAACATTTTGCAGTGGTTTCTTAATTTTTGCCAGAGCTGTATATCGGAAATACTGTTCAGGCACTTTGCAAAGCTCAGAAGGGAAGGAGCGCAATATTATAGGTCAGATTTTACTGTTATGGTTGGCGGGTGCCATGACCCACTGGGAGAGCCCCTCATGTGCCAGAACAGCAGAATTCCTCATATATGACCCAATTTTACAAAATACACCTCAGCTGACAGCCGGCGGTGATTGTGCGTGCACAGCCTCTGTGGGCGCAAAATCGCCTGGACATACTCCGTGTAGTCCAAGGTCGGTAAGTACCAGCCGACCATGACATACTGAGTATGTCCAAGGTCGAAACGGGGTTAAAGATGAAAGAATAATGGCATGACAATGACATAGATGGGTACATAGAAACTAAACGGATAGATTGTTATTAGAAACATAGATATAAGATATATGTAGATAGATATAGCTATATGTGAGATATAAATATGTGTAGATAGGTTTATAAATTGATTTATGATAAATAGATATGATTGCCAGGAACCAATATGTTACCATGGCAGTGACGGCCCTGCCCAAAGCCCCCATCACTGCCATCTTGGTACTCCAAAGAAGGCCAGCTACAGGCTGAGTTTCAAAGGTAAACCATGATTTCTCCACATAATACTCTATAGTATAAGCGATAAAGCAATCGCAGGTTCAACTCCCCTAAAGGGACTAAGAAATAAAAATTAAAGAATGGTTAAAAAAAATATTAAAATTTGAATTACCCATCTTTTTCTAATTGAAAATAAAAAGTGTAAAAAATTAAAAAAAAACTTGGTTCCTCCGTAAAAGCCCAATATAGCAAAATATAAAATTAATTGACTCAACTGGTAAAGGAAGTGAAGAATAAAAAATTGAATCACCAGAACATGCAGTAAGAGGCAATAAAAACATTATAGATACCCGAAACTGGTTTCGATAAAACCGTCAACAAGCCCTCACACAACTCCATCAACCAAGGGTACTATTTTGAAGAGCATTTGACCAGACCAGTGCAGCGCCCCAGAGTCCTGGTCGTTGCAGTACTGATGCTCCGCCGCTAAGGGGGGCTATGGTACGTCTGATGGCACCGAAGGAGTTCTTCTGACCAGGTATCACAGTCACCAATACATTTCACAGTCTGACCTCCAGGGGGAGCTAAGGGTTCTATGTATTAGGCCACTCCTCACAATCTGGTAAAACTGGGGGTTAGGCAGGAAGTTAGATCAGAAAGCTGACTGGGTTGGAACCAGGCAACACCTTGTGGCAGAGGGTGTTGTAGGGGGAAGATTCAGAGGGGTCCCTGTCAGGGGTGGGATCCTGACAGAGGCCTAGCAACCAGAGAGAACGTTACGGGACCACGCCTGCACGATATAGCGGCGGTACCCCAAGAAAGGACAAGAAGCGAGGTTTATTGTGCTGAGTGAGAAACGAGATCAGCGCAACAAGGAGAATACCAGTAGGAGTCGTGCTGTAAGACGAGGCAACATCCTATTGAGGCGCATAACCGGTGGCCGGAACGCCGAGGAAGTATAGAGCTCCAGGCCAAACTTCAAACCTATGGCAGGACAGTCAGTTATAGGCGGGCTGTCTCACCCAATTGACCTAGGAAGACACAGGGGGGTAACAACAGGAGTGGGGCGACGCTAGAGTCCCGGAAGAGCTCCGAGCCTCCCCGTCATATGGGTGCGTCCTAACCATAAGATCTGGGGGACGTGAAAGAACATCAGAATCGAGTTGTGAGGGAACACGAGAAACAGACACAACAGTTGTGAGGACTATCCCGTGGTGCTTAGCAGGGAAGGACTACAACACACAAGCGCTAGAAGGTAGGCACAGATTTCCACCTGCAAAGGGAACTCTGGAGGTAGACCGGCCGGACTTGCGCAGCCCGGTTAACCGTATTCCGGACTGAGGATCCTGAAGCCTTCAGTAAAGAGGTAAAGAGACTGCAACCTGGTGTCCTCGTTATTTACTGCAACTTGCACCGCACCACCACAACAAACATCACCATTCCCTCCACTTTCATTGTACGTCCCTCAGCAGGGTCACGGACCAGGTCTAGCCACCGTGACAACCCCAGAACCGAGACTCAGAGGCCCGGTACCGGGTACCCCTCGGCCCTGCGGCAGTGGGGGCGCTACACCAGTCCATCAGCCTCCTCCGATTGGGACACCGCTTACCCGTGTGAGGTGTTTTACAACTGGAGGAGGCTGATGGACGGGTCGGGCTCCATGTTCTCCTACCAGCAGCCATTGTATGGAGGACTGAAGTTCTGGTCAGTCTGTGAGGTAAACTGCTCTAACAATATAAAGTGGCCGGCCTCCTAACTGAGAATCAGTCAGTGAGCTCGCTCTGATAAGTCTAACATTAGGCTATGTGCACACGTTCAGTATTTGGTGAGTTTTTTATTTCAGTATTTGTAAACCAAAACCAGAAGGGGAACAATCAGAGTCCATAGTTCGGTGCAAGTGCAGCGCCCCAGAGTCCTGGTCGTTGCAGTACTGTGGCTCCGCCACTATGGGGAGCTATGGTGCGTCCGATGGCACTGAAGGAGTTCATCTGATCAGGTATCACAGACACCAATACATTTCACAGCCGGGCCTCCGGGGGGAGCTAAGGGTGCTATTTATTAGGCCACTCCCCACCATAGTGGGTAAACTGGGGGTCAGGCAGGAAGTTAGATCAGAAAGCTGACTGGGTTGGAACCAGGCAACACCTTGTGGCAGAGGGTGTTGCAGGGGAAGATACAGTAGGGTCTCTGTCAGGGGTGGGATCCTGACAGAGGCTTGGCAACGAGAACGAACATAACGGGACCGTGCTTGCTCCGGGTAGCGGCGGTGCCCAAGAAAGGATTAGAAGAGAGATAGATTGTGCTGAGTGAGAAACGGGATCACGCAAATAGGAGAAATACCAGTAGGAGTCGTGCTGTAAGACCGAAGCAACATCCTACTGAGGCGCACTACCGGTGGCCGGAACGCCGAGGGAGTAGAATAACATTCAGCTTCAAGCAATACTCCAAACAGCGGCAGGACAGTCAGTTTAAGGCGGGCTGCCTAACTCAAATCACCTATGAAGTCTTGGGAGGCAATTGCGGGAGAGGGGCGTCTCTAGGGTCCCGGAAGAACTCCAGGCCTACCCGTCAAACGGGTGCCGTTCCTACCCGAACCTCAGGGAGGGACGGAGGATTAGCAGAACATCATCTAATCGAGTTGTGAGGGAACATCAGAAACAGACACAACAGTTGTGGGGTACTTTCCGTAAGCACAGCAGGGAAGGACTACAACACATAGCGCTAGGGGGAAGGCACAGATTTCCTCCTGTGAAGAGAACTCTGGAAGTGCCATTGGACCGGCCGGACTTGCGCAGCCTGGTGAACCGTATTCTGGACTGAGGACTCAGAGATCTTCAGTAAAGAGGTAAAGAGACTGCAACCTGGTGTCCTCGTTATTTACCGCGACCTGCACCCCACAACTGCACCGTTACAACACCACTTATTGCACCGGACGTCCCCCACTGGCTGACAGGGCCACGGACCGGGTCTAGCCACCGTGACAACCCCAGGACTGAGACCCAGAGGCCCGGCTCCGGGTACCCCTCGGCCCTGCGGTGGTGTGGGGGCGCTCCACAGGTATCAGAACTCTACCCGAACCCCACAAAAATCAATGGGGAACCGAACTTTTGATTTCTCTCTATCTCTCTTATTCACTCACCTCCAGCAAAAAAAAACCTCACCAAAAACTCAACGTGTACACGTGGCCTAAGGTTGAATGAGCCTGTTAGGCCACATGTACACGTTAGGCTGCCGTCACACGATCAGTATTTGGTCAGTATTTTACATCAGTATTTGTAAGTCAAAACCAGGAGTGGGTGATAAATACAGAAGTGGTGACGTGTTTCTAATATACTTTTCCTCTGATTGTGCCACTCCTGGTTTTGGCTTACAAATACTGAGGTAAAATACTGACCAAATACTGCTAGTGTGATCATAGCCTAACTATACGATGAGCCAAAACCACAAGTGAGTGATTGATAAATACAAAAGTGGTGATGACGTGTTTCTATTATACTTTTCCTCTGATTGTTCCTCCCCTGTTTTTTTATTCCACAAATACTGAGATAAAAAAAAAAACGTACCAAATACTGAGCGTGTGAACGTGGCCTAAAAAGCAAAATGGTGCAAAATATGTAATGTAAACCAATAGCAAAAATGATTTTTGTACCAAAATACATGTATTTAATTAAAAAAGAAAAAGGAAAATTTAGATAAATTTTTTTTTTACAAGTTTATTATTGCCACAAATGTGCTGACCTGCAGAATTAAATTTCCAGGTCATTTTTAGGCAATGTTCACACGGTGCATTTTTGCTACTTGTTTTTTTTTTTTTCCTGGATGCGAAACCTGCTCAAAAGAAGCTGCTGCAAAAAGCAGGTTTTGCTGCGGTTTTTTTGGTGTCTATTTGCTGCGTTTTTGTTTTTGCTTTGTTTTTGTTGTCCCTTGCGCATGCAGACAAAGTTTATTGCCCCCCAAAAAATCATGATGCGACTTCCATAAGGTTTTTGTGCAGCAAAACCTGATACCTGCGCTTTTGCTGCATTTTTGCACTTACTCATTGCTATCTATGGGTGTAAAAACGCTGTAAAATCTCTGAAATAAGTGACTTGCTGCAGTCTCCAAATCGGTCAGGAAAAAAAAAGACTGTGTATGTATGAGATTTCTGAAATCTCATAGCCTTTGATGATACTGTAACACACAGCTTAAAATTTCCATTAAAAAAAACGCAGTAAAACCGCAATGTGTGGACATAGCCTTTTTACCCCTTAGTGACCGAGCCAATTTTGACCTTAATGACCAGGCGAAATTTTTGAAATCTGACCAGTGTTACTTTATGAGGTAATAACTCTGGAATGCTTCTGAGATTGTTTTTCATGAAATACTGGGCTTCATGATAGTGGTAAAACTTGCTCAATATGACTTGCATTTATTTGTGAAAATATCGGAAATTTGCCGAAAATTTTTAAAATGTCGCAATTTTCAAACTTTTAATTCTTATGCCCTTAAATCAGAAAGTTATGTCACACAAAATAGTTAATAAATAACATTTCCCACATGTCTACTTAACATCTGCATCATTTTTTAAACTTATTCCTTTTTTGTTAGAAAGTTATAAGGGTTAAAAGTTGACCAGACCGGGCTGGGCCAGATGGCAGAGGGGCACATGCCCCCCTGGGCCACTCCACCAGCAGCAGCGCAGGGCCGCCTGTGTCCTCATTGGCTGGCACTGCGCCTATGATTGTGTGAGTGCTAGCACGACCGTGTCACAAAAGTGTCACAAAAGTGACATGACGCAGTGTGCCCTGCACCTCTTTCCTCCGGAGAGGAGCTTCAATGAATCATGGGGGCCGGACTAAAGGCAAACCAGGGGAGGGTGAGCTGTGTAAAAACACCCCTAATAAATGTGTATATTTATATGATTGTTTATATGTACAGGGTAGGCCATTTATATGGATACACCTAAATAAAATGGGAATGGTTGGTGATATCAACTTCCTGTTTGTGGCACATTAGTATATGGGAGGGAGAACCTTTTCAAGATCGGTGGTGACCATGGTGGCCATTTTAAACTCAGCCATTTTGGATCCAACTTTATTTTTTTCAATGGGAAGAGGGTCATGTGACACATCAAACTTATTGAGAATTTCACAAGAAAAACAATGGCATGTTTGGTTTTAGGGTATGTGCACACGTTCAGGATTTTTCGCTTTTTTTTTTTTGCATTATTTTGGCCGTTTTCCGAGGAAAAAACGCTAAAAAAACGCATACATATGCATCCCATCATTTTTAATGCATTCCGCAATTTTTGTGCACATGCTGCGTTTTTTCCATCAAAAAAACGCATCGCGGTAAAAAACACAGCATGTTCATTAATTTTGTGAATTCTTCACGTTTTTGCCGTTATATTAACGCATTGGGAAGCTACGGAAAAATCCGCAAAAAAAAATGTGCAAAAAAAGCGCAAAAAAACGCAATAAAAACGCGAAAAAAACACATGCAGATTTCCTGCGGAAATGTCCGGATTTGCTCAGGAAAATTCCTGAATGTGTGCACATAGCCTTAACGTAACTTTATTCTTTCATGAGTTATTTACAAGTTTATGACCACTTATAAAATGTGTTCAAAGTGCTACCCTTTGTGTTGGATTGTCAATGCAACTCTCTTCTCCCACTTTTGACACACTCTTGATAGCAACACCGCAGAAGAAATGATAGCACAGGCTTCCAGTATTCGTTGTTACAGATGCTGCACATCTTGTATCTTCACAGCATAGACAGTTGCCTTCAGATGACCCCAAAGATAAAAGTCTAAGGGGGTCAGATCGGGAGACCTTGGTGGCCATTCAACTGGCCCACGACGTCCAATCCACTTTCCAGGAAACTGTTCAAGTAGGAATGCTCGGACCTGACACCTTATTAGGTGCGCCAATTCTGGTGCTTTGCCCAGCTCTTCCCACTTGCCCTGTAGTGGTGGCAAGTGCGGTTAATATTTGTGGGGTTGATGTCACCTTTGTGTTGTACGGTGATATCAAGCCCACGGATTAGTAATGAAGAGATGTCTATAAGACACCTCTCCATTATTAATCCTATAGTTATATGGTACATATGCACACAGCCAGCATAAAGTATTTTATTTGAAATAAAACAAAAAACTCTTTTACTTTATTATTTAAAAATAACAAACACAGTTATATTCACCTAACGCCTATTCCACCGAAACCCTCATCTTCCGTAACAAAACAAAAATAAAAAACAGCAATATCCCTCACCTATCCGTCATTCCGTAATCCATATCTGGGGCAAACAGTTTTCGACCTGGATGGTGCAAAGATGCGACTGTCCACGCTGAGAGCCACTGGTAACTAAACTGCTGTATTGCAGCCTCAGTGACTGGCAGTGACGCCATCAAGGTCACCTCCGGTCACTGAGGTTGCATTCCCAGCCGGGCTGAACTGCAGTGACTTCGGTGAGATCTCCACTAGCACTGTGAGAAACACCCCAAAAGTGACCCCATTGTAGAAACTGCACCTCTCAATGAATTCATCTATGGCTGCAGTGACTATTTTTTGTAACATCCACGCCAGGCTTTTTTTTCTGGAGAAATGCAAATCTGCCAGTCTTTTATCCATACATTGTGCCCCCATACAGTGTAGCGCCCCCATCAATTGTGCCCAGCTTGTGCTTCTGGCGATACACATCCGCAAAAATTGAGTGCCTTCTCTCCATTACAATAATGCCAAACATTGGCCACTTACTGTGGTTTAGGCAGAGTGGAGCTCAGGAGGGGGGCATGTTGATTTGGGAGTGCAGAACTCACTGGATGATATTTGAGGGGGTGGGAGAAATGTTACTTGTCCAGAGTCTTTGTTCTTCCAGTAACGTGGGAACCACCTATAGTTCCAGTGACAGATGACTGGTTTTGTGCAGGATAACTTAGGGGTTTTATTAGTAATATTTTGGGGTACATAACATTTTTTTGATCGCTTCCAATATAAGGCCAGGATCATATTCTTGTGTTCTACGCTGACCACTTACTTTTGGGTTTCCATGTAAATTCCACAAAAATGTGATTCAGACAAAACTCCAAATGGAATCCCCACCATGAGGCAGATGGAGACACTTCACACTCCGTCTGGTGTCTGCTCCGTTGGTGTTTATCTTTTTAGGCTTGCACCGATTTTTGGTCGTCCATATTTGTGTGCTAAAAAGATGCCTAAAATGAAGGGACACTGCTGGAACACAAACCAGTCCAAAGTGACTCCATCTGCCTCATAAGTGAGTGATTCAGTCAGGGCTTTTGTCTGATTCGTGGTTTTGGGGAGTTTACACTGAAATTCTGATGTAAGTGCTCAGCAGAGAGTGCAGGATAAATGTGAGCCGAGCCTCAATTCTATTTTTGTGAGGTAGAATGAACAAATAGACAGCAGTACAAGAGAAGTTCTTATTTTTATCTTTGCGCAGTTTATAAGTGATAAGGCGGATTTATTCTTCAGCTTGGTGCGATTACTAGATTTATATTGTTTCATTTTTTAGGTTTTGCTGCAATCCCATAGTAAAAATGCTTTTTTATAAAAAAAAAAAAAGGGGGTAGCCTGAGGAAGTGACACTGGCGTGAAACGCGCGTTGGGGAACACAGTCTAGGCAGGACTGACAAACAGAATGGGTAATTATTCTCCATATTGACTGTACTTCCCAATAAGTATAGCATTCAACATAAAATCCACTTCCTAACAGACATCACTGCTCCCCTATTGGATAGTTTTCCTCCTACCAGTTCATACAGATTAATAATCTTTATTTTTATATAGCGCTAACATATTCCGCATGTTTGCACACATTATCATTGCTGTCCCCGTTGGGGATCACAATCTAAATTCCCTATCAGCATGTCTTTGGAATGTGGGAGGAAACTGGAGAAAACCCATGCAAACACGGAGAGGACATACAAACTCTTTGCAGATGTTGTCCTTAGTGAGGCTTGAACCCAGGGCTCCAGCGCTGCAAGGCTGCTGTGCTAACCACTGAGCCACCGTGCTGCCCGTGTAGGGGTGCCAATAGACAAAGATGTCTTTTATGAATTTCTAACACTGGATAAAACTTTCTTGTTGTTCGCACTTTGCCACTATGTCCTGACCTATTCTACGGCCTTTTTTTTCACTTATGGATCAATTCACATTGTACCCATACAAACTTAATATTGTTCATGTATTTTTGATTGTTTAATTCTTTTTGTATTAATAAACCTTTATAATTTATATTTTGACTCTGTTTCTCCTTGTTTAGCATATTATTATGAGTCGTTAACTATAGGGGTACACTAGTAATGTAGAACTGGTATCTCTGTATAAATACAGGCTACAATTTAAGTTGCCTGCGGTTTGGCCTGCACAAATTGCCTGACAGGTCCGGTTAAAGGGTTTGTACAAGTCTACAATTGTCTACAATTTGTAATATTGCGCCTCTTCCCTATTCATTTCAGTGGAGCTGAGCTGCAGTACCAGGCACAACTCACGGACAGTTATGGCGCTGTTTCTGAAAGAAAGCAGCTATGTTTTTCTAATTCTGTACACACCCTTTAAATAATAAAAAATGCAAGAATTTTAAAAAAGTAATAATTTGGGATTATTCTTTGCAACCCATACCCTAATACGTTGATGTGACTGAGTTGCAATACCAGGCACAGCCATTGGAAAATGGTGGTGCTGTTTCTAAAAGTTGATTTTTGGGCGGGTTTAAGAAACATCTGTATGTTGGCTGTGCACATGTGCAATTTTTGCATGATGGCGCGCGCCCATATATATATAAAGTATGTGTATTAATTGGAGTCTGTGCTCAGGACGGGTTTTCCGCGAGATGTAGAGTCACACGCTGCGCATAAACATGCAGAGATAGCTCAGCTGCCGGCCTGAGACCCGACCCTCCTCCCTCCCCTGTTTTTAAAGGGCCGGTGCCACACGCCTATTAACGAATCAGACTAATTAGCGCTGTGCTGTTACCCAGTAATTTCCCTGCCAGAGCTCACACTCCCCCGTTAATTAACACACATAACGACATAGTTGTTACAGGGGAACCAGCGTAAAGCTATCTCTAGCTACGTCCATGTGCCCTGCAAGTGCCAGACTTTTTACTATTTCTTTTTCCTTTATGTAAAGGACACTACAGTCTACTAACATGCCCACTGTGATTCATGAGGGGGGGTGCAGTCAATTTATGGGAACGCTTCTTTTTTGTGTGTGCCAGTACGCAAGCCATGACAGAATTTGGCACCCATTCTAGTTTTATAGTGCCGCAATCTGTTGCCCTAATCATCCCTGAATGTACATAGCACATCTCGCACATGCTGCCTCCCGATATCGATGCCAGTCGTGTGTAATAGACACATTTCTACCCATATAGTATGTGCACATAGCAGCAATTAGCGCCTGGGTGTAACTATAGTATTAGGGATAATTAACAAATAATTCAGCCTTTTTCCATAGTCACAAACTTCAGAACTAATTTATAAATTTGAGCTTCCGCATCTTGAGCAAATCCCTCTGGAGGACCTGGTGTGTCTGTATCAATGGAGGCAGTGCAGTTAGTTTTTTATGCCTGTGGGGGCGCTGTGTGTAAAGTAAACACTTACAGCCAGGTGCACTCATAAGTTAGAATTGGTTATGTAGGGTCCCATCATTGGGACAATCTGTGATTGACTGGATTTTGGGGGACCTAACAAAAAAAAGGAATTGAAAAGCCGGAAAACTCCTTTTAAAGCATAAAAAATAATAAACATAATATAATAAAGAAAAAAAATCAAACAACCATAGAGTTGTATTAAGCTGAGGCTGCATGGCGAAATGTAGCATGACAGCAATTGAAAAAATTTCGAGCAACTTGCCTACAACTGTCAACTTTCCTCGAAGAGTTCTTGGTGAGATTTTGACGCTGAGCAAAAAAAGCCCAAAATATGCAGCGTCTTACAGTTCCAGCAAAGTGTATGGGATTTATAGAAATCTCATGCCCACTGTACTTCTACTTTCAATAAGCATAAACTGACCTGCTGTTCGGGTTTCCGATGACCAACATGTCAGTTTCTCTTTATGTGCAGATTATCCCCATAGAATTGTGGAGCGGCCCCCAGACGCAGGACAGTGGGGCACTCGGATCCGGGTCTCTCGGTTCTGGGGATGTCACGGTGGCCCGACCCGGTCCGTGGTCCTGCTAAGGGGCGCACAATAAAAGGTGTAGGTGACGGTGTAGATCGCAGTAAATAACGAAGACACAGGGTTGCAGTCTCTTTACCTCTTTACTGAAGGCTTCGGCATCCGCAATCCAGAGTACGGTTAACAGGGCTGGCTGAGACCGGCCGGTCCGAAGGCACATCCAGAGTTCCCTTTGCAGGTGGAAATCAGTGCCTACCTACTAGCGCCTGGGTGATGTAGTACTTCCCTGCTGAGCACCACGGGATAGTCCTCACAACTGTCGTGTATGTTTCTGTTCTTTCTCTCTCCGTCCCCCAGATGATATGGATAGGATGCACCCATATGACAGGGTAGGCCTGGAGTTATTTTATAGGGACCCTAGAGACGCCCCTCTCCCACAATTGCCTCCGTTGTCTTCATTAGGTGATTAAGGTGAGGCAGCCAACCTAAAATTAACTGCCCTGCCGTTGGTTTGAAGTAATGCGTGGAGACCAATACTTCCTCAGAGTTCCGGCCACCGGCTACGCGCCTCAGTAGGATGTTGCCGATCTCGGGGCACGACTCCTACTGGTTCTATCGCCTTTGTGCTGTGATCTCGTTTCTCACTTCTCCACAATATACTTCACTTCGTGTCCTTTCTTAAGATGCCGCCGCGATGAAGTGCAGGCGCGGCTCCGTAACGATCTGTCCTTTCGCTAGGCCTCTGTCAGGATCCCACCCCTGACAGGGACCCCCCTGGATCTTCCCAAGCAACCTCTTCTCTCACTAGATGTTACCTGGGCAAAACCCAGTCAGCTTCTCTCTAACTTCCTATCCAACCCCCAGTTTTACCAGATTGTGAGGAGTGGCCTAATACATAGTGCCCTTTGCTCCCCCTGGTGGCCGGAGTGTGAAGTGTAATGTGTGACTGTGATACCTGGTCAGGTGAACTCCTTTAGTGCCATCAGATGTACCATCACTCCCCTTAGTGGCGGAGCGACAGTACTGCAACGACCAGGACTCTGGGGCGCTGCACTTGCATTACATGCATAATATCCTCAGGTAAAAAAATGCACCTGCAGTTTTAGTGCGTTTCCACTGTGGAAACACTAAAAACACATGAGAGAATGATGCAGCATGTTGAATTTCAATAGTCAATCTTTTTTCCTCACCCTGGAGAAAAGCAGCTGTCAGTGGAGTCTGGCAGCGGCTCTTGCTTAGGGAGCTTAGCTGAGCTATGTATTGAGGAGAAAGGAGAAATAGTTGTTAGCCAAATGATCATGGACCTTCAGTCTTTCAACTATACGCACTCTTCGACATTGAAATTGCAACACCAAGCTGAAAAGTTATCGAAATCACAGGATTGATGTTCATGTTAAAGATTAAAAAAAAAATTTCATCTTGATTTATTCACTATCGAGTGTGAGCACCTCGTACAGAAATCACTGCACTTACACGACGATTAAGGGTCGTCTGAGGAATGTTCTGTCGAGCTGAATACACTTCGGCCACAAATCACCATGAACCGCTGCTGACAGCTCCCTATCCAGTTGCTGACCATTGATGTCCCAGATGTGCTCAGTAGAAGACAAGTCTGGAGATGCTGCAGGCCATTGTGCACATTTAGACTTTGTAGGCTGCTCTCAGTAGCATGAGTAACGTGCACCCTGGCATTGTCATGTTGAAAAACGGCTCCTTGAACACTTTTTTTCAGAAATTGTTGTATCACTAGTTCTACAGTCAAATCAATGTAATGACAAGCTGTTAGTGTACCTGAAATTAAGTCTAGAGGTTTTTGTACAATATGCGACAACACACCATAATTCCAGGAGTAAGATTGGTGTGATATTCCCTCATGAAGACCTCTTCATGAAGTTGCTCGATAGGAGATGAGTCCAGAGATGCTGCTGGCTATGGTTTCATGCTTACTCCTCTTCATGGTTTTGTCTACAAACCATTTTCCGGCTATCATTGCATCTAAGACAAAAGTGAACCTCATCTCTGAAGAAAATAGACCTCAACACCAGCCTCCATTGCCATCTTGCTTGCTCTGTACCATGATAGATCACCTTTTGCAGGACATCTGGCTCGTAGCCCAAAGTCCTGTGTAGACACTGTTTGATGCCTTCAGATTTTGCACTTCGGAATGGATGAATTGTAGTGTAAGGGGTTGCAGGATGCCTTTAATAGGTCCTGATTGTGTATGTCTTAGGCTGTATATAATGTTATGTTCCTAATGCTGCTAAATGTACTACTGTATATAGTTATGTAGGGAAAGTGGAGTACACAGTTCAGCCACTTGAGGGGGGCAAGTCAGAATACTATAGAGATAGGAACATAGAGTTAGGAACTAGTTAACTTAGGAGGGGCCACTGTAAGTAAGCTAGGGGCATTTCCTGTTTGTGGACAGAAGGCCAGGGAGCCCAAACAGTTCAGATGGGCTTTAAAGCCCTGGGACAGCATAGTGGCCCCGCAACGTTAGGAAGCTAAGAGCCCAGCCGTTCAGGGTCTGCAGTGGCCAGAAACTACAGGAGAAGGATACAGCAGAAGTGCAAAAGAAAAAGTGAGCAGGTTGCTCCAAGATGTGGCAGCTTTCTTCATGGGCAGATGTCTGGGGGAAGCAGACAAGGGAATCCTGAACATAGTGAAGCTGAACAGGGAGAATGCTGCAGTACCGGTCGAGATGGGACGAACCGGGTACAAACTGAAGGACATAGGAAAGAGCACAGGGAAAGCGAAGGATGTGAACGGTGCAGAACTCTTTGTTGATGCTGTAACTGATGACGACGTGCTGTGATTGAAAACAAGTAATGTTCTACGTTTAAAGTTGGAATTGGACTCTGTCTCTACTTGTGCAACAACACCAGCAGCAGAACTTCAGCCGCCCAGATGGGACCCTGATGGTGTAGATGGCGTTGCTGAAGGTACGCTAAAAAGGGGACAGTGTTTTCATGGTGATGGGAGACCAGGGCACGTGTAAACAGATATTCTCAGCCATGACTACAACCCTGGTGCACCCTCACAGTAGAACCAGTGGTACAGCCTTTTCTCTAAAGTGTCCAAGGAGCCTTTTTTCAACACAACATCGCCAGGTCTAATTTTGCTCGTGCTACTGTGAGCAGACTGCAGTGTCTCTGGACTTGTCTCCCATTGGTCGGCAATTGCAAAGGGAGCTGCCAACAGTAGATCTTGATGATTTTTTGCCCAAATGCATTCAGCAGAACATTCCTCAAAAAACCATTAATAACCTCAATAATAGCAGCCAAGGCTAATCTGGGTCCTGACTAGCTCTCATTGTCAGAGTAGCTTATGCTGCATGGCTGGAGGGTGTTGTTGGTTATTAGTGGAGAAGATGTTTGGTGGATTTATCTGTGACTGTTGATAGGTTTTGAGTGTGTGATAATTCCCTTTCTTCTCCTACTTTGGTTTAACCCCATCCTCCACTCCCCAGTGCATTCCTCTGTTACATGTGTGAGTATATGTGTATGTTTGGTATTTTTCGTTACCCCTGTTTGTATTAACTTGTTAGTCTGGTTGATGTATGTACACTACTATTTCCTACTACTCCCATTTTCCCTGGGAGCGGAAAGGGTACAGACTGAGGGCGGATTCAGGAGCTAAGTCATGGTACGTGGCCCTGGCATCTTCACCATCAGAAGTAATCCAGGGAGCAGCGCTAGCTAGGGCACCCTCCAGTTATTGAAAGGGAAGGAGCCCCTGGTCCCGGGGCACCCGACAACAGAGTCGTGACAGCATCACAGGCCAGTGCTTTACTTAGAACAAAAAAAAATTGTCACATCATCATCATTGTTAATAATTATTGCAAGCGTGTTTTGTTTTTATTGCAAGAATATTTGAAACCACAATGTACATATATTATACAGTCACTCAAGATAAAGAAGTAAAATTCTTGTTCTATCAACTCACATAGGGGCTGAATATACCTGTATATCAATATTAACAACTGCTTCCCAGGATCTGAATTGCTGTTGGGGAGTGAGTACAATCAAATGATTTTCTCCATTTAATACTTTCTTAAACAAAGGTCCCTTTAAATTTCGAGGGCTTGTTCACTGTGGACAATAACTTGCTACATTAAATACCTCTTTATGCTGTTGATTAGAGGCTTCCACTTCACAAGGAGCAATCTCAAAAAAGGGACTGATTGTGCCAAACTGCAGTTGTTAGTTTTTCTTGGAGTGTGTGTAAAAGAAAAGCTCTTTATGATGCCTGGATTCCAGTGTTAATTAAAAAAAAAGTAATATATATATATATATATATATATATATATATACACGGTATATATGTATATATATATATATATAATTTCTGTAAAGCGCTGTGGAATGAATGACATGAATATATAAGTGAGTAAAATGAATATATATACATGTCCAGTATATATATAGTAATAGATGGATTATAGATTGTTCAATTGGTTTACATAGAAACTGTGTAAGCCTTTTGCCCTTAATATACAATATAGATAGATAGATAGATAGATAGATAGATAGATAGATAGATAGATAGATAGATAGATAGAGTATGTGGACAATAGTATTGGCCCCCACCATGGTACACCTGACCTAGAAGAGCTTGTATCCCATTCTAAATCCATAAACCTTAATATTGAGCCATCCCTTTTTTGCAGATATAAGAGTTCCCACTCTTCTGGGAGTCTTTCTACAAGATCTCAGAGTATGTCTGTGGGAATTTTGGTCCATAGTTAGAAGAGCCGGTTGATATGAGAAGGAACACTGGCGCACTACCAATATATGATATACCAGGGGTGCAAATTAGTGGTAATGGAGTCTAGTAGAAAGAAAAAGAGCAAGAAAACCACCAAAGGGAATGCACACCACTGCTCAATAATATATATAGAAAGGTAAACTTTTATTGACAGACCACATAAAAAACAATTAAAAACAATACCAACCAATCCTCCCCCCCACACACACACACACACATAGCCCCGCAAATGCACAGGTGTATGGAAATATGTTACATGCAGATATGCAAACAACAATCCTGATAATGCAAATGAGAAAAATAACAGTAGCCAAACACCTAAATTGCAATAACCCCTAGACACCCCTGATAGTAGAAAAATCCTAAATGCAGGATAATGCAAATCGGACCTAAAATGATATGCAAAGATCAAGAGGAAGAATGGCACGCCAGGATCAAATGGTCCGCTGATGTTAGGATTTTTACGAACAATTGCCCATATCAGAAGCTATGATTGCCATAAATCAGCCAATGGGAGTGCAAAAATGAATAATCTGTGTGCACTCACAAATATAAATGCACCCAGAATGACCGCCGAAATATAGCCAGAAATAGACCAAATAAATTGCAGCTCACATGTACAGGGTAGAACAAGGCGTCCAACTCCCAAAGTGGAGGACTGGGGAGAAAGGGGAACGGGAAGAAGCATGGGAGGGGGAGAGCCCAATGCGTGTCGCTGTTGCATGGATGACTTCGTCAGGGGAAGTGTGGGATACGATGTCAAAAACCTGTATAAATACCTTAAAATAGCACATGATCAGTGCGTGCCGGTGTGTATGCAGCCGTAGCCGGTGAGGAAGCCGGAACCGGAAATGATCTAACGAGGAATGGGATAAGGGCAGACGTCTCTTCCCACACTATCAAATGCGCACGCGCCAAACAAATCAGCGTGGCGCATCGGAGAGTGGTGTTGATGTGTAAAGGGCGCATGCGCTGGATGGAGATGAGGAAGCATGAAGTATGAGTGTATGGACAATTGGGCACTGGGCTGATAATCACGCCAGGAACAGACCAAAGGGGTGTGTGTGAACTTTATAGAAGGAAAAGAAGGGAAATACAATAATAAATAAATAAAGAACTAAATAAATAAAAAACAAAATTTATAAGAAAGAATTATCAACAACCAAAAACTGATAAATAAATAAGAATAATTATAAAGAAAATAACAAGTACCAGAAAATAAATAAAAAATTGGAAAAATAGTGGAAGAAAAAAACCCCAAATACAGAATCAAATTTTTATTATTATTATTATTATTATTATTATTATTAAACATGTTATACCATAACCTGGTCAATTAGATGAATAATGTCCCAGTAAGGGCATAGGAAAGGAAACAGCCAGGAGAATTAAACACTATGCTAACCCCTAATAATGAATTGCAGGCAAGTTACAAAGCCAAGAGATAGTCACAGATGTGACAGTCATCCTGTGTTAAATAGACCCCTGGTTAAAGTACTCGGACATATACATGGAATAAAACAAAAATACATGAGGATCACTCATACAGTTGGACTAGAACAAAGTCCGGAATCCAAGGTCCCAGAAGCTGAGATGACACCATATAGTCCAAAAATAGCCGCAAAAAAGGACGATGTCCAACAATTAAATAATCAAGAGTTAGTCCATCTGTGATAACCCAGAAGTTTTCACAACCATTGGTACACTGGTCTATTTGGATGTTATCCGTGATCCTATATTGTGGAAGTCAAAATCAGATGATGGTCCAATCCGTCCCAAGCATATCCCCATGATCCCAGGTCCAATGATTCTCAAAAAAAACAAATTGAGGAACCCAAACAGGGTAAACCACCATCCACCGTTATGTCCGTCCATGTGAAGAACACATAGTACCACTGAAAAGTGGTGGAAAATCCTAAGATTAGAAGTCAATAAAACCTAAGGGAAGCATAAATGGCAATGAGGACACAATAGCAGCAGATAAGTCAACCCAAAAATCCCGTAAATAAAAGATCCTCATTTATTCCATCTGGTGCTAATTAGAAGAGCCGGGCTCACAATCTCTGTTCTAGTTCATCCTACAGGTGTTGGATGGGGTTGAGGTCTGGGCTTTATGTGACAGGTCATGTTCTTCTACACCAAACTCCCTCAACCATGACTTTATGGACCTTGTTTGGTGCACTGTAGCACAAAGACATGGTTGTGGGATGTCTTGAGCTTCCCTGTGCACACTGTTTGCACTGATGTTAATATCAGAGGAGGTTTGGACTCTGTGGACTCTGCAGTTATGGGACCAGCAGATCATTGGTGAATTTTCTATCTTCTGCTCCTCAGCACTCGGTGACCCCGCTCTGTAACGCTGCGTGGTCTCCACTTCGTTGCTGAGTTGTTGCAGTTCCTTCCACTTCTCAATAATATCACTCACAAGTGATGGGGGAATATTTAGGAGGGAAGAAATGTCATGATCTGACTTGTTACTCCGGTGGCTCCCATTACAGGACTGTGTTGGTATCAGTGAGACCTTTAGGCCGTGTGCACACGTTCAGTATATTTCGCGTTTTTTTCGCGTTTTTCCGCTATAAAAACGTGATAAAAACGCGAAAAAAACGCTTACATATGCCTCCCATTATTTTCAGTGTATTCCACATTTCTTGTGCAAATGTTGCATTTTTTTCCGCGAAAAAATCGCATCACGGAAAAAAAAGCAACATGTTCATTAAATTTGCGGAATTGCGGGGATTCCGCACAACTAGGAATGCATTGATCTGCTGATTTTCCGCATGGGGCTATGCCCACCATGCGGGAAGTAAGCAGATCATGCGCGGTTGGTACCCAGGGTGGAGGAGAGGAGACTCTCCTCCACAAACTGGGCACCATATAATTGGTAAAAAAAAAAGAATTAAAATAAAAAATAGTCATATACTCACCTTCGATGGCCCCGGAGTCTTCCCGCCTCTCATCGGTGCATGCTGCTGCTTCCGTTCCTATAGATGGTGTGTGTGAAGGACCTGCGATGACGTCGCAGTCTCATGACCGCGATGACGTCGCGGTCACGTGACCGCGACGTCATCGAAGGTCCTGCACATACCATCTATAGGAACGGAAGCCGCTGAGGAGATCGGCTGTCTGCAGAGGGTGAGTATAACCATTTTTTAATTTTTTTATTATATTTAACATGATATATTTTTTACTATTGATGCTGCATAAGCAGCATCTATAGTAAAAAGTTGGTCACACTTGTCAAACAGTATGTTTGACAAGTGTGACCAACATGTCAGTCAGTTTTCCAAGCGATGCTACAGATCGCTTGGAAAACTTTAGCATTCTGCAAGCTAATTTCGCTTGCAAAATGCTAAAAAAACCGGCAAAAAAACGCAAAAAAACCATGCGGATTTCTTGCAGAAAATTTCCGGTTTTCTTCAGGAAATTTCTGCAAGAAATCCTGACGTGTGCACATACCCTTAGAGTGAGAGCACACAATGTGGCAGTCTAAAAATCCCCCCTCCCCCCTTTGGCAATGGCATCACAACTTTGTCTTAAAATTGTGCAGCTACTGGCTACCACAATGGGCATTGTTTTACCTTGTTAACAAGCCATTATTTCACACGTTAGTAAAGGTAGAGGGCATGGTAAGGGGACGGATGTTATATCACTTGGGGGCCAAAGAGCCGGATGTTATAAATTGGTGGCAAGGAGCTAGATTTTATATACTGGTGGTGAGGGTCCCATCCGGATGTTAAACACCTCGAGTGACTGGCCTTAATTTTTACACTGAAGTTGAGGAGCCCGATATTATACACCAGGGCCCGAGGAGATGGATGTTATACCATGGGGGCAAGGAGCCAGGTTAGATATCACTGGGGGCTGGATATTATATCACTGGGAGCCGAGGAGCCAGATGTTATACATCGGGGTTGAGGACCCAGATGTTATACACTGGGGCTGAGCGGCCAGATGCTGTACACTGTGGCTGAGGGGCCAAATGTTGTTCACCAGAGGCTGAAGAGATGGATGTTACATCCTGGGAGCTGATGAGCTGGATGTTATACATAGGGGGTGAGGGGCCAGATGTTATATACCAGGGGCTGAGAAGATGGATGTTATACGCCGGGAGGGTGAGGAGCCGGATGTTATATCTCTGAGGGCTGAGGGGACGGATGTTATAAATCTCGGGCTAAGGGCCGGATGTTACATACTGGTGGTGAGTTGCCGAATGTTATACAATAGAGGCCGAGGGGTTTCATGTTATACACCCTGGGCGAGGAGCCAGATGTTATATACCGTGGAGTGAGGGGCCAGATGTTATACATCAGGGGGCAATGGGGCTGATTGAAGATACTGAACTCAGTGATTTGTTTGTGTGACCCAATACTTTTGTCTATATGGTACAGATAGATGGATGATATATCTATATATATATATATATATATATATATATATATATATATATATATATATATATATATATATATACTGTATATATAGTGAAGATTGTAAGTGAGAGATCTTTTCCCCTTTATTGCAAACCATTACACTACAAGGTCTATCGTAATGCCATATTGACTCATGCTTGCTGATGGTATCCAGCCATAAATATGCGCAGGGTGGCAGCGTATATTCTCAAGCCTTTATGATGCTGTTTTGTCAGGTCGTAACATGAATGAGATGTGTCCTCGATAGACGAATATAGATATAACCCCTAATATTCCGGGAGCAGGCGGCTGGCTACCGGTTATATTTCAATATGGCCCCAGGCCTTTTCGTTATAGCCCGTTCAGTCACATGGGAGTATGAGGTAGGACAGTGCTCCGTGTAACACACTACCCCAAAGATGGCTCCTTTGGTTTCCGGGTGTCCTGAACCATAGTCGGTATCCATGGAAACCAGGCAGAGCTCACACAGTTGCTATGGTTACCTTGGTCTCTGCCTTCCAACAACTGTTTCTAAAGACCAGATATTGCAGCAGCCATAGAGGAGCATTTAGGGTCACATATACATTGTATAAGTGATACGACATTACAGAGATATAATTATATTCAACGTTCACCGTGCAGAAAGGCAGATGGCGTTACAATGACCTTTATTATTCAGCCTGTAGTTTGTCTGACCATTACATCACATACGATCATGCCTCTAGATGTTAGGGTTAATGGCAGGGACGTCATATTAATCCTTCAAGTCGAAACTCATTTTATATAATTGGTAAAATCTGACTTTCAATGTTTGTGTTATGCTCCTATATCCTGACATAACCACTCCAGAGTTATTTCTGGTAACGACCCTGAAGGCTGGAAAGACTTAGAGTAGGTCGTAAGATCACGGCATGGCTAAGTACATGGAGCCTGTACACCGGCACACTGAGACCCGGCAACTACACATTTCAGAGCCAGAGGCTTCCTGTATACTCACATATGGTCCCCTATTATGGAAATATTCTTCCTTATAAGCATTGCTTCTCATATCCTGACATAACCACACCAAAGTTATCTCTGGTAACGACCTTGGAGGCTGGAAAGACTTACAATAGGTTATAAGCTCACAGCATGGCTAAGTACATGGAGCCTGTACACTGGCACACTGAGGCCCGGCAACTACACATTTCAGAGCCAGAGGCTTCCTGTATACTCACATATGGTCCCCTATTATGGAAATATTCTTCCTTATAAGCATTGCTTCTCATATCCTGACATAACCACACCAAAGTTATCTCTGGTAGTGACCCTGAAGGCTGGAAAGACTTACAATAGGTTATAAGCTCACAGCATGGCTAAGTACATGGAGCCTGTACACTGGCACACTGAGGCCCGGCAACTACACATTTTAGAGCCATAGGCTTCCTGTATACTGACATATGGCCCCCTAATACAGGAACATTCTTCCTTATAAGCATTGGTTCTCAAAACCTGACATAACCACACCAAAGTTATCTCCGGTAACGACCCTGGAGGCTGGGAAGACTTACAGTAGGTCATAAGCTCAGAGCATGGCTAAGTACATGAAGCCTGTACACCGGCACACTGAGGCCCGGCAACAACACATTTCAGAGCCATACGCTTCCCGTATACTCACATATGACCCCCTATTACAGAAATATTCTTCCTTATTAGCATTGCTTCTCATAACCGTTATCTCTGGTAACGACCTTGGAGGCTGTGAAGACTTACAGTAGGTCATAAGCTCATGGCATGGCTAAGTACATGGAGCCTGTATATTGGCATACTGAGACCCTGCAATTACATATTTCAGTGCCATAACCCCCCATATACACACATACTGCACACACATACCTATTATGGAAAGAATCTTCCCTACAAGCATTGCTTCACATATCCTGACATATTGATATCAATGTTATCTCTGGTAACGACCCTGGATGCTGGGAAGACTTATAGTAGGGAGTAAACTCATGACATGGCTAAGTACATGGAGCCTGTACAGTGGCACACTGAGAGCCTGCGACTACACACCTCAGAGCCATAGGCGCCCCATTTGCATAAATATTGCCTCCTATTATAGAAAGAATCTTCCCTACAGGCATTGCTACACATATTCTGACATATTGATAGCAAAGTTATCTCTGTTAACGACCCTGGAGGTTGTGAACACACAGTGGGTCGTAAGGTAACGGCATGGCTAAGTACATGGAGCCTGTACAGTGGCCCACTGAGAACCTGCGATTACATATTTCAGAGTCATAGCCCCCCCCCCATATTCTTACATATTGTCCCCTATTACAAAAAATATTCTTTCCTACAAGCACTGATTCCCCATAACAAAAGAATATGGAAGCCAAAAAAACACTCCATAAACATTCAGTGGTAGATAGATTTCCATAGGTTCCGACATTACAGATTAGTACAACATGGTACTTGTATAGATTTATAATACATCCCAGTGATTTATGATTTTGGAGAATCCTTACGAAATATCCCTAATAACAATAAGTCCTAAACCAAAGGCAGTAGAATAGAAAAAAAATGACATCGCAGAGTCATCCAGTGGACCAGGGATCCCTCCGCTCATCCTCACGAGTTCTTGTAGAAGTCCTAGAATTCAACCTCTCATTAAAAGCATTAACGACATGATTAAGTCCATTGTCGAGAACAAGTCATTAAGCAAGTCTGGCATGTCATCTCTGGTCAGTGGAGCAGAATCTACGGCAAAATGGTCAGGAACAAAGAGGACAGCGAGAGGAACAGATGCCATTGTGGGACACACTTGACCGCTGCTGACTAAAAGGAACAAATTAAAGGGCCACTGAGCCTAAAGTAGGTTATAACGGCAGAGCGGCGTAATTAAATGGTCGGCTAGTGTGAAACATACGGAGCTGTGCGGCATAAAGCAGTCGTCAAGGGAAAAGGAGTATTCTGAACCTTATGTCAGTGATCCCCTTAAAGAATACTGCAAACTCCCCTGTATTTTAAAAATAATTTCACATTTCACACTCCTGCTAGCTCCTACTTCCCATTCTCTCAGGAAATCCATGTACATTAGATGCAATCGACTGACTCGGACCCCGTCTTTTGTATTGAAGCATCTAATGAACGCTTGAAAAGTCATTTTAGAGGAAGATGGGGTCAGATGTGACATCAACTATTGTGAATGAATCTTGTGTTATCTACAGTACATACATTGATTACCTGTCATTTTTACATCCTGTCTATGATGATAATGAGACTCCTGAAAAGTTTTCCATTAAGGAACAAAATGAATGAGTTTAAAATAGCCACACTTGGCCAATATAACTTTTGCAAAATTGCAAAGTTACGGCTTTTTTTTAAATACAGGCTTTGATATGAAAAAACAAAAATGCTTATAAAGTGCATTTTACACCAAACCTTGATTTAAAGGGAATCAGTCAGTAGGATCAACCCCCCTAAGCATATAGGCCAAAGAAAGTTTAATAGAATCATACGTTTATTTCTACAATTATATCTAACATTCATCTATCCCAGGGTAATCCATGTTTTTCTCAATATGTAAATAAGACGTTAAAATCTATGGGCCAGACACAGATGTCCCTGAAAGGTGGCATTACAAGTGTGAGACATGTAATGACTGACAGTCAGCTCTTCTTATGCTTCTCACACTGGTAACTACCTCCTTTCATTTACAGTAAGCTCTGGAGGCAGTTTCTCCGGAAGATCTATGTCCGGCCCATAGATCTTAACAGCTCATTTACATATTGAGAAAAAACGCGAATATCTCTGGAATAATATATCAGATCACAGATATCAAGGTATCAATTTATTCATTCTTCTATGATCTACATGTCCATATAGACGGCTTAAGAGGGTTGATCCTACTGACAGATTCCCTTTAAACAATAGGTCATTTTCTGAAGATACATTTCCTTTACCGTGGATGGAGCCTTGTAAAGAAAAGGGAATGTAGTTTTTTTTCTCCTTCAATACTGGAGGGTTATATTCATTGAAGGGTTTGGTCCCCTATGGACCACCCATGTCCTTATGGGTCATATGGACAATATAGAGGGATTTTTGGTGAGGCGCGCATTTAGATCATGCAACCATTCTGTATAACACACAGAATGCACGGTAACATCACCATGAATTGCATCACGTCAGTCCCGCTACATCTGTAGATGAACACTTGGAATTCTTGTAGACCAGTAAACCTACATTTAGTGCTGTTGGGTGCCCAATAATGGTCTATGGTGTGAACTTTTATGCATCTGATGTGGGCGGACATGTGTGCTATATGCAGCGATGGTATGGCGTCGCCTTTTAAGGAAATCCGCCTTCTATCCACTGTTTCAGCAGCGTAGGAGTATCTGTTTCGGGTACAGTATATTATTTTCTATGTGGTTAAGCTCAATAAATTATGCTAGCACATTATAAATAAATGATAATAATTATGCCCTGCTGCATGGAACTTGTTAGATGTACACGAAAGGTTTCCATTCAGAGAACTTTTTCCCTTTGTTTACAGACGTGTACTTTAAGTCTCTTGTGACGTGCTGCGGGATATTATCCTTTGTGGTAAATACATGACCTGGATTTTCGAGACAGAGCTCATTGTTTTGTGTGATGTTATTATTTATAGGTTAGTTCCTGCACATTCGGTTATGTGTATGTGCGATAGGCTCAAATGACTTTACATTCAGCAACACCTACTGTAGTGATAGACGTCTATGTACAATGTATATACACTCCTCAACATTGAAATTGCAACACCAAAAAGAAAGTCATGGAATTATGGTGTTGGCCAAGTGGTCTCCAGACCAATCTCTGGCTATCACTGCGTCCAAGACAACTGGGACTCATCGGTGAAGAGGATAGACCTCCTTTTTAACCTTTATTGCTCCATTCCAGCCTCCATTGCTCCTTTCTAGTCTCCAGTCTCCATATGGAGACTACATGGACACCATGAAGATACCTTCAAGAAGGAAAGTCACACCAGTTCTACTCATAGGATTGGAATGTGGAGTGGCATAATGTACTGTAGCCGGACTCCTCTACTTTTCATTCCAAGTACATTAACAGCTCGGCGTTACATTGATTTGGTCATGGAACCAGTAATGCTGATATTTCCTTAAAGTGTCCCAGGAGTCGTTTTTCAAAATGAAAACACCAGGCCGCATGTTGCTTGTGCTACTGTGAACAGCCTGTGCAGCCTGAACGTGCTACCATGGCCTGCAGTGTCTACGGACTTATCTCCCATTGAGGACAACTGGGACATCATTGGTTGACAATTACAAAAGGAGTTGCCAGCAGAGGATCTTGCTGATTTGCTACCCAATTGCATTCAGCGAGGCAGAACGTTCCTTACACAACCAATAATGACCTCAATGGTCGCAGCCAAGGCATGTAAGTGCAGAGATTTCTGCATATGGCGCTCCTACTCAATACTAAATAAATCAAGATGTTTTGAAAATTTTGTTTCCATTTTTTCATTATTTGCAGATCAGTAACTTGTCTATAGATTTTGTGATTTTCATGAGTCCATGGCTTTTCCTTCTTGGTGTTACAATTTCTTTGTTGAGGAATGTATTAGGGTATTCTACCCATATATTTTGGATGGTGATCCTGCCTTTATCTATTGTTGGCTCTTTGTAGTGATCTCCTCTGTATGGCTGCAGTAGCATTGTACGCAGTGAAGAAGCAGTGACCCACAAATTCAAACACAAAAGTCTCTTTTAATGTGTTTATTTACAGCATTAAAGTCCAATTCATATAAATGCATATAACTTCAGTGGATATTATCAGTGACCAGTTTACACCAGTTCAAAGCAATACATATCACATGGCTTTAGATTTGCGGTCCCTAAACAGGCCAGACTTCCCTTGTCCACTTTCCCTGGGCGACCGCACGCCATCTCACAGTCTCTATACGTCTCCATACACACAGCCTCATATGTTGCAGACATTACACACGCCAGCCCTCCTCTGACTAGTTCTCGTGGGTGTCCTGCATCGCTGCATCACAGTCTCTTACAGACTCTTTACTCACAGAGTCATACACAGTTCAGGATATCCTCCGGATAGCAGCCGGGCACTATATCCACCTGTTTGCAATCGTTACACATGCTAGTCCTCTTTCAGGCACAGGACATCCACCTCCGGGCACAGGACTGTCCACATCCGACTCCTTCGAGCACAGGACATCCACCTCCGGGCACAGGACTGTCCACATCCGACTCCCTCGGGCACAGGACATCCACCTCTGGGCACAGGACTGTCCACATCCGACTCCTTCGGGCACAGGACATCCACCTCCGGGCACAGGACTGTCCACATCCAAGACCAGTACCATGGATGACTTGCACCTCTGTATACGCTGCGGGTGCCAGGCTATTCAGCTGCCCTGGGTGCTGGCTCTGCTGGCCTCTGCCTCCATGCCTCTGCAGACCAGCACACACCAGACTGACACTGACATGCACCTCGCACACCTGGCCTGACCTAGCCAGACACCTGACACACCCATACCCCTTACTGCAGGGTTTTTAAACACACACAAACCTGTGGCCTTCAGCCACATGGAAAACCCGGACCGGAAATCCGTGACTCTCATGCACACCTATGGACTTCATCCGTCTGCATGCACATTCTGGGGAGAACAAACAGCACCCCCTAGCTGTATCAGAGGCCACAGCCTCACAACTCCTACAAATATGTAGTATAAAGCCTGAAAACTGGTCGAATTGTCACAAAAGTTTTGAGTAACTAGTGGCAAATTTTGCCATTTTTTGTTATGGTTTTTTTTAGCGCCAGTCCTGGCCAGTTCCTCCAAGTCTTTGAAAAGTGGTCAGAGCCTTGACAGGAGGGGATGAGGCTGAGCGCTGCTAACAAATTCATCACAGAAGTGTACTCCAGTCCCTGATTGAAGTGCATTTCTTAAGCATGTCAGGTGAACGATGTGCCAAATTCATTAGGTGACACTCGCCTCTTAGTGAATTTGGAACATCTTATGAGAAGACATGAGCAAATTTTTCCCCAAAATCTGATTTTGACATATTCGGGCCATATTCAAACACTATTTGGGCCGAATGTGTGTCTTCTGTTTGGTTCAGAACATATTCGGTAATTTCTACTCCCATTGACTCTAATGAAGTTCGGCTGTGTTCGACGAATATTGCAAAAACAATATTCGAATCCGATCGTATTTGGAACCAAATCCGAACAAACTTGCTCATCTCTACTTATGAGTGTGCCCTTTATAAAGGCTGTCATACAAAACACCAATCTTGATTAATCGGAAGTGTGGTTACCAACTGTCCTGAATTTTCAGAAACATTGAAAATTTGGGCTTGTCTGAACAAGTGAATGGGTTTATTTAATTATTTATTTAATGGCCTTTGGCTCAGTCTCGAACCATGGCGACTTGATGGACGAACGTAAGAACCTCAATTGTGTGTAAGCCTAGATAGGTTCAGAAACATTGAAAATTTGGGCTTGTCTGAAAAAGCGAATGGGTTTATTTAATTATTTATTTAATGGCCTTCGGCTCAGTCTCGAACCATGGCGACTTGATGGACGAACGTAGGAACATCAATCGTGTGTAAGCCTAGATAGGTCCACCAGGGTCTTCTTCGCGGCTTGGTGAAACTTGCTTTGAGTAACACACACGGCTTGACTTGTCCCAAAATGTATTAATTTGTTATTCTTGCATTCCATGGTATTGATAACATCCTTCTCCAGCGCCACACTTCTAAGACGTCAATTCAAAGGCGTTGATATGTAAACCTCACCTAAAAGTGAGTTATCCCATTGGTGTTTTCTATCTCAGGGTAGTCGTGGGGGTGGGACTTAAAGGGACTGTCCAATTAAAACAAATGTATACCTTTCCAAAGTATAGATGATTGATAACTTGCTGTTTTGGGGGGGTCTGACCACTGGGACCCGCATTGATCAGTAGACCAGAAAGCTTTTATCCGCATAAAACTGCAAAGTTCATGCCTGCCCACTGCTCCGTTGATTCCTTATGGGGCTGCATTCAGTTTTTTCAGGCAGCTCCATAGAGAATGAACGGAGATGCGGTCAAGCACTGCAGGGGATAAAAATTACTCTACGTATCGTGTGAGTCTTAGCGGATAGGCGATAACTTGTTTTAATTGGACACCCCCTTTAAATGTCTCTGTTACTAACTTACTTGTTTATATGTCTTTTACCCAAACTCCCAAAAAAAGAGTTGTTTTTTTTTTATAATGTCCAACAATTTTTGTTTTCAATCTTTTTTTCCTTTATTTCTCAGAGAAACTTTTGCGTGGACTTCACAACTAACATATATTTTAAGCCAGTGTTCTACCGATCGACGGTCGCTCAGCGGCTCCATATTACAGCAGTCGGCTTTCTGAATCCAGCACTTAGTCAATATCATCCTGCTGCTTCAGCCACCGGAATTACAAGATCTCTGAGCAATTTTGTTAGGAAAAATGGCCACTTATGCTAATTTCCGCTGGAAATATTCTATTATATCCCTATTAACCCCATTATCCAGAAATATTGGGACTATATCAGCAATATTCAGCTTAAAAATACATTGCATTAGTAGTGACAGGTTTAAAGGCAAATATTTTTTATTTTTATATGGCACTTTTTATATCTGACATATCCGGTAAAACGTAAAAATTAAACATTAGCTGATTTTAATGCGGCTATTCGTAATGTAATTGATTATACAAGCGAGCGACAATGTGATGAGACTGTTTTATATGTTATTAGGACTCTATTGATTATACATTGTACACTATCTACAAATGTTCCTCAATCCGCCAGTGATATTGATTTGTAACTTGACACATCACTAATTTACTTATCAAAGACAGCTGCCAGTTCGCAGTCACCTGCCAAGTCTTCATCTGACCGCTATGGCTTCTATTATTGCAGTACCACTGCTGACCACCAGGGACTTATATTTGAGCTTGGGCTTAAAAAAAGGGCATTCTATTTATGTGTTAAAATGGTTGTCAGGAGGAAGATAAGTGATAATAACTTGATAATTGGTGGGTGTCCGACTTCTAGAACCTGCACCGATTGGCAGAACTGGGCCTTTTATCCCTGGGGTCACACCACCGTATTTTCTCTCATCCAATAGAGTCAGGCCGATTATGCTAATCACAGTATCATCGGAGTTTGATCAGAATTTGATTACAGTGTCATCCGATTTTCTCGGATGTGTAAAAGATCGCACCACACTCGGAGACTTGCGTGGCCAGGACTCGGATCTGATATTGGATCAGACTCGGACTTACTGTGATTTTTTTTTTCCTTGGATAGACTCATTCCGAAGAAAAAATCGGACATGTGCCCCACAGAATAACATTGGTCCAAGTATGATCAAATTTTTTTTCTGATCGCACTCGGACCAAAAATATGGTCTACACAAGCCCTTAGAATGGAGGGGTGTTGCACATGCACTCCCGCTGTTCCATTCTTTCTGTATTGGGCTGACGAGCACTGAGTTCATCTCTTTCCGTCAGTTCCATAAAAAATGAAAAATGAATAATCCGTCCTATTTCCCATTTTGTAACGGGGAATAAAGTTAATTGTGCAGGTCTCAGTGATTAGACTCTTGCCGATCCTGTAGATAGATGACAATTTGTATTAACTGGACAACCCCTTTAAGATTAAGACACTGATTCCTCCAACAATTTTTAGCCAAAATTCTGTCTTAAAAACATCGAAAAGTGGCAAAATTTTTGTTCAGGTCGCAGTTCTGTGGACATAAGTTATGATGACATTATTGATCGTCCTGCTCCACCTGGTTATGTGACCGGAAATAGCGTAAAAACACCAAACGTTGCAACATTTCTGCACAATTTTAGGACAGAATTCTGGGTCAAAGTTTGATGAATCAATAAAGGGGTTGACCAAACAGATTGATTACCTATCCGACATGTGACACCCCCACCAATCATCTAATTTCTGCTCTGAGTACTGTGCTTTATCTCACATTCACTTGATAAACTGCAGCACTCTGCCACAGTCACTACTTAAAGAATAGAGCTGCGATGTTCCGCTTTCTTATATCCAGCTGCTTCCGGAGGAAATATCACCCGCTCTGGGGAGATCACTGGTGTTGCACAACCAGATAAATCCCATACTAATATCCATTCTGATACGTTGTCAATAGTGATGGGCAGACCGTGGATGTTCAGGTCCGTTGGGTTCTGCCGAACATTGAAAAAAGTTTGGTTCAGGTACTAGAACGGGACCTGAACCCCATTCAAATGAATGGGAGCCCAAACATCTGGCTGGTTATCAAAAATGGGGGGACCCCAAGCTGTTTTTTTTTTTAAATTATTTATGTAAATAATAAAAAAAACAAGTGGTGATCCTTCTATTTTTGATAACCAGCCAAGGTAAAGCTGACAGCTGAGGGATGCAGCCCGAAGGTGTCTGCTTTAGCTTGGCTGGTTATCAAAAATGGGGAGGGACCCCATGCCATTTTTTAAAATTACCGTATTTTCGGGCGTATAAGATGACTTTTTAACCCCTAAAAATTGTCCCAAAAGTAGGGGGTCGTCTTATACTCCGGGTAAGGGTGCACAGAGCGATCCTGGATGGTTCCCAGGGTCTGAAGGAGAGGAGACTCTCCTTCAGGCCCTGGGATCCATATTCATGTAAAAAATAAAGAATAAAAATAAAAAATATGGATATACTCACCCCTCCGACGGACCCTGGCTCTCCGCGGTGCAAGCGTCTGCCTCCGTTCCTAAGAATGCAGTGAGTGAAGGACCTTCGATGACGTCGCGGTCACATGAGCGGTCACATGAGCGGTCGCATGACCACGACGTCATCGCAGGTCACACGTATAAGATGACCCTCGTCTTATACGGCGGGTATATCCCAAATTCCATATTTTATATGGAAAAGTTGGGGGTCGTCTTATACGCCCAGTCGTCTTATACACCAGAAAATACGGTAATTATTTAAATAAGCTGTAGCTGCGCTCTGCAAGACTTGGCTGCTGGGATCTCAGGTTATGTCAGTATGGTTATCTCAGTTCACAGCGCCCAGTTCTCACAAGGGCAGAGCCGCAGTGAATTGATATAACTTTAGTGTAAGGTCACCTGAGTTCATAGCAGCTGTTTCTCATGCTTCTCAGTGCCAGTGCTGGACTAAAGAATGACTGCAAGTCTGGCACTCAGCACTCTGGCATTTATCAGTCCGGCACTCAAGCTACCGTGAGACTTGGTGGCTGTGAACTCAGGTAAAGGTTACCAGAGTCCATAGTCACTGGGGAGACTTTGCCAAAAATGACATGGGGTCCTGGGAGAGGGCTAGTGATATTGGCCCCCTCCCAGACTATGAACATCAGCCCTCAGCCACAAATGGCACATCCATAAGATATGCCAACTCTAGCTCTTAGCCTCGCTCTTCCCACTTGCCCTGCTCCAGTGACAATTGGGTAGTAGTAGAGGGGTTGATATCAGCTGTTGTATAGCTGCTGACATCAAGCCCACAGGTTAGTAATGAAGTGGCATCTATCTATAAGACGCCCCTATTACTAACTAAAGTTATGCCCACTTTTCCACCAATAATCCATTAATGGCCTTGTCCCACGATGATCCGGATGGTTTGGAGAGTGGTCACATCAATGATGCAACCTCTGTACACGCCAGCTGGAACACACTGAGCAGAGCGTGTCGGCTTTGCCTTAGCTGTTTATCAAAAATACAGGGGACCACACATCTTTTTTTTTTTAACAAAATGCGGGCCGGCCAGTCACAGCCATGTCAATACTTGACATAGCTGTGATTGAGCCAGACGTGCCCACACAGTAAATTTGTTTGGGCTGCCGAACCTGAACAGTAACACAGACTTCCTGGAGAAGTCCATGTTCAGGGTCCATGCACCGGACACTAGGTGTTCAATACAGACCGTGAAACTTTGCAGTTCGGGTTCGCCCATCCCTGGTCATCAATATGTAAGTCCCACATAGTATGAAAGGAATTATCTCTTCCCTATGCAGTAAGCCATTAGGCTGCCTCTAGTGGTTGCTGCAGGTAATTTATCATTTAAAGGCATTGCCTGGGATTTAAAAAAATTTTTTTTATATAAAAGCAGGAATTGTTGTAAAATATTGATCCAGTGACCCTGCTCCGAAGGTGCCAGCCAATTCTGAAGCATTAATGTTGCATATTTTATTTACGTGATGGCGGCAGCCAATCATTGACCTCAGGAGTCACATGCCATTAATGCAAGAGTCACCGCTGAGGCCAGAGATTGGCTCACATGAAAGATGTACATAATATCACCATTGCAGAGATCAGCAGAGTGGTGGCATTGGGGTTTAAATGGGTGAGTAATGCTTTATCTATTATTTTGTTAAATTCTGGCCAACCCCATTAATACTAAATGTAGGCAAAAGTTTTGGAAAGCCAAAAATGCCAGTCTTGATGAATCAAGACCAAAACAATCTAAGCCCCCGATTCATCATTTAATTTGCATTTTTATTTTAACTAACTATTGTTTTTTGCCTCATATTTTTTCCCGTTTTTTTTTGTGCCAAATTCTTATGCAAATGGATGTATTTTTTGGCAAAATTAAAGTATTTTTTTTTATCTTTTACCTTTTTGTGGCTGTTATTAAACTGTGGCATATTAGTCATAAACTGCACATCCTATTAATGAATTTGGCCCATCTTTCAGCTGCTGGTTGCCATGAAAATTTATGTGATAATTTAAGATGAATTAAGATACACCGTTCTCTGGCTAAACTCGGTTCACTTTTCAAAAATTTGGTGGAGCTGTAAAAACCTCAATTTTTGCAACATTTTTCAACATTTCAATCAGCTTTACTACAGAATTCTGGCAAATGATTAATAAGAGTAAAACATCTGGATAAACAAAACCACTCTCATAGCGTAAAGTAAATTAAAGTACAGCATTTTTTTTATTCCACTGCCGGAGTGGTATCACCAGGGCTTTAACGATCACGGTTGCAGGGGGTACAACCGCAACCGGGCCATGCTGGAGGGGGGCCTGCCGACGCCGGCACCTATTTCACTTGGCTGTGTATCCGAGATTACACATTCAGCTGATATGTATTGTGGCGCAAAGATGCACCATTTCCTTGCACCGCAATTCATGCCGCCGGCCAATCGGAGGCTGGCAGCTGATGATAGCTTGCACGTCATAGACAGCGCATGGCAGTGACTTTATGAACTTCTGCACTGGCTGTAGAAGGGGTCGTCTGGTGTCGGGAGGTTAGAATACTCATTAGTTTATTTTTAAAATGTCATGGAGACATTATTACTGAAAGGTGGCCAGGATGAGAGACATTATACTAGGAAGAGGCTCAGAATGGGGGACATTATTATAGGACGGGGCCCAGGATGGAGGGGGACATTATTACAGAAAGGGGCCAAGAGATGGACATTATTACTTGAAGGGTCCCAAGATGGAGGACATTATACCAGTAAAGTACCCAGGATGGAGGACAATATACCAGTAAGGTACCCAGAATGGAGGACTTTATACCAGTAAGTTACCCAGTATGGAGGACATTATACCAGTAAGTTACCTAGGATGGAGGACATTATACCAGTAAGTTACCCAGGATGGAGGACTTTATACCAGGAAGTGGCTCATTATGGGGAATCTTATTACAGGAAGGAGACAGGATGGGGGACATTATTATATAGCGGGCCAATACGTATGTTTTTATAGATTCTAGAGTGCTACAAGGGCCCGTATGCAATTTTTCTCCAAAAAAAGGCACAAAAGCAATGATGAATCACCGTTATCTTGAAAAAAAAATTCACACTCTTGTTTTTGCTGGCCGTTCGGAAAGTGCTGGTAATAAATATCAGTCCAGTCCTTCATTCGGTCAGAAAAATGGCTTCTTTTGCAAACAGTGGCCTTAATATACTCAGTATGAGCCGAAAGAACAGAATGGACTTGAATGAGAAATCATTTGGTACTAGGAAGAAACATACCGTAGGTTTCACTGGAAGTAAATGATATGTCTTGGGCAATAAAATATTTGCATCCACCACTGATTGTTTAGCTAATAATATCAGCATCAGTGGTGTATCGAGAGTAGTATAATGTAGGCACATGTACTAAGGTCACTCGGGTGGGAACCACTGATTAAGAGCATGTGCACTGATGATGTCTATTGGGGTCAACCATTTAAATGTAATCAAACTGTAAATTAGTCTATGGTGTCTGTGAGGAGAGGACATATTATTGGTGCAATCTCTGCAGGGGCTCAATAAATAAGGGGGCACATTTCCACCTCTAGATCAGGTGGAATGGTGCATTATGATGTCCTATTGGATTGTAAACAGCCCATCTACTGTTCTTGCAGTGTCCCTCTTCTCTCTGTTTCCGCCCATGTGGTCAATGATATAGTCATACAGGGGTACAGTCAGTAGACACATGTCTTGTAGTCAGTGAAACATTGAGCATCTAACCTCTGGTGGTCAGTGGGTTGCTCAACACTTTATGACTTGTGATATTGGTTCAGTTTCTGTTGAGTCATCCTGTGGAAACAATTTGGGGCCTCTGGTGGTCCAGTGGGAGTGAGAAGTTGCATGGAGGTATAGAAATAAACCATTGGGCAACCTTATATGTTGTGTTGTACATACAGTAGGCTTAGCACTACTGCTGGGAATGTAGAAGAGAAGGCAAAAAATTATATTTCCATGCTGATAAACTTATTGGTATTCTAGAAAGACAGGGTTGAAATGACATTGATAAAATTTTGTGTCCAGCTTAAATTCTACTTCTGGATTTGTACAACTTGACCCCAAAAATGTATATTAGAGTTTGCATAACAGCTTTGTGTCTGGGAACTGTTTTAGGACCCTCTTGGGCCTCATACACTTTGTAGAGCTAACACGAAACAATATATTTTGCTTACTCCTGTTTTTCAGCCAATGTATTAATAAGTACAACGCTCATATAAATAACATAATATACATGAAGTACAGAAAGGTAATTCTGCGGGAGTGTGGTTGAGGTCTGGTATAAGTCCTACATCTGGTATTGAGCAGCTCGGCGTTAATTTAATCTTCTGCTCGCGTGAGACTCCATCATTTAGAGTTGTACTTTGTCAATTGGTTTGCTGGTTATGATGATATTCAAATGGTTAAAAACCCTGGAACTTTTTGCAAGAGTTAATGCCAATACTGAGCAATCAGGGGCATTGTATGACACCAGGGTAATTTCCAACTTCCTATAATGGATGGTGGACATCATGGCTATAATGAAGAGGAAGACGTTCCTCAAAAATGATCTCTATCAGAAGAAACAAAACAAAAAGAAGGTAAATTCTTTTCGCACATCCACTACTACACTTTTTGATAATTGTTGACTCTAGCTCATCCCTGTGGACTACTTTTGGTTGACACTTTTTTGGATATATGTTTTAGAAACTTTCCTCAAAACAAAAATTCCCACGTTCTCGGATTTCCTGTCTTTTAACAATAAGAAGGCAATTTCAGATGCTGCAACCTGGACATTGGTCGCGTTACTCCCCTGTTACATCAGAAGAAGATCTCACAGTGGAAATGTCCAGGTGAACTTGTAGAGTATTCTTGCTAGTGACTATGGATATACTCTATGTACTAACCTATGACCAAATGTTGTGCAGATAAATTTAAGCAATGTGGAGGACCTTTGAATGAATAACCAACTTGAAGGACGGTATTTAGATTACATTACGTGACCTGGTATGTCCTCCTGCCTGGATAAATAATTCATTGATGACATTATCGTTGGCCTTTGCTAGAGTTCTGTAAGCATCTACAATATGGATTATTGGTGGTCATAGATGCTTGGTGGTCTGCCAGATTCTCCTTCTTCACATAGTTTTGTATTCCTTTCATAAGCTTTTAATTATTTACTACCCCATGATCCATTTCCAACTTATGAAACCGTACATTTTTGTTCTGAAAAAAAAAAAACACTTTGCAAATAATTTTGATGAAAAAACTATTTTGTGCAAGCAGCTCCTTTGCAAATAATTTAGATGAAAAATGTTGCACTATTTGGTGTCAGCAAACCCTGACAGGACTATGCGTCTCAACGAGTAGAAACTAAAATCAAACTTTGTATGCATAATGATCCTACAGTCATGTGCTACACTCCTCGATTGCTGTCACCACTATTATTAAAGTGGTGCAGACCTAAGGGCTCCTTGGTGCCTGTGGACGCTTCTTTCCCTAACTTCCCCCCTTTTTGGCCTTATCAAATAAATTGTCTGATCTAAAGAAGTGTTCATTTCTCCACCAGCAACCTCTTTGTGATATATTATAGATCAGTGGGGTCTGACCACTAGAACCCCCACTGATTGACAGAATGTGGCACTTTTATGCTCTCGGACTCCTACCGATAACCAGTACGAGGCACTTTTATCCTTAGATTAGATTGGAGCTCGACCGCTGCTACAAATTCCTTCCCTATGAGATGGTCTAGCGCTTTTCCCGGCAATCCTATAAAAAATTAATGGAGCAAAGTTCAAACATGTGCACTGGTGCTCCAATCTAATAGTTCCAGAGGTCGGACCCTCACTGATCTCGAAGTCTCCTATCTCTTAATAGATGATAGGTGACAACTTTGTTTCATTGGACAATCCCTTTAAGGCTGTAGTTGCCAACCAGGGGCAGACAGAGACAGAAAGGACCCCATTTAAAAATAGTATATGGGCCCTTTGCAGTCAATTAGCTCTGTCTATGACAGAATATGCTTGCTTGCTGCTTTAGAGGTAGTAGTGGCCCCCTTACCTCTGTGCACCAATGATATGTTCGCTCCTGTTGCCAACATTCCTGGGGACAGTTTACCACTATTCCTAACCATGCCCCTCCAGGAACGCCCCCAGCTATCCCTCTAGCACCCTTAGTCCTCCCCAAAACTCCCACGTTTGGGTAGGGTTTACATATTCCCCACTCCCTCTTGGTCTAGGAGTCGGGGGGAAATCCGAAACAACTAGCAACTTTACAGGAGCTTAATTTTTGTCTGTGCATCTTCTTCTTATGAACTGTAAAAAGTCAAGTAGCACCTGACTGCAAAATTGGCCAATTAGGGAGCTTTCACACTGCGTTCAGGCCCAGGTTCAGTGGCTCCTTTGGGGCTTATGTCCAAACCCCTGGCAAAACAGGATTCGAGTGTATGTGTCGACGGGGCATAGACTATAATGGTGGCGACAGAGCAAACATGCACTCTATTGTACATCATTTTCGCGCGCATACGCCTACTGGAGGTGGACACTCAGATGTAGAAGACTGTGTTTGGGTGCCTGCCTCAAGTAGGCGTATAGGCCCAAAACTTATGCACTACACAGTACATGTTTGTTCTGTTGGCACCATTATAGTCTATGGCCCGTTGGTGCGTACGCCCAAATCCTATTTTGCAGGGGGTTTCCAACGTAAGCCCTGACAGAGCCACTGAACAGGGGCCTGAACGCAGTGTGAAAGCACCCTTAGGATTTGTTTGTAGCCTGTAATCACCCAAAAACATAGGTGTGCATAGGTGCTCTATGCAGGGCCAGACACAGACAGAAGATGGCCCCTGTGCAAAAACAGTATATGGGCTCCTCTTTATATCTGTGACAGGACTTGCCTGTTGATTTGAAGGTAAAAATAAACCCCCTTACCTCTTGGGCCCCTGGGTGTCCACACACGTTGCACCAATGACATAGGATGTCCACCCCTGGTTGTATGCAAAAAACTGAGAATTTTTTTCACGCTTATTTGCAAAATTGCATTATTTTTTGTTATTTTAAACTTTTTGGAGCAATAACTATGTGTGCACAGATGAAGACTATGGGTAAAAGGGCAATCAGGGGAAGCAAATGAGTGAGACTCTACCTGGAAAATGAGTGGTCTATATGCACGGCGTAGGAAATAGGCTTCATAGGCAATGCCCCGGATAGATCAGATCACAAACTGGCAGATACATCACTTGATTCTGGCACCGGATTCTGCTTTTGTGTTGTTTGTATTTATCCAAGTTCGCCTTTGTGAAAACATACCAGCACCGACGCCAACGTGTTGTATTTCCTACGAGGAGCCATGTTATTTTTTTTTTCCCCCGACTGGCTCATCACTTGTGAAAACATGCTGTTTTTATCTTTTTTTTTTTTTTGCTATAGGAAAGCAGTGATATCTAGTTTAACCTTTATCTGCAATCTGTATGGTTTTATGATGAGCAGCCAAAACCCTGGTACGGTATCAAAGAAAAATATTATGTAACGTAAAGCTCTGCGTAAACAGCAAATGTTAAAGCAGACGAGCTGCGGCAGACTGCTGGAAGACCGTAGTAAGCGCTTAGAAAGCGTATTTACAAAGCCGTGGGCATGTTCAATTTTGGAACCATGATTGGCCTATTTGTGAGCGAGACTTGGGTAATTGTCCAACTGTGACTATTGACCAGAGACAGGTGCAGTTGTACAGAAGTGGACTCAGAGGTGAATTGATGAAAAAAAACGAAAAATCAGCAAACTCAATAACAATTTTAAAGTAGAACTAAGCCTAGAAGAATAATACCATGTGATGGCAGGTAGTAAACTGCTTTGTAAGGAGTCTATTTAGAGCCGGTGCTTATTTTACAGAGGTTGTGAATCAAGGATGCCCCCCGACATGAGACCCAAAGGTCTAAGTACCAGATTCGGCCAGTTCCCGCAGATTTCTACTCTGGAGCCATAGTCACTCCATGTACCACTGTATAGTGCTTCTGTATAGCACCATATTTTTATTAGAAGCAATTCTTCTAGGGTAGAATACCTCCATAATGGTCCATAATGGAATATGACACAAGTAGTTTTCTGTATGATTTATACAGAATATAGCAGCCCCCCAAAAAACTGAAATCAGAGATGTACAGAGAGTAAAGACACTATAGACTGCTATATAGCCACAGTATTTGTACAGAGATGTAAAATGGCCTGGTGAAAGAAGACTAATGGTGGCCAGTGTCATGCACATTAGATGAATGATGACCAAGTATGCCGTTTTTGGCAGTACTCCCCTGATGGCAGATTATGGAGGAGAGAACGTTTGGGCATGTTGGACTTTACTTCCTGTTGGGAGATGATTGCTCCTTATTTCTCGATTTCATCAAGTGCATATGTGCCTGGATGTGATGGCAGGAATAACCAAACATTTGGTCAATCTAAGGTTGAGGCCACGTGCTGACTATAGTCGAAACACCAGTCATGCAACCAAACTTTAGCTGTCGCTGCTTCATTGCATGTGAATGAAGCCACATGGCCACACTTAGGGCATTACAACTGCTACAAGGAAGTCCCAAAAAATCCGAAGCAGTTGGACTTCGGTAGCAACTCAACATCATTGACTTGGACTGAGCTGCGATGAACCTAGCAAATTTTGGTCAAGTGTTGCAGCTAAAGTCACCTTTTAGCCCGAATCTAAGGTTTATGGCCATCTTAAAGTGTCATTCTTATACTAGCTATGGCTGAGATCTGAATATCTGTGTCCATGCACCAACCACAATAGGTCAGGACACCAGAAACAGACAATGCTGCACAGTGAACTGTACTTTTCTATGAATGCCTCGTTTACTTCTATGGAAGTATGAAAACATCAATGTTCGGGTCATTCGGCTGGTTCCCTATCTCCTGTAGCCAGCATATAGACACCAATATTTCTGTCTCTGCTCTCGTTGAGATAAAATAATACTTTAGCGGAAATCCTGCAGATCATCTGTCCACATTTTCAGACAGAAAATTTACAGCATCAGCAAAGTGGAAGAGATTTTAACAACTGTTGATCCATACTCTGCGGAAAAATTATGCATGTAAATTGACAGATGGTGCAGATTTGTCTGTCATGTGATGTCACATTCACTTGTTGACTAGCATGGTACATGATTGGTCAAAATTCAGATTGAAGTTTACAAGTTCCACCCAACTGACTCATCCTGGGTAAGTCCTGGGTAATCGGTTTGATGTCACCAATGTAATGGCTCATACAGACGTCTGTGGCAACCGGTCTGAGATCGAACCACTAATGCACGCACTGACCGTGAGTCTCCTGACCTGAGCATGACAGCTTCATGTATAGTATTTCTATGAAGCTGTCACACTTGGGTGTATTGCAATCAGATTTTTAGTATGCGGAAAGTGTAAAATTTGCAGAAATTAACTTCGTGGGGGAGAAGGAAACATCAAAAATGAAAAAAATTAAGAAAAAAAATCCACAATCCCAGTCAAACACTTTAGCCCTCATCATATTGAATGATTACATTCATTTTTATCTATTTGTTCCCTTACCCACAGGGTACTAGTCATATTCAGTGGATTAGTCACAGCGTTCTTGCTGTTTGCAATGTGTGAATAAGGCCAAGGTTAAACGAGTGTATGCAAAAACGTCTATTTTTCATCCAGAAGAAAATGGATAATTTTTCATACGTATGTCCGTTTTTTGCATCCGCTTTTTTACATCAACAATTTAAAAAATAATAAAAGGACGAAATACAGTTTTCTATCTTAATAATTGTAATAAATCCATGAAAAAGTCATGACATACGGATGATAACCAACATATGATCCTTTTTTTGTGCACCAAAAGACATAATAGTCAAATCCGATATGGTATATGGATCAAAATAGTGCATGTTGCAATTTTTTCGACTCAGACCATTAGTCCGTGAGTAAAACCGTTTGTGTGAAAAACTACATTAACGTGCATTGATCAGTGTGCTGTCCGTATACTATGTTTTGCACATGGACCAATTATATACTTGTCTGAGCGAGCCCTAAGGCGTATACAGCATGAGGCTGCTGATTACAGATCAGAAGACCTGTGGCCACTCAGGACATCACGGTCCATACTTAGACTGTGAGACCGACCTAAGGGAAAAGGTACAAAATTTAGCACAGGCTCCAACAACCATATGCCATGCTTAAAAGTGATGTTCTTTGGATCCCGGTGGCACAAGAGTTTAGGCACAACAGGTTCTTCACCACTCCTTTTTTAACTACGCCCCGGTATTAGGAATTTTATTCTCATTTCACAGATGACCTTCAGCCTAACGTTCTCTCCATTTTGCCTATTTTATATTTTTAGGAAACTTTTATTTGTAAAGTTTTGCGATTCTAAGGTCAATTATTCCACATCTAACTCCCTCAAAGATTTCTGCCCGTTTTATCGGTGAGCTTCCTCGAGACGAATTCCCTTTGAGATGAAAATTTGACTTCATTAAGTGTCTAGGTATATATCCCAAATGTCCTCTGCTTCTGTATAAACTAGATTACTCTACACTGCTCTCACTGATCACTTCAGAATTATCCCAGTGGGATTCCACGAAATTCTCATGGCTGGGCAGAATTAACATCACAGTGAGAAGAAAAAGTAAATAATTACCATGTACAGCGAAAAGAAAAGAAATATTGAGCACAGCGATCATTATGCCCCGCTTAACAGCCCCATGCCAGCTTATGCCACCTCATGCCAGTTTAACAGTCCCAGCACAACGACCTCTTTCTGACTGGTAACACGGTAAAGTGCTAAGTTAACAGTTTCTTGTGGACGGGCAGCCTTTGCGCTGTAACTAATGATGGAGCATGTGGCTTCCTAATTACTACGTGGGGCACGAGGTGTCAGCAATTTTCATTCACCAGTGAAGCTTCTTGCTTTGTGAAGCGCCACAAATCATGTTTTTTTATGGTGGGAATGTGCTAGTTAGTAGGTTATTACTTTCCCTTGGTTCCATTGGTTTCCTATGGTCACTCCAAATTCCTTCCACAATCAAAAATATCTTGTTTCGTTAATTGGCTTCTTGAGGCATTCCATGGTGGAGTAATTACCGTATATTGAAAGTTCAAATGGACAAAGAATCCTTAAAAAAATAAAAAAGAACTGTGAAATATTGGGTTTATTGGTACTGTAATAATCTACACAATTATGGGTTTTACCATTATTTGAAGCTACTTTTTAAGCCAACCTCCAGTTCCTAAAGACCTTGGAAGGTTATCCTGGCTCTTCTGTAGGTGAGCCTTCATTAGAAACCACATAGACCAAGGAGGAATTATTCATATCAACGTTCATTTCGAGTAATTCCTCAATGTGAACGAGCTTCAAAGTTACTTTTTAAGAGCTCAAATAAATTGTCTCATGACTGGGACCTGCTGGGGACCCCACTCTATGAGCTATAACTCACAAAGTATTGACCTTACTTTGGGAGACCTTACTTGTTCATGTATTACATGCTTAGACATTTAGATAATTAGAAGATGTTAGATGTTGGTATCTCGGCAGATAACATCTGATTTTCAGGGCTTGGAGAAGTCTTTTAGAGACAACCTCTTTCTTTAACCTGATCTATTTGAGTAATTATTAATATTATCAGTAATTTTTTGGTTCTATCATCTTCTATGGCATTGAACACTTTCCCACAGTCTGAACATAAAACAAGTGACATTTCAACAATGAATCAAAGGAAGAACCAATTGAGATGGACATAAAGTTGATGCATTTTATTGTACAAATTACAGTTACAAGGTCTTAACCAACCACAGTTCAAGTGACCTAAACTTAGATTCCCTTAGAACCCTATAGTGATCTAAGCTAGGTTAAGTGGTCTAACCATGGGGGGTCCCGATCTAATGGCTGTAATATGTCAGATAAAATGCAGTAGCATTACGACAGTATAAGGCCTTACTATAAATATAGCTGTACGGTTATTTGGTGGGATTTGATAGACTTGTTTTTTTTTTTCAACCTTACAAAACACGTAACTATGTCACTGGCTATAAGGCACTGCTGAAAAATTTACAATCTCAAATCGAGAGTCCTTCTGGTATATTTAAGTGCTTGAAGAGTAGGAAAGTGGTGAAATGTGTGTGGAAGGCAATCCCAGACTAGAAAAGAGGCCTAGAATATGTTCCGGAGGTGAGACGGTGAAGTGGGAAAGAGTAGAGTAGGTACAAATGTAATCTAGCAGACTCTGTTTAAAAATCGGGCCAACTTAATTACGCTTTTTGCTCATCATAAAAAAACACAAAATATAAAGTAAATGACATGCTATAACATCAGCTGCCTTAAAGAACATGTGATGAATCTTTTATAGTCAACAAACTCTTTAATAAAGCATGCGGACAGGGAAGTCAACTCTGTTGGCCATTTTTTCTTCTTTTATGCAAACTGTTGCCAGCTCTCTCTGCTGTTCCAACTGCAATGATGCTCGCTTACTGCACACAGGATCAACCTACCAACAACTTCTATTGGAGGAGATTTGCCCCCTTCTGGTTCCTCCTTAAGAGCTGTCCTAGCGCAAAGGAAAGGCATCTCCTCCATCTTTGCTCTACAGAATTATTGGAATGGAAAAGTGAAGTATTTGAACTGCTGAATTTGGGATGACTTGGAAAGACATCCACTATCTGTTTTCTCATTATCTTCATAATATATTATACATCATGACCTTCGAGATCTTTTTGTCTTTGAAACAAACTCCACGTCTCCATGAAAATAAAAAATGCTCAAGGGCATGAACTAAGTGTTACCTTAGAAAAGCTAGAGTTGGTAACTTTCTTATTCCATGGATTTTCCTAGAGAAAATATTTCATATGATTCCAAAGTTGGAATTTACTTTTAGTACTCAATAGAAGCGTCCCAATAAATGCAACATCCAAGCACTTTGTTATGATGAACAAAAGAAGAAAATTGAGGAAAGGGGATCACGGTATGGAACTAAATATGCATTTTGGTTTGCGACTATTATATACTCAGTTATCGTTCTATGGATAGTAGTACAAACCTTCTGATATTAATATCTCCCAACTTGAATGCTGGATCCAAATTTTTCTTCTCATTTGACGCAATGTACAATCACGAGGCCAGGATCATGTTCTGCGACTCTAGAGTCATCAGTTTTCTTTAGAGGCAGATGTCGAGCAGTAAAGTTTTCCTGCAAACCATCCTCAAATGTTGTAGACTACAGCAGTTTACATTCCACTCCACTTATATTCCTCCTCGTCATTATACACTGATAATTAAAGCATTTCACAGTTGTAAACAGCTCTTTCCGATCTCAGAAGACAAGCCCGTTGCCCAGATTACAAGTGAACAGCAGGTGCTATGGTGGGGTGTAGGAGACTGACAACAGGTGAGATTTATAGGAAGAAGTAAACACCTGAGGGCAACATGAAGGCAACAGATAGAGATTTATACTTACAGCTTGTTGACTCTTGTTGAATCAGTAATAACATAAAGTTCTATCGGAGGTTTCAGAATTATCCAATTAACAAGTAGAACAACGATCAAGACTGGATAACACCCATAGACCTACTTAGATACTTAGTCCATTTCCTCCGGCAGACAAATTGCCCACAACAAGCGCCAATTGAAGATATATCAAGTAGATCAGCGCTCAATTAATAACATTTAGCATGTTGCAATTATCAGGAATGTTTTGCACGATGGATTATTCATGCGATCGTTGATACAAAAATATCTACATTAGTGAGGATGCGCTGATGACAAATGATCATTTTTATGCTGGAATAATATATTCAATCAATGTCAATTGAGCGTTTTCTCGTCTGATCGCAGAGCCTGCTCACATTGGGAAATGACTGGAAATTAACATTTGTACAAGTCATTGTCCCTTGGTCAATGTGGTTTCTCTATTCATGGCCCCCCGACAGATGAGGCCAGATAACCTTCTGAGGACTTTAGGAACTGAAGAATGGATGCACTAATCAATGTCATAGTAGCATTTTCTTGTTTGATCTCAAGGCTTGTTTATATTGCGGCAGGAAATTTCATAAGAATCATTACTTCTTGATCAATGTGGTTTTTATCCAAGATTCCCTAGTAGAAGAGGCCAGATAGCTTTGAAAGGACTTTAGGAAGTGAAGAATGGCTGCACTAGTCAACACTGAGCAAGCATTTTCACATTGGATCGCAGGGTTTGTTGACATTGGGCAAAGATTGGGAATGAAAGTTCATACAAATTATTGTTCCTTTTTCAAAATGGTTTCTATCCAAGGCTCCTCCAACGGAAGAGCCCAAATTACCTGCCAATGAATTTAGGAACTGAATAATGGCTGGACTAATTAATATCATAGGGGGATTTTCATGTTTGATCGCAGGGCTCGTTCACATTGAGAAATTACTGGAAATGAACGTTGATATGAATAATTTCTCCTTGGTCTATGTGGTTTCTATCCAATTCTCTCCTACAGAAGAGCCAGGATAACCTTCTAAGGTCTTTAGGAACTGAAGGTTGGCTGCAATGATTACACCTTACATGCATCAGACAAGATCAAGTCTACAGTTCTTCCTTAGGTCATGGTACATTGTTTTTGTCGTCATTTTTTTTGTCTGTCCCTTCAGTAGACTTTAAAAACAGTTTTTATTAATAGGTGGACATTTGCTTGTACCTAAATAGACCATTCCAGCCCCTTCGAGACTGGATAGTTACAGATGCTATAGTCCGATTTGTAGTGGTCTGTAGTCCACTGTCATGATCTGGGCTAGTCTTGTAATCATATAGACATAGAAAACCATTTTATAAACTGCCATTGGAATTATTTTAATCATTAAAAGTATAATTGCCAATGAGAGTACCGTATACAAAATAACTAATTTTCCACTTGGTACTTAAATGAGTAGCGCCCATTAAACAAGGGTAACCCAGACATCTGAGTACGATCTGAAACGTCAGGAGTCCTGTATGAAAGTGATTCTCTAAAAATGAGCATCACCAAAAAAATTATCAATGATGTCGAGGGGCCATGTATAACGTACCGGTCGGCTTCACAAAAATGTGAATAGCATGAAATATATATACGGTATATAAATGCAGTTTGAAAGTGAAAACCTTCCCACTAATGGGACCTTATAGGGTCATCATTGAGAGTTAGCATTGTTGCATATAAATACTATATATGGTTAAAAAAAGATCCTTTAAAAAAAAACCTTTAGACACATGTAATAATGGAGGCTTGATCTGATTCCTTTTTAAAGAGAATCTTACAGCAGAATATCATCACCCAAACTATATGTGTATATAGCTCTTTCAAAGACAAGTCCAGCAATAGCTTTATATGGCCTCCAATACTGAGAAATCAGCGTTCGTATTGATACAGTATGTAAATTGATATGGTAGATCTCTAGCCTCTGTCACTCCAGCTCTACTCCTAGCTCAGCATCGCCTCGTCCTGCTTGACTGATGGCTCTCTTGTCTTAAATTGCACGGCATAGTGGCTGTCAGGAGGTGGTGTTGGCCGAAGAATTGAGCTTAAGTGACAGAGGCTTCAGATCTACCATATGTATCTACATATTAATTCACATACTGATTTATGTGTAATGGAGGGACAAACTGGCCACATAAAGGTATTGCTGGATTTGCCTTTGAAAGATCTACATGTGAATATAAATAATTTGGGGAGGGGTTGAAATCCTGCTGATAGATTCCCTTTAAACTTTTTGATACCAGTATTTGTACTTTTAATGAGTGTAATTTTAGCTTCTGCCCAGTGAGTCCTGTTTGATCACATGATTTTACTTTGGATTTTATTTTTAATTTGTGATGTGATAAATATTTTGTATTCTGATTGGTCTTTATTTCTTTAAAAAAGTCCAATACTGTGTTCACCCATGTGAGTAAGGGACTGCATAGACCTGAAACGCGCCAACTGCTGATTTATTTGTTAATTTACTATCTATATTCTATATATATTCTATATATATAATCGTCTAAGGGGTACATCCGTCTGTTTGTCTGTCTGTCTGTTACGGAAATCGCGCGTCGCTGATTGGTCGCGGCCGGCATGCCGAGACCAATCAGCGACAGGCACAGTCCGGCCGTGAATTCGCCCCTTCCTACTCTGTCAGTGCCCCCTCCAGTCAGCGCTCACACAGGGTTAATGGCTGCATTACACCGCGTTATGTCGCGGTGTAACGCAGTCCGTTAAAGCTGCTATTAACCCTGTGTGACCAACTTTTTACTATTGATGCTGCCTATGCAGCATCAACAGTAAATGATCTTATGTTAAAAATAATAAACAAAATAAAAAATCATTATATTCTCACCTTCCATTACCTTTCCCGCTGCTCCTCGCGACGCTCCGGTCCATGCATTGCGGTCTCGCGAGATGATGACGTAGCAGTCTCGCGAGACCGCTACATCATCATCTCGCAAGACCGCAATGCATTCTTGGGACCGGGGCGTCGCGAGAAGCATCGGTAAACGCCTGGGCTGGATCCGGGGGCCGACGGAAGGTGAGTATATAACTTTTTTTATTTTAATTCTTTTTTTAACAGGGATATGGTGCCCACATTGCTATATACTACGTGGGCTGTGTTAAATACTACGTCTCTGTGCTATATACTACGTGGCTGTGGTATATATTACGGGGCTGGGCAATATACTACATCGCTGTGCTCTATACTACGTGGCCTGTGTTATATACTGCATGGGCTGTTATATACTACGTGGCTGTGCTATAAACTACGTGGCTGTGCAATATATTATGTGGCTGTGCAATATATTACGTGGCTGGGCAATATACTATGTGGGCTGTGTTATATACTGCATGGGCTGTGTTACATACTGCGTGGGCTGTGTTATATACTATGTCTCTGTACTATATACTACATGGCTGTAGCATATATTACGTGGCTGGGCAATATACTACATCGCTGTGCTCTATACTACGTGGCCTTTGTGATATACTGCATGGGCTGTGTTATATACTACGTCTCTGTGCTATATACTACGTGGCTGTGCTATATACTACGTGGCTGTGCAATATATTACGTGGCTGTGCAATATACTACGTGTCTGTGCTATATACTAGGGGGCTGTGCTATATACTATATGGGCTGTGTTATATACTACGTGGGCTGTATGCTACTTGGCTGTGCTATATTTCTCTGCTGTATCTGTGCATCATGAATCATGGTATGTGTTAATGAGGGGGGCCCACTGAGACTCTTTCACCCGGGGCCCTCAAAAACCTGGAGCAGGCCCTGGCTTCACTGAATGTTCGCGGCCGGGCGTGACCAATCAGCGACAGGCGCAGTCCGGACGCAAATTGGCACGGAATTTGAACCACGCTTCGCTAATTGGTCGCGGCTGGCCAAATCCTGTGTATTAATTGCATTATTTTGAAAACTTCATAAATAAACTACATACATATTCTAGTATACCCGATGCGTTAGAATCGGGCCACCATCTAGTTTGTCAAATAAATCTTTAATTTATTGGGTTCTAAAGATTCTACTTCTACTACTATGTCCTAGCTGATCCCAGGCCCAGTCTGTAAAGTCTGTAAGTCCACAAAGTACCTAAATGGCAGTGAATAGTCTCACTTCTGGGATACAAAAGACATAGGTGGAAATATTTTAGGGCTGGTATTTCATACAAAACATTTTTATTTGTCTTCATCTTGTGGTTTTGAGGAATTTATGTAGAGATTTTCCCCCATTATAGATGACCTGTCACTAGGTTAAAAATGGCCAGTTTTTGCTCTTATTTTATACCTTCTGATCCCCGGAGTATTCTGGTTTTATTATCTGACAACAGATATACAGGGTGTTTTTTTATTTAGTGCTAATTTTTGCAGTCTTAACAAGGGGGCGTGGTTCACAGAGTGATAATGCAAAGCAGCATAAAGACACGCCCCAGAGGATCCTGTAAGCCACGCCTCCTTTCAAAGATCATAAAGAAAAAAAAAACAGAAAAACTCAGGGAAGCAGCAGGAATAAATTAAAAGCAAAATTTGGACGAACGCTCTTAGCCAGGTCCTCATTAGCCTAATGGAGGAATAAGGTGACATAAGGACACAAATAACAGTCACGGTTTTCCATAGAATATTGTATGAATCATTTGCTACATTCTTTTTTGTTCCGCATACTGGAAATCATGCTCTGTATGGGAAGCGAGAAAAAAAACCAGACTCATTCTCCCAAGAGGAACAACGTGTGTTGAGCATATTGCTGTTTCCGAGGCAGACAGTCATTTCCACTGCAGACTGAGCTCCCTAAATAGGTGCTCGACCAAGTAGCAGCAAGTTGAGAGCTTATTACAGCTACGTTGGACCGGCAGCTGCTCCCTGCGCGTCTCTGCGGCGACAGCGACTGCTTGTCCTGCTGAATTTTCAATTATAATCACCATAGGAACCCCTAAAAAAGAAGGGGACTCCCTATCATGATACAAGATTCCCATAGACAAAACCACAGGTTGTAATATGCTGCTTTTCTACTAATGTTTTTTTTTTGTTGTTGTTTTTTCCTGCGTTTTTTTTTTTTTTTGTTATCTTATTTCTTTGCTGTTTTTTTTTATCTTATTTTTTTTCAACCTTAAATGCTGCATCCTGATGTTCCCGGTAATAACACAAGATTCCAATAGGAAAAAATACAGATTCTAATATGCTGCATTTTTTGTTTTTTTTTTTTGTTTTTTTTTTATGTTTTTCCTGCCAATTTTCTTTTTTTTCCTTTAACCTTAAATGCTGCATCTTGATGTTTGCTCAGAGTCAATCTGTAAATCCCAAATGCAAAACTTATACTTTATTTCATTTTATTTACTTGTAGTTTTCGTGATTGTGTTTTTTTCATGCTTTAGATATGTTGTTTTTTGGCTAATTTGATGCTTAATTTTCCCCATTTAGTTTTATTAATTTTCAGTTATACTCGCCATAGGAACCCTTAAAAGAGAAGGTGACTCCCTATCATAACCCCAAATTCCCAGAAGTAAAACCACAGGTTGTAAAATGCTCCGTTTCTAATAATGTTTTCAGTTTTCTGTTATTTTTCCTACATTTTTTGTTATTGTTGCTTTTATTGTCCTTATGTTTTTTTAACTCTAAATGCTGAGTCCTCGTGTCTGCTCGGATTCAATCTGGAATTGTCAAATGCAAAACATACACAAAATAATTACAAGTAATGTAATGCCATATACCCATGTACAAGGCAACTCGCTAAACTATGCTTAATCACGGAGAAAGTCGAGTACAAAAGCCAATAAAATGATACTAAAGTTTATTTATATAAATACTGTTAACACAATAAATCAAACAAAAAAGAAAAAGCCTATGATAATACAAATACATGTTTTTTTTAATTATTATCACTAAGTGATTAGATCCAAGGTGTAGAAAAGAGGCCGAAGTAAGGTCAGGACATATATATATGTATAGTGCAGCTAAAGGGCAAAGGGCAAATAGTCTATCACTGAGGCTTGCTATATGGCTCACATATCCAGCTGAACATTCTTCAGTCAGTTTGCATAACCTTCAATGCAACAAAACCCTGCCACAGTATCATAATCAGTATAGGATCATATGAAATGAAACCGGGATAATTACCCATAAAGGTGACTGGTCCTGCCTTTGCCTCGACCACTTACCCCGGCGCGTTTCGTGTTCAAAATACCGCTTCTTCAGGGGGCGTGCAGTTTTTTTTTCTTTGTTTACTGTAGTTTTTGTGATTTCTGGTTTGTTTGTTTGTTTCATGCTTTAGTAATCTCGTGGGGTCTTTTTGCCTTTTTTCTGCTTTTTTTTCAAATTTAGTTTTCTTAATTTTGTTTGCATCATAAAAAAATAAATATGCTTATATGCACTGCAGGCTTTTTTTTGTTTGACATTGTTGACATTACAAATCATGAGATTTTAAGGAAAATCTTGGAATCAAATTATCTAGTTATAATGTTAAAGACAAAAATAAACAGGTAGTAAAACACATAAAACATTAAAAAAAACTGTAAAAATAGCATAAAAAATCACGTGTAATTGCTAAAAAAGTGTGTCTGTAGGAAGCCTAATAGTGAGTTTTTCTACATGCTTATAATGAATATGCAGCCCGATGTAGCTAGACAGCAAATCTCTATCTATGCGGTGATAATTAATGTCAATTACACATTTTCTTTACAAAGAGTTAATTAACCTGATCACCTAGCCTGCACCTCTCTGCTCACATGTGTCTCTTTTGAAACACGCCGTGCCATCACTGTCAACATGCTGCACACCTCCGGGGCTGATGGCAACAAACCTACTTGATTAGACGTGTCTTGGAGAACCAAAAACACTCAGTTGACTAAATTTAATTGCCGTGAAGAAAAATTATCATTGATCCCTTTAGAAACAAGTCAAGGAATTAAATGTTCCTGCTTAGGTAGTGCTGCCATGTTTACTTAAAGAGAAATCTGGAGAAACAAGTGGCGCGGATTGTACAGTCCAGAGAGCACGTTCTTCTCTAGAGAAAGCAAATTTACAAGACGTTTGCAAGCTGCCCCGATGAGGACTCATTGGTTTTAAATAATATTTTCTTGTATTTATTTATTTTTTTAAATCTAACAAGTAGATGTTTTCTTAGCTGTCCAAAAAAAACATTAATGGATCCCAACTATTTTGGTAAAATCCAAACGGATCCCCCCTTCCTTACATCTGTTATGTGTATAGATTTAGATTTAGGACTGGGAATATTTCTTTATCACCATCTTATCCCGATCAAGCTGCCACCCAATCAACCCACTCAACCCACTTTCATAAGCCGTCCTTCCTTCTATGAGCCAGAGAAGTGAACCACTAACAAAGTGGGCATTTGCTTCATAAAAGGTGGCTCCTTTTATGTATTGTGTGGTTCGCCATTTGTTTGACTGGCAATCATGAAATTCTACATCTTCCCATTAAGGCCGGCGTCACACTCAGCGTAGGGAAATACGGTCCATATTTTACATGCGTAATACGCAGAAATTATCCCAAAACAGTGATCCGTATGTCATCTGTAGGCAAGGTGTAGCTGCGTATTTTACGCATGTCATCCTCCGTATGTAATCCGAATGGCATCTGTACGGCAAGATTTTCTCGCCGGCTTGCAAAATGGACATAGAATGGATCCATGGGCTCAAATATTCGTTAAAACATATATACATTATATTTCATACAGCGCTAGATAGCAGAAAAGCCGGTAATTCAATTGCCGGCTTTTGCTATCTCCTTCCCAAACCCGACATGATATGAGACATGGTATACATACAGTAAACCATCTCATATCCCCTTTTTTTTTTGCATATTCCTTACTACTAATGTTAGTAGTGTGTGTGCAAAATTTGGGTGCTCTAGCTGTTAAAATAAAGGGTTAAATCGTGGAAAAAACTGGCATGGGCTCCCGCGCAATTTTCTCCGCCAGACTGGGAAAGCCAGTGACTGAGGGCAGATATTAATAGCCTCGAGAGGGAGTATGGATATTGGCGCCCCCTGGCTAAAAACATCTGCCCCCAGCCACCCCAGAAAAGGCAAATCTGGAAGATGCGCCTATTCTGGCACTTAGGGCCCCTTCACACTGTGCAATCAAAGTCTGAACGAGCGTTCGATTTGTGACGTTTATCCGTCCTCGTTCCGAGGTTGCAAAGTGTGACATGGCGTTACGATCTGCGACGCAGCCCAGCATCGTACGATGTGAAAGAAAGAGCAGAACTTTCTTTCGTCGTAAATGTCTCGCTGTGGCGGTCGAAATCGTAGTATGTGACGGCGGTCATACGAGCTCGTAATGCGACTACGTGGATTGGGCTTCCGCATACCTGTCTCCTGATTGGGCGTGACGTTTTAGCACGCCCATGCTGGTAATACGTCACGCTCGGAGTCGTAGGACTATGGCGGTGTGAAGGGTAGCGTACGATTGCGACGCGTGACGTTCACATCGCAACTACGTCAGAAAAAGCGTTAACATCGTAGAGTGTGACCGCTGGCTACGAGCTCGTACTGCGATGTCGAATATGACGCAAATGCGTCGTAATCGTAGCAGAATCGACCAGTGTGAAGGGGCCCTTAGCCTCTCTCTTTCCTCTCCCCTGTAACAGTGGGATATGGGGTAATAAAGGGTTAATGTCACCTTGCTATTGTTAGGTGACATTAAGCCTGGTTAATAATGGAGAGATGTCAATAAGACACCTATCCATTATTAATCCAATAGTAGTAAATGGTTAATAAAACACACACACATTAGGAAAAAGTATTTTATTGAAATAAAGACACAGGGTGTTGTAATAGTTTATTATACTCTTACTCCAAATGACGACCCTCGTTCTGTAAAAAAGGAAAAATAAAAAAACAACAATATCCCATACCTTTCCGCTGTTACAGTCATATCCCACGATGTAAATCCATCTGAAAGGGTTAAATAATTTTACAAGCAGGAGCCTGCTAATGCAGCTGTGCTCCCGACTGTAAAATCTGGGGAATGTGTGTGTGTTTTATTAACCATTTACTACTATTGGATTAATAATGGATAGCTGTCTTATTGACATCTCTCCATTATTAACCAGGCTTAATGTCACCTAACAATAGCAAGGTGGCATTAACTCTTTATTACCCCATATGCAACCGCTACAGGGGAGTGGGAAGAGAGAGGCTAAGTGCCAGAATAGGCGCATCTTCCAGATGTGCCTTTTCTGGGGTGGCTGGGGGCAGATGTTTTTAGCCAGGGGGGGCAATATCCATGGTCCCTCTCTAGGCTATTAATATCTGCCCTCAGTCACTGGCTTTCCCACTCTGGCGGAGAAAATTGCGCGGGAGCCCACGCCAGTTTTTTCCGCGATTTAACCCCTTATTTTAACAGCTAGAGCCCCCAAATTTTGCACACACACTACTAACATTAGTAGTGTGGAATATGCAAAAAAATAAGGGATATGAAATAGTTTACTGTATGTAAACCATGTCTCATATCATGTCGGGTTTGGGAAGGAGATAGCAAAAGCCGGCAATTGAATTACTGGATTTCTGCTATCTAGCGCTGTATGAAATATAAATATACTGTATATATGTGTGTCTCACTGACATATATATATATATCTCCCTATACTATGTGTAGACATTCATTTTATCTGTTCTATTGTAACCTGTCAGTGTGATTTTACTGTACACCGCACTGAATTGCCGGCTTTTCTATAGAACACCGCTGCGTATTTCTCGCAAGTCACACGCATGGTCCGTGTGTAATATGTATTTTTCTCGCCCTCATAGACTTTCATTGGTGGATTTTTTGCCCAATACGCTGACAAATGCAGCATGCTGCCATTTTCTACGCCCGTAAAATACAGCTGAGAAACATACGGCAGTTAGGAGCTGCCCTATAGAGAATCATTGGTCCGTGTGCAATGCGTAGTTTTTGCGCCTCTCATACGTCCATAAAACTCTCTAGTGTGACGCCGGCCTAAGGTTGACCACCAAGGGTTTAGGAAATGGACTCATAGTAGTTACAAAGGTTGAAAAAAGACTAAGGTCCATCAACTCCAAACTTTCTCCACCAGTTATACGTTCTCTATCACTAGATTATTTATATCCCACAATGCCCTTTGTTGTGAGGAAATCATGCAGCCCTTCAATCAATACTGATATAGCATCGGCTATTACTATCTCTTGTGGTCAGGCTTTCAACAGTCTGACTGCTCTAACTGTAAAGAACCCTTTCCTATGTAGCTGCCGGAATCGTCTTTCTTCCACCCATAATGAGTGCCCCCTGGTCTTTATAAGGAATAAGTCATGTGCCAGTGTTTTGTGCTGACCACACATATATTCATACATGTAAATGAGATCTCCCCAGAGGCGTCTTTTTTCTAAGTTAAACAAGTCCAACTTTTCCAACCAATATGAGAGGCCTTACATCCCTTGTAATAATCTAGTTGCCGCCTTTGAACTGACTCTAACTCCCGAATAACCTTTTTAAAATGTGAAGCCCAAAACTGGATCCCATGTTCTAGATGTGGCCTCACCAGTGATTTATAGATGGTAATAAATTGAGCTCAGGTGATTTTACATCTCCTTTTTATACACCCTAAAATCTTGTTTGCTTTTGCAGCTACTGCTTGACATTGAGTCCTGCTGCTCAGCTTACTTGAAACCAGAATACCCAAGTTGTTCTCCTGTTCTGTAAACACTAGTAAATGATTATGTTATTACTAGGTCAGCTTTTAAGGGGTTTTCTACTACTAAGATATCCTTTGCAATCACCCTGGGGGTTTACAACTGATCAGAGCGCGTGCAACTACGTCTAGTTCCAGCAGCGCCAGATGTACCGTATATAGAATACAGAACAGATCATTTGTATTGGATCTGTTCTGCAAATTAAACCAGGGTATAGTTGGTCCAGGCCAGAGTATATAGAGAATAGAGATTATAGAGAGTAGATCTCATTCTATCATACTCAGAGACACGGCTGCTTTTAATGTGGAACTACTGAGAAGTGCGGTAGGATCCTTTACCTTATTATATCTGCTAGCATTGCTCTCGCGCTACCGCAGGATGCTCTCTCCTGTGTCCAAAACAATCCAGAAGTAGATCTGTGAGGACACAAGCAAATATATATTTTTTGGGGGGCAACCTCTTTAAATAAGACTTTTTCTCCCTTATGTCCCCTATATACATACAGCAATGTACAGCAATTCTAGACTGGTATTGAAACTAATTACATCAAAATTTCTCAAAGCTATGAACATAGAGTGCAATGTCTATAAAGACAGTGCAAGTACCCCCAAGAGACATGGCTGGTGCCCCCTGGGATGAAGTCAGAAAAGTTGAAAACTAAGGTTTTGCACAATGTAAGGGGTTGTTTTTACTTTATGTGACACATTGTTCTATAGAGGAGATTAAAGGGACTGTATGGGGCTGAGATATTGATGACCTACTCTTAGGCAAGCTCATCAATATCAGATCGGTGGGTGTCTGCCATCCCCACCAATCAACTGATGCCTGGTGCAGCGGCCAATGGAAGCACCTCAGCTCCATACACTCCATGTGGCCATTCTCAGGTACTACAGCTCTGATCCCATTCGCTTGTGACCCAGCTCCGTACCCGTGTACTACCAGTGGCTGCATCAAGAGCTATGAGCTAATTGGTGGCAATGGCAAGATTCTGACCTTCATCCATCTAATATTAATGGTTGGCCATGCAAATAGGTCACTAATATTCTCCACCCCGGAAAATCCCTGTAATAACTGAAAACCTCTCATATTCTGATTGCTGATCCACACTTGGTGGAAGAATTTTTTACCAATCTGTTAAAAGAAAATACTCTGGAAAAAAAAAATATTTGCTGTACCAAACAGTTGTAATGAAGGGGTTAATGGGAACCTGTCATGTTGTACATGAAGTCCGATCTGTCACCTGTTGTGAACTCTATTTTTGGGCTCCCTCTAGTGGTCACAAGCGGTACTGTGTAGTGTTGTCTTTCTGCAGGTTGGCTTCATCAGCTGGTTCGTTATCCTTGGTTCGTTTCCTATTTAGCTCACCTGGATACTCAGTTCCTTGCCTGCTATCAATGTATTCAGTGCTCTTCAGATTCCTTGTGACTACCTTGCTCCCAGTCTCTCCAAGACAAGCTAAGTTCTTGTTTGTTCATTTTCTGATTATCAGCGTTCATCATGTTTTTTGTCCAGCTTGTTAAAATGTGATTTCTTACTTGCTGGTTGCTCTAGGGGACTGAGTTTCCCCCCCCACACCGTGAGTTGGTGTGGGGGTTCTTGAAATCTCAGTGTGGATATTTTGTAAGGGTTTTTTACTGACCGCATAGACCCCTTTTCTATTTTCTGCTATCTAGAATTAGTGGGCCTCTTTTGCTGAATCTGCTTTCTCCCCTATGTATGTGCCTTCCTCTTACCTCACCGTTATTATCTGTTGGGGGCTTCTATATCTTTGGGGATTATTTCTCTGGAGGCAAGAGAGGTCTTTCTTTTTCTCTAGGGGTAGTTAGTTCCTCAGGCTGGCTCGAGACGTCTAGGATTTTCACCGGCTACCTCTAGTGTGTTTGGATAGGTTCAGTTTTGCGGTCAGTCCAGTTTTCCACCTCCCTAGAGCTTGTCCTATGTTTAGTCACCTTGCTGGAGTAATTTGTGATCCTCCATCACTAGGATCATAACAGTATAGCAGGCCCAAAAAGTGTTTAATGCATCGCAGAAGTGGGATTAAAAGAAGACCTGAGTACATTTTTTTTTTTTTTGTGCTGCAGTCTGTCTAGCTTCTTTCATCCCCTTGAACTCTGAGTGGTTTTGAGCTCTGCTGCAGACATGGATGTTCAGACTCTGACTTCTAGTGTGGATCATCTTGCTGCACGGGTGCAAAGTATTCAGGATTTTGTTATTCATAGCCCTATGTCAGAACCAAAGATACCCATTCCTGAGTTGTTTTCTGGAGATAGATCTAGGTTTCAGAATTTTAGGAATAATTGTAAGTTATTTCTATCTCTGAGACCTCGTTCCTCTGGTGATTCCGCTCAGCAAGTAAAAATTGTTATCTCCTTGTTGCGTGGCGACCCTCAGGATTGGGCTTTCTCTCTGGTGCCAGGAGATCCTGCATTGCTTAATGTGGATGCGTTTTTTCTGGCTCTTGGACTGCTTTATGAGGAGCCTAATCTTGAGAATCAGACAGAAAAATCGTTGCTGGCCCTCTCTCAAGGGCAGGATGAAGCAGAGGTGTATTGTCAAAAATTTCGGAAATGGTCAGTGCTTACTCAATGGAATGAGTGTGCCCTGGCTGCAAATTTCAGAGAAGGTCTTTCTGAAGCCATTAAGGATGTTATGGTGGGGTTCCCCACCCCTACAAGTCTGAGTGATTCTATGGCTTTAGCCATTCAGGTTGATCGGCGTTTGCGGGAGCGCAAATCTGCTCATCCTTTGGCGGTAGTTTCTGAACAGAGACCTGAGTCTATGCAATGTGATCGAACTCTGACCAGAATTGAGCGACAAAGTCATAGACGTCAAAATGGGTTGTGCTTTTACTGTGGTGATTCTGCTCATGTTATCTCAGCATGCTCTAAACGCTTAAAAAAGGTCGCTAAACCTGTCACCATTGGTACTATACAGCCTAAATTTATTTTGTCTGTTACTTTGATTTGTTCTTTGTCGTCCTACTCGGTTATGGCCTTTGTGGATTCGGGTGCTGCCCTGAATCTGATGGATTTGTCGTTTGCCAGGCGCTGTGGTTTTGTCCTGGAGCCTTTGGAATTTCCTATTCCTCTGAGGGGAATTGATGCTACGCCATTGGCTGAGAATAAACCTCAGTATTGGACGCAAATGACCATGTGCATGACTCCCGTTCATCAGGAGGTGATTCGCTTTCTTGTTCTGCATAATTTACATGATGTTGTCGTTTTGGGTCTGCCATGGCTGCAGGCCCATAATCCAGTTTTAGATTGGAAAGCTATGTCTGTGTCTAGTTGGGGTTGTCAGGGAATTCATGGCGATACTCCATTGGTGTCTATTGCTTCTTCCACTCCTTCTGAGGTCCCTGAGTTTTTGTCTGACTACCAGGATGTATTTGATGAGCCCAGGTCCAGTGCCCTGCCTCCTCATAGGGATTGTGACTGTGCTATAAATTTAATTCCTGGTAGTAAATTCCCTAAGGGATGACTTTTTAATTTGTCTATACCACAGCATGCCGCGATGCGGAGTTATATAAAGGAGTCTTTGGAGAAGGGACATATTCGCCCATCCTCTTCCCCTCTTGGTGCAGGATTCTTTTTTGTGGCCAAGAAGGACAGTTCTTTGAGACCGTGTATTGATTATCGCCTTCTGAATAAAATCACAGTCAAATTTCAGTATCCTTTGCCATTATTGTCTGATTTGTTTGCTCGGATTAAGGGTGCCAGTTGGTTCACCAAGATAGATCTCCGTGGTGCGTATAATCTTGTGCGCATTAAGCAGGGAGATGAATGGAAAACAGCATTTAGTACGCCCGAAGGCCATTTTGAGTACTTGGTGATGCCTTTTGGACTCTCTAATGCTCCTTCTGTGTTTCAGTCCTTCATGCATGACATTTTCCGAGAATATCTGGATAAATTTATGATTGTTTATCTGGATGACATTTTGGTCTTTTCTGATGATTGGGAGTCCCATGTGAAGCAGGTCAAGATGGTGTTTCAGGTCCTGCGTGCTAATGCTTTATTTGTGAAGGGCTCAAAATGCCTCTTTGGAGTACAGAAGGTCTCCTTTTTGGGTTTTATTTTTTCTCCTTCTACTGTGGAGATGGACCCAGTCAAGGTCCAGGCTATTCATGACTGGACTAAGCCCATGTCTGTTAAGAGTCTTCAGAAGTTCTTGGGTTTTGCTAATTTTTACCGTCGTTTCATCGCTAATGTTTCTAGCATGGTTAAACCTTTGACGGATTTGACCAAGAAGGGCTCTGATGTGACTATTTGGTCTCCTGCGGCCGTGGAGGCCTTTCGGGAGCTTAAGCACCGGTTTTCTTCAGCTCCAGTCTTATGTCAGCCAGATGTCTCTCTTCCCTTCCAGGTCGAGGTTGATGCTTCCGAGATTGGAGCGGGGGCTGTTTTGTCGCAGAGAAGCTCTGAGGGCTCTGTGATGAAGCCGTGTGCTTTCTTTTCAAGAAAGTTTTCGCCTGCTGAGCGAAATTATGATGTTGGTAATCGGGAGTTGTTGGCTATGAAGTGGGCATTTGAGGAATGGCGACATTGGCTCGAAGGAGCTAAACATCGTGTGGTGGTCCTGACTGATCACAAAAAACCTGATTTACCTCGAGTCTGCCAAGCGCTTGAATCCTAGACAGGCTCGTTGGTCGTTGTTTTTCTCCCGTTTCAACTTCGTGGTCTCATACCTGCCTGGTTCGAAGAACGTGAAGGCTGATGCACTTTCTAGGAGTTTTGTGCCTGACTCTCCGGGAGTTTCTGAGCCGGCTGGTATTCTCAGAGAGGGAGTGATTTTGTCTGCCATTTCCCCAGATTTGCGACGAGTGCTGCAGAAATTTCAGGCGGATAGACCTGACCGTTGTCCACCGGAGAGACTGTTTGTCCCGGATAGATGGACCAGCAGAGTTATTTCCGAGGTTCATTCTTCGGTGCTGGCGGGTCATCCTGGGATCTTTGGTACCAGAGATTTGGTGGCTAGGTCCTTCTGGTGGCCTTCCTTGTCGCGGGATGTGCGTTCCTTTGTGCAGTCTTGTGGGATTTGTGCTCGGGCTAAGCCTTGCTGTTCTCGTGCCAGTGGTTTGCTTTTGCCTTTGCCTGTCCCAAAAGGCCTTGGACACACATTTCCATGGATTTTATTTCGGATCTGCCAGTATCTCAGAAAATGTCTGTCATCTGGGTGGTGTGTGATCGTTTTTCCAAGATGGTCCATTTGGTGCCCTTGCCTAAGCTGCCTTCCTCCTCCGATTTGGTTCCTCTATTTTTTCAGAATGTGGTTCGCTTGCACGGTATTCCTGAGAATATTGTGTCTGATAGAGGATCCCAGTTTGTGTCCAGGTTTTGGCGAACTTTTTGTGCTAAGATGGGCATTGATTTGTCTTTTTCGTCGGCCTTCCATCCTCAGACTAATGGCCAAACCGAGCGAACTAATCAGACGTTGGAGACTTATTTGAGATGTTTTGTTTCTGCTGATCAGGATGATTGGGTGACTTTTTTGCCATTGGCCAAGTTTGCCCTTAATAATCGGGCTAGTTCTGCTACCTTGGTTTCGCCTTTTTTCTGCAATTCTGGTTTCCATCCTCGTTTTTCCTCGGGTCAGGTTGAGTCTTCTGACTGTCCTGGGGTGGATTCTGTGGTGGATAGGTTGCAGCAGATTTGGAGCCATGTGGTGGACAATCTGAAATTGTCACAGGAGAGGGCTCAGCGCTTTGCCAACCGCCGCCGCGGTGTGGGTCCCCGACTGTGTGTTGGGGATTTGGTGTAGCTGTCTTCTCGGTATGTTCCTATGAAGGTCTCATCTCCTAAGTTTAAGCCTCGCTTCATCGGTCCTTATAAGATCTTGGAAATCCTTAACCCGGTGTCTTTTCGTTTGGATCTCCCGGCATCGTTTGCCATCCATAATGTGTTCCATAGGTCTTTGTTGCAGAGGTATGTGGTACCTGTGGTTCCCTCTGTTGAGCCTCCTGCTCCGGTGCTGGTCGAGGGCGAATTGGAGTACGTGGTGGAGAAGATTTTGGATTCCCGTATCTCTAGACGGAGACTTCAGTATCTGGTTAAGTGGAAGGGCTATGGTCAGGAGGATAATTCCTGGGTTGTCGCCTCTGATGTTCATGCGGCCGATTTGGTTCGCGCCTTCCACGCAGCTCGTCCTGATCGCCCTGGGGGTCTTGATGAGGGTTCGGTGAACCCTCCTCAAGGGGGGGGTACTGTTGTGAACTCTATTTTTGGGCTCCCTCTAAGTGGTCACAAGCGGTACTGTGTAGTGTTGTCTTTCTGCAGGTTGGCTTCATCAGCTGGTTCGTTATCCTTGGTTCGTTTCCTATTTAGCCCACCTGGATACTCAGTTCCTTGCCTGCTATCAATGTATTCAGTGCTCTTCAGATTCCTTGTGACTACCTTGCTCCCAGTCTCTCCAAGACAAGCTAAGTTCTTGTTTGTTCATTTTCTGATTATCAGCGTTCATCATGTTTTTTGTCCAGCTTGTTAAAATGTGATTTCTTACTTGCTGGTTGCTCTAGGGGACTGAGTTTCTCCCCCCACACCGTGAGTTGGTGTGGGGGTTCTTGAAATCTCAGTGTGGATATTTTGTAAGGGTTTTTTACTGACCACATAGACCCCTTTTTCTATTTTCTGCTATTTAGAATTAGTGGGCCTCTTTTGCTGAATCTTCTTTCTCCCCTATGTATGTGCCTTCCTCTTACCTCACCGTTATTATCTGTTGGGGGCTTCTATATCTTTGGGGATTATTTCTCTGGAGGCAAGAGAGGTCTTTCTTTCTCTCTAGGGGTAGTTAGTTCCTCAGGCTGGCTCGAGACATCTAGGATTTTAGGCACGTTCACCGGCTACCTCTAGTGTGTTTGGATAGGTTCAGTTTCGCGGTCAGTCCAGTTTTCCACCTCCCTAGAGCTTGTCCTATGTTTAGTCACCTTGCTGGAGTAATTTGTGATCCTCCATCACTAGGATCATAACAGTCACCCACGTGTTACAGAGAAGGAGAAGCTGAGCTGGATGATATATAGATTTGTTGGAAAAGATTCAGTATAACTTGTGTTTTTTTCATTGAAATCCCGGGTATTTGCATTCATGCGTCCAGTGGGCGGTCCTACCGGTGTCGATCACTAGTAGGACCGCCCATTGGACTCATGTGCCTACTAAAGTCAGGGATTTCAATGAATAAAATACAAGTTTTCCTGAAACTTTTCCCACCATAATGTATATCAGTCTGATCAGCTCCTCCGGCTCTATCACATCTTGCCGCAGATCAGAGAACATTTGGAACATGACAGGTTCCCTTTAAGAAATCGTATTTATACACCGAGTCTCGGTGCGTACAGCTCTGTGCTCTCACTGTGTGCCATGCAGTATATTTCCACAGGGCGCAGCTTAGAGGGCACACCGTTCTGAACCCTGCACATATTCAGGGAGTATGCCCGCGAGCTGGTTGAACTGGTAGACATGCAGCCAGCCAGGCCTTCGGGCGAACAATTACACGTGCATTACACACGTATTTATGCATCTCTCCTCTGCCATTAGATATCAATCTCCCAGACAGCTGCGTTTTATGATATTCCATTATCCATACATTTGACCTAAATAAATGGCTCCATAAATGAAGTGCTTCACCTGCGGCTCCTGCGCCTCCCTGAGCAGTACCAGACACCTGCGGCAGCAGCGCTATGTCCAAGGGCTCGGCTTCTGGCTACATTTCTATCCCTGTGTCAGCAGGAAAAAGAAGGAAGATATTAACCGAAAAAATAAATACATTGTTAAGAAGGCTATTCGTACACCGCACAGGCAGAGCGGCGTGTCCAGTAAGGGTATATACAACATACAAGTGACTAACCAATTATGAATATAATGGACATAAAAAAAATTGAATATATAGTATATTGCTTTACTTAATATGTAGTTACTAAGAATTATAAGATGTATTATACTCCGGAGCTGCATTCACAATTCTGCTAGTGTTTTCCATTTATCAGATGACTGTAATAGTCCCTGGTGCATAAATTATAATTTCCAGGTTGCAAATCTCTAGAGCACACTCTGTGCAGGCACTAAAAGGTTATTCCCATTTTCTTTGAGTGTAAAACTAAGTTACATTGCGATTTTCTTGTTATTAAAATTTCTCAATGGCCTCAAGAACAATCATTTTTTGTGTCTAGCAGCGGTGGTCGAACATGCGAGGCGCTTACAAGCTTTTTGCAGTAGAGATTGTAAGGGCTGCTCTGAAGATGACCTGATTGCTGCAGCGTATTTTTAAAAGGAATCTCCAGTAGGGTTAACCTTCCTAAGCCGTCTATATGGGCATGTACTGTAGGTCATAGGAAGCTGGGTAAAGTGCCCAAGGGAGGTAGTCGTGGGCGAGCTGCTGCTCCCACTCACTCTGGCACTCTACAGACCACACCTGTCCCCATCCCGGTGTGCTACAGTGCGGTGCATCAAGCTTACTTCTGGCCTCCATTGGCTCCAGGTGTTCCTCTTCTGGAACCTCAACAGCAATCAATTCAGGAGACACAGGATTTGTAAACACAATCAAAATTTTACTTGACAGCTGTCAATCTTTACAAACAGGCATATAGAATAAGGACTGTCATCTTTCCCACAGGTCCCAAACACAACTTCAGCCCTGGTTCTCGGTATGGGTAGACTGTCCCTCTTGCTATCTTCCCTAGCTCTAAGAATTCTTCTCCACCACTAGCAGTGCACCCGGATTGCAACACCTCCAGCCTCCTAGAGTTTGAGTCCATCTGTCCCTGTAGCTTCGCCGGCTGAGTGCACCCAAGATCCCCAATCCCATGTCAAGGTTCCACAGACCGGCAGATGGAACACACAGAAGGGTATTTTTGGCAATCCACTGCCCCAAGTATTAGGCTCAAGTTGTCCCTAGCAGCCTATTGCGTGAGACTGCTGCTGTCACTTCACACTACTGTCCTCCACTGAACTGTCACTTCCCGAACTTAGATCCCCCTTCCTAAACATTGGCTGGCCATTACAGTTAACCCTACCTAGGCTAGACTGCAGCCCCTGTGGGTGTTACCCTTGATAATATGCATGAATATAAAATACATTTACCCCCTTAGAGTGTGAGAGAGGAGACCATCAGCTCCACCACTCCTACAGCTGAATAAAATGACACCTTGATATCTGTGATCCGATATCTTATTACAGAGAAATCCAAATTTTTCTTAATATTATAAATGAGCTGTTAAGATCTATGGCCCGGACATAGATCTCCCTGAGAATCTGCCTCCAGAGTTTATTATAAAAGAAATGGGCACTACCAGTGTCATACATGTAGATCAGTAGAGCAGACTGTCAGTCATTACATGTCTCACACTTTTAACTCCCCTTTTCATGTAAAGTAAGGGAGATTTACAACCGGACCATAGGTCTTAACAGCTCATTTACATATTAAGGAAAAATGTGGATCTCTCTAGAATAAGACATCAGATCGCAGATATCAAAATATAATTTTGTGCAATTTCATATGATCTGTGTTCCCATATAGTGGCTCATTAGGGTTCATCCTACTGACAGATCCTCTTTAATTTCCAATCCTTGGTAAGTTTAGTGCTACTGTGCTGCATTAATACTGCAGAGGCAAAGACGGCTCACATGGAAGTATCAGGAGCGGACAGTTTAGGTGTGGTGATGCCGCTAGTACGAAGGGTCAATCAAGCAAGAGCGCACCTTCCACGAGGAAGTAGGACACCAAAAGTCTGGGGAGACGGCAGTGGAGCTCCTGAACAGATGTTATGGGACCAACTCTTTAGGTGTGTATACAGAGTAAGCTGTCAATCACTGATTAGGACCTCCCACTTGACTGTTCACATAAAAAATGAGAAGAGAATTTGATTAATTAAATACAATTAATACTGAATCTTTACCAACAAACAAATCTAGCAGGTTCCCTTTAATACACAACTATTCACTTCCAAGTTAGTATTTTGTAGATGCACATTCTACAGTCGAGGATACTTTGAGGATTTCTCAAGTTTTCATGTTTTGTCACCAACATCTTTCCTTATTCATCTTGGCAAAGCCGTTCAAGATTAGTAATACATTTCTAGATGGATTGGGATGAATGGGGTGGCCATAGCCAAGGGGCGGACGTATCAGTGCTGCAACCTTTGCAGCCACACAGGGGTCCAAGAGGTAAGGGGGCCACTACTACCTTCAAGTCAGATGGAACTGTGCATTATCATGAGCTATTGAACTGCAAAGGGCCCATATATTGTTCTTGTACAGGGGCCCTTTTCTGTCTGCATCCACCAGTGAGTGCCATAGCCACTATATGAAAACAGGTGTGAATACACCCTATGTGCTCATGGTGGACACAACCATATTACAGGTATGCTTTGTACCAAATTTTAATAGGCCGACCACAATGGTCCAAGAGTTCCCTGCTGTACCTCCATATGGTTCTGTAGGGTTTGTGGCACGTTTCATCAGATGTTGCACATTTGGAGATGTTCTCCTCTAGAAGCCCAAAGAAGTCTACAAAGTCATACTGTCTCAGTGCACTACTGTATAGATTGTGCCGTATGTATGAGTATAGGATGAGCTATCATTTAAATTTCTGAATACTGCACTTTTTGGCTGAACAGTCAAGTAGGAGGTCCTAATCAACATTACTGACAAATTAGGTTTCGGGCCTATAACTTCAAGTGGTCATATCTTTGTTAAAAAAAACAGCTTTCATTTTATGGATTCTCCACTGATGGCATAGCGTGAGGGGAGCCACTGGGTTGGTACTCCTGGGTGCAAAATACTTAAGGCTACAAAGTTCCACAAGAAAAAAAGCAGCAGTAGCATTATGTCACTAGTGGATAAAATCACTAAAAACACTAACCTTCTTGTAGACCTCTACCGACTACAAGATGTCAGAGTCGCTTTGCAATGGCGTCACTGCCTGTGCTGGTCCAATCTGTGTGAAGGGCCAAGAAGACTCGGTTACGTGGCTTAGGTGAGTATAAACTTTATTTTTATGTGGTCGGTGGCACGAAAGTGGAAACATTACTTTTCCTGGAGGCATTTATAATTTCTAAAAGAGACACTTGGGGGTCATTATTTATTTTGAGAAGGCACTCAGAGAACACTATTAATTAGATAGTGGGTTCCAAACTTACCAGGAATTGGACACCCACTGTACTGCATCACGGTTCTGCCTTACATCTGACTTGTTTGAGCACACATCTGTGTTGCAGTATCATCTCCTAGTTCTGCCAAAGTCAAGTTATCTGACCCCCCTGGGACACCAAAGTCACGGTTTTGGCTAAGTGCCTCGATCCAAGCCAAGGTCATGAGAAACTGTAGTCTTTGGGTTGAGTTATGCTGTCCAGTTTGTTCTCTGGACATTGCATGAACCTGACCAGTTACCAGACTCCACCCTGACCATGAACACATGACCTCCAATGTATCATCGATGCCTCTTGTACGGCCATGTTTGTGATTCACTACAGCATATATAAAGGGATGCATTTCATCAAATCTCAATGATACAAGTCAAGCAGCCATTTTACAACCTAAACCAATATATGAGCCGTCGAGAACAGATATCTCCAACATTTGGAATCAAGCAGTCTATCATCTCACTTGCAGCTGGTGACTTCACTAGCGTAAATGATGTTATTAGGTCTCAGTCAATTGATAGATTGTGTTCTCATGAGTATTGGTTCAGCCCACAAGATGGTTGCATTCCTTGTGCATGCGTAACTACTTTGACATTAAAAGCCTTGAGAACACTAATGACCACTTCATCAGGTCTGGAGAAATCTTTCGGATTGACTGACCAGCTGATTGTAATGGCCATAGTAGAGGGTCCATTGATTGCTGGAGGAGGTAGTGACAAGGAGTGATGGTGGATTATGGAGTTTGTGGTGCACTAAGTACTTCTTTGTTCAGGATTGTTGTTTTTTTTCCGGTATTTTGTACGTATGTTAGAAACCACTTACTACTACGTCTGTTTTCTATATCTTATCTACAAATCTCAATGTCAGTGGTGGGCACTAGTCTCCAATTCTCTTGTTGAGTATATTGGATTGGAATCAATAGTCCAATACCACGATTCTCATCTGTCCTTTCAATGCTATTTTTTTTTTTAAGTACGTTAAAGGAGTTGTTCACCTTTAAGGACTTTTTTTATTAATTATGTGCATGTACTTGAAGCTAAAAATCATTTTTGTAATAATTAGATAATAATTAGGTTTCATTAAAAATATTGCCTTGTTTGCCTTCTATCTCCAATGTGTTGCATTGTCTATTGCGGGCTGCAGAATGCATTACATAGTTACATAGTTATTAAGGTTGAAGGAAGACTGTAAGTCCATCTAGTTCAACCCATAGCCTAACCTAACATGCCCTAACATGTTGATCCAGAGGAAGGCAAAAAAAACCCATGTGGCAAAGAGTAACTCCACCATGGGGAAAAAAATTCCTTCCCGACTCCACATACGGCAATCAGACTAGTTCCCTGGATCAACGCCTTATCAAGGAATCTAGTGTATATACCCTGTAACATTATACTTTTCCAGAAAGGCATCCAGTCCCCTCTTAAATTTAAGTAACGAATCACTGACTACAACATCATACGGCAGAGAGTTCCATAGTCTCACTGCTCTTACAGTAAAGAATCCGCGTCTGTTATTATGCTTAACCCTTCTTTCCTCCAGACGTAGAGGATGCCCCCTTGTCCCTGTCTCAGGTCTATGATTAAAAAGATCATCAGAAAGGTCTTTGTACTGTCCCCTCATATATTTATACATTAAAATAAGATCACCCCTTAGTCTTCGTTTTTCCAAACTAAATAGCCCCAAGTGTAATAACCTATCTTGGTATTGCAGACCCCCAGTCCTCTAATAACCTTGGTCACTCTTCTCTGCACCCGCTCCAGTTCAGCTATGTATTTCTTATACACCGGAGACCAGAACTGTGCACAGTATTCTAAGTGTGGTCGGACTAGTGACTTGTATAGAGGTAAAATTATGTTCTCCTCATGAGCATCTATGCCTCTTTTAATGCATCCCATTATTTTATTTGCCTTTGTAGCAGCTGCCTGACACTGGCCACTGAATATGAGTTTGTCATCCACCCATATACCCAGGTCTTTTTCATTGACGGTTTTGCCCAGAGTTTTAGAATTAAGCACATAGTTATACATCTTATTACTTCTACCCAAGTGCATGACCTTACATTTATCCCCATTAAAGCTCATTTGCCATTTATCAGCCCAAGCTTCTAGTTTACATAAATCATCCTGTAATATAAAATTGTCCTCCCCTGTATTGATTACCCTGCAGAGTTTAGTGTCATCTGCAAATATTGAAATTCTACTCTGAATGCCCCCTACAAGGTCATTAATAAATATGTTAAAAAGAAGAGGGCCCAATACTGACCCCTGTGGTACCCCACTGCTAACCGCAACCCAGTCCGAGTGTGCTCCATTAATAACCACCCTTTGTTTCCTATCCCTGAGCCAGCTCTCAACCCACTTACACATATTTTCCCCTATCCCCATTACTCTCATTTTATGTAACAACCTTTTGTGTGGCACCATATCAAAAGCTTTGGAAAAGTCCATATATACTACGTCCACTGGGTTCCCTTGGTCCAGTCCGGAACTTACCTCTTCATAGAAGCTGATCAAATTAGTCTGACATGAACGGTCCCTAGTAAACCCATGCTGATACTGGGTCATGAGGTTATTCCTCTTCAGATACTCCAGTATAGTATCCCTTAGAATGCCCTCCAGGATTTTACCCACAGTAGAGGTTAAGCTTACTGGCCTATAATTACCGAGTTCAGTTTTTGCCCCTTTTTTGAATATTGGCACCACATTTGCTAGAATTGACTTAGAATTTGTCAGTGGGCTCGTTCAGATGGTCTAAGCGGAGAGTTTGTAACTCTTTTTTTCTGTCTTTTTCTGAGCTCCTCGCCGCTGATTAATGACCACAGACCACATCAAAGTTCAATGTGCCAGGAAACAAAGAGCCTATAAAAGTCAAATGGTGCAAAATCTTTAATTAACCCCATTTGCAAAAATTATTTTTAGCCCTAATACATACATTTGAGAAAAAATAATGTCCCCAGAGGAGGACAAACCCTTTAATTAATAACCCTGTAAGAATAGGATACTTCTATGTCTTACTGTATTGCCATAGGTGGCTTACATGGGCTGTCACATGGGCGGTGTGCTCTAATGTTGCCCATACACCCTCTGTAGCGTTTGTCCAAACACCTATTCAGCCGAATGTGGTTTCTGCCAATACTTGGTTTGGTTGAGTGTGCTTGCATTCTTAATGAGGAGAGGAGAGAAAACCGCTGCCACTCATCTCTATCAGAGGGTGGGTATCTCCAGAGAAAAGGATTTGTGTTAAGATTCAACAAGAGCATTCCTTATTTCTTCCGATATCAGCTTTCAAGGGAGACTTAAGAGGCCCCTGCAAACTCAAAAGTTTTAGGCAGTGAAAGTTTAGGCAGGTTTATGCTATGAAATCTGGCAGCAGCATGATGTAGGGATAGAAAGCCCGATTCCAGCGATGTATTACTTAGTTTATTGAGTGCATAAGTTGTGATAGAATCACAGTTTTCTCTGCTGCAGATCTAGCTGAGCTCAAGTGCTGAGCTGGGTGTAACCCCGCCCCACATCACTGATTGGCAGCTTTCTGTGTACACAGTCTATTGACAGAAATATGCCAACCAGTGGTGGGGGCGGGGTTATACACAGCAGTTGACTAGGAGACCCGAGAGACCTAGTCCTGTAGTGATAATCTCCTGCTGATAAAACAGTGATTTTATTAAAACAGCCTAGTTAGTGTCACATTGTTGGAATCAGGGTCTCAGTCTGCTCTCAGATTACATAGCAAAAACCTGGTGACAGATTCCCTGTAAGGAGCAATAATACCTGTTTTTTTTCTTTTTCTTCACTGTGCCACTGATCTGCTATTATAGAATACGCTCTTCATTGCCACCACCATGGCTGCAATGATTTACAGACTACCTGATTAACCTGTGCAGCCATGTTACTTCTGCTCATTTCCGAGCCTCATCTACAAATATCCCATGTGCACTGTTACTAAGATCACGTAATTCACCCATTATGCCATGTACTAAACTTCTATGGATTTAGCTGTTGCCTAATGTTTTTACCTTGAACTACTTTTACCTTCCAGTGATGTCTAAAATATCTAAAGCATAGTCATTTTACGTAATTGTCCTAATGGTCAAAGTACAGTGACCGCTAAGAGCAATTATAATACATAAGATTAAGTTTAGGCTATGCTTGCATCTGAGTTGGGTTTTACGTTTTCCGGTTCCATCACTAAAACAAAAAAATGGAATTCAAACCAAGGACGGATCTGTCAGAGGATAGACACCAACATGCTTGACAAATCTTATTGACTATAATGGGGTTCTTCAAGCTTTCCATATGGTCTACATCATTTCACCTGAAGAAATAGCTCAGAATGCTGCGCTTTTCGGCGTTTATGATGGAATTTATGACAGAGGCTCCTAATGGAGCCTCCAATATGGATGTGAACATAGAACATAATTAAATTAGATAGGTCAAGGTAGGGTGGCTTATTGGTCCTCTTTTCTGGCACGACGCATCCACAATCTCTAAGCTATGCCCATGCTTCTGGTTTGAAAGTGAAGCTTTAGAGTGAATAGAGCACCAGAACATTGAGTAAAACCCAAATGGAGGAGGACAATGAAACGATTGCTGGTGCTCACCTGGAATGGCTGTGTGAGACACAATTATTGAACGAGTAAAGAAGACCAGCTGCTGGGGAAGAAACTTTCCAGAAAAGATTGACCAGCATGGACGATTCATGTTTATTTTAGTCTGCGTTTCTGGAATCAAATTCTCTTGACATAGTGGAGATGAAGGTTTTTATTGCCACAATGATCTTCAACGCCATACAGGAGTCTTTGTCAAGTGAAAAAGCCAAGACAACCACTTGGTTTTTTCACTTGATTAAGATGCCTGTCCGGCGTTGAAGCTTGATAAAGACGTCAGCATGGTGTTGAAAGAAGCCGGTACGGTATTGAAGCTTGATAAAGATGCTGGCACAGCCTTGACATGCTTTGTGGCAATAGAAACCTTCGATTCCACTCAAAATAATTTTATTCCAGTTATAAGCGTGAATCGTCCACCCTTGTGATGCTTCTGGTTTGACGTTCCTTGACTTGCCGTAACTATGTTAGTGGTGCCTTAACCTGTATTCGGTGCTATCCTCAATCCTAGCCTGTTAGCCCATTTTCTTACCTTAACAGTCACCATAATAGCAAAACCATGAGTTGTGCTTCATGAGTGAAGAGAAATCAAGCTCAGCCCTCTCGGTGAAGGCCATCTATGATGATCTATCCATTAAGACTTGGGTGGTGAGCACATAACTATAGTTAGTGACACAAAGTCCACAATGGTATTGTGTGGAAATAGTTCCTGAGCTTATGTCAATCAGAGGAAATGCATGGATGAGTTACCCCTGTAATAAGACCTGTCATTTATGACTAGAAATGCCAATATCAGAAGAAATCTTTACAAATTTTGAATCCAATGGAGGATTTAAGCCCCTTACTACAATAATGGAGAAAGAACCTGTCTATAACTTGTAGTATTCTCAGATATACAGTATAAGTACAGTATGATGTCATCTTAGGTGTGTCTCTACAATGGAAACATTATCAGTGGACTGTATTGACGATGGATCTTTTCATCCTGAAAATACTTGTCCCACACGACACCAAGTCTACAAGATATGGTCTAACTTAATTGGCGACTCACCTTTTCCCCCTTTATGCCCCTGTGACATTATATTATTTTCAAGCAAAGTTCTTTATGTCTCCTTCAGTGCTGTAGTTTATTGTAAAAAGTGCATTACCAAAAATGATTCTCATGATGTCCTACTAATGACGGCAATTAAGACAGACTTTGTGCGGTCATCTTAAAATGGCTTAAGGTTGTTCCAGAGTCAGTCCCAGACCTCAGATAAGTGATACCTTTATATACGTACAAACTGAACCCGTCAATAATGTCTTAAAGTCACTATCGTCCTAACCCCTGACCTGCATCTTTGTAGTGAAACAAGTCGATGAAGCCTAGTAACATAGTGTTAAAGGTGAATTCCACAGTGTTCTTCAATGTATCCTCCTGATTCTCATCACTTATGGAAATGAACACTAATGTAATGAACAATCACATATTCATGTCTTCCTTTCTAATTGGGCATATCATTAATTAATATTGTAATAAGGAATTGCATATTCACAAACACGGATATCATTAGTTGATATTTAAATGAGCCTGCACCTTTTCTTCTTTGATTTTAGGTTGATGCGTGGTAGACAGAGGGATACACCTTGTGACACTTGCGTCTAGTATAGAGCACGGGTCTGTGTACATAGGTCAGAACATTATGTAGCCACACTGGAGCAACATGCACTGGACTGTAAAATAATGAAATGTATCTCTATATATACAATGTCAGGAACCAAAGGAGTCAAAATCAAGTATATCCCACCTAGGTTGCTCTATTTAATGAGGTAGGTCTGCTCGCGTGGGGGGTCCGTCCACACTGAGAGTGGAGATCTTTGTGACAATCCAAACTCTCCTGATAGTGAAGTGTACATCTGTCATGTTGCCATATGGGACACTGGAAGACTGGGCGTTTGAATTTGTTGTGGTTTGAATTCTGAAGTAAGGACTTTATGTTGATCTCTTGCAGTCAAAATAGATATTTTGTTATCCTTTGTTTGCAAGTACACTGTCAAAAGTTAAGCCATGACTGCCTCTGGGACTGTTTAGCATCTGAACTTGCTATCTTGCATCTTAGCATCTGAATCCCCAGATCCCAACAATTGGTGGATGATGCGGGCAATGTTGCTAGGGAAATAGAAAGAAAACTTTGCTTCTTCTTGTTTTGGAATCTGAAAACTACTGAAGTTGATACAAATCTATTCACACATCTATCCACACATCACACATCATGGGTTCGAATCCTACCAAGGACAACATCTGGAAGGAGTTTGTATGTTCTCCCATGTTTGTTTCTCCAGTACTCCAGTACAGACATCAGTGATGATGTCATGTTGATGTGTTTGTCAAGTGCCATGAAATTAATGGTGCTATATAAGCAAATAAAATAAATAAATTCACTCAATCCTGTCCATTGGCCACACCTATAATCTGTGGTTTCTGGACATGATACATGAGAACTTCCTTTTACCAAACAGCATTCATGACATCATACGTAAGTCACTCCATAATGATGGTTGGCCAATCAAAAGAAGAACCGAGGATACCATCAGGTGAGAGGTGGTTTCCATGGCTCCTGTCCAACAGACACAGATTTGTGGCTGATGGACCAAGTCGTACAAATTAATTCTCACCAACTCATGTCAATAAGTGCAATTCTCAGGTATTGTTTTGTATAATTTCAGACCCCCATCAATCCCAAGTTCCTGAAAACATATTGCACTTTAGAACAGTGTTTGGTATCTTTAAACACATGAACTTCTCACAATTATTAGACCTTATGTCAACCTTTACTTAAAAAAAGATTTTGAGTTTTATGGCCTTTAACTGTATTCCTGGACGAATGTGGAAAAAAATCTACAGACTTCAAGGCACCAGTAATAACATAAAACAGAGCAAAGATACTTTGCATGGATGTGATTATATTAAATGCAGGAGATAAGGAGCTATTGAAGCAAGCAAGATATGGCTGAGAACATAACCCAGAAAGGCTCACATGTGACATCATTGCAAAAGCTTGTTCAACGAGCCAAAACTGAAACTCGAAGAATGAAGCGGTTTCCATTCATCACTACACAGTCAAAGAGCTTTCTCAGGAGGAAAAGACCCCAACTCCAGATGCATAGCCTTCATTTTAGCTCTGTTGGCTTTTGATCATCTTGCAAAATTCAAGAATTCCAATAGACATTTGCCTGCTATTTCACCTGACTCCTGTTGTGATTATTGTAGTATGAAGCTTTAATTAAACTATGGCCATTTAACATAATATAACAAATATGAAAACAACCCTATACTAAATGAAAGCTGGCCCACCGATTAACTGTTCTCTATCCACTGGAAATCATTGATTATCACTGAGAAAAGCAGCCTCTAGCCAAACATAGAATCATAGAATCCTAGAATGTTAGAGTTGGAAGGGACCTCCAGGGTCATCGTGTCCAACACCCTGCTCAATGCAGGATTCACTAAACGATCTCAAACAGATGTCTGTCCAGCCTCTGTTTGAAAACTCAATTGAAGGAGAACATACCACCTCTCTGTTCCCCTCATTGATCATCCTCACTGTCAAAAAGTTTTTTAGAATATCTAATCTGTTTCTTCTCCCTTTCAGTTTCTTTCCATTGCATCTTCTGTTTCCATGTGCAAATGAGAATAAGGATGATCTCTCTACACTGTAACATCCCTTCAGATATTTGTAGACAGCTATTAAGTCTCCTCTTAGGCTTCTTTTTTGCAAGCTAAACATTCCCAGATTCTTTTATCGTTCCTCGGAGGATATACTTTGCAGTCAGCTTTGCAGTATGACCATTGAGCCAGTTATGAATTCACCTAACCTTAGCCTTGCCAATCCCATTCTTGGTCATTTTGTCAATAAGGATAGTTTGATATATTTTATCAAATGTTTTGCTGAAGTCGGGATATACAGTACTGCATTTACTGCATTTCCCTGATCCACCCAGTCAGTGATTCCATCATAGAAGGAAATTAGAATCCTATGGCATGACTTGTTTGCTACAAACACATGCTGGCTCTGCTTAATTACTGTTTAATACATTTTTCAAAGAAAGATCTTTCCTGGCATAGAAGTAAGGCTCCCTGGCCTGGAATTTCCTGGCTCCATCTTCTTTCCTTTTTTTGAAGATAGGAACAACATTTGCCCTTCTCCAATCTTCTGGGACTTCTCCTATTCTCCAGGATTTTTCAAAGATTCTGGCTAGTGGTTATGAAATTTCCTCTGCTAACTCTTTCAGTACCCTAGGATGTAATTCATCTGGACCAGGAAATCTAAATTCATTTAAATTAGCTAAATGTTTCCTCCCCATCTCTCTGTTTATAGATAGTGTGGATTCTGTGCACACTATGCATATTCTATGCAGGGAATATGCATAGTGTGCATATTCCCTTTATTCAAGGGAATAGCTATCCAAGTAATGTATGAATGGATTTGGTCTGCAAGAGTGACTCTGGTTGATGAGAAGTCATAAGCAGAGACCTTCGCTGGGACATCCATATTTCTTAATAAGACGTATAGTCAGGGTTTGGGTTCTCTTAATTAAGAGCAAGAGTCCATCCACTATTCAAAAGTAATGACGAGCATTTCCAGTGCTCACAAGTTTTTAGTTACCCATGAGATGTTCTATGCACCAACATTCAATAATCTGTGGTCTACTAGTCAACTTAAAACTAATATCCAGGTTGAGGAACACTATATAATTTGGCATATTGGCCTTCATAAGACAACCCCCTTTATTGGGAGTAACAGTACATCCTTATCGAAGACATTTCTAAAAGGCATGATTATTTCAGATAATCAGAAGTACCAGATCTTTTAGAACCTAAGCATTAATCAGGCAGTACATAAGACTTATGTTGACTGAACCGGCAGATATAGACTAGTTCAGTCAACAGTCTAATGCGTATGCCATCCAAATGATGGTCAGGAGTGAAGTAGATCAGGCGTGTCTGATTTTGGACTGCCAGTGACTTTATACTCCCTTAGATACCTGAGATAAGCTACTGGCCAATATGACAGTTGACAGCTTTCTCATAGAAAATACAGGAGCGCTAGTCTGGTCTGAACGAGTGCTCCTGTGTATGGGAGAGACTCTCAAGACATCTGTCCGCTGAACGAACTTTTGGCCAACTAATGTGTATGGCTGGCCTTAGGCAATGTGAAGTCATTCGATCATCTATAATCTACTAGTCAATCTACAACCACTATGTAGTTTGAGATATGGCATATAATGTGGAATATGGATAAAGTGTGCCTTAATGAGACAACCATTTCAATCAGGAGCAAGCGTCCATTCCATATCCAAAAGTTATGAGTATTTCAGATGATCAAATCCGTCACATATTGTTTAGGTAACGTAAGGTAATTGGACCATCTGAGGACCAATGGCCACAATAAAAGTGTAAAGTAGATTAATGAGGTTGGCCAACTAACATTTAACATTTATTCATACTGGTTGCTTACGGCTTGACTTAGTAAGGGCATCATTGTATGTTCTTCTGACGTTTGCTGGGATTTGTGATTTTCCTCCACACACTCTAGTTTCTGCCAATCCTTCAAAAGACATGCTCAATAGGGGTTGTTAGTGATGACAATGTATACAACTTGATGCTAAATATGTTGATGCCATATATATAATAAATGAAGCATAGTGCACCTATGTAACCATGACTCCATACAAACAGTGGACCCTATTCTCATAATTAGTAGGGGACCCAATGTGGGGTACACAGTGACCATGCTATTATCAAGTGTAGAGGTGATAAATGTTGTTAGCGGGCCAGTCTCTAAGGCACCAGCACTTACACAGAGTCGATCAGCAGGGAGAAGAGTTGGATGCTTAGGAGGATACTTATTGCAATGTTTAGTTTTTGACTGGAAGCAGAGGTTGAGGTTGGTATTGAGTGATATGATGCGCTTCCCTGAAGAGGTGTGTTTTCAGGGAACAGTTAATTGCCTGGACAGATTGTGATAGGAAAATCAACAGGCTCAGTGCAGTTGGGAAAGTAAAATGTTGTTAGTGGGAGGCTGAGGCCAGTGAGGGGAAAGACATTGATAGAGCACATTTATGGAAACAGGGCGGCACTCAGGCAGGAGAAAGATGGTGCTTTATATGCTGGAATCATGTTGCAACTTAGTATTTTCTCAGCTCTTTCCTTATCTGAATACTCATATTCCAAAAATTATAAAAATGTCGTAATCTCTTACAAAAAAAGGGAAAGCTCGAGTGAGAAGATGAACAGATTGTCAAACAGAAAGAGCCTTAAATAGTCAAGTAGAGGACAAGTATTTTTGAATAAAGATGTGTAAATGTTAAAGCCTGAAAATTAAAAAGTTAATCTCTAATCTCTTAAAAAAATCGAAAACGATAGATGAAAATTTTATTTGGCCATTTTTAAAACTATGGTAGTTTTCTTGGTGATGTGTGATGTAGTGGATCCAGTGATGTCTCGTCTTTAAGGATAGGCTAACGCTCCCCTTTCTGTTCCCACTAGAAGAAGCTAGGATCTCAAGATTTGGTAGTCAATTTGCCTGATGATATTATCAAGCAGAGGACAAGTATTTTTGAAGAACGTTGTGTGAATTTTTACAAATAAAAATTAAAAAGTTAATCTTTGAAAAGAAAATTAAACACGATAGATGAAAATTCTATTTGGCCATTTTGGCTAAGACTGACAAAAAATACATCGCGTTCTCGAAAAATCTGGTGCTCAATCTAAGCACAATGACAATTCCCATAGGGTTTTTTTTGTTCAGCTCTTCCAGATTTATGAATAGCACATCTAGTTATGCAATCGTACGTCTCTTTCCCCTATATTGCTGCATAACTAGGCAGCAAATTTAGTATTCAGCATTCACGATTCAGAGAGAAAGCTTAGGGTCAGGGTGACTCTCCTTGATCGGTGCTCTAATACAGTAGTTGCTATCTTGTAAGACACTCAGCTGTCTTAAAAAAAATTGCACAAGTCGTGGACTTATTTCCGGGGAAATATATTTTAAACATATTTTAAATCACTTGTGAAAATGTTGTAAGTAGCACCGACTATCAGTTTTTAATATATCTGTAAATGTTAAAGTGTTGGGTCATGAAGACAATCCCTGTCAGTGTGCCCTATTCGGACAGATGGATGTCATAGAGGGAGATTCCCCCATTTGAGACCTCCTCTATGAGCCAGATTGGGTAGCCACTGGAGGACTTGCGCATCTCTCTATTCTAGAATCAATGCTCAATCGCCCAATCAAAATCAACTGATTGCCAGGGTTACGAAGAGCCAGACCCTGGGTAACCAGCTGGATTTTAAAAAAGGTTATCCATCATGTGACAACACCTTTAATATTAATTAATGTTATTAATGGAATTTAGCCTATGATAAAATGGATGTGGGATAAAGATGACCCTGAAATGGATGTTGACCCAACAGGTCTTTTAGTGCCCTATTAGCGGGAATCTGTCACCAGGTTTTTGCTGAGCTCTACATAACCCGCCCACACCAGTGATTGGATGCTTTCTGTGTACACTCTGCATAGACAGAAAGCTGCCAATCAGTGGTGGGGGCGGGATTATACAGAGCTTGTGATATTAGAGATGAGAAGATCACTTTGTGCTACCCCGGTCTACGATCCAGGTCAGTGCTCTCTGACCATGGAAAGGATCTGTGCAGACTTTCTTGCTCTCTGGGTTCTCAGACTCAACTGATGATTAGCCGAGCTGGTGCATTACATACTGCATGGATAACGTCATACCAGGCTGGCTAATCAAATGCTGCGCTAGGGATCCCGGAAGCTCAGGATATTCCAAAGAGTATTGACCTGGACCGGGTTGCCTGAAATGATCCGCTCATCTCTAATGAATATGACTAGTATGATGAATATGACTAGTAGACCTGATGCCTACATGGCATCAGGTCTACTAGTCCTCTAGTGATAATCTCCTGCTGTAGGGTCAGGCAGTATACTTAGCTCTTTGGTAGGGCAGGTTCGGCATTAGAGCCCTCTACACTTGCCAAGCCCATGGAAATCTCGCTCAAAATGCCCAGATGTCATGAGAAAGACAGAGGTTCCCATTATGAATCTTCATCTAAAAGCCTCAGTATACCGAGAGATCATACTTTTCGTCAACTAGCATTATATATTGGTCTTTGTCAGCAACATCATTATTAGCCATCTGTGAAAACCGAGATAATATGACTAACACAATGAATATTAGGAAATTACAGATTTTTGGTAGCGTTACCTTTTGCTAGTAAGGTACTGATGTCACTTGTCTCTTCATATAAAAAGGGCACAAGAAATTGCCAACATAAAATAATAAGAGGCACGAGAAGCAGGAGGGTTATCTCTGCCACCGAACTTCAAACATCCTTATTCTTCATGTTGGGATCATTACTGTGAATGTGGAGGCGGCCTCATTAAATCTCTCCTATTGAGAAACAAGCGGTCATCAGCCAATTCTTATCTCCTTCAAACTTACTGCTTATTACTAGTACGGGTCAGTTTAGATAGAAGACACGTCTGTGTCCTCGTCTGCTAATACAGACTATACGTTTTATTCAGGTCACCACTCATCACACCATGGAAAGGGAGATCAGCTGCCATTACCCTGCATTAGTGGAAATTAGCCGCTGTCATCCTGGACTAGTGGAGACCAGACAGTCAGCTTCTAATGGGAGACATCAGATCTATGGCCGTGTATTACAGAGGATAACGCCATCACCACCTTGTGCCAGAAACTGCCCCATTACTATTTAATAATAGAGAACAGCCTCTCACCCTCTAATTATAGAAATCAGCCTCATCACCCTCTAGTAATGGAAATCAATCATGATCACCCTCTATTAGTAGAGATCAGCCCTGATCACCCTCTATTAGAATAGATCAGCCCTGATCACCCTCTATTAGTAGAGATCAGCCCTGATCACTCTCTGTGAGTAGAGATCAGCCCTGATCACCTGTTAGTAGAGATCAGCCCTGATCACCCTCTATTAGTAGAGATCAGTCCTGATCACCCTCTATTAGTAGAGATCAGCCCTGATCACCCTCTATTAGAATAGATCAGCCCTGATCACCCTCTGTTAGTAGAGATCAGCCCTGATCACCCTCTATTAGAATAGATCAGCCCTGATCACCCTCTATTAGTAGAGATCAGCCCTGATCACCCTCTATTAGTAGAGATCAGCCCTGATTACCCTCTGTTAGTAGAGATACGCCCTGATCACCCTCTATTAGTAGAGATCAGCCCTGATCACTCTCTGTTAGTAGAGATCAGCCCTGATCACCCTCTATTAGTAGAGATCAGCCCTGATTACCCTCTATTAGTAGAGATCAGCCCTGTTCACCCTCTGTTAGTAGGGATCAGCCCTGACCACCATCTATTAGTAGAGATCAGCCCTGATCACCCTCTATTAGCAGAGATCAGCCCTGATCACGCTCTTAGTAGAGATCAGTCCTGACCACCCTGTATTAGTAGAGATCAGCCCTCATCACCCTCTAATAGCAGAGATCAGCCCTGATCACCCTCTGTTAGTAGAGATCAGTCCTGATCACCCTCTATTAGTAGAGATCAGCAGTGATCACCCTCTATTAGTAGAGATCAGCCCTGATCACCCGCTGTTAGTAGGGATCAGCCCTGATCAACCGCTGTTAGTAGGGATCAGCCCTGATCACCCTCTATTAGTAGAGATCAGCCCTGATCACCCTCTATTAGTAGAGATCAGCCCTGATCACCCATTATTAGTAGAGATCAGCCCTGATCACCCTCTGTTAGTAGAGATCAGCCCTGGTCACTCTCTGTTAGTAGGGATCAACCCTGATCACCCTCTATTGGTAGAGATCAGCCCTAACCACTCTCTATTAGAATAGATCATCCCTGATCACACTCTATTAGTAGAGATCAGCCCTGATCACGCTCTGTTAGTACGGATCAGCCCTGATCACCCTCTATTAGTAGAGATCAGCCCTGATCACCCTCTATTAGTAGAGATCCGCCCTAACCACTCTCTATTAGAATAGATCATCCCTGATCACCCTCTATTAGTAGAGATCAGCCCTGATCACGCTCTGTTAGTACGGATCAGCCCTGATCACCCTCTATTAGTAGAGATCAGCCCTGATCACCCTCTATTAGTAGAGATCAGCCCTGATCACCCATTGTTAGTAGAGATCAGCCCTGATCACCCTCTGTTAGTAGAGATCAGCCCTGATCACTCTCTGTTAGTAGGGATCAGCCCTGATCACCTTCTATTAGTAGAGATGAGCCCTGATCACGCTCTGTTAGTACGGATCAGCCCTGATCACCCTCTATTAGTAGAGATCAGCCCTGATCACCCTCTGTTAGTAGGGATCAGCCCTGATCACCCTCTATTAGTAGATATCAGCCCTGACCACCCTCTAATAGAATAGATCAGCCCTGATCACCCGCTATTAGCAGAGATCAGCCCTGATCACCCTGTTAGTAGAGATCAGTCCTGATCACCCTCTATTAGTACAGATCAGCCCTGATCACCCTCTGTTAGTAGAGATCCGCCCTGATCACCCTCTATTAGTAAAGATCAGCCCTGATCACTCTCTGTTAGTAGAGATCAGCCCTGATCACCCTCTGTAAGTAGAGATGAGCCCTGATCACCCTCTATTAGTAGAGATCAGCCCTGATCACCCTCTATTAGTAGAGATCAGCCCTGATCACCCTCTATTAGTAGAGATCAGCAGTGATCACCCTCTATTAGTAGAGATCAGCAGTGATCACCCTCTATTAGTAGAGATCAGCCCTGATCACCCACTATTAGTAGAGATCAGCCCTGATCACCCTCTATTAGTAATGATCAGCCCTGATCACCCTCTATTAGTAGAGATCAGCCCTGATCACCCTCCATTAGTAGAGATCAGCCCTGATCATCCTCTATTAGAAGAGATCAGCCCTGTTCACCCTCTGTTAGTAGATATCAGTCATGATCACCCTCTAGATCATCCCCATCACCCTCTAGTAATGGAAATCAATTATGATCACCATCTTTTATTAAAGACCAGTCCTGATCACCCTCTATTAGTAGAGATCAGCCCTGATCATCCTCTATTAGAAGAGATCAGTCTTGATCACCCTCCATTAGTAGATATCATGATCACCCTCTAGATCATCCCCATCACCCTCTAGTAATGGAAATCAATCATGATCACCATCTATTAGTAGCGATCAGCCATGATCACCCTCTATTAGTAAAGACCAGTCCCAATTTCTCCTTATTAGAAGTAAACGGCTTCATAATATCCGTTAAGGAGTTTTCGTACTAAATACATTTATCGCTTACCTGCAGGACAAGTGATACAATTATTATCCCCAATGATCCCAAGACGATGACTCCCAAAGTCCCCTGTGTGAATGGTGCATGGGTACATTTGCTTCTATGGGTCTGATGGAATGGCTGGGTACCCTACCTACGTCATGCTGGGAATCATCGGAAAGCTGGTTTAGGCCTTCATACACCAGTGTGACCCCAAACACTGTCTGCCATCGGAGCAATACACAATTGAGCCTGGTTGGAAAGATCTTGAGGCGTCATAGACCTTTCCATTGTTCTGTGTATAGGCAACGTAGTAGGAATAATCCCTGCAATGTGTATGTTGTGTGGACAGTACATGATGTTCTCTGTCGCCTATTTGCATTTGGATCTTGTACATATCGAGTAGATTATCTGCAGCGTCTTTGTAATGTACCAATGCTGTATAATGAAGCCTGGATATGTGCACATTGACAGACTCATGATATACGGAGGAATGAAGCAAAGCAGAGGCTTTCTCTACCTAGATAATGCACAAATATTGCTCTACAATGGAGATAAGCATCTCAATTCCATGGTAATGAACCCACCGCTCTGTGTAACAATATTATCTAGCCCGTACATTTGTAATAACCACATTGCCCTTCTCTCTCTCTCCACACTGGTAATGACAGCATGAAATATATCCCGGGAACAATAGTCTTGGTTTCTTCCAATATGTAAACTGTACGGATGACATAGGAGACCTTATGAGTAATTGGGTGCCCAGGGGCTGACACGTGGCAATCTCCTGGCTCTCCGGGACTAACGCCGATCCTCCAGGGTTGCCAATTTGACTTTTTATTTTTTTCAGTTTATCAAAAAATCACAGACGGACAATATTTTTTATGGACACATTGAAAAACCAGAATAAATCACTCTGTCTATAACTGACCCATGTCTACAGTCCATAATTCAGATATGAAGACATCAGCTGCATTCACTCTGAAATGTAAAATAATGATAATTACAGTCAAAAATAATCTGTCAAAATGTCTTCAGCTTCAAAAAAATCATGGACACCTTAAAAAAAATTTATGGACAGGGCAAAAAAGTGACTACTTTTTACAGACTGGGCGTTGGGCAACCCTGTGCTCCTCTGCTCTCAGCCTACTGACAAAAACACTGTGATGGGACCACTGCAGCCAATCAGCATCGCTGATCAGCTGCAGCCTTCTTGACTCCATCCCAAAGTAAAGGGATTACACTAGGACGGATATATGAGGCTGCTGCTAATCACAAGACTGTGAGGAGAAGGGCAACACCAGTCCAAGCGGTAACTATAGACGTTTTAAATGTAGGTCATTAATAAGGGATTGATCACGATTTGATAAGCACTGTAAGTAAATATAAAAATAAATATTATTTTGGTTTCTAATCAGATGTATAGATGTAGCAGATATGATAGATAGTAATTGGCTTGACATATCTAAAAAGCCATTTTTTTACATTATAACCATCCCAACTAGTGATGAGCGAGTATGCTCGTTACTCGAGACTTCTGAGCATGTTCGGGTGTTTTCCGAGTATTTCGGCGTGCTCGGATATTGTTTGTGTTGCCGCAGCTGTTAGACAGCCTGAATACATGTGGAGGTTGCCTGTTTGTTAGGGAATCTCCACATCTATTCAGGCTGTCTAACAGCAGCAAATCATGCAGCTGCGACGACACAAACATAATGTCTGAGCATGCCCAAAATACTCGGAGAACACCAGAGCATGCTCGGAAAACTCGAGTAATGAGCATACTCGCTCGTCATCACTAATCCCAACCAGTCCTAAGTCATCTCCCCACGTGACCACTGAAGCCAATAACTGTCCTAAGCAGTGGATGGCTCAAGACTGCTGAGGCCACTGATTGGCTGCAGTGGTCACATGGGTAGACTGTATGTGATCACTGCAGGGAAGTAAATAGAAAACAGTGGGGGATTTATCAGGTAGTATTAGTTTTTTTTGTTATTTTATGCTGTTAACTATGCTTAGACACATTTTTGCTGATCTTCATTAACCCCTTTAACATTTTTGATGCTCCATGAATTTCACCAGGTCTCATGGAAAACCACAGATAAGAAACTGGCACATCAAAGGGAATTTTGCTGAATAACAACCAACACTTTTACTACTAAACTGACAAATCCAAGTTGGCCACAAATAATATCTGTAATCCATCAGCTATGGCTCCCAATTTCTCCACATATAAATGTTCAGCCCAGTTGAGGGATCATGTGTTTTCACAAGGAAAGAACAGAGAAAGCCCCTGACAGACAGCTTTGGCAGAGTTTTATCTTCCAGCAGACAAAAAAGGGTCAGGTGTTTCAATTTGGGCAGCCCAATTCTTATCTTCCCTACATCATCCGTTGATATTGGTGGATTGCATATGTATAGGGGTCTTATTGGTATGGATATATTATATGTTTTTATATGCATTAAAATAATTTATTTAATATTTTTTTTACCGGCCTTTGGCTCAATCTCAAGCCAAGGCGACTTAATGGATGAATGCTCTGTAGGAAAATCGATTTTGTTTAAGCCTAGATAGGTCCATCAGGGTCTTCTCTGACATTATCTTGATGGTATCAAGCCCTCAGGTTGCTGGTCTTCCTTTTCGCCTTTTCCTTCTATTCTTCCAACCATGATGTTCTTCTCCATTCATATGATGTTTTGCTCTCTTCATATGATGTGTCCAAAATTGGCAAGTCATAGCTTTGTGATCCTTGCATATAACCAATAGTAATCCTCATATAAAATATATATGATCCCTTCAGACCTACAAATCATATACCCATAGCTATATAGGAGCAGCATGATCAATAATGATAAAATGTACTAATTTTATTAAATATACTGATAAAAGTTCTAATACAAAAATAAAATGAAAAGAAACAACAGGGGTACTATATTCACTGTCACACATGGAACATACAAACAGTGACAAAAATACTAGAAAATCAGACCATAATATCATGAAAAAATAAATGCTCAGAAAACACCATGAACCTGAATATCAGCATAAAGTCATAACAGATAATATATAGTGTAAATCAACAAGTGTCTAATGTTATTGCTGATTCAATGATAACAATAAGCTAGCACCTACAGTCAAAGTGAAATCATGTCAGTAGATCTTATAATCAATTACCTGTGGCCATGATGGAAGGGATACATGATCTGTGACCGCACCTCGACGCGCGTTTCTCTGCTCTGCAGTTTCGTCAGGAGATCTAGCTTGATTTGTTTAAAAATTAATTTGTTTGTTCTTCCTGCCATCTATGGTATTGATAACATCCTTCTCCAGTGCCTCAAATGCGTCGATACGTCTTCTGTCTTGTCTTTTTATTGTCCAGGTTTCGCATCCGTATGTTAAGACCAATCTATGTACGAGTCATGTCTTCGTCACCAATGAAATGTTCCTCGAATTGAAGACCTTGTCCAGTGACTTCATTGTTGATTTGCCCATAGCTATTCTCCTACTGACTTCCAGTGTCGTCACTGCATCTTGATTTATCATTGATCCGAGTAAGTTGAAGTCCTTTACAACTTCCAGTTCATTACCGTCTATCTCAAATGTGTCCCGGTAGTCCCTAGCAGTAGTCAATATCTTTGTCTTCTTTGTGTTGAGTAGCAGTCCCATGGTCAAGCTTTCCATCGGAACACTAAATAAGTCCTTCATTACTTACAATTGTTGCTATATATGTGGTATGCGTATTTAAGATTGTTAATGATCTGTCCGTTTTTATACTTAATCCCTATAATTAGCAGAGTTTTATGATGTCCCTGTTTGCAAAATGATTTGATTCAACCTAAAGTTGTTTGATCCAGCACTTCCCGGAAGTAGTATCCGTATTTCTTCACTATAGCTTCTAGTGGTTCTTAGCGTTTGAAATTGTTCCTTGCTGCTTTTCTATAGACAATGTCAGTGATCAATACTCCCTCCATAGGTGGATGTAATGCCTTTCGCCAAGCAGTAAATAGAACAGAAATAGAAGCAATGCATTGAAACAAGCCATGATGGGATGGAGAGTTCATGCAGTAAGATCAACGCTTCCATCTAGACTTCTGAGACCATCTCATATAAATATTGATTTTTTTTTAATGCTGGAGTCTATTAAATGGACGTGCAATTGTGTAGGAGTCTATATGTAGAAGGAGATAGCTGTGATCAGATCTGTTAGAGTAGTCGCCTGGCTCTTGGAAGTACTATAAATGGAAAGTTTAAGATCCCGCTTACAACCAAGCATACCAGCACAACAAACTCTCTTTAGTAGAAGACATACTTGACCTCAATGGTCTGAGGTCACGATCTAGACTCTTCACCCACAGTCTTGTCTTTATTCTATATTTGGCAGCGTTCCTACCCCACGTAGGACTAGCACCTGAGACATTACCAAAGGAACATTGTGGCCGCCTACATTCTCGTGTACACAACGCGTGTCAATCATAAACCTTATTAGGGGCATTCAGCGAAGAAAAAGTAGGAAGTTTTTCGAGATAAAGGAAAACTCTAGAACAAGAGGTCATGCTGTGAAATCGTAGGATGTTAGTCAAGTGGAAGCAGGCGAAAGCTTGACTACATCACAGGAAAGTGGAGATGTGAAATTATCCATCGAGCTACGAGGGCTTAGCTTTTATAGGAGATATCCCTCTAAATAAAAATAGTCGGGTTAGAGGTGGCATATACTGTGTTCTCTGAAACATGACACTAAGTTGTTTCATAAGCTCCCGATCTGCGACAATTAATGTGCTCTATACCCAACGCTTTGCCTTCGCTGCGTAGGCGACAGCTGTATTTTATTGTACTCTCACTCTCACAGAGCTGTGATGGGTGAGATATGTGTCTCCTTGCTTCAGGTTGAGGAAGACGTAAACTACCAATATTCCGACTGGCTTTATTGCTTCTAGAAGGTTTCTTATTGGCTACGCCATTGTTCGAGAGGGTCATAGAGCCAATGAGGCATCCCTGGGGGGCATTGACCATCGCCGGCCTCAAGATATATAGCTGCAAGTTAAGTAACATAGTGACACACAGTCAAAAACACTTCCATCCAAAGAGTTTACCTTCTACACGTTTAAGACTGTGTTTATCCAGAATAAGGCAACACCAAAGTCCAATTGAGACTGCTTGAGATTCATTAATGCAAGCAATATAATTCCCGGGATCCATCACCCCCATAATGTTATTTACTAAGATAGCTAGACAACATTTCTAGCAAGAAAGGCATCCAATTAGTGAACTTACCATCACAACTTCCTTGTGAGTCTTGTAAGTCTATTATTTTTAATGAGAAGGCAACAATTATATATTCTAGAAATTTGTATTTTTAGTAATACTTTTGCTCTAATTGGCAGATACTTCCATAAAATGTGTAAAAAAAAATCTCCATATAAACATAGATTTGTGGATGAAGGAATACCATTAGTTCTCTTGTTAAGTAGACCAAACTGCCTAAATGTTTTCTCAACTAGACACATATATATGTCACATATGGGGAGATAAGATGTACCATCCATAAGATCAGGAGCACAATTTTGCCATGGGATTGCATGGGGTTCATGGAGAAAGGAAGGTCCAGCTGAAGTTGACCTTATAACTTAATTTAATAGGTGGAATTCACTCTTCACGAGCCATCCAACATTAGCAAACAAGGGCGATGGGATTCAACCAATACATCATGAAAAGTAAATGGTGGCAAACAAGTTTTAAAGGTGTTAAAACCATTTATCACCAATTCACTGGATAAGTAATTTCTTGTTGCTCAGTGGAGGTCCGACCACTGGAACCAGCACAGATTGGTAGAACGGGTAATTTTTATTCCCAATAAAATGGAGCATCAGTGGTCCAATCATTCCTTGCTGAGCTGTTGATCTCTGCGCTCATAAAGAATGAATGGAACGGCAGTCAGGCATCTGATCTGCTGCGCCATTTTGTAATGGGGACAATTGTTCTCCATCAATGATTAAAGTTCCCCGATCTGCCAATCAATTCGGGTCCGAGTGGTGGGATCTCCATCTCCACCAATAAAGAAATTGTGGAATAAGTGATGATAACTTGTTTTTAACTGCACAACCCCTTTAAGTCCAACTGTTCTCGTGTGTTAGTGTCAACATCAACATCAGAAGGACCCACTAAACATTTTATGTATTCACCTAATGGGTGAAACGATCAGTATTTCTATGAAGTTGACACTATGGGCACTACTTATTCTCAACATTGTCCCAAAAGTAAGGTCAGGAGAAGTTTAGAAGATGTGTACAAAGAAAACATGGGTTAACACATACTGGGTGCACCACATGTTCCTGTCCTACTTTTTTAAAGTCCAGTTTGTAGCCGGGTGGGCACGAGTTCACTTTTTGCCGTAGGCAGCAGAAAGACTCCAATCCTCTTAGCTCAGTGATCTCTAACCTCTGGCTCTTCTGTTGTTACGAAATTACTATTTTCAGTATGATATGAATTGTAGTTTCACAACCAAAGAGCCAAATGTTTAGCCAACCAGGGAGAGACTTTAGTTACAGCCCAAAGTCCATTGAATTGTGAACTAATACTGTACGTTAAAAGATTTGGACAACTTCAAGGGCATTCTTTTTATTTAAATGAATGTATTTTTGGCTATAACATTTTTTTACAATTTGGTTTAATTTAAAAAAAATGTTACCCTCCATACCCTCTGTGTTTTAATGTCTACTGCTGACTGCAGAATGGGTTAACTAGAATTCATCAGTGAGCTTGTTCTGACAGGTGAATGTATAACTCTTATGCCAGTGGGTGGTCCAAACAGTGACTGAGAGCTATCTTTGCATGCACACTTATACAAAGACACCTGCGAGTAACTGATAGACCCTCCCACTGGACCGAAAATCCCAGAAAGAGCAGAGGTTTACATGATAAAAACATGGGTTATACTGAATCTTTTCGCAAAAAATTATATCTCAATTTACTCTACTATTCTTGCTCTATTAGGCCTCCTTCACACGTCCTGGTGATTCCTGTACTGTAAGACCAGTACTGATGAGATCCGTGGTCCGTGTGCCATTCATATGTACGTGTGTAACATCCGTGTGGCATCTATGTGTCCGACTGATGTCCATGTGTCTGTATGCCTCAACCGTGTGCCCGTGTGTCATGTACCGGTGCCTGGGAAAAGCAGTACAGTTAGCTGTTCCCAGGCGCCGGGTGCTGAAGACAACTCTCATAATTGTCGCCTTGTCTCCCTGAGATCAGCGCAACCATGAAACAGTGATGGGAGTTGTATTCAGCATCTGCAGTGTAAAATTAAGAATTAAATAAAAAAATGTTGTTGGCTCCTACGTAATTTTTATAGCCAGCGAGGGAAAGCCCACGGCGGGGGCTGATGTTAATAATCTTTGAAAGAGAACAATATCCTAAAAGATTCCCAGGCTATTAGCTGCTCGCAGCTGTTTGCTTAGCCTTTACTGGTTAGTTTATGGGGGACACCAGAAAAAAATTACATAGGATCCCCCTATAAATTCAACCAGGGTTGATATTAATAGCGTGGGAAGGGGCCAGTGATATTGCCCCCCTCCCAAACTACCAATATCAGCCCTCAGCCACCCCAGAAATGGCACATCCATAAGATGCAACAAATCTGGCTCTTAGCCTTGCTATTCCCACTTGCTCTGGTACGGTGGCAAGTGGGGTAATAGGGTAGGGGTTGATGTTAGCTTTGTATTGTCAGCTGACATCAAGCCCAGTGGTTAGTAATGGAGAGGCATCTATTAGATACCCCCATTACTAACCCCTTAGCAAGTTTTGAAATAAACACATTGCAAAAATAAAATCCTTTATTTGAAATAAATACTCCCGGTTCTTTTTTTCCCCATTTATTACTATAAAAAAGGAAAAAAATAAAAAACATGTTCCTCACCTGTCCAATGAGAAGATAATCCATTTGTCCCATACCGTAATCCATCTGCTACATTTGGATGTCTTAATGAATGGTGGTATGATGTGACTGTTTACCCTGACACCCAGGAAACGTTGAGCTGAGCTTGGGACGCAGCTTCAGTGATGAGCGGTAACGTCCTAGAGGTTACCGCCGGTCACTGCCAGCTGTTCCCACGCTCACTTCACTGTGAGCCGACCAACGAACTGACCTCAATGAGATCACCGCTAGCACCATGAGAAAATTCTGATGGTGGTAGCAGTGACATTATGAAGGTTACCACTGTTAACTAAGCGTGGCAACAGCTGGCAGTGACTGGCAGTAACCTCTATGACAATGATGAGAGCTGCCTTCAGCACCTGGGATCAGCGTGGACTGTAACACTTTTTCCACAGGAATCGGAACCTGTCACATGGATGTTATCCGTGTGTCATCAGTGTTCACGTGTGCTGCACTCATTTTGTCTATGCTGCACAAAAAAAAGGTAATGTCTGCAGGTTTTTTACACAGTCACTTGGTCTGTGTGAACAACCTGACATGTGCGCACCACCATTGAATACAATGGATGTGCTTGTGTCCGTATTTGCGGTCCTTAAAAAACAGACCTCATACGGACACAAAAAAACGGACATATGAAAGAGACCTGACATGGTGCCTGCAGATTAGAGTAGAGGCACCTCTAGAGACACAAAGTAGGGAATACAGAAGTATAGTACAGGCTCCTCTAGGGACATAAAAAGGGGGATATAGAAGTATAGTACAGGCTCCTCTAGGGTCATACAAAGGGGGATACAGAAGTATAGTACAGGCTCCTCTAGGGACATACAAAGGGGATACAGAAGTATAGTACAGGCTCCTCTATAGTCATACAAAGGTGGATACAGTAGTATAGTACAAGCTCTTCTAGGGACATACAAATGGGGATACAGAAGTATAGTACAGGCTCCTCTAGGGACATACAAAGGGGACACAGAAGTAAAGTACAGGCTCCTCTAGGGACATACAAAGGGGGATACAGAAGTATAGTACAGGCTCCTCTATAGTCATACAAAGGTGGATACAGTAGTATAGTACAAGCTCTTCTAGGGACATACAAAGGGGGATACAGAAGTATAGTACAGGCTCCTCTAGGGACATACAACGGGGACACAGAAGTAAAGTACAGGCTCCTCTAGGGACATACAAAGGGGGATACAGAAGTATAGTACAGGCTCCTCTAGAGACATACAAAGGGGGATACAGAAGTATAGTACAGGCTCCTCTAGGGACATACAAAGGGAATACAGAAGTATAGTACCGGCTCCTCTAGAGACATACAAAGGGGATTCAAAAGTATAGTACAGGCTCCTCTAGGGACATACAAAGGGTATATAGAAGTATAGTGCAAGCTCCTCTAGGGACATACAAAGGGTATATAGAAGTATAGTGCAAGCTCCTCTAGGGACATAAAAAGGGTATATAGAAGTATAGTACAAGCTCCTCTAGGGACATACAAAGGGGATACAGAAGTATAGTACAAGCTCCTCTAGGGACATACAAAGGGGATACAGAAGTATAGTACAAGCTCCTCTAGGGACATACAAAGGGGGATATAAAAGTATAGCACAGGCTCCTCTAGAGACATACAAAGGGGGATATAGAAGTATAGTACAGGCTCCTCTAGGGACATACAAAGGGGATACAGAAGTATAATACAGGCTCCTCTAGGGACATACAAAGGGGGATACAGAAGTATAGTACAGGCTCCTCTATAGTCATACAAAGGTGGATACAGTAGTATAGTACAAGCTCTTCTAGGGACATACAAAGGGGGATACAGAAGTATAGTACAGGCTCCTCTAGGGACATACAAAGGGGACACAGAAGTAAAGTACAGGCTCCTCTAGGGACATACAAAGGGGATACAGAAGTATAATACAGGCTCCTCTAGGGACATACAAAGGGGATATAGAAGTATAGTACAGGCTCCTCTGAGACAAAATGTAAGGAATACAGAAGTATAGAAGAGGCTCCTATAGGGATATAACAAGTGGGATACAGAAGTATAGCAGTACTATAGGGAAGGACCAGAGGGAAGGAAAAGGGGGAAACAGAGGTACAATACAGGCATCTCTAGAAACATGAGGTGGAGTTATAAAATTGCAGTCACATCTGGAGTCATACAGGGGGATACAGTGGTACAGTAGAGGCAATGTAAGAGTGATACAGGGGGATACAGTGGAACAGTAGAGGCAATGCTAGAGTCACACAGGGGGGATACAGTGGTACAGTAGAAGCAATGTAAGATTGATACAGGGGGATACAGTGGAACAGTAGAGGCAATGCTAGAGTGATACAGGGGGATACAGTGGTACAGTAGAGGCAATGCTAGATTCATACAGGGGGATACAGTGGTACATTAGAGGCATCACTAGCAGCATATTGGGAGGGGGATTACGGTATACTAGAAGCAGTTTGATATATACTGATATAGGTCAGAAAACCGAATGGTGGTACGTTAGAGGCAATGCTAGAGTCATACAGAGGGATACAGTAGCACAGTAGAGGCAATGCTAGAGTTATTCGGGGGGATACAGTGGTACGGTAGAGGCAATGCTAGAGTAATACAGGGGGATACAGTGGTGCAGTAGAGGCAATGTTAGAGTGATACAGGGGGATACAGTGGTACAGTAGAGGCAATGATAGAGACCTACAGGGGGATACAGTGGTACGGTAGAGGCAATGCTAGAGTGATACAGGGGGATACAGTGGTACAGTAGAGTCAATGCTAGAGTAATACAGGGGGATACAGTGGTACAGTAGAGGCAATGCTAGAGTAATACAGGGGGGTACAGCAGAGGCAATGCTAGAGACCTACAGGGGGATACAGTGGTACGGTAGAGGCAATGCTAGAGTGATACAGGGGGATACAGTGGTACAGTAGAGGCAATGCTAGAGTAATACAGGGGGATACAGTGGTACGGTAGAGGCAATGCTAGAGTGATACAGGGGGATACAGTGGTACGGTAGAGGCAATGCTAGAGTGATACAGGGGGATACCGGGGTACAGTACAGACATCACTAGCAGCATATTGGGAGGGGGATTACGGTACAGTAGAAGCAGTCTGATATATACTGCTATAGGTCAGAAAATCGAATTACAGCTACATAGAAAACAGAAGGAGAGATTAATTTACAGAAAGTTCTGTGACTCTTGTACGTACACGTTCCACTTGATATTAGTTATACAAACCAATATCAGGGATGGTCGGGCACACAACAGCCATCAGTTCTTATTGCAATCATTGTTTGATTTCCTGTTTCTATATAGCACTGCGGTTTTACAGCCCCCACTTCCACCACTTTCGGAAACGTCCACCCCACCTCCCTTTTGATGCCACTCAGCTAGAGAAACAGGACATTAAAATTTCATGTGTTCAAAATATCACTCATCTCCTGGTATTTTTGATGCTATATACAGGCGATGTTTCCTTGGTATTTCCAAGCCTTGTGCTCACATAACCAAATGATTTAATAGCGTTATCTTGCGTAAATCTTCTTTTCCATATTTGTATTCATTTCATATCGCCTCCCTCCAGGATCGCTCTGAATACTCTTAGGATATGTACAGATAAAGACATGGTTTCTATACCCTGCACTGATGAGAGGTAACAGGTCAGGAACCGGTGTTGTATGTAGACGAGAAGATAGTAAACATCAACATGGACCCCCGCATTACGTTTTACAACTTAGGATAGAAGGTCTGGTGTTTATTTGCGCCTTTTTTGTCTTTTTTCGTGAACATTGGGTCAATTTTATACCTCCTAGTTTACAAACGATGCAGTGTACCTGGAGAGAGGAGTCCAGCACAGGTTCCTTCTGCCCAGTAGCGAAAAGGTTGAAATAGTTCGGGTTGTCTTCCTAAAGGCTGCTTCTCGGAAATGAGCGCCCATGTCAAACACATAAAAGATGGCGTAGTCACTATCTTTATACTTTAAATCAGTGGTCCTGAATACATAGTTAGTGAAAAAGATTGCGAGACTCGGCTTGTCCTGTCTCTAGGGATGTGCAATGGAAGAAGCCCAGGTTGGACCTCCTGCATCAGCATTACGTTACTCAATATCTCATTTTTTTCCCTCAACTTTGGGAATTGGTCAAAAAGAGATCAATCAAGACTAAAATCCTTGCAAATCAGCGCTAATAAATAATGAATAACACTCATTTATGACTGCTAAAAGATATCTTAACATAAATGTAAAAGTATCACTAAGCCTAAAAAGCTAAAATAAAAAATCTCACCCCTTCCTTCTTTATTTTGATTATTTTCTTTAAACTTGTTTAGTTTAATTTTGCAATTTAAACTAAAATATATATATAAAGTATTATGTTCTTTGTGCACCAGGAGTCAAGTCCGTCTGTAGTCCTGCTCACAATCTGGTGTTTGCCTGTAGGACGACAGCCTGCAGCAGGAGCCTCTCCCCACTGGGATAGTTTGGCCACACCCTCTTAGAGGTTCTCTAGCGGAAAATAGAAAAGATCAGCAGGAAATGATACCTTGTGCTTTATGCAGGATTTCTACATTTGTTCGTTTAAAGGGAATCTGTCTGCAGGTTTTTGCTTTGTGATCTGATAACAGCATGATGTAGGGACAGAGACCCTGATTCCAGCAATATGTCACTTAGTTTACTGGGTGCAGCAGATAAGATACTACTCTGGGCACCATGTTTATCCCTTGGGATAATTTTCATGAGTAAATGGTATTGAGGCACTTACTAACATGGCTGTGAATGGTGTGTATATACTGTATAAACATAATTTACTAGATGGTTGCCCGATTCTAACGCATCGGGTATTCTAGAATATGTATGTCCACGTAGTATATTGCCCAGCCACATAGTATATTGCCCAGCCACGTAGTATATTGCCCAGCCACGTAGTATATTGCCCAGCCACGTAGTATATTGTCCAGCCACGTAGTATATTGCCCAGTTACATTGTATATTGCCCAGTGACGTAGTATACAGCAGAGCCACATAGTATATTGCCCAGTGACCTAGTATATTGCCCAGTGACGTAGTATATTGCCCAGTGACATAGTATACTGCACAGAGCCACGTAGTATATTGCACAGCCCATGGAGTATATTGCCCAGCTATGTAGTATATTGCCCAGCCACGTATGACACAGGTTAAAAAAATAAAAAATAAACATATACTCACCTTCCGCAGGCGCGTTGTAGCACTGTCACCTGTGTGGGGTGCAGGTGGCATCTTCCGGTCCCAGGGTGTGATGACGTCGCGGTCACGTGACCGTGTCGCGGTCACATGACCGTGACGTCACGGCAGGTCCTTGTCGTGCAGGACCTGTCATGACGTCGCGGTCACATGACCGTGTAGCGGTCACATGACCGTGACGTCACGGCAGGTCCTTTCCGCGCCGGACTTGTGATGACGTCGCGGTCACATGACCGTGACGTCATGGCAGGTCCTTCTGCCAGACCACCTGTGCGACCGGAACGTGCCGGTTGCATCGAGTGGAGCGGGAAATGCGGCGTAGGTGAGTATATAATAATTTTTTATTTTTTTAACATTAGATGTTTTTACTATTGGCGCTGCATAGGCTGCGTCAATAGTCAAAAACTTGGTCACACAGGGTTAATAACAGCGGTAACGGAGTGCGTTACCCGCGGCATAACGCGGTCCGTTACCGCCGGCATTAACCCTGTGTGAGCGGTGAGCGGAGGGGAGTATGCAGGCGCTGGGCAGTGAGTGCGGGGAGTAAGGAGCGGCCATTTTCTTCCGGACTGTGCGCGTCGCTGATTGGTCGCAGCAGCCATGACAGGCAGCTGGCAAGACCAATCAGCAAACGAATAACCGTTACAGACAGAAGGACAGATGAAAGTGACCCTTAGACAATTATATAGTAGATTGCTCCAGTTAGATTATTTCATTATATGTAATTACTTATCAGTGGTGGTAAAGGAATTCTCCAGTGAAAACCAGTTATCATCTACGGGATAGGATATAACTTACTGATCGTGAGAGTCCAACTACTGCGACCAGCACCAATCGGCAAAATGGGAAATTTTTATTTCTGATAGGGCACTTTTATCCCCGTTACGAAATGGTTGTCTGACTACTACTGCTTTCATTCTCTATGTTGCTGCCAGGAAAAGATGGCCGCAGTGATTTGCAGTTCCAAAGTGAATTAATGGAGCTATAGTTGCTCATGTGCACTAATGCCCAATTATTGGGGCTCGTGCACACAACCGTTTAAAGTGGACGAGTGCTTTGCGTGGTTATTCTATGGGGCTGCGCACAAGTCCGATTGTTTCCTCGAACCGGCGGTCAGAGAGCTGCTGTTTCCATGCTGTCAGATGACAGCATACACCAGCAGCTGTGACCAGCGGTAAAAACTTTATCTCAGGTCACAGGCACCTACGCTATAAGCGAATAGATAAAAAAAGTGGGGTCTTTCTATTTTTGATAACCAGCCAGGCAAAACTGACAAACCTCAGCTGTCAGTTTTATTATGGCTGGTTATCAAGAATAGAGGAGTCCCCATGACATTTTTAAAAATTATTTAAATATATAATTTAAAAAAATGGAGCGAGGTCCCCTCCATTTTTGCCAACCAGCCAATCTAAAGCACACAGCTGGGGGCTGGTATTCTCAGGCTGGTAAGGGGCCATGGATATTAGCCCCCCAGCCTAACAATAGCAAGCCGCAGCCGCCCAGAAAAGGAGCATTTATTAGATGTGCTAAGTTTGGTGCGTTGCCCGGCTCTTCCCACTCTCCCTGTGTCCACTGTTCTCATGCTTCCTGTAATTTGAGTAGAAGAGACCTAACCAAGTCTGTGTAGCAGACAGAAGCAGTATGTTGTACAGCAAGTAGAACTGCAATCAATCTCATGCTTCCTGTAACCTGAGTAGGAAGGGCCTAACCAAGTCTGTGTAGCAGACAGAAGCAGTATGTTGTACAGCAAGTAGAACTGCAATCATTCTCATGCTTCCTGTAACCTGAGTAGGAAGGGCCTAACCAAGCCTGTGTAGCAGACAGAGGCAGTATATAGTACACAGGGCCGGTTTTAGGCAAAGTGGGGCCCTAGGCAAAAGTTTAAAATGGGGCCCCAAATGCTAACATATTGCACCAACAGAAACATTTTGGTTGTAGCTACATGCGCTGATTTCAGGCCACTAAACGAGCGTGATCAACAATATTGAAGTAATTCGCCACTTGTTTCCAGCCTCTTTACACTGGCTGGGGACAGAATGATCACTAGTAAATCAATCTGTCTCCATACAGTATCATCTTAGCAGAATATCTGCAGTTTTAACTGGGCGATGTGCTGATGAGAACAATGATTTTTGTTCCGGCATATACTGTACATACATACACCGTACATACACACAGATACACATACCGTACATACACAGACATACACCTTACATGCATACACACATACAGTTATATACACAGATAGTATACACATACCGTACATACATATACCATACATACACACAAATACACATACATACACCGTACATACACACACATACAAATACAGTATATGCAAACACATACATATACCATACATACACACAGATACACATACATATACCATCATACATACACATACCGTACATACACACATGCATATACCGTACATTCACACAAATGCCGTACACACATATACCGTACATACACACAGATACACACACATATACCGTACATACACAGATACAGTTATATACATATAGTACACACATACCGTACATACATACATATACCGTACATGCATACACACACATATACCGAACATACAGATACACATACACGTACCGTACATACACACATACAGTATATACACATACCGTACACACATATACATACACATATACTGTATGTACATGCACATAAACATACATATATACCATATATCCATACAAATTTATTTCACATACACAGATACACACATACTGTACATGCATACACACACAGCCATACAACTATACCATACATACACACATATACTGTACATACACAGATACACACACACAGATAGAAACATACACATAGATACACACAGATGCACACATACATACACAAGCATATACATATACACATACTAATCTTCTATAGGTGATCAGATGAGCCCTGCAGGTCAGTTCAGCTGGAGAGGGCTGCAGACCCCACTGTGGGGGATAGGGCACAGAGCAGACAGCACCTGATGATAAATTCTCAGTAAGGGAGGAAAAGACTCAAATTCAAAAAGTTCCATGACTAAAATTATAAAGAGATAAGTTATAAAGAGCACTATAACTGCACATTACTTTTCAGGTCACTTCACAGCATACATTTTGCTGCCGTGCTGCCCCTGCAGTGAGCTCCTCCCCCATCTCTTCTCTGTGAGGAGACGCTGCAGCCTGCTCTGAACAGAACAGTGGAGGGAGCAGAAGACCCCCTGTAAGTCCTGCTCTTCCTCCACTGATGTCCCTATGTGCTGTGCAGCCGGGGCCCCTGACTGTAGGTGAGCACTCACCATTGGGACGCTCCATGCAGGGGGACAGACGGCAGCCAGTGAGCGCTCTCCTCAGTCTGGTGACGGTCACTGTGAGGTAAGGAAAGCGTTCATTGGCCAGCGTCTCTCCCTGCATGACACGCCCCCTTTTTGATCTCCTGCACTTCGCGCCCCGCTCTCTCCCACCCCAGCACCCGGTGTTCCATGATTACAGGAGGGAGTGAGAGGGGCCCGACCCTGCATGATACCGGGCCTGCCTGCAGGGGCCCCCCTCCACCTCTGGACCCTGGAGCAGTGCCATCAACAGTATGTCTGCCCCTGGCTGGGGGCCCCTAGGGCAGCGGGGGCCCCAGGCAGCTGCCTAGTCTGCCTGCCCCTAACGCCGGCCCTGATAGTACAGCAGATACAACTACCAGTGTCAAATGTTGCTAGACAACAGGAACTAACAAAAATTTAATGGATGAGGGAAAGAATGATTCACACAAATAGAAAATAAAAATGGTCAATTATATAGAATACATAAAATCACTTGAATATATATACTTGGCTCAGCCTAACTTTTCATTTTAAGCTTTCTTAGAGTCGTTTCTAACTCCTGCCAATAATTTGCCTGTTGATTACTAAGTTTATGAAGTCACTCCAACACATTTAGACAGGTGTTCCAAGCTGTGGGGGAGGGGGTTTATATTTTTTTCAGAATAATGTCTTGTATAGATTGCTTTTTATGCAAACTTGTCATGAATATCATGCAAATAATCAAATCCAAATCAAATAATTGATTAGAAAGTAGATTAGTAACTTGCATTTTTTTTATATTTCATATTATTTTATGCATTTATTAAAGCCTGGTGCCAGGTTCTGCCATCTCTGTTCTATTAAAGGGAACCTGTCGGCAGATTTATGCCACCCAGCCACCGGGGGCAGCGCGGGTTATAGACAAGTTCTCTCATTTAGTCCATGAGCCAAGAACCAAATTTGACGATATCGGTACCAAGCGGAGTGACTAATTCTCTTTGGTATTTTTAGGTAGATGCATGTCTGTAGTTTATTTTTTGATATGATAGCCCTTACATATACGTAGCTTATTAACCCCTTCAGCCCTAGGCCTATTTGTACCCAAGTGCCTAAGCCAATCTGACCTGTGCCACTTCATGGGCTAATAACTTTGGAACGCTTTCACCTATCCAAGCCATTCTGAGATTGTTTTCTCGTGACATATTGTACTTCACGTCAGTGCTAAATGGGAGTCAATATATTTTACCTTTCTATATAAAAAAATGCTAAATATTCGGAAATTTTGGAAAAATCGGCAATTTTTTAACTTTGAAATTCTCTGCTTTTTACAAAAATACTGATACCCCCCATAATAGTTATTAATTTACACTCCCCACATGTTTACTTCATATTGGCATCATTTTGAAAATGAAACCTTATTGTTTTACGACGTAATAGGGCTTATAGTTTTATGCGCAATTTTTCACATTTACAGCAAAACCCACTTTTCAAAGGACCAAGTCACTTCTGAAGTCACTTTAAGGGGCTTACATAACAGAAACCACCCATAAATTACCCCATTTTGCAAACTACACCCCTCAAGCTGTTCAAAACTCATTTTTAAAAACTGTTAACCCTTTAGGTGTTCCACAGGAATTTTAGCATGAGCCAAGAACCAAATATGACGATATCGGTACCACCCGGAGTGACTAGATGTAGTATTTGTAACAAAATTTAATCCAAGTTATGTAAATACACACTGAACATGTCATGTGCATATATATATATATATATATATATATATATATATATATATATATATATATATGTTACTCCATAATATCTTCAACATCGGACTCTGAATCTGACTGTTGTTCTACTGGCTCGTCTTCAGTACCCTTGTTCTGGCATGTCTGTAATCTGCACATGTCTGTGCACTTCAGGCCATTGCTGAGGCAAGTACACTGAGGAAGTTCACATGACCGCACACACTTGCAGGACAGTAGCTGTATAATAGCTTCTGGTGCTGGTGCCCCTTGCATCCACTTGACAACAAGCTTTCCGTCGTTATCTATCATCCAACCGCAGTCTGTTGGGTTTGCAACCCATGGCTGGCTCTGCAGACTTCTCCTCCAGATCGCAGCCTGGTAGTTTGCACGCAGTGCATGCATGAAAAGGCAGTCCTGGCAAGGAGGGAGTTGACTTGACTCTACCACTCCACGTCTGGCACAGAACAGCTGATAACGGAGCCTGTTTACCTCAGTTGTTTGGGTAGTTGGCAGGTACATGTGGCAGGTGATTTCCTGTAACTTCTCAAAAAGTTCGGTAGACACTTCCCATGAACGACCAACTTCCTGAAAGGCATCCTGGTATGTCTTGTTCATCTTCAACTGCTTGAGTGTCGTCATCTTCCCACGGCCAGCGAATGCACTGACGGTGTCACAGCCTGTAAATGCATGCATACCAATCAATGAATCACATACGCTGCCTCCCAATGTTCGGCTCAGAGTGGTGATATCCAGGAATCTTGTCCGGTTCTGTGTACCGCATTTCTGGAACAGGTGGGATGGGATTTTGTGGCACATGCCCAGACACAGGACCATGACATCAGTATCCTCCGAAGTGATGATGACCGACTTGTAACCAGATTCTGCTGCATGAAGAGCATGGAGAAGGAGGCGTGTGTCTGCTTCTTCTTGATTTGACTTAAGGTCAGCAGCCTCTTCCCACTGTTCTTTGGTGATCTTAAAGCAGAGCTGCTCACATGTGACATACAGCTCCTTCTCCTCAAGCTTCTCCCTGTGGTGTTTCGCCTTCAATTCTTCTACCAGAAACTTTATGAGACTTGCCTTGTTGGAGGAACTACTTAGAAGCTTTTTCCACTGCTGGATGTTGTGCCCATGTTGAATGTTCTTGAAATGGATCCCTGTGCCTTCATATCTGTTGACTCTTTCTGTATCTTTGATGGATGTCTCCTTGTAGACGTCAAAGACAATATCAATGCGCTTGCTCTTAGCACCCTCATGGATAGCGCGACTCATTGCTGTGCCTGCTAGCTGGCCAAATGTTGCATTGTTTCCCTTCAGTTTCTGAACCAGGCTCATCCCATCAATGATGGTTGCAGAGGGCTCGGGGATCACTTCTGCAGGACGAGCATTCCTCTCCAACTCCCTTGCGAGGGCAGCCTTGTTGGTCTTGCGGATAGACCCATCACCATTGGCAAGTGCCCATGGCAATGGACCCAGGGGATGAGTCAAGACATCACTCATTTGTAGCTTTCTGTTCTCAGCTACAAGTATCATCTGGCCAAATAGGTTTCTGTCAGCCTTCAAAATTACCTCCTTGCCAAGACCTTGTCTGCGTGTCTTCATTTGGATGTTAGAGAACGTTTTAAGTTTGTTCTTCGTCATCTTGTCATGAAACAATGTAGTTGGCTTATCGGTACCCAAACGCTCATCCTTGAATGTTTGATATGCATCCTCTCCTATACTGTATGCCCCTTGAAGGTCTTTGGCTACATCTGGTGGTGCTACAGTCGCTGTTGACAAACTGATAAGTTCACCATTATGCTCTTTGTTGAAGGGGTTCACCCAACCTGTCTCCAGCAGTTGAACGAAAGATTGGACATCGGCTTCATCTCTTCTAATCCTAGACACCTGTAGGTCTGAATGGCTGAAGTCAGTATATTGTTGGCCTACCAGGGCCCTCAGCTGCCTCAAGTACATACTGCGGTACTCTGATGTCAGGTAGAACCTGGAAACAGCTCCAACTTTGAGGCTGAAGCCTTTTGTGCCCCCTGGTGTCTGGGTGTCTTTGTTGATTGTCTCTTCAATGGTCTGGTCCACAGGAATTCGTCCAAAAGGATTCTTGCTACCGATCTGGACCGAAAAGCCACCTTGCATGAAGTATTCATGGACCTCTGGGTGTTCTATGGGCAGCCGAGACATTGTGGCATAGTAATAGGTTAGGTATCGGGCATAGTTGACCTTGTCATAGGCAAAACACCATGGTATCATCTGTCGGATTGCTCCTAGGTGAAGCATCCAGTTGCCTTCTCTTGAAGCTCGAACCAGGGCCAGCATGGTCTCGACCATGTCCAAGTATGACATCCAGAATGCTGAGAGTTGTTCATTTCTGAGGGTCTCAAGATAAACTTGAAAGAGCTTCAGGGTAAGTGTGCAAGATTCATTATCCAAGAGCTTTTCGAAGGATCCCTGCGACACACTGATGCGAAAGTTTGTGATGTTCTTCAGTGTTTCATCCAGATGGTGAAGGTCCCTTGCATGGTTTTCTTCTAGCCATGGAAGGAAGTTTTTCCATGCAAGCCTCATAAGTGCTTCATAGACCAGCTTGTGTAGTCTCACTGCTCTGTTGTACCTCCGGCCGTCCATCACTCCAGACACTGATCCTTCAGCGATTACACCGGATTCAACACACAGATCTCTAAGGCCTGCATCCTGAAATCTGTTCCCTATGATAGAGAGGAGATTACAGATTGTGTGGAAGACACCCATTCTAATTATAATGTTCTTGAACTTCTCCTGTTTCCAGATAACCTCGGCAGCTTTGGCATAGAGTGCTTGATCAAACACACACACAATTCTGTTAAGCTTCAGGGTCTGCATGATGGCATGTGTTTGCTCCAAGACTTCATTCACAGTGGACATGGCTGTTGCAGGAGCATTGATAGTGGGCAGGTAGCTTACAGTGTCCTGGGCCACTACAATGTCGCTGCGGATTTTTATGTTGAACCCAGTCCAACTGCTGGTGGTCTGATCCTCATGGTCTGACATTCTAGCCAGAAGCCAGATATGGTTTTTGGTTTTTGAATCCTGGACCTCCTTGGTAGTGTTAACATTCGAAGTCTCAATCCTGGGTGGCTCTCCCCGCTGCCCAACATTGTATATCGGTAGCATTAATTCTGTCAGAGTTATGCTTCTTTTCTTCGACTTGGTTACATCTGGCAGGACTTTCTTTGTCACAGAGCATGCAACATTGGACTGAACAGCAATGCCATTGACTCTATGAGATGTACCTGCTCCACTTAGTGTCTCCTCAAGTCTGTCAATGTTATCCCAGGCCAGGGTTGTGAACACACCTGGGTAGATACTTGCTGGCATTGGGATGTCATCCTTTGAACATTCCAACTTCTGGATACAAAGGGCTGTATCGATCTCCTCAGCCATTGAATATGACACACAGTGGCCAAGACGATTCAGAGTTCGAATCAGTTCTGTATTGCCGGTCAAAGACTTAACTGCAAAGGATAGCAGTACGTGCTTTGGTGGCTTTGTCTTTCCATTGGTAACAGCAAAAACCAAGTCACTGCCGAAGGATGTGGCAAGACGTTGAGCTCTTTCACAGGTAGTTTGGCACTCACAATCTCCTGTAAGCAGGGTTTGCAGGAATTGAGTGACTAATGCAGGAACGACATTCTGATCTGTATTGGGAGGCCATGGCTGACTCACATCTTGCTTCTTGATCTCATTCCTTAGCTGCATTGCTGCTTTGGTTACGATATCTCCAGAGTTAGCAGCTCTTGCTTCTTGCAGATCTTTTGTCATGCTGTGTACTTGCCGGACAAGGTCGTCCATTGATAGGCTACATGGATAGACTAGAAGCTTACCTTTCTCATCTGAGAGAAAGCGGAGTGATTCCCCAATCTCTGTTTCAAGTTTTCGTCGAACATGTTTCTTTGTCGATGGTTTCAGTTGGATGATACCACGGGATATCATTAATCTCTCAAGCCTAGATGTGAGGTTTATCATAGGCAGTACTTCTGGGTTTGGGAACAATTTAGTCCTTATATACAAGAAGAGTTCTTCAAGGGCCTCTTTCTCTGCCTCTTCGTAGCGTACTTCCTCGCTTTCGACCTGATTTTCAGCTGCACTAGACCTACAGGCCACTTGGGAATCATCTTTTGTGAATAGTTTGTAGCACGACTTGTGGTAGTGCCCCTCTGCAGCAACAAGGTCTCTGCTAAGTAAACCAAGTATTCTCTGTGTGCCTTTCCTTATCGCTGCTCTGCGGATCGTCTCATCTGCTCGTAGCTCAACACACTGGACAATTGGCTCCCTTGTTTGTTTTCCTTTTAGGTACTTGCTTGACTTCTCACAGAAGATACATACTTTGGCATACACCCTGCTATCACTGGGGGCACCCCTCGGTAGCTTCCTCATGGAGATTTTGCTTGCTGTTTCGACATTGACACCCTTGCCAAGGATAGAATCCAGTGACTTCTTCATTGTAAAGATACTACGACATTTACGGTGATATTGTATGTGTGGTATTTCTCCTTCTTCAAGGCCCTTAGCTGCTACCAGGACTGATTCATGCTGCCTGATCTCTGCAGCCCTAAGCAATGTTTTCCAGGAGTCCAAATCCTTAAGGGACGCCAGATCATCGCTGTCATCATTAGAGCAGTGTATGATACAGTCGATCCGTGATTTCTTCCTTGCTGGTACTTCCATCATGCCGTTAGATAGTCAGTAAACACCTGCAAACACAAAGAAAAACATTAAAATTTTATTTACCGTATTTCCTGGCGTATAAGACGACTTTTTAGCCATGAAAAACATGGCTCCAAGAGGGCGGTTGTCTTATACGCCGAATACAGCCGCCGGGGGGAAAGGCCGCCGCGCAGGGAAGGAGGAGGCAGGGGCCCACCTTCATGAGGCGCTCGTTCTTAGAGCTGGGAGCGCTGGTGCTAGGTGACTGTTCCCCCTCTCTCCACAAGTTCCTTACCAGCAGCAGCACACAGTACAGGACTACAGGACCTGTGGTGATGTCACGGCCATGTGATCAGTCACAAGCCTGGGAGGTGTCAGCCTCTACAGAGGGAGATAGGAGCTCTGCAGAGAAGACCGGAGAGTCCTGTTCAGCACAGAACGTGTATGTGTCAGTGTGTGTGCGTGTGTTGGGGCACCTCAGGGTGTCTTCAAATGTGACATAGCCCCCTAGATTTCTTCCAGTAAAATTTGCACTCCAAAAGTCATTTGGCGCTCCTTCCCTTCCGAGGCCTGCCGTTCCCCAATACTGCAGTGTACGACAACATATCGGGTGTTGTTGTGTTCGGGAGAGATTGGTGAACAAATAGTGGGGTGCATTTTTTGCTGGTACACCTCTTAAAAATAAAAAAATGAGCCTAAAATGACACCTTCATGTAAAAAATGCACTTTTTCCATTTTCTCAACCAAGTGTTTCCAACTACTGTGAAACACTGGTTGGGTCAAAGTGGTCACTATACCCCCTAAAAGATTCCTTGGGGGTGTAGTTTCCAAAATAGGGTCACTTTTTGGGGTTTCCACTGTGGGGGTACCTCAGGCAGCCTTCAAATGTGACATGGCCCCCTAGATTTCTTCCAGTGAATCCGCCACCCAAAAACCACATAGCGCTCCTTCCGTGTTGAGCTGTGCTGTGTGCCCATACTTTAGTTTACGAGTACATGTGGGGTGTTTCTATAAACTGCAGAATTAGGGTAACCAAGTTTGGGTTTGCCGTTAACCCTTGCTAGGTTGCAGGTAAAATTGGATTACAATGTAATATCTGGAAAAAAAATGAAATTTTGAAATTTCGCCTTCATTCTGCTAAAATTCCTGTGGAACACCTAAAGGGTTAACAGTTTTTAAAAATGAGTTTTGAACAGCTTGAGGGGTGTAGTTTGCAAAATGGGGTAATTTATGGGTGGTTTCTGTTATGTAAGCCCCTTAAAGTGACTTCAGAAGTGACTTGGTCCTTTGAAAAGTGGGTTTTGCTGTAAATGTGAAAAATTGCGCATAAAACTATAAGCCCTATTACGTCGTAAAACAATAAGGTTTCATTTTCAAAATGATGCCAATATGAAGTAAACATGTGGGGAGTGTAAATTAATAACTATTATGGGGGGTATCAGTATTTTTGTAAAAAGCAGAGAATTTCAAAGTTAAAAAATTGCCGATTTTTCCAAAATTTCCGAATATTTAGCATTTTTTTATATAGAAAGGTAAAATATATTGACTCCCATTTAGCACTGACGTGAAGTACAATATGTCACGAGAAAACAATCTCAGAATGGCTTGGATAGGTGAAAGCGTTCCAAAGTTATTAGCCCATGAAGTGGCACAGGTCAGATTGGCTTAGGCACTTGGGTACAAATAGGCCTAGGGCTGAAGGGGTTAATAAGCTACGTATATGTAAGGGCTATCATATCAAAAAATAAACTACAGACATGCATCTACCTAAAAATACCAAAGAAAATTAGTCACTCCGGGTGGTACCGATATCTGGCCCGGCTCATGGACTAATTGCCCCCTCCCAGCTTGGCTTGATAGTCCGGCCTTTCGCTATTTGCTTGGAAAGAGACAAATTGGACCAAGTTGGGCGAACAAGCTAGAGAGGGGCCATCCAGAGGACTGTTCTTCCTGTGTCTGCCTTCTCTTGAAAGCTGATGATATATTTTGCCACCCATAGTTAGGGTGGCACAAATCTTTTTAGGGGTATAATCACACTGTGGTTTTTTACCCCCGTTTTTTTAAGCAGGTGCGCTAAAAAAAAGAGGTAAAAAAACACTTAGGGTATGTTTCCACGGTAAGTAAACGCTGCTTGTTTGACGCTGCAGCGTCAAACAAGCAGCGTCCAGATGTTCCAGCATAGTGGAGGGGATTTTATGAAATCCCATCTCCACTATGCGTGGAAACCCGCACGCGGCGGCCCTGCGACTCCGGACATGCTGCGCGTCTTTTCAGATCGCAGCATGTCCGTACACCTTGCGGGGACGCAGCGTCCCCGCAAGGCATATCACAGGGCCCTATGGCGAGGGGTGCGATGATCCCGGATGTGTACTGTACACATCCGGCACCATCGCATCCCAGAAAGGGGGCGGGGCTTAGCGCCGAGCGGCTTCGCCGCTGCGGCGATACCGCCGCCCCTCCGGACCGTGGAGCCATACCCTAACAAAATTCTCAAAAAGAATAGTCCTGTTAATTTGTACAGAAAAACGAACTGCTGTTCTTATGTTCCAACTTCTTTTAAATGCTTCAGGCTTCCAAAAGACTCCAAGCGTAACATGTCCGTTCTTCTGGCATTTTCCACTAGGAAGGCGTTCAATACTTTACAATAAAGTCATTTTGAGCGTTTTGTCAACATTTTTGCTACAAAAACTGCTAGCACTTTCGTCACTGTTTAACCCCTTCATGACCTTGGGATTTTCCGTTTTTCCGTGTTCGTTTTTCGCTCCCCTCTTTCCCAGAGCCATAACTTTTTTATTTCTTCCGTCAATATGGCCATGTGAAGGCTTATTTTTTCCAAAACAAGTTGTACTTTTGAATGACATCATTGGTTTTAGCATGTCATGTACTAGAAAACGGGAAAAAAAATCCAAGTGCGGTGAAATTGCAAAAAAAGTGCAATCCCACACTTGTTTTTTGTTTGTCTTCTTTACTAGGTTCGCTAAATGCTAAAACTGACCTGCCATTATGATTCTCCAGGTCATTATGAGTTCATAGACACCAAACATGTCTAGGTTCTCTTTTATCTAAGTGGTGAAAAAAATTTCAAAACTTTGCTTAAAAAAAAAATTTGCGCCATTTTCCGATACCCGTAGCGTCTCCATTTTTCATGATCTCGGGTCGGTTGAGGGCTTATTTTTTGTGTGCCGAGCTGGCATTTTTAATGATATCATTTTGGTGCAGATACGTTGTTTTGATCACCTGTGATTGCATTTTAATGCAATGTCGCAGCGACCAAAAAAACGTAATTCTGGCGTTTCAAATTTTTTTCTTGCTACACTGTTTAGTGATCAGGTTAATCCATTTTTTTATTGATAGATCGGGCAATTCTGAACGTGGCGATACCAAATATGTTTAGGTTTGATTTTGTTATTGATTTATTTTGAATGGGACGAAAGGGGGGTGATTTAAACTTAAGCAGGCACAGCGCGATCGCCCCTGCTACATAGCAGCGATCATCAGATCGCTGCTATGTAGCTGAATTGCAGGTGTGCTATGAGCGCCGACCACAGGGTAGCACTCACAGCTAGCCGAGATCAGTAACCATAGAGGTCTCAAGGACCTCTATGGTTACCATTCTGATGCATCGCTGACCCCCGATCATGTGACGGGGGTCGGCGATGCGCTCATTTCCGGCCGGATGGCCGGAAGCGCCGGTTAAATGCTGCTGTCAGCGTTTGACAGCGGCATTTAACTAGTTAATAGCGGCGGGTGATTTGCGATTTCACCCGCCGCTATTGCGAGCACATGTCAGCTGTTCAAAACAGCTAAAATGTCCTGGCTTTGATGCGGGCTCACTGCCGGAGCCCTGCATCAAAGCGGGGATCTGACCTCTGCAGTACTATCCCGTCCGAGGTCAGAAAGGAGTTAATACATTTTAAAAAGTGTAGAAAATGGAAAAAAAATGCTAAAAAGAAATGCTAAAAAAATGCAGGTGGGAAAAAAAAAAGTTGAAAACGTGCTCAAGAAACAATAAAAAGACGCTTCAGGATTATAAAGCTCCAGAGAACAGGAACGATTCTTTAAGTGTATTTTGCTTAAAAAACAGATGACTGCTGAAAAGAGATGTAATATGAACATACCCTTTAAATGGTCAATTGTCAGTAAAATCAACCCTCTTAAGCCGTATATATAGGCATGTAGGTCATAGGAAGCTGAATTAAATGATACCTTGATGTCTCCAATCCTATGAATGGTTTCTGAGAAATCCACATTTTTCTTAATATGTAAATGAGCTGAAAAGATCTCTAGGGAAGATCTGACTCTAGAACACAGATCTTTTCAGCTCATTTGCATATAAGTAAAAATGTGGATTTCTCAGGAACTATTCATCAGGTTGCATATATCAAGGTGTCATTTTATTCAACTTTCTATGACCTATAAGCCCATATAGACGTCTTAGGAGGGCTGATTCTACTGACAGATGCCCTTTAAGTATTTATGGTCAAGATATGAAATACATCAAGTATAACTGCGGAGCATTGTCTGTATAAGAATAGAGAAAAACATGAAATCTGTGTTGTTGAAGTGTCCTACATTAAATCTTTGTCTTACTCAGATCTTTAACAGAGTCGAAAATGATCTTATCTGAAGAGGGAAAGATGCAGTACAGCTATGCTTTTCTGTGACATAATTTATTATCCATTATTCATCTAGCACAAGCATGCTGCGAACTTACAGAAAATCTATTCATTGGCATGGGTCCTGCCATTATGGCTAATTTCAACTGCTAAGCAACAAATCTACCAGAAACTTTTTGAATAGAAGAATCAAACCCGTAAGAACATGAGAAGAATATACAATCTTTAGCTTAATTAACACCGTCTACAGCAGAGCAAGCGAGGACAAGAAAATCTAGGTGAATGTCCTATTTATAGAAATGAAAAGGCATCATTGTGGTCTACAGGCTCGGACCCACATGATTGTTGAAGGTCCGACTACTAGAAACTCACCAAGATAAATGTCATTCAGACTCATATGGAGTATTACTTGGTGTTAACTCCCATGATTGAGAAGATCAAACAAAAACTGAGATCCATTGGGGAAAAAAAAGAAGAATGGGTATACCATCTAAGTGTAGCAATGAAGACAACACATTGATAGGTGAACGTACAATTTTACATCTTTATGTTGTGTAAGATGCACAAGGAGGTAGTCATCGGCGAGGGGCTGCTGTGTTCCCACACCCTGACACCCTACAAATAAACGGCGTTCCGATTCTCTTGTGCTATGTGTGTTGTTGTGAGTTCTGCTCTTGGGCTCCCTCTGGTGGTTTTGAGTGGTATGGCTGCTTCTTGGATTTAGCATCAGCAGCTGCTTCCACTGATCGTCTTTCGGGCTCGGCTATTTTAGTCTGGCTTTATCCCTCAATCAATGCCAGTTGACAATTGTTCCTGCTTGGAGTCACGGCTCTTTTGGATTTCCCTGACACTCTGACCTGTTCAGCAAAGATAAGTCCTTGCTTGTCCTTTTGCAGTCCTCTTGTTGTGGACTTTATTGTTTAGCACATTCTATGTTTTGCTCATTTGTCCAGCTTATCAGTATGGATCTATTCAGCTAAGCTGGAAGCTCTGGGCAGCAGATTTTGCCCTCCACACCTTTAGTCAGGTGTGGAGATTTTTGCATTTCTCTGCGGTGGACTTTTTCTAGTTTTATTTACTGACCGCACAGTGTTCTGTCCTGTACTATCTATCTAGCTAGTAGTGGCCTCCTTTGCTAAATCTTGTTTCATTCTACGTATGTCATTTCCTTCTCCACTCACAGTCATTATTTGTGGGGGGCTGTCTATCCTTTGGGGATTTTCTCTGAGGCAAGATAGCTTTCCTGTTTCTACCTTTAGGGGTAGCTAGTTCTCCGGCTGTGACGAGGTGTCCAGGGAGTGACAGGAACATCCCACGGCTACTGCTAGTGTTGTGTTAAGATCAGGAACTGCAGTCAGTATAGTTACCACCTGCTCAGAGCTAGTCGCATGTCGCTCCTAAATCACCAGTCCATAACAGCGTGTGGTATGTAACACTCACGTTTTGGCCACAGGCCTCTGATGTCTCTGGTTCTTCAGCTTCAGGAACACACACATTAGGGGACATAAAATTCATTTTATAATAAAGAAGTTTATTTAAGTGTTCATTTTCATCATATTGAAAAACGCAGTGTTGGGCACAAACATTTCTGTTTTCAAAGTCCATAGCACAGCACGTGCTGATGTCTACTTTTCATCCCCCCTGAGCTATCCTTTTCCTCTTTGGCAATTCTGACCCCTGGGATACTCCATCCAGCACTGCAGCTTCTATGAGTCCCTTCCCAACTCCCTTATGTGATTCCCCATCTGACTTCCTCTCCTAGGAAGATAATGAGGCACACTTCTCAGTGCCTCAGTTGGACTGTAGGCCCCAAACATTCCAGGAATGTTAGCTCTGAGTTTATGTCTGACGTTCTTTTGCTGCTGAACAGCCCATGCTCCTCGTGCCCTCAGACCTCCAACTACTGCTCTCTCTCACTCCATCTAATTTCTTACTCTGACTCGCTAACCAGGAAGTGTTTCTCTTGTTAACTGGTCTGCCCCTCCCACACTAGGGCTGTTCCTGAACACATTACCTGTTTCTATCCTAAGCCTATTGTGACGACACTCTTAATTATGCCAGACGTAAATTATGTAGGCCCAGAATCATAAACTGTTGTATGAAGTATTTACTCTTCTTGTAGGATGAATATTTAGCTCTAATATTATCTCCTACAGTTTATTTTCTGTTATCTTTGCAAAACAGTAAGGCTTGGCCACTGAACAATGATGTTTGTTGATATGATGATTACATACATTGTCTATGCTAGACATTTTCTTAGCATTCCCAAACAGAGGAGGAAAAACTATGCAAATAGACTACATAATCCAAAAGTGCAGGTTGGCCTCATTCACATCTCTCTGACCTCTGGATGCTGGTTAAAGGTCAGTTGTGAACTCTATAAAGAGACTTTTCCTCTGGTCCGTGTGACTCTACAGATCAGCTTAGGGGACTACGGCCCTGGCTGGAAGAATACAGGACTGCTTCATTGACCATCACTGAAACCCAAGAGAGATCTTAATGAATCCAGGTAGGGACAATCGGGTCACCTGGCTTAATACCTCACTACTCTCGGTTAGCTTCCTAAGCTTGTCATTACCTCCTCGCTGTGGGAAGCCACTGGTGGGTGTATTCAGCATTGGAAGCAGCTCTAATCCCGGCAAATCAGTGGAAGAGTGAGACTCTGTAATTTGCACCATCTTGGGTATTTGCAGGGACTGTATGCTATTGTGTATTGGTGGTTCAATAAATTATTGCCACACTGTTTTACTCTCACCCTGTGTTGTTTGAATAGTGTTCAGCCCACGGGGAGAGAGGGTGGACGTTCAGTGGTATGAGCCCTGGTCCATGCAATCTTTCTAAAGACAGCCAGGCCAGCAGACGAAAACACCCAGTGAGCCACGTGTCTTCACACCTATCTACTTCCTGTATGTACTGTGCCCACCACTTCACTATACCCAATCCTGTCTTATAGTTAAATCTTACCCATGTCCTATGTACTAATCTTATCCTTTCCCTATATCTAATACAATTATCAGAACACATTGAGTCATCCCCATATTATAACAATACATTAACCGTGCACCTTGGTGCCTATAAGGTTCTATGCAATGTAAAACACTTTTTCATATTCACAGGTTATAATAGTTTTTCTAGTCAAGGGAGAAGCACATGATCATCCTCGTCACCCTCTTACATTATGGGGGATACCGAGCCTCCATATTGCCGACTAAGGAAACCCAGCGAGCGGTTCCTTGCTGGTTGGGTAAACATCAGACTGTCGATGGGAAGAATGATAACATCTCTAGGCACTTTTTCGTTTCCCGGAGGAAGAAGAGATATCTTTCAAGTAGCTGAAATGATGATAAATTCTTTATTGATATACAGCACCACGCATTTCAACCCCAGAACGTGTCTTTGTCAGGCATCAGACATAAAACACATAGAATTTTCCACTTCAAAACATTTCATGAATTTCCTCGCACATGAGATAAAAGACCTCACTCACACCCTTGTATCCTGCCCTACATTTGGAAAAGTTCTAATAAAGAGTCACTGCTAGTCAATGCAGTGTTAGAAATACACATCCATAGTTTTCTTACTTCTGTTTTCTATCTGTTCATATTAGAAATTGAGCAAGTCTTTTAAAATTCAAATTCGCCAGCTTCGAAAAATGTTTCCTAAAATTTTTGTTTTGCAGTGAATCGCCTTAGTAATGTCAGAGACGTCAACATATATGACTTTGTTTATATGGATGATACTGTTTTTCACTGCTGTCCTGTCACACACTACCTGTAATGATTATTGAGTGTTATTTTTAATTTTTCCATTCTTTGCAGTTAGGGTTAGGGTTGGGGTTGTCGTTAAGTTTGGAGTTAGGGTTCTGGTTAGGGTTGTGTTAGGGTTAGGGTTGAGGTTAGGTTTATGGTTGTGTTTGGGTTGAGGTTGGTGTTAGGTTTAGGATTGCATTAGGGTTGGGTGTCAGGGTTGGAGTTAGAATTGGGGGTTTAAAAAAAGAATAAAAAATGACAGGTAGTGTTGAGAGCATGTGCTCGCTACTCGAGTTTGCATCTAGTGCTTGGGTATGCATGGAACATCGTGGATCCCCACAGTTGAAGCGTTCCAGAGTTATTACCACATAAAGTGACACTTGTCAGAATTGTAAAAATTGGCCTGGTCAGTAAGGTCAAAATTGACTTAGTCACTAAGGGGTTGAATCTTTCATTATATTTATTGCTAAACTGTGAGCTCTCACTAGTGAGTTTCACTTCCAAATAGCTTCTGCTGCATTCACTGCCTGTGCTTTTATATTTACTTTGATAGTCCCTCCTGATTAGCTGTGCTAGTCCATGTGTAGTGAAGTTGCAAGCCATTATGGGGAAACCCTTCTGGCCACCGCTAAAGTCACTGTAGGAAATGGCAGTGGCAGTATTTTAAGGATATGTGCACACATGGCGGATTTTGCTATGGATCCACAGCGGATTGGCCGCTGTGGATTCGCAGCAGTTTTCCATGCGTTGTACAGTGCCATGTAAACCTATGGAAAACCAAATCCGCTGTGCCCATGGTGTGGAAAATACCACGCGGAAACACTGCATTGTATTTTCCGCAGCATGTCAATTATTTGAGCAGATTCCGCAGCGGTTTACACCTGCTCCTCAATAGGAATCCGCAGGTGGTAAAACGCAGGTGAAATCCGCACAAAAAACACTGGAAATCCGTGGTAAATCCGCAGGTAATCCACAGTGCGTTTTACCTATGGATTTTGAAAAAACGGTGCGGAAAAATCCGCACATGAATCCGCAACGTGTGCACATAGCCTTAGTGATTCTCACAAAGCAAATCGCAAATTGTTAGAATTAGCAGAGTTCAGCAATTTTCCAATAATCTGTCACAAATTTAATATGCATGTAATCGATTTGCTCTTCTCTAATTCATAGAACCCATGTTTACCCAGTAGAAATCAATGGCATCTGAAAAAGTGCGACTCTTATTCTGATCCATTTTGCTGGCTGCAGACTAGGAGGAAACATGGTAGAAAAAAACAGATACAACATAGTGCTTAAAAAAATCAGTATGGATGCAATGCGGAGGTAAAGACAGAATTACATGTTTACCCATGTGCAAAATATGATCACTTTAAAGAATCTAGAATGTTAGCCCATGTCTTTTCCAAAGTGTTCAATCAAGAGCTATGTATTTCTACAAACTATCCAAATATCTGTCCATGGACTGTTGCTTCTCTTGGACTATCGCTTTTCTTGGACTATCGCTTCTCTTGGACTATCGCTTCTCTTGGACTATCGCTTTTCTTGGACTATCGCTTCTCTTGGACTATCGCTTCTCTTGGACTATCGTTTTTCTTGGACTATAGCTTCTCTTGGACTATCGCTTCCCTTGGACTATCTCTTCTCTTGGACTATCCCTTTCCTTGGACTATCCCTTTCCTTTGACTATCACTTCTCTTGGACTATCGCTTTTCTTGGACTATCGCTTTTCTTGGACTATCGCTCCTCTTGGACTATCTCTTCTCGCCCTTCTTTAGTGTAATTCAAAATCATAACCTTAATCTACAACATTTTGTCAAAATAGTTTCTTCCCAAGACCATCTTCTTTCAAACACTCATGTTATTAAATCTGAAACTTTTTTTTGTGTCTGATAACGTTCTCCAGAACTCTAGGAGCTATACCCCTTATTGTTCGCCCCATGTTAGTAACACATTATGTAGTTGTTCCATTCTATTTTTCGATTAAGGTAGTTCACGATGACCCTATGAGAATTACATGGTTTTATGTTCTCCTAGGGAGTCACCATCTCAGTTACCAGAACGTCCACTATGGTGCAATTGTATGGAATGTACCATGCACTTTCTCCACAGGAGAGGGGGAGAAAACACATATCACTGTTGATCATGGTGATTACCCAGCAAGTTTCACATAGTTATGATGTTGAGGATCACAGTCCAGCCTCCCTGACTGTATGCTTATAATTAGGGATGAGCGGACCCGTGGAAGTTCAGATTCTACAGAACTTTAGTCCAAAGTTCAGTTTGGGTACCAGAAGTGTACCGGAACTTGAACCTGAAACTGAACACTATAGAAATCAATGGGGACCTGAACTATAGAGCTGGAAAATCTCTCTCTCTCTCTCCTCCCTGAAATGTAAAATGAGCTTCCAATAGAAGTCTGTGTGCGGAGTTCAGAACTGGACATACAAACACCAAACATTACAGTTCGGATTCACTCATATCTGCTTAGAGTCTATAACCTGAATTAGGAAAATATAGAAGAGAGGATATTACATCTGTTATTAAAGCAGTCAGGGATGCAAACAGTCAATGTGATGCTGCCCAGATGCATAACGAGGCTGGTAGCAGAGCATGGAGGAGAGAGAAGCAGAGTGAAATCTAAAATTCAAGATGGAGGCCGAAAAGATTAAAATGAGTTGTTTGATGTGCATGGACCTAATTAACCCTATATAAAGAGGAGTGCAGAGTGTGCAAGTCAATCAGGTGGAGGGTACAGGAATATATAAAAACAGAGTGCGTCCTGAATGTATCAATATATGACTATATTCCTAGACCCCAGATGGCATTCTAACCTGTGATGTATTGCATACAGTGTGTGATAATTCTGAGGCTATGTGTTGGAAACCTAGATCAGACTATGAGATCCTTCCTGACCCATCATCGAATTTGAACCACAAAAACTTAAATATGGTGACTCTTACCAACATCTTCCCCTCTTCCTCCCTTTTTTAACCCTTCCGTTATATAAGTTTTACTCTTTAATTTACCTCTCCTTTGTTCTTTTTTTTATTGGTCTACTCCCCGTCACAAGGTGTGAGCATTTGCGCATGGGGAAACCCATCCTTCCTTACTGTATATCGGTATTATTTGAGCACTTTATGGGGGTACTCAGGCCTTTTGTTTAACACTGATAATTAGATTCTGTACAGAATATTATTTCTGCAGTATATTATGGTGGCGGCTGCTCTTTATAGCGGAGTTAAATAGAGAACTGTATGGATGTGTTATTTGGCCAACAGAACGCTTTGTAATATGGACCTCACGCTGCATAGGGCCTATAGTCATGCACTGTTTATCTTTATGAGGGAAGGAGATGCCAACAGAAGGACCCATACAGGGCAATATCTAATCAAGTGCTGCCATGACTTGGTTTTCAACTTGAGCGTATATGCAACTTCTTTAGGTTAAGTTCAGATGAACAATGAACTTCTCGGACTATCCACATCTGCCATTGTCTGGTGACTGGCTCTGTGTGCAGCTCCGTGACCTTGGACATGCAGGAGGTGCCTTCTAGTTACATACACTAGTCTGGTTTATAATTTTTTGCAATTTTTTGAGTGCAGATTTTAGGTCCTTGTGGAGAATTGCCCTCTTACACTACCACAGGCTACAATCGGTCCATGTCCATGTGCTGTCTGTATGTGGTCCTCTGTGCACACTGAAAGTATACAGACTGTAACACCTTTCTGTGAATGTACTCTCAGGCCGGGGTCACACTAGAGAGTTTTGCGGACATATAAGAGGCGCATAAAAAACTCATTGCACACAGACCAATGATTCTCTACGGGGTAGCTCATATCTGCCATATATTTCTCGGCCGCATTTTACGGGCTGAGAAAATTGCAGCATGCTGCGTTTGTCAGCATATTGCGCAAAAAATCCACCAATGAAAGTCTATGGGGGCGAGAAAATTACGGATTACACACGGACCATGCGTGTGACTTGCGAGAACTCAAACTCAAAAATTTAAAAACCCAAGGTGGTGAAGGGGTTAAAATGGAAAACCCCTCTAAGTTTGTATGTACCACCATGCACCTATGCTTCCTTCATTCTCTATCACATCTTTTCCCTTCTCCCATACTCATACCAGACTTGCTACTTTTTCTCACTTCACTTTAAATACGTTTTCCTATGTAATTGCCTCTTTCTCTTGACTTTGACATATAAGAGAAGCTTCGGCATTCGCTCTTCTTTTTTTTTTCCTCATGTTTTCCATTTACGGAACGCAGCCTCTAACAAGGTCACAATTTGCTTTTAAATGTATATGACAAACTTTCATTTATCCTATGCCTCATTTGATATAGAATCGATCCCATAAATGAAATCGAGACGCGATTGCCTCATTACCATATCCCCACCCACATCTGCTCTCTTTGCCGCGAAAAAAAAAAAAGCTATTTTTTCTGAGATTTTTGGCGACAAGGCCGGTCTAATTACCTGGTTTGGAACAAGCAAATATTCTGATAAGCAGGTTTCATCATTACTGTACTTTGTACAGTGGAAGGGCGTATGGCTGTGTGTGCTCACCATAACCGCGCTGCTGAATATCTTAATGTATGCCATCATTTGTGTCACTTTGGAATTACGAGATGTAATGATGCCGAGTGTCTGTATGCAGATAATGAGCCCTACACACTCTACAATTATGCTGAGTATCTGTATACTTTCATAATGAACACATTGCGTTCTACAAAGATGCTGAGTATATTATATACTCTTATAATGAACACACCGAGCTTTATAATGATGGTGGTTACATCCATACATATACATATATACATCCTCACAATCACTCGTCTGTGCTCTATAGCTATACCAACTGCCGCTATTTTATTATGATGAATGCACCTTAATAAGAAATGATGTTGCTCGAGATGAGCAAATATTTAATCGATCCTCCAAGATGCGAATCACAAAACTTGGAAATTGATTCTACAGCCTTTAAGTAGCGCTATCCTAATTATTACGGATCCTTTCTGAAATCTATGCCAGGTATAAGAATATTCCCTATAGTGTATTGATTTATTAAATTCACATTAGAGGCCGTTTTAGGATTTCCGACAGTCTAGGCAGTATAGAATAGGAATCAGACTCATGGCGGCTCCACCATTTATCACAAAGTGATCCATTATGACACATATGAGTTTGCTATTATCAGGAGTAAAATAAGGGTAAGGCAGTGTAGGCTTCTGCCTGAGGCATCACTGAAAAGGGGCTGCTCTAACTTTACACTTTTTACTGTTTACAGGATACAGTGAGGTTAGGGTCAGACAAGCGTAAATTCTCTCATCTGAGAGAATTGGGTCTCTGATCAGAGTGTGGTCATAGTGTGAGCAGATTCTCTTGGATGAGAAGATGCAGAAAAAAAAAATTCTCCATTTTGTCAGTTCCTGGAAAATTGGACAGCACTTAGATGTCATCCTAATGCAGTCAGATGTTTTTCACAATCTCATTGGCTTGCCATATACATACATCTATCCATAATCCTGGGCCCTCCACCTACATTTCAGACACCAATGGGGGCATGTAAATATAAATGTAGGGTTTACAGGACAGTAGTCATGGGCGAGGGGCTGATGTTCTCCCACATCCTGGCAACCCACAAGTAAATAATGTCCTTGTGTGGTTTGTGTGAAGTGGATAACACTCACTTTTGGTCCTGAATACTCAGTTTGTTCCACAATCACAGATCCTGATACCAACACACAGTTAGTTACACATTCTTTATCCATTTTCAGCAGTTCAACTTTACTCAGCAGTTCAATCTAAGACACAGATACAGCACAGTATGTTAGTTTGGTAACAGTTCCTTCAGCCTGTGCTATCCCTTTCTTTACTGGCATTCCTTGCCCCTGGGAAGTTCCACCCTGCACCACAGATTCCCAGAATCCTGGCCCCATTCCTGTCTGTGAATCCCCATCTGTTTTCCCTTTTGGGGATGAAAGCAAGGCAGGCTCCTCCATACCTTTTTCACGCTGTTGGTCTTAGACGTTACACGATAGATTACCAAAATTTGTCACGGCTGTTCTCATGCTTTGTTTTCCTTCCATTTTTCTAGTATCCATGTGACCTTTAGCTCTCTGGCCCTGAACCGCTGCTCAAAAAATTCTTAATTTTCACAAAGATTTTTAGTTTTTTTTTCCTTTGGTACAAAAAGGATTAACCATGAATAGAAAAACATGGCTACTTTCTTAGAAACTGTGCAAGACCTGTCTCGTATTGCAGGTCATTTCCATTCACTTTGGTTGAACTGAGCTGCCATACCAGACCTCACACATGGACAGGAGTGGCGCTAACCACATACAGGAGGGGCACCATACATATTTCTCTAAAGCGGCAGTATCAAGCTTAGACGTTTTCCCTAACCTTAATAACTTCCCAATCAATGGGAGTCCAATAGGGGATAACTTCCAAACTGGGTAGAACCTTTTTATGGAACTTTTGTATCGCAGAGATCTAAGTCAGGGAACCATAGTAATACATACTGACTGCTCAATGTGGTACATGATAGTCACAAGCCAGACAATACTTTACAAGATTCTTACTCCCAAAAAGTCAGTAGGTCATGAGTTTTGCCTTTGAAGGTGTTCTAGTTACAGAAAATGAGATCAAGTGACCAATAAGATGCAAGGCAGCACAGCGCCCTACATGAAACCATGCGTCTGTCAACTTACACCAGCCCTATCTGTGTGAATACTAAGCAGCCCTCCCTCTCGAATACTGCGTGAGTGAGTATTTTCCACCTCTGTGACCCCCTTCATTGTGTTTGTCTCTGTCCGGTTGGGAATGTCATCTCATTTACATTCTGATTGCATCACATTTGGTCCTATGTTTTTCACATACACTGAAAACGTTCATAACTTATATTTCCAATGTTTCCAAGGGTCTCCATTCACCCAACAGATGCCAAAATAGTGCCAGGTCATGCATACGATAGTATAACTGAAATGTGACGTGGACAAATTCTAGATATGGCTTTACTCTCCCTGGTTATAGATAGAGGCAGATTCATTAAAGCTTTTACGCCAGAAAAGTTGCGTAAAAACTTTTGGCGTTTTCACTCCAGTTTGAATGAACTCCGCCAAAATGGGTCTAGGTATGGAGGATCAAGGATGGGGCATGACCACACCTGCTTGTTTAATTTATTTGGAAGCTAGAAATGCTACTTAAGTCATTGACATGTAGCACACAGAGGAACATGACATTTATAAGATGTGCCAAAGTTATTAAATGGGTGTGTGCCCCTTAATGAATTTGGCACCTTGTACTCCACCAAGACTGGTGAAGTACGAGCGCGCCCTACATCAGTCTTAATGAATCGACCCCATAATAGTTTACAGCAAACATTACATACTTTCAATACATATGGTACATCAAATGCTGAATAAATACATTTTGTTCTACTTTGGAAGGGTAATTTTCAATATAACCCATATGATCCAGTAGCTACTGTAAAAAAAGTGCCCCACACGGTGCTATAGTGTGAGGAGATCACTGCTGCAGTTGCCCTAGGTGAAAATTCTATTGAAACACAATATTTTGCCGTCTTCCTCTGCCCTGACCCTCTGGAACTATCCAGAACTTCAATGCATTGTTTCTCCTTGGAGTGCTATTTGACTGCAGTGAATGCTTGCCCAAAACCTGGCTAGAAGACAAAAATTGCAGTATAATGAAGTGACCCTTGTAATCTCAGTCCCTGCATATGCAGAGTACATCAGCCAATGGCAAACTCATCTTGGCTGCTGCACTCTGCACAGACAGCAACAGTATTGAATCATGCACTGTGCCTCCTGCAACTCTTTGCCTCTCCTATCACTTATAATTTTCTGAATAGAACGACAGGGACTCTGGGGAGAGCTGTCCCAAATGTATAAATCTAAACCAAAAGGGATTTTGTGGACTTCTTCGTGCTGCTGATCATTGATGACTTCAAATTCAGAAGATTATGTAAATATATGGTTTTATGTGACGTGTTTCAAAGTACATTACTTCGAAACGCGTCAAAGAAAACCATTTATTTAAATAATCTTCTGAATTTGACGTCTTCAACGATCAGCAGCGCGAAGAAGTCCACAAAATGCTTTCCGGTTTCTATTGAAAGTGGTCTGACGACTCGTGGACCCGCAGCAGCTGAATAACATTTTAAAACGCAAAATTCTGTGGATCAGGTGAGCAAATTCTGCATTTTGAATTTTTAATTTTTATCTGATAAGGCCCTTTTTTCTCCAAGGCCTATGTACTTCAAAATTCTAAATGTGTCACGTGTAAAAAAAAATAAAAATACAGTAGCATAATACATTTTAGATTTTTATTTTTTTTTCTTACCTTGGATACGGCTAGACTAGAGCTAGGGTTAGGGTTGGGGTATAAAGTTAGGTTTAGGGTTGGGGTATTGCTGCAAAAAAAATGTATTTTAAAAAAAGTTGAATAAAATACTAAAGTATAATAAAATGTAAGTGTATTAAATGTAATGCACAACTAATCCCACCTTTATTTATGTGAGAAGAAAAGAAGCGATCCCATATGTAAAATCAATGTTTATTGATGTTAATATTAAAAACTTACAGAATAAAAAAGCAAAATTACCGTAGGGGACACCATAGTACCAGGCACTACATTAATTAATCATAAATAGCCATTTAACAATACTGGTGGTTATCTACTCTAAGACAGCAGTCTGATTTACCAATCTATGCTCAGTGACATCATGAACCAAACGAATGGTCTGTTAGTACAAACAATTCCTCACATTTACGCTGCCTATTAAACAAAGTATAACTCAAGTGTTAGCCAAATGGCTTTAATGTACAGGCAGTACTTCAATATGAGATACCTAGAGACCACCCTATAGAGCCGCCAAAGAACAGTATTAGAATCCACTCAACAATAGGCCGAAAAAATATAGAGCATATTACCTCGTGATGATGGCGTCCCCTCACCCCGACGCCCCCGGAAGAAGCAGGAGGCGAAACGCGCGTCGGGGTGAGGGGACGCCATCATCACGAGGTAATATGCTCTATATTTTTTCGGCCTATTGTTGAGTGGATTCTAATACTGTTCTTTGGCGGCTCTATAGGGTGGTCTCTAGGTATCTCATATTGAAGTACTGCCTGTACATTAAAGCCATTTGGCTAACACTTGAGTTATACTTTGTTTAATAGGCAGCGTAAATGTGAGGAATTGTTTGTACTAACAGACCATTCGTTTGGTTCATGATGTCACTGAGCATAGATTGGTAAATCAGACTGCTGTCTTAGAGTAGATAACCACCAGTATTGTTAAATGGCTATTTATGATTAATTAATGTAGTGCCTGGTACTATGGTGTCCCCTACGGTAATTTTGCTTTTTTATTCTGTAAGTTTTTAATATTAACATCAATAAACATTGATTTTACATATGGGATCGCTTCTTTTCTTCTCACATAAATAAAGGTGGGATTAGTTGTGCATGATATTGTGGAGTGCCCAAGTGATTGGCATAAGACATATGTGGAGCGTATTAAATGTAATGTAAAAATTATAATGTATATTCTTTTTTTCACATTTTTTGTTTGATTTCAACAATAAGCGGAAAAAAACTAAAGGGTCTGAAGGCAATCTATAATTTCAGTACATCAAGATTTTCTTAAATTATACTACATGTGATTGGGGGATAAGAAGATCAATACTGGAGTGGTGGAAGGGACTCGGGGAGTATTAATGGTCCACAGGTTAGGGGGGCACAAAATACTTACTTTGCTCTTGGCACTAGGAACACATGCTACGCCACTGATAACCCATACCATGTTACGCACCAAAGTCCACACACAAGAGTGAATATGGCCTCCAGCCGGACACTGACTTTTCTTGGATTATGCCTGTCCTTAGAGAGGGATGTGGCTTACCCTGCTAAGGTCTTTCAATCAGAAGTCAACTTAATTGAAATGTTCGATTTCTTTAGGAACATGACCCCCGAACATGTAATTGTACAAAGAACAGAGCAACCAACCGTGAGACCCTAGCTAAACCTATGGAGCTTGGTTTCTTGTTCTAAAATCACCATCTTATCTCAGGTGCAAAAGTCAAATACCAAAAATAAAAAGTACATATAACCTTCGGACCTCTCCACCATGTAAGCTCCCTTGTCTATACTCAGTGATCTCAGGAACATATGTTGTTTATAGAATAATTAATACTACGGCACAAAGTGATTATAAAAGCTTACGGTTATATTTGCAGTGTGATTATTGAGGTGTTGACGGAGTAAATATAATATTATATAACACAATCTGGGGCGTTTATCACAGGTGTCATCATAAGTGATAAGAATAATGAATTTCACACGTAACATTTCATGCGGCTCTGTGCAAGCATAGCAACAGAGGCTTAGGAGAGACTAGGAACAGCCAAGCTCCAGTCCAGCCTTCAATGTATCCGCTAGAGCCTCATAGTCTACCTAGAGATGTCAAACTCAAGGCCTGTGGGCCAAACCGGCCTGCCATGTCATTCTATGTGGCCCGCGAGGTCAGGAAACACTTCAACACTGCTCTGATCGGTTCTCTGTAAAAAGGAAAAGTGGAGAGCTGGTCGGAGTAGTGTTGAAGTAAACCAATCCTAATTTTGAGGGAGATGCGTTACATAGTTGATAATATGGGAAAAAGGTCTATCAACCTTATCGCTAACCCTACTGTGTTAATCTGGAGAAAGGCAAAAATCCCTATGGGTCAGTTTCCATTTCCTTGTTCAATGTATCAATTATCCTCAGCCACAGGGTTACGGCTTATTAGTCGCTTAGGAAAAATAACTATTGGTTCCATCTCGTACAGTAAAATAATTCCAAACGTCCACTTCTTTGAAAAGACCTCTTTTAATTCCCCCTTAGTACCCATACCCATAGTCTATGGACCCTAATCATCAATTGCGATTTATTGGAATCACTTTTCTTTTTTTTTTTTTTTGTGGTATTCGCTGACTTTTTCTGCACAAAATTCTTCAAAATGGTGAATGTAGTTCAAGAATTTGCCGACAAATCAAAAATGCTCTTTATTTTTGCCTTTAATTGTTTTTTTGCGACTTTTCATTACCAAAAGTCTCAAATCCTTTGAAAAGTTGTAAAAATGCACCAAGTTGAGAACTCCTACAGAAACCTTAATCAAGGTAGGGACTGGAGCAACATGCAGCAAAAAAATGTGACATTTGGTATAAACAGCATTTCATGAATTTGTGTAAAACATCTGGAAAAGTAAAGTTGTCGAGGAAAAAACAATAAAGACTTAAAAAAGCAACTTATCAAATACCTGATGGCTTGATACTATCAAGATAACGGCAGAGAAGATGATGGTGGACCTATCTAGGCTTGCACAAGAACCTATAGAGTGTTCATCTGTGAAATCGCCATGGCTCGAGACCGAGCTGGGGGCTGTTAAATACATAGTAATAATAAACCGGCACAAACAGTATAGAGAGTAAAGGCCCCGTCTCACATAGTGAGATCGCTAGCGAGATCGCTGCTGAGTCACAAGTTTTGTGACGCAACAGCGACCTCAGTAGCGATCTCGCTATGTGTGACACGTACCAGCGATCAGGCCCCTGCTGCGAGATCGCTGGTCGTGTCGGAATGGCCTGGACCTTTTTTTGGTCGTTGAGGCCCCGCTGACATCGCTGAATCGGTGTGTGTGACACCGATCCAGCGATGTCTTCACTGGTAACCAGGGTAAACATCGGGTTACTAAGCGCAGGGCCGCGCTTAGTAACCCGATGTTTACCCTGGTTACCAGCGTAAATGTAAAAAAAACCAAACAGTACATACTCACCATCTGTTGCCCGTCAGGTCCCTTGGCGTCTGCTTCCTGCTCTGTCTGAGCCGCCGTAAAGTGAGAGCACAGCAGTGACGTCACCGCTGCGCTCTGCTCTCACTGTACGGCGGCACACAGTCAGAGCAGGAAGCAGACGCCAAGGGACCTGACGGGCAACAGATGGTGAGTATGTACTGTTTGTTTTTTTTTACATTTACGCTGGTAACCAGGGTAAACATCGGGTTACTAAGCGCGGCCCTGCGCTTAGTAACCCGATGTTTACCCTGGTTACCCGGGTGCTGCAGGGGGACTTCGGCATCGTTGAAGACAGTTTCAACGATGCCGAAGTCGTTCCCCTGATCGTTGGTCGCTGGAGAGAGCTGTCTGTGTGACAGCTCCCCAGCGACCACACAGCGACCACACAGCGACGCTGCAGCGATCAGCATCGTTGTCTGTATCGCTGCAGCGTCGCTGTGTGAGACGGGGCCTTTAGGCACAAATACAAAAGCCAGTAAACAAGAGCAAATTACTCAAGAAAAGTGGAGATACAACAATGATAAATCCAGGCATATGAGTCTACCCACTGAAGTCTATGTGGTTAGTCAAATGTCTGTGGTTTTTGGGGGAGGTTTTTTTTGCAGACCATGCGTCACGGAAATATCATGGAGACATGTCCAGTTTTCCAGCATCATGGATGAAAAGTACCAATACAAATATTTGGGTCTGTGAAAATCACCGACAGAACACAGATGGCGTCAGTGTACAACCCATGTACTGTCCGTGATTAACATAATTTATCTATCCATACTTGAAAATCACTCTGATGGTAAAAATTGACACATCGACCAAACATAGATGAAACTAGAATCCAAAACATTGATGACACTCGTTGTTTTTCTTTGCGTATGCGAAAAAAACTGATGTCTGAACGAGGTCTAATCGTATATATTGTTTTTTTTCTTTGAAGACTATTTTTCAATTCTACTCGGTCATCTCAAAGATTTTCCACAATATTAGCAAACCAAATTTTCCTAAATCAATGACTTCTTAAGTTAGGATATTGATTTAGGAAACTTGTCCTTCGGAAAGTAGACAACCTTTTTTTTGTTTTGTCTTTACTATTATTATCACCACTACTACAGGAAGAAAAAAAATGAAATTGAATACTAGTATCATCAACTTGTAGGGATAAAAGAATCTAGATGAATTTTCGTGCAGTTTTTTTCTTCTGTTTATACATGTTGTCCTGCAATTTGGACTACATACCTATCTGAAGCGATTTAGGACACGCTAAAATGGTATCTAGCAGTACTTGTAAATTGAAGATGAATACACAGCAACATTCGCCACTGCATCATCTGCCCAAACAGCATGTTTAAATTCCATACTGAGCTCTAAATTATAGAGAACACAAACCTTCTGAAATGGGCTGATAGCACAGCACTTAGGTGAAATAACGTCCATCTGATGATCACCACAAACAAAGTCATTCTTTGGCATGCTTACCGAAATAACACTTGGCTGACTATCTGTATTTCACGGTACGTGACAAATCCAAGTAAAACATTCCAAAAACTTCAAGGCAACCAAACATTAAACTTGGAGCACGTCCAAAACTTTGCTCTCTCCTATTACAAATTAACCTTTTTTGGGGATTTGAATGTTAATTTCATTATCAAGACAAGCCTATATTGAGCCCAGCCTAGAACTAGACCCCTCTCACCTGGAATAAGGATCCGTATGTATCAAGAAGAATGAATACAGCGCTTTAAAAAAGTATTCATACCCTGTGAACGTTTCCACATTTTTTCAAGTTGCAGGCACAAATTTATATACATTTTATTGGGATTTTATGTGATAAACCAACACAAACCAGGAAGTATTTGTGAAGTCTAGAGGAACACATCAGACAGGTCAAGGATAAAGTTGCAGAAAGAGTAAAGCAGGGTTGGGATATAACAGGTGCGATGCTGCAGGCCCGATGTCGGTGGTGAGGTAGAGCAGAGTGCATTGCCATGTTCCTGAAGCCGTGGGCCGTCAGAGGCGGAGACTGTGCAGACTGGGAACTTGGCCTGGCCAAGATCTCAATACACAGTATGCAAGCGCCTCCTGCAGCAGCCATTTCCCTGAAGCCCATGGCTTACAGTATATGAGGCAGATTTTCAGATTTTATTTGCACAGGTCTGACACCAACAAAAGGTTGCCTCTTCTCAATGTTATTAAGTGTTCACAGTTAGGTTTATTAGTTAATTAGTATATATATATATGTACACTGCTCAAAAAAATAAAGGGAACACTCAAATAACACATCCTAGATCTGAATGAATGAAATATTCTCAATGAATACTTTGTTCTGTAGAAAGTTGAATGTGCTGACAACAAAATCATACAAAAATCATCAATAGAAATCAAATTTATTAACCAATGGAGGTCTGGATTTGGAATCCCACTCAAAATCAAAATAGAAAATCCAATTACAGGCTGATCCATCTTCAATGGAAGTGCCTCAAGACAAGGAAATGATGCTCAGTAGTGTGTGTGTGGCCTCCATATGCCTGTATGTATGTACAATGTGCGGGCATGCTCCTGATGAGGCGGCGGATGGTCTCCTGAGGAATCTCCTCCCAGACCTGGACTAAAGCATCCGCCAACTTCTGGACAGTCTATGGTGCAACATGACGTTGGTGGATGGTGCAAGACATGATGTCCTAGATGTGTTCAATTGGATTCAGGTCTGGGGAACAGGCGGGCCAGTCCATAGCTTCAATGCCTTCATCTTGCAGGACCTGCTGACACACTCCATCCACATGATATCTGGCATTGTCCTGCATTAGGAGGAACCCAGGGCCAACCGCAGCAGCATATGGTCTCAAAAGGGGTCTGAGGATCTCATCTCGGTACCTAATGTCAGTCAGGCTACCTCTGGCGAGCACATGGAGAGCTGTGCGGCCCTCCAAAGAAATGCCACCCCACACTGTTCCTGACCCACAGCCAAACCGGTCATGCTGAAGGATGTTGCAGGCAGCAGATCGCTCTCCACGGCATCTCCAGACTCTGTCACGTCTGTCACATGTGCTCAGTGTGAACTTGCTTTCATCTATGAAGAGCACAGGGCACCAGTGGTGACTTTGCCAATCCTGGTTTTCTGTGGCAAATGCCAAGCATCCTGCACGTTGTTGAGCTGTGAGCACAACCCCCATCTATGGATGTCAGGCACTCAGACCATCCTAATGGAGTCGGTTTCTAATGGTTTGTGCAGACACATGCACATTTGTGGCCTGCTGGAGGTCATTTTGCAGGGCTCTTGCAGTGCTCCTCCTGTTCCTCCTTGCACAAAGGCTGAGGTAGCGGTCTTGCTGCTGGGTTGTTGCCCTCCTACGGCCCCCTCCACATCTCATGGTGTACTGGCCTGTCTCCTGGTAGCGCCTCCAGCCTCTGGACACTACGCTGAAAGACACAGCAAACCTTTTTGCCACAGCTCACATTGATGTGCCATCCTGGATGAGCTGCACTACCTGAGCCACTTGTGTGGGTTGTAGAGTCCGTCTCATGCTACCACGAGTATGAAAGCACAACCAACATTCAAAAGTGACCAAAACATCAGCCAGAAAGCATTGGTACTGAGATGTGGTCTGTGGTCCCCACCTGCAGAACCACTCCTTTATTGAGGGTGTCTTGATAATTTCCATCTGTTGTCTATTCCATTTGCACAACAGCATGTTAAATTGATTGTCAATCAATGTTGCTTCCTAAGTGGACAGTTTGATTTCACAGAAGTTGATTTACTTGGAGTTATATTCTGTTGTTTAAGTGTTCCCTTTATTTTTTTTTGAGCAGTGTATATGCAAACAAAAAACAAATGCAGCACACCAGTTCAGGGTGAAAAAATGCAGCTATTTAAATGGCGACTTTTTGGCTCAGGATTGTGATCCTTTGTCATGCTTGCTCACAATCCTGAGCTGAAACGTCGCCATTTTGGGCAATTAAATAGCTGCATTTTTTCACCCTGAACTGGTGTGCTGCCTTCTTTTTTTGCCTGTATATGGAGGTTTGGTCATTGCCTTGGAGGCTCGGCACCCAGGAACGCTATCTGCCTGTGCTGCTTTTCGTTTTATTTTTTCTATGTAAATACAAGACATCTAGAATTCTAGAATTAAACATTCTCGTTTATTTGCCATAAAAACTCTTTACATGTTTTTGTAAAATTTTGACAATTTTTTTTCAAAATACTTCCTTTTTAATATTTCACAGCTTGAAAGCTAAGCATCTAGGTGAAATTAGTTTATATATATATATATATATATATATATTGGAAAAAAAAATAGTTAAAATTTTACAAAAATATGTAATCTAAATGTTCTTCTTATTTACTATTTCATTATTTTTAGCCTGAGGTGTTTTTTTTTTGTTTTGTATCGTTTTTTGTTTTTAAGATAAAACAGCTTCTATTACCAAATGTTGTAATTCTAGATCTTCTAAGTCAGGACATCTTTAGTAACCAACCATTTAGTCCACTTGGTACATAGAAAATAAGATAATTGAAATGTGAAGTCTCTGATTACATGAAAATATGAGTTAAATACAATTAACCACAGACAAAAAGCATAGTCCGTCTAATTAGACAATTGTTCTGATGAAAGGCAACTTATGTTATATTGGGTGCCTATAATTCGGCATCTGAACTCCTGTATACTCCTATGCAGGAACAGACACAGACAGAAGAGGACCCATGTATACGAACAATATATGGTCCCTTTGCAGTCCAATAGATCATCACAATGCACCTGCTTTGGAGGTGGATGTGCCACCTTACCTCTTGGGTGGCTGTACGGTTGCACAGGTTGCACCAATGGTAAGACCACCCCAGACTCTATGATTATTGACGAGTTGAAAAAAACACAACCATGTAGCCCTATACCTGTGGAGATTTTGGTCTATGGAGGAGATACTCAATTCATCTAAATCTATATTGAATGGGTATATCTTTGCATATGGCCAACTTGCCTAAGAAGGTGGCATTTATGTCATTATGAATATTTACCCCAAAGAGTAATATATGACATTGCTGGAATCATCAGATGGAAACATGTAAAAGTTTATTTAAAAAAATAGATATTCCAGTTGGAGTGGGAGGAGATCTCCCTTTTCCATTTACTCCTTTGTGAGGTAAAAAAGTAATAATCCTTGCCCGAAGACATCAGGCTACTCGGGAGGTAAATTGGCAAGATGCTGAACAGGACACTTTTCCATTTGAGCATGTGATAAAATGTTAATTGGCTGCCAATCATGGACATTAGATGTAGTTTTACTGACTACAATCTTGGTGAACCCCATGAATCTATCCAAGCATATTTTGCAGTTCCAAAAAAATTGTAAATGGAATTTCTAATCCCCCAAAGGAAGGATTGGTAACTTCATACCAAACCCACCACCAGTTATTGCGTGAAGAGTATATCAGGTTACCTTTAGGTTGCAAAGGTGAAAAGGATTAGGACAACATTATTAAAGCAGATTTCCATTTAAGTGGTGGGTGTGAGTGTAATGGAGGAAAATAACATGCCTTACTGTGTCTACGTCAATCAAAGGAAGCATTAAGGAGTCAACCACTGATAGACGGCCATAAACGCAAGATGTTAAGAACCAACAAATTTTTCCGCAATTGATCGAAATTGAATATTATTGTCTGAAGGCGTCGAGTGTGCCATGTGCATGACTCTTCATAGCTTCTCCTAGGTAGTCTCTGACTTCTTCTTTCATCGGGTAGTTTCAGCCAGATAGAACACCTCTACTATCCACCACTTATCGAAGCACAAGTGACTAAGGCAGAGCTCCACATGTTGTAATTCTCCTTTGTACATGTACAACCAAACCTGTTTAACACTCGTTTATTATTCTAATATGAAGACATTTAGGGTACAACTCTGTGGCTCTGTAGACATTTAAAAGATGCCTAAACCAAACCAAGGCATCATACAGTTACAGCTTCTTGCAAGAAAGCGTCCGAAGAATTGGGCCAAAGTGTCTGTTGTCAGGGAAAATCCCCTTGCACCACCTCTTGGAAAGTAACCTCAAATTTGCAAAACTTTATTAAAGTTTGTAATTTCTGAGTATTTTTTGCTCCTTCTGCCTCTTTACTTTTCTGAGGACTTTGCCAGTTATGGATAGTGACAAAACAATGGCTTGAACTAATGAGACTGGCTGTGGTCCTCTGATAGCTTGGTGGGAATATGAGCACATATCATTAACCCCTTACTAACTTGGCCAATTTCCATTTTTGCAATGTTTTTTTCCCTTGTTCCCAGAGCCATGACTTTTTAAATTTTCTATCCACGTGAGAGCTTGTTTTTCTTGGAGGAGTTGTACTTATAAATTACACCATTCATTTTATCACATAATGTACTAGAAAACAGGAAAAAATGTCAATGGCCTCACAATATGATTCTTCTTCTCAACAGTATGATTATGGCGATATCAAACATGTCCAGTTTTTATAATTATTTTAGTGGTGAAAATAAATCCGAACTTTGAAAAAGAAAAATTTTTGGTTGTGCCGCCAATTTCCTAGACTCATATTGTTTTCATTTTTTGGTCAATGGCGCTGTATGACTGCTTATTTTTTGTGGGACAAGATAACGTTTTTATTGATACCACTTTGGGCACCCTTATCATTTTCTTGTTTTAAATACTCCTACCTACTTTTTACTGACTTACTAAAGCACTTTTTTTGGTTTTGTAACCTCATTGAGCTTTGAACTTCATAGCTAGGTGTATGCAATCATGAGAAAAGCTACTTAAAGTGGCCACTTGCAAGTTGTTCTCCTGTTTGTATCTCCTCTGAAGAGTGGCATCATGGGCTCCTCAAAACAACTGTCAAATGATCTGAAAACAAAGATTATTCAACATAGTTGTTCAGGGGAAGGATACAAAAAGCTGTCTCAGAGATTTAACCTGTCAATTTCCACTGTGAGGAACATAGTAAGGAAATGGAAGAACACAGGTACAGTTCTTGTTAAGGCCAGAAGTGGCAGGCCAAGAAAAACATCAGAAAGGCAGAGAAGAAGAATGGTGAGATCAGTCAAGGACAATCCTCAGGCCACCTCCAGAGAGCTGCAGCATCAACTTGCTACAGATGGTGTCACTGTGCATCAGTCAACTATACAATGCACTTTACATAAGGAGAAGCTGTATGGGAGAGCGATGCGAAAGAAGCCATTTCTGCAAGCACGCCACAAACAGAGTCGGCTGAGGTATGCAAAAGCACATTGGGAGAGGCCAATTTCTTTTTGGAAGAAGGTCCTGTGGACTGATGAAACCAAGATTGAGTTGTTTGGTTATACAAAAAGGCGTTATGCATGGCGGCAAAAAAACACAGCATTCCAAGAAAAACACTTGCTACCCACAGTAAAAGTTGGTGGAGGTTCCATCATGCTTTGGGGCTGTGTGGCCAATGCCGGCACCGGGAATCTTGTTAAAGTTGAGGGACGCATGGATTCCTCTCAGTATCAGCAGATTCTTGACAATAATGTTCATGATTCAGTGACAAAGTTGAAGTTATGCAGGGGATGGATCTTTCAGCAAGACAATGATCCAAAACACCGCTCCAAATCTACTCAGGCATTCATGCAGAGGAACAATTACACTGTTCTGGAATGGCCATCCCAGTCCCCAGACCTGAATATCATTGAACATCTGTGGGATCATTTGTAGAGAGCTGTCCATGCTCGGCGACCATCAAACTTAACTGAACTGGAATTGTTTTGTAAAGAGGAATGGTCAAAAATACCTTCATCCAGGATCCAGGAACTCATTAAAAGCTACAGGAAGCGACTAGAGGCTGTTATTTTTGCAAAAGGAGGATCTACTAAATATTAATGTCACTTTTCTGGTGAGGTGCCCATACTTATGCACCTGTCAAATTTTGTTTGAATGCAGATTGCACATTTTCTGTTAGTACAATAAACCGCATTTCAAGGCAGAAACATCACTGTGTCCAACAGTTATTAGATATATGAAACTGAAATAGCTGTTGCAAAAAAAACCAATTTTTATAAAACATTAAGCTTAAGATTAATAGGGGTGCCCAAACTTTTTCATATAACTGTATATAGACAGGTGTGTGCCTTTCCAAATCAAGTCCTATCTGTTTAATTAAACACAGCTGGACTCCAATGAAGGAGTAGAACCATCTCAAGGAGGATCACAAGGAAATGGACAGCATGCGACTTACATATGAGTGTGAGCAAAGAGTCTGAATACTTATGACCATGTGATATTTCAGTTGTTCTTTTTTATTAAATTTGTGAAAATTACAACATTTATGGTTTTTTGAGTCAAGATGGGGTGCAGAGTGTACACTAATGTGAAAAAAATGAACTTTTTTGAATTTACCAAATGGCTGCAATGAAAAAAAGAGTGACAAATTTAAAGGGATCTGAATACTTTCCGCACCCACTGTATAAATAATGAAGTATCAAAACAGTCAGCAGTAACCCTGTATTCGCTGGGTGAATGGGCTCATAGAAAATGAATCAGTGTGGGAATGAGGACCTTACGTGTATCGCCACAGGAGGTGGCCTCCTCAGGGATCACAATGTGCTAATTAAGAGTATTTATTTATAATGATACTTCATTTCTTTGTTTTTCTTTTTCTATTGCCAAGAACTCTTTTAGCGAACATGAAGCTAATCTCCTTGTAAAAGGTTTATCCCACCTCTCAACCTGATAGTTTTGAACCGTTTTTGGATCTTAATAATTATGTCAGAAAATGAACCCTTAATTTCTCGTTTTAATTACTAGAGAAGCAGTCGGCGATTTACAGGATGTCGGTGACATTAATAATAATTTGTCTATTGTTAATAAATAAATAAATTGTTATTGTTGTCTATTGCTGTTAGTGGTTATAATATCGATGAACGGCCGTTTCACGACAATCTTTCAGTCTAAGCAGACTGCCGACCAGCCGCTCGTCGGGTGAAATGATTTTTCACATACAGTATCTTACAAAAGTGAGTACACCCCTCACAGTTTTGTAAATATTTTATTATATATTTTTATGGGACATCACTGAAGATATGACACTTTGATACATTGCAAAGTAGTCAGTGCACAGCTTGTATAAAAAGGTAAATTTGGCGTGCCCTCTAAATAACTCAGCACACAGCCATTAATATCTAAACCAATGGCAACAAAATAAGTGAAAAATTGAAAATTGTCACATGGAGCCCAATTAGCCATTTCCCCTCCCTTGTGTCATGTGACTCATTAGTGTTACAAGGTCTTGGATGTGAATGGGGTGAAGGTGTGGTAAATTGGGTATTATCGCTTTCACATTCTCTCATACTGGTCACTGGAAGTTCAACAGGGCTCCTCATGGCAAAGAACTCTCCGAGAATCTGAAAAAAACGAATTGTTGCTCTACATAAAAATGGCCTAGGCCAGTGATGGTGAACCTTTTAGAGACCTAGTGCCCAAACTGAAATCCAAAACCCACTTATTTATTGCAAAGTGCCAACATGGCAATTTACCTTAATACTGAGGATTTAGATTAAAAAAACAATTCGTACATTAGAGCACTATAGAGTCAATAGAAAAGAGCTTGTAAGCGCTGCACTCCAAGCCTAAGAATCTAGCCACCGAGTGCCGTGGAGGTCTGTTCTTAAGAATGGAGATGATTTTTAATTAAATGTAAAATTGCAAAGTTGTTTGTTTTTACAACCTCTTTGTAATTCTAACCTTTTATCATGATGAGAATAACCCTTTAAGCTAGGGATGTCAAACTCAAATACACAGAGGGCCAAAGTTAAAAGCTTTGACAAAGTCAGCCTTGATATTTGTAAAAAAAAATTGTCTACAATTGAGGAAGTTTTTCCTTATTAAATAAAATGATAAACTTTTGAAATTATAGTGGAATAATATGTTATGGAAGAGCAGTAAAAGCATATGGCCCAATGACCTGATTTAAATATGTAAGAACAGATAAAAAACGTGAATACAACAGATAATAAAGTATGATGCAAACAAAAGTGCCCCCAAACACAGAATGATACCCCCACAGTGAATTCTTCCAGATGTGTTGTATAATGACCCCACTGTACCCCCCTCCCTCAATTCCTCCAACAAAGAATGGTGACTCCATCACGGTATGATTCTTCAACTGTAATCCCCACACAGCTCTTCATACAGTATAATGGGCACATAAAGTCCTCCATACAGTACAATGGCTCCACATAGTCCTCCATACAGTATAATGGTCTCCACATAGCACTCCATACAGTATGGGCCCCACACAGTCCTGCATAAAGTGTAATGGGCCCCACATAGTGTTCCATACAGTATCACAGGGCCCTGTATTGACTTCCATAAAGTAATGGATCCATACTGTATAATGTGCCCACATAGTGCTGAATACTGTATAATGCCCCCATAGTGCTCCATACTGTATAATGGCCCCACATAGTGCTCCATACTGTATAACAGCTCTGCATGATGCTCCATACAGTATAATGGCCCCTCATATTGATCCATACTGTACAATGGCCCCACATGATGCTGCATACTGTATAATGGCCCCATATCATGTTCCATACTGTATAATGGCGACATGTAGTGCTCCATACTGTATAATGACCCCACATAGTGCTCTATACTGTATAATGGCCCCACATAGTGCTTCATACTGTATAATGGCCCCACATGATGCTCCATACAGTATAATGGCCCAACATAGTGATCCATACTGTATAATGGACCCACATAGTGCTCCATACTGTATAATAGCCCCACATGATGCTACATACTGTATAATGGCCCCATAAGATGCTCCATACTGTATAATGGCCACATGTAGTGTTCCATACTGTATAATGAACCCACATAGTGTTCCATACTGTATAATGGCCCCATATGATGCTCTATACTGTATAATGGCCATATGTAGTGTTCCATACTGTATAATGGCCCCACATGATGCTGCATACTGTATAATGGCCCCATCTGATGCTCCATACTGTATAATGGCTATATGTAGTGCTCCGTACTGTACAATGGCCACATGTAGTGCTCCAAACTGTATAATGAGCCCACATAGTGCTCCGTACAGTATAATGGCCTCATATAAAAGAAAAACTACTCATCTCTGCCCCTTCCAACGCTGATCTGGTCTCTTCATATATCACAGTCCTAACTGTGGGCATGCACGCCATCTCCTCAGCACTAATACTGCCGCCACTCCTCAGCCCACACACCATCCCCCTCATCACTATTGTCACCATCCTCACCCTTTTCATCACACGCGCAGACTGATGGGAGAGTGTGGGCCTGATGGGAGGGCGCTCTAGCCGCAGCGCTAGTGATGATGGAGATGGCAAGCGGGCTGAGAGTGGTGGTGGTGCTAGTGCTGAGGAGATCGCATGCGTGCCCACCGGGAGGGCTCTACATGCCCCCTCTGGCACACGTGCCATAGGTTCGCCACCACTGGCCTAGGCTATAAGAAGATTGATAACATCCTGAAACGGGGCTTCAGCATGGTAGCCAAGACCATACAGTGGTTTAACAAGACAGGCCTCACCATGGTCGACCAAAGAGGTTGAGTGTTCAGTGTCATATCCAGAGGCTGTCTTTTCAAAATAGCCGTATGAGTGCTGCCAGCATTGCTGCAGAGGTTACAGGGGTGGATGGTGCACCTGTCAGTGTTGACACCATATGCCACACACTACATCAAAATTGGTCTGCATGGCTGTTGTCCCAGAAGGAAGCTTCTTCTGAAGATGATGCACAAGAAGGCCCACAGTTTACTGAAGACAAGCAGACTAAGGACATGGCTTACTGGAACCATATTCTGTGGTCTGGTGACACAAGATAAACTTATTTGGTTCATACGTTGTCAGAATATGTGCACACATTCAGTAAACGCTGCAGGTTGGATGCTCCGTACTTATGCAACATCAAACCTGAAGCGGCCAGCTGTTACAGCATAGTGGATGGGATTTCCGCGGAGACGGACATGCGACGCATCTACAGACTACAGCACAATGTTAATTTCTCTTGCGGAGAGAAATTTCACCCACACAATGTATTGGATGCGGTGAATCCACACGGTTCAGTGAACACATGCAGATTCACCTGTGTTCAATAGCCGGCAGTGCTTTGGATGAAGCGAACATGTGCTGCATCCAAAGCGCTGCCACTTCCGAATCCTGTGCACCTGGCCTCAAGCGTGTGTGGTAGCAACCATGTGAGGAGTACAAAGACAAATGTGCATTGCCTACAGTCAAGCATGGTGGTGGGAGTGTCATGGTATGAGTGCTGCCGGCTGTGCGGCGCTACAGTTCATCGAGAGAACCATGAATGTCAACATGTACTGTGACATACTGAAGCAGAGCGTGATTCCCTCCATTTGGAAACTGAGTTGCAGTGCACTATTCCAACATGATAACGACCCCAAACACACCTCCACTGCCTTGCTAAAGAAACTGGTGTGCTGGACTGGCCAAGCACGTCTTCAGACCCAAACCCTATTGGGCATCTGTTGCGCATCTTGAAACGGAAGGTGGAGGACCACAAGTTAACACATTTGGTATGAAATTATTTAACCTGTATTTTATCTGCAGGAAGTAATTTGCGGAAAAAAAAACCTGCTAGAACCGCAAGAATCAGATCAGATGTACCCCGAAATGAGCAGTCATTTTGGGGTACATCTGATGTTTTGATTCTGGAAGTTCTGTAAGTTTTTTTTGCTTTTAGCAAATTACATCCTGCTAATAAACCCGATAATGAAAAAACAAAAAACTTAAATTTTTTTTTTTTTTTTTTTTTTTTTTTTATAAAAGTCTACAAATTTTAATCGCTAAAACATAAATAAGAACTATACAAGTTCGGCATTGCCTGGAAAATTACACTTTGATTGGTTGTTTTTTACTGTTATATGGTGACGAAAAAATAAAAGAAACCATTGGTGAAACGTGCCGCATTCATTCATTCTCTTGCTCGCAAATGGACACTTGAAGATTAATCGTCATTTTAATTTTTATTTCATAAATCAATAATACACATAAAAAAAGCAACCTTGTAATATATCTTATCAAATAAACGTGATTCATACTCCCCCTGGACTGATCTTTCACTCTCAATTTATGGGTAAAATCTTTCAAAGCCTGTATTCTGTGAAGAGAGATTTTCCCTGTGAAATGAGAATTTTGAGAGTGAAAGATCAGTCCGGGAGGAGCATGAAGCACATTTGTCTGATGAGATACATTACAAAGTTTCTTATTTTCATGATTACTATTGATTTATGGAATAAAAATTTTAACAATAGTTACACATTAAGTTATTTGTGACTTCATCATGTTACTGTACATGGACATGTCATTAGCTTTTTTCGTTTTCGTTTTTCGCTCCCCTCCTTCCCAGAGCCATAACTTTCCTATTTTTAAGTCAATATGGCCATGTGAGGGCCTGTTTTTTGCGGGACAAGTCGCACTTTTGAACGACATCATTGGTTTCAGCATGTCATGTACTAGAAAATGGAAAAAAATTCCAAGCGCGGTGAAATTGCAAAAAAAGTGCAGTCCCACACTTGTTTTTTGTTTGCCTTTTTTGCTAGGTTCGCTAAATGCAAAAACTGACATGCCATTATGATTCTCCAGGTCATTACGAGTTCATAGAGACCAAACATGTCTAGGTTCTTTTTTATCTAAGTGGTGGAAAAAAAAATACAAGCTTTGTTAAAAAAATAAATAAATTGTGCCATATTCCGATACCTGTAGCATCTCCATTTTTCGTGATAGCAGGTTGCGTAAGGGCTTATTTTTTGCGTGCCGAGCTAATGTTTTTAATGATACCATTTTTGTGCAGATATGTTCTTTTGATCGCCCGTAATTGCATTTTAACGCAATGTCACGGCAACCAAAAAATGTAATTCTGGCACTTTGACTTTTTTTCTCACTACGCCGTTTAGCAATCGGGTTAATCCTTTTTTATTGATAGATCAGGCGATACTGAACGCGGCGACACAAAACACAAAATATGTGTAGGTTTGATTTTACTTTTATTGTTTTGTTTTGAATGGGGCAAAAGGGGGTGATGAGAACTTTTATTATTTTTTTATTTTTTAAATATTTTTAAAAACATTTTTTTTAACTTTTGGCATGCTTCAATAGTCTCCATGGGAGACTAGAAGCTTCTAAAACCCGATCGGCTCTGCTACATAGAGGTGATGATCAGATCGCCTCTATATAGCAGATTTACTCACTTGTTATGAGCACCGACCACTGTCAAACTCTGACAGCGGCATTTAACAAGCAATTGCGCCAGAAATACGCACACCGGTGACCCCCGTCATGTAATCGCGGGTCACCGGCAAGCCGGCACTGACAACCATAGAGGTATCCAGGAGACCTCAGGTTGTCATGCCAACACACCGGTGACCCGCGATTACATGACGGGGGTCACCGGTGTGCGTATTTCTGGCGCAATTGCCGGAAGCGCTTGTTAAATGCCGCTGTCAGAGTTTGACAGTGGCATTTAACTGGTTAATAGCCGCGGGTGGATTGTGATTCCACACATGGCTATTGTGGGCACATGTCAGCTGTTCAAAACAGCTGACATGTCCCCGGAAAGATGAGGGCTCACTACTGGAGCCCACATCAATGGGAGGGAGTCTGACATCGGCGTAAATGTACGCCCGATGTCATAAAGGGGTTAATATTTTTAAAAACTTTTTTTTTACTTTTGGCATGCTTCAATAGTCTCCATGGGAGACTAGAAGCTGCCGTAATCTGATCGGCTCTGCTACATACAGGCGATGATCAGATCACCTGTATGTAGCACAATTGCTCACTTGCTATGAGTTCTGACCACCAGGCGGCGCTCATAGCAATCTGAAGGAGTCCTCTGGTTGTCATGCCAACCCATCGGTGACTCACGATGATGTGACAGGGTCAACGATGAGTGGAATTCCCGGCGCACTTGCCGGAAGCGCGCGTTAAGTGCTGCTGTCAGAGATTGACAGTGGTATTTAACTAGTTAACAGCTGCGGGTGGATCGCGATTTCACCCACGGATGTTAGAGGCACATGTCAGCTGTTCAAAACAGCTAACGTACTGGAAACAAATATGGGCTCGGCGCCCTGGAGCCCACATCAAAGAGATGGAGTCCGACATCAGCGTACTATTACGCCTGATGCCGGAAAGGGGTTAGACATACTAACAAGAGTGCATTTTTAGGGTTTTTCACACTTTTTGTGTGCATTTTCGATTCCCTGCACTTTTCAAGAGTTCTCATTATGCTATATGCGAAGAAAGCTCTGGACTTATACTGTAAGCATCAGGCAGAATTTATGCAGCTGCCGTCACTCATTGGACTCCATTTCCATGTATTGAGCAGCACACGTGCAGGATTCCACTGACGTATCAGTAAATAGTGGACATATTGGCCTCACTCATGTGAATGGACATCTATGGCTGAGTTTAACGTATACTAATATAAAACCTACACTGCGATGAAGTATGAAGCTATCTAGTATGAAAGATAGATCCTCGATATTATATGCCCAGAAAACCCATTTAACTCATCCTGCAGCCAACAACGTGGAGTGAAATAAAGAACCTATAAAAGTCAAAAGGTGCAACATTTTGTCATGATTCCACCAGTCATGGTGTCCTAGGGATGCTGTGAATGACAGCTCTGCCATCCTATGGGATCGAGGGCTGGCTGAGCTGTCAGGATTGTAAGTGACAGCTCCACCACCCAATCTGAGGCAGAGGTGTTAATATTGTGATTGACAGTTCAACCATCCTATCTGGCGGGGTCTGTGGGACCTCCTACAGGTGCATCCATTCTGAGCGATCACAGGGCTTTTTAGCATTCTGCAAAGTGTCAGACCTTTGCCAATTGTAGTTCTGCCTAAGTGGTATGTGTGTGTTTGCTCTGTGCTCTGAGTTATATCCTGATCTTCGTTGCTGACCTTGAATTTACCTTTGGCCATCCGTTTGACTTACCCCTTTGTCTTGATCCGCTACCTTCCTGGTTCTCTGACCTTGGACTGTTACCTGACTATGCTTTTGTCTTTCCCCTTTGTCTATTACGAGCTCTTTTGGTACTGACCCCGAACCTCTTGATTATCCTTCATCACGGCAAGTTCGTGAGAAGTGAGTAGCATCACATTGAGTAGTGATTAGCATCACATATTTGTAATGAAACACAATTGCAAAAAAATATTCTTACATATTCTTACAACATATATGGATATAAATACAAAAAAGTCTCCAGAGGTGTTCATATTTTTTAAGACAAAAAACGCGAATAGCATAATCAATGGTAGGAGCCTGGTTTTGATCTGAAAACTTCAATGCTGTCATAATGAACATTTTGTGAGGTTGTAGTGGGCTGTCCATAAGGAGATGTCACAGGCAATCATACATGTATGGCTGATCCTGCGGAGCGATGCTTTAAGTAGATTAAGGTGTTAGCCACATCCAGATTATAACCAAAGCCAAATGAACAGATGAAGACGAGAACGAGAGAGAAGGAACAGAGAGAATCGGTGCGATTATCAAGAAACAGTTATCCTCCATGATGGGATAAGCAACCCAATCACTACATGGTGATAGTGTACACACATATAATGAGGAGTTCTGTCTGTGTGGACACACTGTGTGCAGAATTAGTGGGCAATTTGTATTTTTAATGATCCATTTTATTATTGAACACCTACAGAGCTGTCGGTAAATCCAAAAGATTAATATGCCTGAATATTTAAGAAAGTAAATGTTAGGTTTTGTCTTTCTTAGGAGAATATTTATGTTTAAATATCTATATCTCCCCAAAAATATCAGTGGCCAACATATTAATATAGCCGCCATTATTTCAAAAACAGTTATAAGCTCCATCCACGGAGTCTGTCAGTTTTTTTATCTGTTCACGATTAACTTTTAGGGCAGCACCAACCACAGCCTTCCAGAGACTTATCAGAGAGGTGACCATTTTCCTTCACTTTAAATCTCATGTTTAAGAAGGGCCCACAAGTTCTCAATAGAGTTTAGGTCAGGTGAGGAGGGGGCCATGTCATTATTCTTCCATCTTTGTAGCGAACTTGTCAGTAGGAGTTTGCTCAGTAAACTACAGGCATTGTCAGGTTGGCGCTGTTATACTAATTAAAATGATATCTGGGTGATGCAATACGTCTTGTGGTTCTTGTTTAATCTGTATTTGCAGTTTTCAGTTAATGAGATTGTTGTGCTTCGGGGCGGCTTGTGGGCGAGTCTTTTTTTGGTGCTCTGTTCTCATATTCATCCTTATGGCCTTAAATGACAGGTCCCTGAACCTTCAGTAACCTACATCCTATTTTAAATACTGTGCTTGCACCGTTCATATTGAGGTGTTTAAAAAACAATTTAACTACAGCAAAATGGTGCGGCACATGTGCTTGCCGATAGATGCTACGGTGCATGTGCAAAGCTGGTAGCGCCAGTTTGTTGGAGGAAAAAAAATGTGGCTGCAGCAAAATGGCGTCCGCGGCACTTGCGCAGTAGCATCTATCGCCGATAGATGCTGCTGTGCAAACACCGCTGCCAGCACCATTTTGCTGCAGCCACGTTTTTTTTCCCACAACAAAATGGTGCCATTTTGCTGTAGTTACATTTTTTTTTTAAAGACCACAATATGATCTGCGCAGGAGCAGTATTTCAAATGGGAGGCAGGTCACTGAAGGTTCAGTGACCTGTCATTTAAGCCCACAAGGATGAATATCAGGTATCACTACATGACATACCATTACAATAAAAAATTATTTAGCAAATTCGGTAAATGTCGTAAAGCAAAAAATAACAAAACACCAGAATTGCACATTTTTGGGTTGCCAAAGCTTCCACCAAAAATACAATAAACATTGTATGCACTCAAAAATTGTATTGATAAAAACTTCAGCTCTCCAGACAAAAAAAAAAAACAATCCCCAAGAAATTTTTACAAATTTCTAGGAGTATTTTTCACCACTACAATAAAAAACCTTTACATAGTCGAATTGACCTGAAGTATCAAAAAGAAAAAAAACAACTCCCGTTTTTAAGCACAACATATTGGGAAGTAAATGTAATTCAAAAATACATCTCATCCCATAAAAAAAACAAGAAGAAGGGGAGAAAAGAACAAAAACACAAAGGCGAAACAACACCCAGTCGGGAAAGGGTTAACTTTGAACATGAGAATTATGCTTCCAGCTGTATCTTGGAACATTCTATGCCTTCGCATCACTTTGCATCCTTTTCGTTGTTTGTATAAAGCAATTATCTTCTAACTTTTTGGACCACTTTCTTGATTTCCCAAGAATATTATTAAACTGGAGGCTATTGACCATAATTCCGCAGAAACTCGATGATGTTGCGATCAGGGCTCTGTGGGGCCGTGTTATCACTTCCAGGACTCCTTGTTCTTCTTTACACTGAAGATAGTTCTGAATGACATTGGCCGTATGTTTGGAGTCATAGTCCTACTGGAGAATAAATTTGAAGACAGGCGCCTCACTTATGCTATGTCGAAGGTGTGGCTTTTTGGTTGAAATTCTTCCATCAAGACCACTTTTGGTCAGATTTCTCCCGAACAGTAGACTGGTGTAGCTGGTTCTACTGTTTGCTGCCAGTTCTGTTATGGTTCTCAATGGCAAGAGAACATAGCCCAGCAAACATAAGTACTAGCTCTTGGAAGGATGGAAACTAAACTGACCATGAACTAAACCTGCCGCACAACTAACAGTAGCCGGGTAGCGTTGCCTACGTTTTTATCCCTAGACGCCCAGCGCCGGCCGGAGGACTAACTAATCCTGGCAGAGGAAAATATAGTCCTGGCTCACCTCTAGAGAAATTTCCCCGATAGGCAGACAGAGGCCCCCACATATATTGGCGGTGATTTTAGAAGAAATGACAAACGTAGTATGAAAATAGGTTTAGCAAAATTGAGGTCCGCTTACTAGATAGCAGGAAGACAGAAAGGGCACTTTCATGGTCAGCTGAAAACCCTATCAAAATACCATCCTGAAATTACTTTAAGACTCTAGTATTAACTCATAACATCAGAGTGGCAATTTCAGATCACAAGAGCTTTCCAGACACAGAAACGAAACTACAGCTGTGAACTGGAACAAAATGCAAAAACAAACGAGGACTAAAGTCCAACTTAGCTGGGAGTTGTCTAGCAGCAGGAACATGCACAGAAAGGCTTCTGATTACAATGTTGACCGGCATGGAAGTGACAGAGGAGCAAGGTTAAATAGCGACTCCCACATCCTGATGGAAACAGGTGAACAGAGGGGATAATGCACACCAGTTCAATTCCACCAGTGGCCACCGGGGGAGCCCAAAATCCAATTTCACAACAGTACCCCCCCCTCAAGGAGGGGGCACCGAACCCTCACCAGAACCACCAGGGCGATCAGGATGAGCCCTATGAAAGGCACGGACCAGATCGGAGGCATGAACATCAGAGGCAGTCACCCAAGAATTATCCTCCTGACCGTATCCCTTCCATTTGACCAGATACTGGAGTTTCCGTCTGGAAACACGGGAGTCCAAGATTTTTTCCACAACGTACTCCAACTCGCCCTCAACCAACACCGGAGCAGGAGGCTCAACGGAAGGCACAACCGGTACCTCATACCTGCGCAACAATGACCGATGAAAAACATTATGAATAGAAAAAGATGCAGGGAGGTCCAAACGGAAGGACACAGGGTTAAGAATCTCCAATATCTTGTACGGGCCGATGAACCGAGGCTTAAACTTAGGAGAAGAAACCCTCATAGGGACAAAACGAGAAGACAACCACACCAAGTCCCCAACACAAAGCCGAGGACCAACCCGACGCCGGCGGTTGGCAAAAAGCTGAGTCTTCTCCTGGGACAACTTCAAATTGTCCACTACCTGCCCCCAAATCTGATGCAACCTCTCCACCACAGCATCCACTCCAGGACAATCCGAAGATTCCACCTGACCAGAAGAAAATCGAGGATGAAACCCCGAATTACAGAAAAAAGGAGACACCAAGGTGGCAGAGCTGGCCCGATTATTGAGGGCAAACTCCGCTAAAGGCAAAAAAGCAACCCAATCATCCTGATCTGCAGACACAAAACACCTCAAATATGTCTCCAAGGTCTGATTAGTCCGCTCGGTCTGGCCATTTGTCTGAGGATGGAAAGCAGACGAGAAAGACAAATCTATGCCCATCCTAGCACAGAATGCTCGCCAAAATCTAGACACGAATTGGGTTCCTCTGTCAGAAACGATATTCTCTCCGGAATACCATGCAAACGGACCACATTTTGAAAAAACAGAGGAACCAACTCGGAAGAAGAAGGCAACTTAGGCAGGGGAACCAAATGGACCATCTTAGAGAAACGGTCACACACCACCCAGATAGGCAAGGGCAACAACAATCCACTAGCCCGAGAACAACAAGGCTTGGCCCGAGCACAAACGTCACAAGACTGCACAAAGCCTCGCACATCTCGAGACAGGGAAGGCCACCAGAAGGACCTTGCCACCAAATCCCTGGTACCAAAGATTCCAGGATGACCTGTCAACGCAGAAGAATGAACCTCAGAAATGACTTTACTGGTCCAATCATCAGGAACAAACAGTCTACCAGGTGGGCAACGATCAGGTCTATCCGCCTGAAACTCCTGCAAGGCCCGCCGCAGGTCTGGAGAAACGGCAGACAATATCACTCCATCCTTAAGGATACCTGTAGGTTCAGAGTTACCAGGGGAGTCAGGCTCAAAACTCCTAGAAAGGGCATCCGCCTTAACATTCTTAGAACCCGGCAGGTAGGACACCACAAAATTAAACCGAGAGAAAAACAACGACCAGCGCGCCTGTCTAGGATTCAGGCGTCTGGCGGACTCAAGATAAATTAGATTTTTGTGGTCAGTCAATACCACCACCTGATGTCTAGCCCCCTCAAGCCAATGACGCCACTCCTCAAAAGCCCACTTCATGGCCAAAAGCTCCCGATTCCCAACATCATAATTCCGCTCGGCGGGCGAAAATTTACGCGAGAAAAAGGCACAAGGTCTCATCACGGAACAATCGGAACTTCTCTGCGACAAAACTGCCCCAGCTCAGATTTCAGAAGCGTCGACCTCAACCTGAAAAGGAAGAGCAACATCAGGCTGACGCAACACAGGGGCGGAAGAAAAGCGGCGCTTAAGCTCCCGAAAGGCCTCCACAGCAGCAGGGGACCAATCAGCAACATCAGCACCCTTCTTAGTCAAATCAGTCAATGGTTTAACAACATCAGAAAAACCAGCAATAAATCGACGATAAAAGTTAGCAAAGCCCAAAAATTTCTGAAGACTCTTAAGAGAAGAGGGTTGCGTCCAATCACAAATAGCCTGAACCTTAACAGGATCCATCTCGATGGAAGAGGGGGAAAAAATATATCCCAAAAAGGAAATCTTTTGAACCCCAAAAACGCACTTAGAACCCTTCACACACAAGGAATTAGACCGCAAAACCTGAAAAACCCTCCTGACCTGCTGGACATGAGAGTCCCAGTCATCCGAAAAAATCAAAATATCATCCAGATACACAATCATAAATTTATCCAAATAATCACGGAAAATGTCATGCATAAAGGACTGAAAGACTGAAGGGGCATTTGAAAGACCAAAAGGCATCACCAAATACTCAAAGTGGCCCTCGGGCGTATTAAATGCGGTCTTCCACTCATCCCCCTGCTTAAGTCGCACCAAATTATACGCCCCACGGAGATCTATCTTAGAGAACCACTTGGCCCCCTTTATGCGAGCAAACAAATCAGTCAGCAGTGGCAACGGATATTGATATTTAACCGTGATTTTATTCAAAAGCCGATAATCAATACACGGTCTCAAAGAGCCATCTTTCTTAGCCACAAAGAAAAAAACCGGCTCCTAAGGGAGATGACGAAGGACGAATATGTCCCTTTTCCAAGGACTCCTTTATATATTCTCGCATAGCAGCATGTTCAGGCACAGACAGATTAAATAAACGACCCTTAGGGTATTTACTACCCGGAATCAAATCTATGGCACAATCGCACTCCCGGTGCAGAGGTAATGAACCAAGCTTAGGTTCTTCAAAAACGTCACGATATTCAGTCAAGAATTCAGGAATCTCAGAGGGAATAGATGATGAAATGGAAACCACAGGTACGTCCCCATGCGTCCCCTTACATCCCCAGCTTAACACAGACATAGCTTTCCAGTCAAGGACTGGGTTATGAGATTGCAGCCATGGCAATCCAAGCACCAACACATCATGTAGGTTATACAGCACAAGAAAGCGAATAATCTCCTGATGATCCGGATTAATCCGCATAGTTACTTGTGTCCAGTATTGTGGTTTATTACTAGCCAATGGGGTGGAGTCAATCCCCTTCAGGGGTATAGGAGTTTCAAGAGGCTCCAAATCATACCCACAGCGTTTGGCAAAGGACCAATCCATAAGACTCAAAGCGGCGCCAGAGTCGACATAGGCATCCGCGGTAATAGATGATAAAGAACAAATCAGGGTCACAGATAGAATAAACTTAGACTGTAAAGTGCCAATTGAAACAGACTTATCAAGCTTCTTAGTACGCTTAGAGCATGCTGATATAACATGAGTTGAATCACCGCAATAGAAGCACAACCCATTTTTTCGTCTTAAATTCTGCCGTTCACTTCTGGACAGAATTCTATCACATTGCATATTCTCTGGCGTCTTCTCAGTAGACACCACCAAATGGTGCACAGGTTTGCGCTCCCGCAGACGCCTATCGATCTGGATAGCCATTGTCATGGACTCATTCAGACCCGCAGGCACAGGGAACCCCACCATAACATCCTTAATGGCATCAGAGAGACCCTCTCTGAAATTCGTCGCCAGGGCGCACTCATTCCACTGAGTAAGCACAGCCCATTTACGGAATTTCTGGCAGTATATTTCAGCTTCGTCTTGCCCCTGAGATAGGGACATCAAGGCCTTTTCCGCCTGAAGCTCTAACTGAGGTTCCTCATAAAGCAACCCCAAGGCCAGAAAAAACGCATCCACATTGAGCAACGCAGGATCCCCTGGAGCCAATGCAAAAGCCCAATCCTGAGGGTCGCCCCGGAGCAAGGAAATCACAATCCTGACCTGCTGAGCAGGATCTCCAGCAGAGCGAGATTTCAGGGACAAAAACAACTTGCAATTATTTTTGAAATTTTGAAAGCAAGATCTATTCCCCGAGAAAAATTCAGGCAAAGGAATTCTAGGTTCAGATATAGGAACATGAACAACAAAATCTTGTAAATTTTGAACTTTCGTGGTGAGATTATTCAAACCTGCAGCTAAACTCTGAATATCCATTTTAAACAGGTGAACACAGAGCCATTCCAGGATTAGAAGGAGAGAGAGAGAGAGAAAGGCTGCAATATAGGCAGACTTGCAAGAGATTCAATTACAAGCACACTCAGAACTGAAGGGAAGGGAAAAAAAAAAAAAAAAAAAATCTTCAGCAGACTTCTCTTTTCTCTCCTTTCTCTGTCAATTAATTTAACCCTTTTTGGCCGGTCAAACTGTTATGGTTCTCAATGGCAAGAGAACATAGCCCAGCAAACATAAGTACTAGCTCTTGGAAGGATGGAAACTAAACTGACCATGAACTAAACCTGCCGCACAACTAACAGTAGCCGGGTAGCGTTGCCTACGTTTTTATCCCTAGACGCCCAGCGCCGGCCGGAGGACTAACTAATCCTGGCAGAGGAAAATATAGTCCTGGCTCACCTCTAGAGAAATTTCCCCGATAGGCAGACAGAGGCCCCCACATATATTGGCGGTGATTTTAGAAGAAATTACAAACGTAGTATGAAAATAGGTTTAGCAAAATTGAGGTCCGCTTACTAGATAGCAGGAAGACAGAAAGGGCACTTTCATGGTCAGCTGAAAACCCTATCAAAATACCATCCTGAAATTACTTTAAGACTCTAGTATTAACTCATAACATCAGAGTGGCAATTTCAGATCACAAGAGCTTTCCAGACACAGAAACGAAACTACAGCTGTGAACTGGAACAAAATGCAAAAACAAACGAGGACTAAAGTCCAACTTAGCTGGGAGTTGTCTAGCAGCAGGAACATGCACAGAAAGGCTTCTGATTACAATGTTGACCGGCATGGAAGTGACAGAGGAGCAAGGTTAAATAGCGACTCCCACATCCTGATGGAAACAGGTGAACAGAGGGGATGATGCACACCAGTTCAATTCCACCAGTGGCCACCGGGGAGCCCAAAATCCAATTTCACAACACAGTTCTGAGCTGATGGCACTGCTGGACATCTTCCAATTTCAAAGGTAAAGTAAGTATGATGTATCTTTCATCTGAGGCACTGTTTTCCTTGGCCGACTCCTACGGTCTATGGTCCTCAAAATGTCCTACTTCTTGGTGCTTCTTCAAAAGAGCCTGAACAGCACATCTTGGTACCCCAGTCAGCTTTAAAATCTTTGCCTGGGAGAGACCTTGCTATTGCAGTATAACTACCTTGTGTCTTGTTGTTGCACTCAGTCTTTCCATGGTGTATGACCTATGACATGAAACTGTCTTCCACAACCTCACCTTTGTAGCAGATTTTGCTGTTCCTCATGCAATTTTAAGTTGTTTCTATTTCACTTAATGGCTGTATTTCGAACTGCATATGAAAATGATGATCATTATCTCCAGTTTGATAAAACTGGTTACTCATGAGTCGACTATAATCCTGCAAAATCTCTAACGTTGTGCAAGTGTACCTAGAATTGATGTGGTTTTGAAGGCAAAGGGCGGTCATAGCAAATATTGTTGTGATTTACATTTCTCTATTGTTCATTCATTTTGCTTTTGTTAATTGATAAAAAATAAACTATTTACACTTCTATTTTTTAAAATGTTCTCACTGTGCAGAATTTGTATACATCTGCCTAAAATGTATGCACAGCACTGTGTATATAGTAATAATGTGCCCAGTGTATTCTGATGAGCTCGTGTACATGTCGGCCCCCCGTGCAGCGACACCGCTTCCTCCTGTCCGCAGCGAGCGGTATATTGATGCTGGGGGGCAGCAGATCAGAGCTGGCAGTAATTACAAACTGTGTTAATCGTTATTCACTCCGCTGCGATTAGACTGACATAGATCCGTCAGCGGCTAATAATAATAGGGGGAAGGACGGGTCTACTAAGGTGCACTCACATTTTACAGGTGTCAGGTACAGGAGATTACACAGGAGATATATGCACGTTATGATGGCAGGACCGGATTAAATATTAATTTCTCGCATTTTCTGAGTGATATATTCTTGTAGCTCTGTGGATCGTGAGCTGTGCATCGCCCCGTGTCACGCACAGGTTCACAAACACACATCCTGTGCAGGATTTGGGGACAGCAAATTCTTCTACCTGCGCTGCTCCTGTGTAGGAGGGCGGATGTTTATTAGATTGTTTCCTGAGCTAAATTTATCTGCAGTGATTGTGAGCTCTCGAGAGGCACAAGGGGATAGAGAGAACGACGGAAATGAGGGAAGAAGACACAATGTGGGTAAAGGAGAGACACAGGGAGAGGAGGGAGGCAGAAAGGCAGGGCGGGAGGCAGATAGACAGACGGAGAGGAGGGAGGCAGAGAGATAGACGGAGAGGAGGGAGGCAGAGAGATAGACAGACGGAGAGGAGGGAGGCAGAGAGATAGACGGAGAGGAGGGAGGCAGAGAGATAGACAGACGGAGAGGAGGGAGGCAGAGAGATAGACGGAGAGGAGGGAGGCAGAAAGATAGACAGACGGAGAGGAGGGAGGCAGAGAGATAGACAGACGGAGAGGAGGGAGGCAGAGAGATAGATGGAGAGGAGGGAGGCAGAGAGATAGACGGATGGTGAGGAGGGAGGCAGAAAGACAGATGGAGAGGAGGGAGGCAGATAGAGAGACACAGGGAGAGGAGAGCACCAGAGAGACAGGGAGGCACAGACAGTGAGGAGGGAGGCAGAGAGACAGACAGACCGAGAGAAGGGAGGCAGAGAGCCAGATGGAGAGGAGGGAAGCAGAGAGATAGACAAACGGAGAGGAAGGAGGAAAAAAGATAGACGAAGAGGAGGGAGGAGGAGAGATGGGAGGCAGAGAGACAGACAAACAGAGAGGTGGTGAGGCAGAGAGACAGACGGAGAGGAGGGAGGCAGAGAGATAGACAGACGGAGAGGAGGGAGGCAGAGAGATAGACAGATGGAGAGGAGGGAGGCAGAGAGATAGACAGATGGAGAGGAGGGAGGCAGAGAGATAGACAGATGGAGAGGAGGGAGGCAGAGAGACAGACAGATGGAGAGGAGGGAGGCAGAAAGACTGAGTCTGAGAAAGGCAGATAGAGAGACACAGGGAGAGGAGAGCACCAGAGAGACTGGGAGGCAGAGAAAGACAGACAGTGAGGAGGGAGGCAGAGAGACAGACAGACCGAGAGAAGGGAGGCAGAGAGACAGACGGAGAGGAGGGAGGCAGAGAGATAGACAGATGGAGAGGAGGGAGGCAGACAGATGGAGAGGAGGGAGGCAGAGAGATAGACAGACGGAGAGGAGGGAGGCAGAAAGACTGAGTCTGAGAAAGGCAGATAGAGGGACACAGGGAGAGGAGAGTGCCAGAGAGACAGGGAGGGAGGCAGAGAGACAGAGAGGAGGGAGGCAGAGACATAGACAGACAGAGAGGAGGGAGGCAGAGAGACAAACGGAGAGGAGGGAGGCAGAGAGATAGACAAATGGAGAGGAAGGAGGCAAAAAGATAGATGGAGAGGAGGGAGGAGGAGAGATGGGAGGCAGAGAGACAGACAAACAGGAGGTGAGGCAGAGAGATAGATGGAGAGGAGGGAGGCAGAGAGATAGACAGACGGTGAGGAGGGAGGCAGAGAGATAGACAAACGGAGAGGAAGGAGGCAAAAAGATAGACGGAGAGGAGGAAGGCAGAGAGATGGGAGCCAAAGAGACAGAGAGGAGGGAGGCAGAGAAACAGACAGAGAGGAGGGAGGCAGAGAGAGACAGAGGGGAGGGAGGCGGAGAGAGACAGAGGGGAGGGAGGCAGAGAGATAGACAGATGGAGAGGAGGGAAGCAGAGAGACTGAGTCTGAGAAAGGAAGATAGAGAAACACAGGGAGAGGAGAGAGGCGCAGAGACAGGGAGGGAAACAGAGATATAGACAGATGAAGAGGAGGGAGGCAGAGAGATAGACGGAGAAGAGGGAGGCAGAGAGAAAGATGGAGAGGAGGGAGGCAGAAATACAGAGGGGAGGGAGGCAGAGAGATAAACAGACTGAGAGGAGGAAGGCAGAAAGACAGAGGGGAGAAAGGCAGAGAGAAAGACAGATGGAGAGGAGGGAGTCAGAGAGACAGACAAATAGAGAGGAGGGAGGCAGAAAGATAGACAGAGAGGAGGGAGGCAGAGAGACTGAGTCTGAGAAAGGCAGATAGAGAGACACAGGGAGAGGAGTGAGGCAGAAAGAGACCAGACTGTGTAAGACTGAGAGATGGGTATTAGGAGGCAGAGAGACAGAGGAAAGGAGAGAGACAGAGAGGGAGTCAGAGAAAGACAGGAATGCAGTGAGATACACAGAGGGAGAGGAGGGAGGCAGAGAGAGACCCAGGGAGAGTAGGGTAGAGACACAGGAAGGCAGAGGGATAGAAGGAGGGAGATGAGGGAGGCAGAGAGATAGCACATAGAGACGATGGAGGGTGTGTGAGACAGAAGGCAGAGAGATGGACTTTGAGAGGAGGGAGGCAGAGATAGACAAAGAGGGAGGCAGAGAGAGACCTAGACTGAAGAAGGCAGAGAGGTAGACACTGAAAGGAGGAAGGCAGAGAAAGACAGAGACTGAGGAAGGCAGAGAGATAGATATAGGAAGAAGAGGGACACAGAGAAAGACAGGGACAGACAGTACATTGGGAGGTAGTAGGTGAGACAGACACAGAGAGATGAAGGCAGACAGAGAGAGTTATAGACACAGAGAGAAGGGAGGAAGAGAAACAGAGAGGGAAACAGAGAGAAAGAGAGAGGCAAGGAGATGGAAAGAGAAGAAGACAGAGCGGCACAAAGATGGATGCAAGCATAGAGGTCAAAAGGCAGGAAGGGAGAAAGAGAACTGAGGAAAAGCAGAGGAGATGAGGAGAGAAAAGAGGAGATAGTTATAGGAAAGCAAAGAGAGACCAGCAGGGTGAGATGAAATCAGGAAGAGAGCAGGAGGGAGGCAGAGAGAACAGGGGAGAGAAGGAGGGAAATGCAGGAGTCAGAGAGAGCAGAGAGGCAGGGAGAAGGAACATGAAAGGCAAATACTACAGTACAAGTAAATGGAAGCAGGTAGAGACTCGGGGGCAATCGAGAGTCAGAGAGAGACAGAATCAAGACATATGGAGAAAGAGTGAGTCAAATAGAGTGACCCAATGAGCAGGAGTCATAGAGACTGACCCAATCATACGAAAGCAAAAAGAAAGAGAAACTCAGTGAGACAGAAAAGTAGGAGGACAGAGACAAATCCAGAGAGGTTCAGAGAATAATAAAGCAGGACAGCCAACTAGAGAGACATGGAAATGCAAGTGTAAGAGGCGACCCAATGAATATAGGTCATAGAGAGCAATCCAGCGAGGGGGAGGCAGGAGGAGAAACAGGTAAAAAGGTGGAGAGAAAAGCTCAAACTAAGGAAAAGCACAGATATTGGCAGATAATGACCTAAGTCAGGAAAGCTGAGAGACGCAAAGAGAGAAAAGTTTAGAAGAAGGCTCCAGAGAGACAGATTCACAGAGAGAAGATCTCAGGGAGAGACAGAGAAATATGAAAAAGTGACAACGAAATGGAGGGAAAAAGAGCAAAATAGATATGAGATAGATAGATAAATAGATAGATAGGTAGATAGATAGATAGGATAGATTTGAGATCGGCAATAGATAATAGATAGATAGCTAGATAGTAGATAGATAATAGATAAATAGTTTTGAGATAAATAATAGATAGATAGATAGATAGATAGATAGATAGATAGATAGATAGATAGATAGATAGATAGATAGATAGAGTGGTGCTCAAAAGTTTACATACCACAGCAGAATTTTTGCTTTCTTGGCCTTTTTTCAGAGAATATGAATGATAACACCAAAACTTTCTCCGCTCATGGTTAGTGGTTGGGTGAAGACATTTATTGTCACTACTGTGTTTTCTCTTTTTAAATCATAATGACAACCCAAAACATCCAAATAACGCTGATCAAAAGTTCACATACCCTGATGATTTAGCCTGATAACATGCACAGTGGTTGACACAAATGGGTTTGAATGGCTACTAAAGGTAACATCCTCACCTGTCACCTGTTTGCTTGTAATCAGTGTGTGCATAAAAGCTGAGTGAGTTTCTGGGATCCAGACAGACTCTTGCATCTTTCATCTAGTCACTGACATTTCTGGATTGTGAGTCATGGGGAAAGCAAAATAATTGTCAATGGATCTACAGAAAAAGGTAGTTGAACTGTATAAAACAGGAAAGGGCTACAAAAAGATATCCAAGGAATTGAAAATGCCAGTCAGCAGCGTTCAAACTATGATTAACACATGGAAAATCAGGGGCTCTGTAAAAACAAAACCACGATCAAGTAGACCAACAAAAATATTGTCCACAACTGCCAGGAAAATTGTTTGAGATCCAAAGAAAAACTCACAAATAACATCAGCTGAAATACAGGACTCTCTGAAAACTAGCGGTGTGGCTGTTTCAAGGTGCACAATAAGGAGGCACTTGAAGAAAAATGGGCTGCATGGTCGAGTCGCCTGAAGAAAGTCATTACTGCGCAAATGCCACAAAGTATCTCGCCTACAATACACAAAACAGCACAGAGACAAGCCTCAAAACTTCTGGAACAAGGTAATTTGGAGTGATGAGACCAAAATTGAACTTTTTGGCCACAACCATAAACGTTACATTTGAAGAGCGATCAACAAGGCCTATGATGAAAGGAACACCATTCCTACTGTAAAGCAAGGAGGTGGATCGCTGATGCTTTGGAGATGTGTGAGCTACTAAGGCATAGGAAACTTGGTCAAAGTTGAAGGAAAGATGAATGCAGCACGTAAACATCAAATACTGGAGTCAAATTTGCAATCAGCCCGGATGCTGCGCATGGGACGTATTTGGATGTTCTAAAATGACAACAATCCAAAACATAAGGCCAAGTCAACATGTCATTGGCTACAGCAGAACAAAGTGAAGGTTCTGGAGTGGCCATCTCAGTCTCCTAACCTCAATATCATTGAGCCACTCTGGGGAGATCTCAAGCGCGCAGTTTATGCTAGACAGCCCAGAAATTTACAGGATCTGGAGGCTTTTTGCCAGGAAGAGTGGGCAGCTTTACCATATGAGAAAATAAAGACCCTCATCTACAACTACCACTAAAGATTTGAAGCTTTCATTGAAGTTAGAGGGGTCAATACACTGTATTAAGAAATGGGGTATGTGAACTTCTGATCAGGGTTATTTGGATGTTTTTGGGTTGTCACTATGATTTAAAAAGAGAAACACAGTAGTTTGACAATAAATGGCTTCAGTCAACCACTAACCATGAGTGGAGATAATGTTTTGGTGTTATCATTCATATTCTCTGAAAAAAAGGCCAAGAAAGCAAAAATTCTGCCAAGGTATGTAAACCCTTCTCCAGACTGGTCCCTCTCACAATAGACACAGACCCCCCCCTCCGGGCCGGACCCCTCACATTAGACACAGACCACCCTCCGGATTGGATCCCCTTACATTGGACACAGACCCCCCCTCCAGGCCAGACCCCCTCACATTAGACACAGCTCTCCCCCCTCCAGCGGTATTCCCTCACATTAGACACAGACCCCTCCTCCGGCTGGACCTCCTCACATTAGGCAAAGACTCCCTCCAGACCAACCCCCTCACATTAGACATAGACCCCCCTCCAGGCCGAATATCCTCACGTCAGACAAAGATCCCCCCCGGCTGGACTCCCTCACATTAAACACAGACCTCTCCTCCGGCTGGACTTCCTCACATTAGACACAGACCCCCCCAGGCCGGATCTCACATCAGGCAAAGATATCCCTCCAGCCGGACTCCCTCACATTAGACACAGACCCCCCTTCTGGCCGGATCCCCTCCCATTAGACACAGACCCCCCCTCCGCCTGGACCCCCTCACATTAGGCAAAGCTCCCCCTCTGGCCGGACTCCCTCACATTAGACACAGACACCTCCTCCGGACTGGACCCCCTCACATTAGACACAGACCCCCTCTGGACTGGACCTCCTCAAATTAGACACAGACCCTTCTCCGGACTGGACCCTCTCACATCAACGACCCCCCTCACATTAGGCACAGACCCCCTTCCAGATGGACTCCCTCACATTAGACATAGACCCACCTCCGAGCTGCACCCCTCACATTAGACACAGACCCCCTTCCGGGCCGGACCCCTCACATTAGGCACAGACCCGCCTCTGGACTGGACCCTCTCACATCAAAGACCCCCTTCACATTAGGCACAGACCCCCATCCGGAAGGACCCCCTCACATTAGGCACAGAGCCCCTCACATTAGGCACAGACCCCCCCTCCGGAAGGACTCCCTCAGATTAGACATAGACCCCCTTTGGCCGGACCCCCTCACATTAGGCACAGACCCCCTAACATTAGGCACACACCCTCCCCGGAGTCACAGCTGCTGCTCTGTAGGAGCTGTCTGTGGTACTGAAACATTTACTGGAAGAGAAGGGAGGGAGCAGCTGGGAGAGGAGAGGAGGATGGAGGGAGGAGAGGGAAGCGGCTAGAGCCCTGCTTGGTGAGGGAGGGAAGCAGGCTGCATGGCGGGGAGAGGAGAACACGATAATGAAGGCTTTACCTACAGCTCCTTATAGTTATGCACACAGGGCTGTGCCGGGCACTGGGGTCAGACACTGCAGACTGGAGCTATCAGTCACTACCCATACAGTATACAGCCTATGTATTGCGCTCTCCGCTGATGGAGCAGAGCTGAGTTTGTCATGTAACCCTGTTTGTCCACTGAGATCTCTGTGTCATTATGAGTGGCGCCACAGTCAGCTCTGCTATGTCAGTACGAGGGGTCGCGTTGTGGGGATTCGTGTAATCTTCCTACATGAGGGGAGCGCGTCGTGGCTGTGGCTTTGCTGGGTGCATCATTAGGAGGAGTATGTTAGCGCTCCATCAGTATCAGGATGCAGCTAACGATATCATTTTATGGTGTGTGATGGCGGCATTCAGGCCATAATAGCTGAAGGTGAGATGAGTGCGAATAGTGTGAGAGAGGAGTAGAGGGGTCAGTCTCTGCAGTGATAGATCTGCATGCGTGGGTGGACTGGGAGCACTGGGGAAACAGCAGAGAGGGCTGCAAACGAAAAGAAAGACAGTCAGATACATGAGGACAGGGTGAAATGTACTGTACAATGCAAGAGATAGGATGCTGCTGAATGGGTGATGATCAAGAAAATAACATGTATGATTAATGGCATGATGGTAGAGTGCTATGTATGTAGAGTGGTTATATGTATGGCTGGTTTCACACTTGCGTTTAAAAACGCAGCGTTTTTAACGCAAACGCATGTGGTGAAAAAACGCATGTAAACGGGTGCAAACGCTGTGTTTTTTAGACGCATGCGTTTTTGCATGCAGAAAAAAAAACCGCGGCGTTTTGCCGCGTTTACATGCGTTTTTTCCTGCGTTTGCATTTTTGAAACGCATGCTGATAAGTGTGTGACAGCTGGCAATCATCAAAATCAACAAGAAAACCCACTATAAATAGAAATAGCTAAGGTTAGGGTTAGGGTTAGGGGTAGGGGTAGGGGTAGGATCCCTAGGGTTAGGGTTAGGGTTAGGGTTAGGATCCCTAGGGTTAGGGGTAGGGTTAGGGTTAGGGGTAGGGGTAGGGTTAGGATACCTAGGGTTAGGGGTAGGGTTAGGGGTAGGGTAAGGGTACCGTCACACAATGAAATTTCCATCGCTGCGACGGCACGATTCGTGACGTCGCAGCGTCGTATGATTATCGCTCCAGCGTCGTAGACTGCGGTCACACTTTGCAATCACGGCGCTGGAGCGATGCCGAAGTCCCCGGGTAACCAGGGTAAACATTGGGTTACTAAGCGCAGGGCCGCGCTTAGTAACCCGATGTTTACCCTGGTTACCAGCGTTAACGTAAAAAAAACAAACAGTACATACTTACATTCCAGTGTCTGTCCCCGGCGTTCTGCTTCTCTCCACTGTGTAAGCACCATAGCCAGAAAGCAGAGCGGTGACGTCACCGCGTCACCGCTGTGCTCGCTTTCCGGCCGGCAGGCGCTCACACAGTGGAGAGAAGCTGAGACGCCGGAGGACAGACACCGGAATGTAAGTATGTACTGTTTGTTTTTTTTACGTTTACGCTTGTAACCAGGGTAAACATCGGGTTACTAAGCGTGGCCCTGTGCTTAGTTACCCGATGTTTACCCTGGTTACAAGCGAACACATCGCTGGATCGCTGTCACACACAACGATCCAGCGATGTCAGCGGGTGATCAAGCGACGAAAGAAAGTTCCAAACGATCTGCTACGACGTACGATTCTCAGCAGGATCCCTGATCGCAGTAGCGTGTCAGACACTGCGATATCGTAACGATATCGCTAGAACGTCACGAATCGTACCGTCGTAGCGATGGAAATTTCACTGTGTGACGGTACCCTTAGGGTTTGGATCCCTTTATCACCTTGATGGTGGGGGGTGGCTTATCAGTGTGTATTCTTGTTTTTTTCTATTGAAACGCATGCATTTACATAGACAGCAATACGTTTTTTTGCCGCAAAAAAACGCCTCTAGAAATTACTACATGTTGCATTTCTGCAACAAAACGCAAGAATGGAAAAAACGCATGCGTTGTCAAACGCGGCAAAACGCATGCAAAAAAAACTTTTTTAATGTTAAACATAGGAAAAAAAACGCATGCGTTTTTTTGCGGTAAAACGCAGCGGCAAAAAACGCAAATGTGAAACCAGACTATGATGTATGATATGAAGGTAGAGTGCTGTGTATGTAGAGTGGTTATATGTATGATGTATGATATGAAGGTAGAGTGCAGTGTATGTAAAGTTGTTATATGTATGATTAATGGCAAGAAGGTAAAGTGCTGTGTATGTAGAGTGGTTATATGTATGATGTATGATGGTAGAGTGCGGTGTATGTAGAGTCGTTATATGTATGATGAATGATATGAAGGTAGAGTTCTGTGTATGTAGAGTGCTTATATGTATGATGTATGATATGAAGGTAGAGGGCGGTATATGTAGAGTGGTTATATGTATGATGTATGATATGAAGGTAGAGTTCTGTGTATGTAGAGTGCTTATATGTATGATGTATGATATGAAGGTAGAGGGTGGTGTATGTAGAGTGGTTATATGTATGATGTATGATATGAAGGTAGAGTGCAGTGTATGTAGAGTGGTTATATGTATGATGTATGATATGAAGGTAGAGTGCGGTGTATGTACAGTGGTTATATGTATGATGCATTATATGAAGGTAGAGTGCGGTGTATGTAAAGTTGTTATATGTATGATTAATGGGAAGAAGGTAAAGTGCTGTGTATGGAGAGTGGTTGTATGTATGATGAATGATATGAAGGTAGAGTTATGTGTATGTACAGTGGTTATATGTATGATGTATGAAGGTAGAGTGCGGTGTTTGTAGAGTGGTTATATGTATGATGTATGATATGAAGGTAGAGTGCTGTGTATGTAGAGTGGTTATATGTATGATGTATTACATGATGGTCTAGTACTGTATTTGCTGAGTGGTTACATGTTTGATGAATGACACCAACATTGAGTGCTGTAAATCTAGATTGTCTATACGCATGATGAACGACATGAGTATAGAGTGCTCTGTACATAGAATGCTTATATGTATGATGCATAACATCAATGTAAAGTGCTGTGTATGTAGAGTAAATATATGTATGATGAATATGATGGTAGAGCGCTGTGTATGTAGAGTAAATATATGGATGATGAATGACACAAAGGTAAAGTACTGTATATGTACAGTGGCTATATGTATGATGAATTACATGAAGGTAGAGTGCTGTGTACGCAGAACGTTTAAATGTATGATGAATAATATCAATGTAAAGTGCTGTGCATGTACAGTGGCTACATGTATGATTAGTGGCATGAAGATAGAGTGGTGTGTGTATGGAGACAAAATATATGTATGATGAATGACATGAAGGAAAAGTGCTGTGTATGTATACTGGATACATGTATGATGAATTACATGAAGGTAAAGTGATATGTATGTACAATGCTTATATGTATGATGAATAACATCAATGTAATGTGCTATATATGTACAGTAGCTATATGTATGATCAACTATATGAAGGTAGAGAGCTGAGTATATAGAGTAGATATACTGTACAGTATGTATGATGAATGACATGAAGGTAGAATGCTGTGTATACAGTGGCTATATGTATGATGAATGACAAAGGTAGAGCCCTGTGTATGGAGAGTAAATATATGTATGATGAATGACATGAAAGTAGAGTGCTGTGTTGTATGTAGAATGCTTATATGTATGATGAATAACACCAATGTAAAGTGCTACATACGTACAGATGCTATATGTATGATGAGCGACATGAAGGTAGAGTGCTGTGTTTATGATGGCTGAGAGAGTTACTGTATGTGTAGAGTTGTTGAAATCCATAATTGCTGAGATTTACAGCCAAATGAGGAGAGAGAGACAGAGAAAGGTGTGCAAGACAGAGAGCGTGCCAGGATTAATAAAGACGGGGGAGGGAAGGAAGGAAAGGAATAGAGGTGCGCGGGAAATGCAGAGCATGGAAGGGACACCGAGAAAGAGGGGGAATGAGGAATGTCTGAATGCTGAATTTAGAAAAGATGATGAGACTGTGAAAGTGGAACGTCGGGTGACGCAATGTGTGCAAAATACTTCTGAGATAGATATATCGGTAGAAAATGAGATCGATAGATAATAAATAGATAGATGATAGATAATAGATAGATAGATAGATAGATAGATAGATAGATAGATAGATAATAGACAGATGATAGATAGATAGATAATAGAGTTAGATAGTTTGATAGATAGATAATACATAATAGAGAGATGATAGATAGATAGATAGATAGATAGATAAATAGATAGATAGATAGATAGATGATAGATAGATAATAGAGAGATAATAGATATACTGTAGATAGATAGATTAATAGATAGATAGATAGATAGATAGATAGATAGATAGATAGATAGATAGATAGATAGATAGATAGATAGATAATACATAGATAGATAATACATAATAGAGAGATGATAGATAGATAGATAGATAGATAGATAGATAGATAGATAGATAGATAGATAGATAGATAATAGATAAGTAGATAGATAGACAGACAGAGCGGCGTTGGAAAAAAACAAATTTGCAAAATGATTTCACTGCACTCAAACAAGCAACACTCGCTTTCAAATCTGCTCTCACCTCTGCTAAACAGGCCTACTTTACAACCCTCTTATCTTCCCTATCCTACAACCCCAAACAGTTATTCAACACTTTTAACTCCCTCCTTTGCCCCCCACTGCCCTCTCCAACCTCCCTCATCTCTGCTGAGGACTTCGCCATGCACTTCAAAAATAAGATCAACCAAACAAGGCAAGTCTTTACTGTTCAACCACCACAACCCCTTTGTATACCAGACCAGTGCCCAAACCCCATAACCTCCCTCTCCAACATCACTGAAGGGGGGCTTAATTGTCTCCTCTCCAAATCGCACCTCACCACCTGTGCTCTCGACCCCATCCCATCCCACCTCCTCCCCAACCTCACCACCACACTTATCCCATCCCTAACCCATCTCTTCAAACTATCACTAACTTCTGGTACCTTCCCTTCTGCTTTCAAACATGCCACAATCACGCCTATCCTTAAAAAGCCAACCCTCGACCCAACCGCTATGTACTGCTACTGCCCAATATCGCTGCTCCCATTCGCTTCCAAACTCCTGGAGCAGCACAATCACGCTGAACTTTCCTCCCACCTCTCATCTAACTTGCTCTTTGACAATCTACAATCTGGTTTCCGCCCCTTCACTCAACTGAGATAGCCCTGACCAAAATCACTAATGACCTACTTACCGCCAAAGCTAACGGACAATACTCTGTACTCCTCCTTCTAGACCTGTCCTCTGCTTTTGACACAGTTGACCACTGCCTTCTACTACAGATCCTCTCCTCCTTTGGCATCAAAGACCTCGCCCTATCCTGGATCTCCTCATACCTTTCCAACCGCACATTCAGCATCTCCCATTCCCACACTACCTCTTCATCCCACCCTCTCTCTGTTGGAGTCCCCCAAGGTTCTGTTGTAGGACCCCTACTCTTCTCAATATATACACTTGGCCTGGGACATCTTATAAAGTTCCATGAATTCCGTTACCTCCTTTATGCTGATGACATTCAGATCTACCTCTCTGGCCCAGACGTCGCCTCTCTGCTGTCCAGAATCCCAGAGTATCTATCAGCCATATCCTCCTTCTTTTCCTCTTTCTTCCTCAAACTCAATGTGGACAAATCTGAACTCATCTTTCCTCCATCTCACAGATCTTCCTTACCTGATCTATCTATTACATCTATTACAATAAATGACATCACACTTTCCCCTTGACTCTGCCCTGTTCTTCAAACCGCACAGCCAAGCTCTGTCCACCTCCTGTCGCCTCCAGCTCAAAAATATTTCCAGAATCCATCCTTTCCTCAACACTCAATCTACTAAAATGCTTGTGCATGCCCTCATCATCTCCTGCTTCGACTACTGCAACATCCTATTCTGTGGCCTCCCTGCAAAAACTCTCATACCTCTCCAGTCCATCCTTAACTCTGCTGCCCTACTAATTCATCTCTCTCCTCGCTACTCCTCCGCTCCTCCCCTCAGCAAATCTCTTCACTGGCTCCCATTACCTCAGTGTATCCAGTTCAAATTACTAATACTGACCTACAAAGCCATCCATAACCCATCTCCTCCATATACCTCTGAGCTAATCTCCCGATATCTTCCCTCACGTAATCTCCGGTCCTCCCAAGACCTCCTTCTCTCCTCCACGCTTATTCTCTCCTCACCTAATCGCCTCCAAGACTTCTCCTGAATATCCCACATGCTCTGGAATTCTGTGTCCCAACACGTCAGACTATCAACCACATTCGGATCCTTCAGACGGAACCTCAAAACTCACCTCTTCAGAAAAGTCTACAGCCTTCAATGACCCCGCTGCCTCCTCACTACTACCGAAGCTACCGCCTCACCAACACCGGAGCTACTGCAACTCCCCCAACCTACTGGCTTCTTTCCCACCATCCTGTAGAATGTAAGCCCCCAAGGGAAGGGTCCTCGCCCCTCTGTATCAGTCTGTCATTGTTAGTTTGCTTACTGTAAGTGATATCTGTAATTTGTATGTAACCCCTTCTCGTGTACAGAACCATGGAATCAATGACTGCTCATAAAACTCAACCCTGGAATGGCCAAATAATTCTCTCAGCACTATATGTGCTGGAGCATGCTTCTGGGCTCACATCACCCCAGCCATCTTACAATAGATAGAAAATAGATGGATGATAGATATGAGATAGAGAGATATGTGATAGATAGATATGAGATAGATAGATATGAGATTGATAGATAGATGATAGGTAATGTAGATAGATATATGATAGATAATAGATTGAGATAGATATAAAATTGATTGATAGATAGTGTCACGACACAGCTGTCGGGTGACCCGGGACCAGGGGCTCATTCCCTGTCCCTAACACTAGCAGATGCCCTAGCTCGCCCTAGTCCTTGGGATACTTCTGAAGGTGAAGATGCCGGGGCCTCCACCCTTTTCTCATCTCTTGAGTTAGCCCTCCATCTGTTCTCTTCCCCCACCCAGGGAAGAGGGATGCTACTGTGCACCGTAGGACACCAACCCGACAAACAAAGCAACACAAATCAGGATTAACAGAAAACTCCAGGCATACAAAATATTCACTCACATGTAACAGGAATGCACTGGGGTGTGGAGGTAGGGGAATAAACCAAAATAGAGAAGGATAAGGAATTACCAGACTCACAAACCAAGCAACACTCATAGATAACTTCCTCCAACATTCCTTCTCAAATGAACACCTCTCCCTCCTGAAGCCATCAGAAACAATATCGGTTGGGATCATATGTAATCTAATTATTTCCCTGACGAAAACTGGTGCCAAGGATTTGGCGTTCGCTAAAGCTGGCAAAGCGATAATATGATACATTTTACTGAATCTGTCTACCACCATCAGTATTACAGTATTCCCTACTAACACAGGAACATCCGTGATAAAAATCAACCGACAAGCGAGTCCAAGGTCCACTGGGAATTTCCAACAGTTGGAGAACCCCCGACGGGCAAGTAGGAGAGATCTTAAAATGCGCACAGACACTGCAGGCGACTACATAATCCCGGACTTCCTGATGAGCACCTGGCCACCAAAAATGCTGAGTAAGCAGATCAGCGGTGGCTATATTACCAGGGTGTCCAGCCAACACTGAATCTTGATGGTGGCTAAGGACTTTAAGACAGTGATTAACAGGAACAAATAGTTTACCAAGTGGACAAAGAGCAGGGGCGTCCCCCTGAGAGTCAACAACTTTTGTTTCCAGATTGTAGCATATAGACGCCGTAGCCACCCCTTATTGAAGAATAGGTACCGATTCACACTTATTTCTTCCCCCGAGGAAAACAACGAGATAAGGCATCGACCTTAATGTTTTGGTTCCCTGGCCTATATGTGACAAAAAATGAAACCTGGTAAATAACAATGCCCGTCTTGCCTGTCGAGGTGTTAGACGTTTCGCCGATTACAAATACAGTATACCAGGTTCTTATGATCTGTGATTGCCATAACTGGGTGAACTGCTCCCTCCAAAAAATGACTCCACTCTTCAAAAGCCTATTTGATTGCTATGAGTTCCCTGTTATCAATGTCATACTTTTTCTCAGCACGCGACACATGGGTGCCATTTACCAGGAGACGCACCCTGCAACAATTAATCCCGCACTCCCACCTCAGACACATTGGCCTCAATGATAAAAGGCTGAGAGACGTCAAATTGTATAAAAATCGGCGCACATGAAAAACACCTCTTCAAAGTATAAAATGCGTCGCTGGCGGGACTGGACCACTTGGAGAAGTCCATCCCCTTCCTGGTCAGAGCTAATGTCACGACACAGCTGCAGGGTGACCCGGGACCAGGGGCTCCTTCCCTGTCCCTAACACTAGGGGGCGCCCTAGTTCGTCCTAGTCCCCGGGGTACTTCTGAAGATGAAGATGCTGGGGTCTCCACCCTTGCATTATCTCCTGAGTTAGCCCTCCATCTGTTATCTTCCTCCAACCAGGGAAGAGGGGCGCTACTCTGCACCGTAGTACGCCAACCCGACAAACAAGGCAACACAATCAAGGGTTGACAGAAAACTCCAGGCATGTAAAATATTCACACACATATAACAGAGGATTGCACCAGAGAGTGGAGGTAGGCAAATAAGACAAAATAGAGGATAAGGAATTACCACACTCACAAACCGAGCAACAGTCACAGATAACTTCCTCCAACACTCCTTCTCAAATGAACATCTCTCCCTCCTGAAGCCATGCAGCAAATGCTAGCTCTGACAAGGATTTGTATCAGAGTCCATATTATAAAGGGAAAAGGAGTGACTAACTGAGTTCACCTGCGAGCTCAGAGATTTCCAACATGGCCGATTATCCCTTTTTCTGCCAGAAGGAATAAACACCACTAAAATGAAGGAGAGGTGCTTCTTCTCAGCTCCAAAGTAGGAGCAATCAGACGCTGTGGTCTTCTGGCTCTACACTGCCGTGGTAACCACATGACAGATAGATAGATAGATAGATAGATAGATAGATAGATAGATAGATAGATACATAGATAGATAGATATGCGAGGGAGCACCAGAGCCATAGTCGTGGCTGAGCATATTAGATCTTACGTGCTCTGATCTCCCTTCACATAAAAAGACTGTCCTGTAATCAATGTACCTGTCTCTCTGTTCTCCATCTCTTCAGGTTCTCCTCTAGGGTGCTGGAGGTCTACTCCATATGTTTGAGCACAAACAGAGACACAGTCAAGTTGTAACTTAACATGCAAAACTTTACATGTTTCTCTTCGCAGCACATCCTTATTTGACACAACAACAGCATAGGGTTCCATATAGTCCTTATTCTCCACTTTCCCTGCACCTCTTCCTCTGGTCTTCAGTACGTGCCCAGGTCCTACCATCTCTTGCAGTATCGCAGCGTCCTCCCTGTTCAGACTCACTACGATCAGGTGTTCCCTTGTCTGTTTCGCAACAGATCTGAGGGCATCAGCCCATGCAGTGAACTGCCACATTATAGAGCCACCTGCGTCCCCGTACTGCTGTGACCGCTGCTGTAGCCTCTTCTCCACCACTGTTGGCACACTGCTGATCAGGCTGTACTTCTGGCCCCCCATGGCTTTGGATGGCTGGGCTTCTCACTTATAACGTTACGGAGCTACTGGGTAGCTCGGGATCTAAGGCCCACCCAAGCTGTTCGGGCTCCCTAGCCCCTCTGACTCATGATACTCTCCCTGCCTTACCCCAGTAAACTCCTCCAATTAACTATTTATAATGTACCCATCTTGTGGCCCAACTAAGGTACTACACTGCCCCTATACAATTATAGAAAAACACTATACATAGTAGTATTAAACATTCATATAACAGTAGAAGACTCCATATAAATAGCAAAACGAAATTATCTTTACACAGTGCAGCAACCGGGACGTACTTAAAGGGGTAGGGAAGTGTACCTGTCTTTGTGACCCCTTACAGATAGATATTATCTATCTATCTATCTATCTATCTATCTATCTATCTATCTATCTATCATCTGTCTATTATCTTTCTATCTATCTATCTATCTATCTATCTATCTATCTATCTATCTATCTCTATTATCTCTCTATTATCTATCTAACATCTATTTATCTATCTATCATCTATTTATTTATCTATCTATATCTATTATCTCTCTATTATCTATCTATCTATCTATCTATCTATCTATCTATCTATCTATATCTATTATCTCTCTATTATCTATATATCTATTATCTATCTATCTATATATTATCTATCTATTATCTATTATTTATCTATCTATTATCTATCATCTATTTATTATCTATCGATCTCATTTTTTACCGATATATCTATCTCAGAACTATTTTGCACACATTGCGTCACCCGACGTTCCACTTTCACAGTCTCATCATCTTTTCTAAATTCAGCATTCAGACGTTCCTCATCCCCCCTCTTTCTCGGTGTCCCTTCCATGCTCTGCATTTCCCGCGCACCTCTATTCCTTATTCCTGGTTGTGCAGCCAAGTATTAGGCTGAGGGTGCCAATACTTTTGTCTGGCCCATTTTTGGAGTTTTGTGTGAAATGATCAATGTTTTGCTTTTTGCTTCATTCTCTTTTGTGTTTTTTCATTTAAGACAAATTAAATGAAGATAATAATACCAAAGAATTTGTGTTTGCAATCATTTTCAGGAAGAAACTGAGTATTATCTGACAGAGTTGCAGGGGTGTCAATACTTTTGGCCACAACTGTAGATATGTGATAGATAAATATATAATAGATAGAGAGATATGTGATAGGTAGATAGATAGATATACGGTAGATGGATGTGGTGGGTGATTGTAGCTCTTCGGGGACACTGGTGGATTGTGTGGAGGAAGGGGGAGGTTGTTCTGCAGGGAGAATAAGAGGAGGATATGGCTGAGAGATACCAGTGGGCGACTCTGTGCGCAGGCGCCATTACTGTCTGCTTTGGGGTGATGGGGAGCTGCTGGAGCCTGCTTTGCCTTCTCTTACACACATATAATATGTGCCATCTGCCCTGTGATCTCTCCTCTAGGTGATCCACCAGCACTGGAGGATTTCTCAGTCTTTCCTTTCTATTGGAGTCAGTTTTTGTTAACCATTGCAGCTCGAAGTTACTTCGGACATCGGGGACCAAATCATATGTTGATCATATACCACAAATGCAAATGTCAGTTTCAGAAAAAATATCCCTACATGATGTCCACACACTTTTCTTTTTGGCAAACTTAAAAAAATGGACAGTGTTTGTACAAAAATAACATGTTCCCATCTATCTGTTCTCCTTGCAGAGCTCTCCAGTTGGCGAGGTGATGTTACAGAGGAGCGATCAGTGACAGGGTTGTGTCAAGCGGTATGGCGGGGACCTGGCTGGTTTTGTGGGGTCTCTGTTCAGCCGCCATATTGTTGACGTCTTCTACACAAGGTGAGATCCTACTATAGCTTATAATGTGACTTGTTGTTCTCGAAAAATTCGTCCCAGACTCCTGATGTGGCAATCAGAATAAATCAATGGTTCAGTGAGCCCGCTCAGGAAATTTTGCCTATAATTCAAGGAAGAAGAACCTCAAGTCTGCTCTTCATCTTCCAAGACCGTCACAACCATTCTGTAGGGTTTTATTCACATGTTGTGGATTTGCCTATCATAAATCTGATGTGAGATTTGCAAGAGAATCCATGCCAGGAAGTCAAGGCTGATGCTAAGATTTCTGTCACGGATCTCCAGTTGTTGTGCCATGGATGACAATGCCTGGATCCATCGTTGGTCTCACCATCCAAATTATCAACCTCATATATACCCATGAGGCTATTAATTCTGGTCAGGAGACCTGCAATCGGTCCGGGCATTGTATACAGACCATGAAACATGGACATTTGATTTCAGCCTTGGCCATATGGTCATTTAAGGCTCCCATACACATTAGACTAATGTCAGCTGAACTCACTGATGTCGGCAGGCTCGGCCTACAATCTAATGTGTATTGGGGACTCCCGATTCTCACCGAACAGATGATGTTGGGTGAAATAGGGATCCACTATGTCCAATTTCAGACTGCAGAGATGCCAGAGAAGCCTGACAGCGTTTATCTTGGAAAGAGCACACAAGCACTCGGCAGCACAGGAGAGAACACATGAGCACTGGGCAGCACTGGTTAGAACATAGGAGCACTCGGTAGCTTAAGCGCTTAAGCGCTTCTGTGTATGGAGGAGATGGGATAAATAGCTGCTGGATGAATGCTTGGCCGAACCATCTATCCATTGTATATGGGTCTACTATGGATGGTTTCACATCACGCTTAGGATCCATTCACTTCGACATGAATTATAAAAAATAACATCCAAGTGAGCATGCACAGATATTTTCTGAACTTCTAGAGAAGATAATGGAGAGAGCTGTGCATGTGCGGCCAACTCTATTTTTTTACACCACTAGATGGTGGTCCTGTGTATTTGCCAGAAATGTTTAGCATGGGAGCACCTCTTCAAACGGATGTTTCCCTCGAATTCCATGCAGTGGAATACATCACAGTAGGGAAAAAAAAGTATTCTAACTATTTCAAGCAATGTTAGCCAAACAAAACTACATATGCATTAAACATATTTTTTCATAATATGATCATATATTAACAGGTGACAGTGTATGGCATCCCTCAGAGGCTAAAAAGTTGCCTACACACAAAGCCTTGATTAGGCAAATTCATGGCTTTTCTGTGCAGAAGCGGCAAAAATAATGTGATTTTTTTTGTGTGTGTTATTTTAAACAAATCAAATATATGCCCAGAGCACGTAAATGGGGTTACAAAATGTTTGAAATGGATGCATGGTCAGAGGATTTCTTTGGGGCTTAAAGGATTATGCTCAGTAACCTCTAGAGTCAGTGTCAGGTTGGTGTCGTTATACTGATTACAATGATACCTGATGATGGAATCCGTCCTGTGGTTGTTGTTTAACTTGTATTTGCAGTTTTCAGGTAATGAGATTCTCGTGCTTCGTGGCGGCCTGTGGGGGGTCTATCAGAGGTGTACCTAGGGTTTCTGGCACCCGGGGCTAGAATTGAGTTTGGCGCCCCCCCCCCAACCAAGGACACATGCGATTTCCACTTAGTCATGTACCCACGAGCTCCTCTCCCTAATGCTCTCAATGTTCAGTGAACTGAGAGAAGCAGAAGAGAAGCTTGTTGTCACAGGACCATAAATATGAAAGTCGCACATGAGTGAAGTGTCCATGTGATGACTGCTGAATAAAAAATTGCCCCTCACTATATTGTCTGCACAAAATATGACCCCCACATTGTCCCTCTTATGGTACATGCTCTTTACACTGACCTCTCCTTTCCATACCGGCCCCCTCTTCACACTGTCCACTCATACTGTGTCCCCCCCACCCTATACTCTCTCATACCACACTCCCCCCTCCTTGGTATACTGTCCCCTCCTGGCTGTGCCCTTACACTGTCCCTCCATGCTACGCCCCCACTACTCAGTATCTATTCTGTGCCCACTCCCTTTTCTCCCCCATACTGTCTCCTCACACTATTCCCCTCCCTCCTCCTACTGCCTCCTCTCACATCCCTCCAGTTTACCATACTGTCTCCTTATATATTTACCCCTTCACTTTCTATATTGCCTGCTCACCTGACTCCCCATACTGTGTCTGCACACATCCCATCACCCTCACTCCCCGTACTCTGTCCACATACATTTTTCACATAGCTGCTCACACTGTGTCCGCATACATTCCCCCGTTCGCTCCCCATTCTGTCTGCACCCATCCCCCATACTGTTTCCACATATGCAGTACAGACCAAAAGTTTGGACACATCTTCTCATTTAAAGATTTTTCTGTATTTTCATGACTATGAAAATTGTGCATTCACACTGAAGGCATCAAAACTATGAATTAACACATGTGGAATTATACACTTAACAAAAAAGTGTGAAGCAACTGAAATTATGTCTTATATTCTAGGTTCTTCAAAGTAGCCACCTTTTGCTTTGATGACTGCTTTGCACACTCTTGGCATTCTCTTGATGAGCTTCAAGAGGTAGTCACCAGAAATGGTTTTCACTTCACAGGTGTGCCCTGTCAGGTTTAATAAGTGGGATTTCTTGCCTTATAAATGGGGTTGGGACCATCAGTTGTGTTGTGCAGAAGTCTGGTGAATACACAGCTGATAGTCCTACTGAATAGACTGTTAGAATTTGTATTATGGCAAGAAAAAAAAAGCTAAATAAAGAAAAACGAGTGGCCATCATTACTTTAAGAAACGAAGGTCAGTCAGTCCGAAAACACAGAAATGCAGTGTGTGACCATAGCCTTAGGGTATGTGCTCAGCATCTGGAGGGGCTGCATCTTGGAAGCAGTGTCTCCGGACCTGTGGGAACCTGCGGGTGAACGCAGGGAGACCGCCGCTGCCCTGTACTCACGATCTGCAGTGGGTGCAGGGCGGCTTCTCCCCGCATTCACCCGATGGAGAGCTCTTCTGACTCCGCAGCATGAAATGAACATGCTGTGGTGATGCGGAAGTCCCAAAACCTGCACTGCAGCTAAAATAATGCTGCGGAGGGGAGAAATATAGTGAGGATGGAATTTCTAGAAGACTAGTGTCTTCTTCTCATACTGAATTGGCATGACAAAAAAAAAAAAAAATCACAGAATGCGGAGTAGCAGGGTATATTGGACAGCATGCAAACATTCAAATCAGTGAGTGGGGGCAGAACATTGGACTGCACTTGGATGACATCTGAGTGCAGTCTGATTTCCGCAAAGTGATAAGATAAAGAAGATAGAGAATTATTTCCTCCATCTTCTCCTCCGTGTGCTCTGATTCTCTCGTGAGATTATTCGGCCATGTTAAGCCGACATTCTGATCAGAGGCATTAATTTAATACCATTATCCAACAGAGAAACTGCACAAAAGAGTCCACCACAGTCATTAGGTCGTTGTGCTATGTCAGCAATAAATATTGTTCTCAACAGAAATCTCTGATATCAGCCTGCGCGTCCTATCTGTAATAGTTTGGTCAAACAAAAAAGGAGACTTTAGCCGCCCACACAGAACCGACATGATTCTCAGTCAGAGAGGAACCTAAACCCGGACTCATCACTACATCTATATATAGTGAAATGACCGTGGTCACCACTGCCCGGACTATTAGGTCCATTGCTAGAATGACCAGAGCTCTGGAATCATGCACGAACCTTCAGGAGATGTTCCACAGAGCGGACATTCTAGCTGAGGTGTGATAATGTGAGGGGCGATAACTGCAGAACATACAGGCGCTGGGTACCAGAGTGCACAGCGCTCGTCTGCACTGATAGCATCACATACACCAGCACCGCACTGCCTGCACCCCAGCACATTACTGGACAGGACTCAAGAAACTCAGGGGAGCGCACATCACATACACCAGCACCGCCTGCACCCCAGCACATTACTGGACAGGACTCCGGATAATCAGGGGAGCACACATCACATACACCAACACCGCACTGCCTGCACCCCAGCACATTACTGGACAGGACTCCGGATACTCAGGGGAGCGCACATCACATACACCAGCACCGCCTGCACCCCAGCACATTACTGGACAGGACTCCGGATACTCAGGGGAGCGCACATCACATACACCAGCACCGCCTGCACCCCAGCACATTACTGGACAGGACTCCGGATACTCAGGGGAGCGCACATCACATACACCAGCACCGCCTGCACCCCAGCACATTACTGGACAGGACTCCGGATACTCAGGGGAGCGCACATCACATACACCAGCACCGCCTGCACCCCAGCACATTACTGGACAGGACTCCGGATACTCAGGGGAGCGCACATCACATACACCAGCACCGCCTGCACCCCAGCACATTACTGAACAGGACTCCAGATACTCAGCGGAGCGAACATCACATACACCAGCACCGCACCGCCTGCACCCCAGCACATTACTGGACAGGATTCCAGATACTCGGGAGTGCACAGGTTACACTGTGCTGGATATATGCAAAGGATTGTTATTGGGGGGCATTTATTATGTGGGATCCTGACAAGCAGAGACAATTGTGGGATCAGGCCTGTTCATACTCAAGAATCACAGGCAGTATAACCAAATACACTCATTTATAAACAGACACACATACTGTACACTACACACACTATTACATACACAAGAAACCTCTGCATTCATTCACACACAGGAAAGCAGACACTATACACACTATTACATACCCTATAAATGACATTCCATATACTCACGTGTGCTGCAGCAGAGCCGTCACTGCTCGCCCCATCCCAGGTCACCAGGGGCAGAGGAGACAGGAGGACACAGGGAGCTGCTGCCTCCTCTAGGAGTCTGTGCAGACAGGATCCCCCCCTCCTCCTCCTCCTCTGGTCCGACTGCATCCTGTGATCTCAGAGGAACTAGGAAGGAGTTATGGAGGGGACGGTATACAGAGGCACCAGCAGGCAGCGTCAGCAGCTAGTCTCAGGAATGGTGGGGGCTGGAGGAGGGAGCAGGCCTACATCTGGAGCCAGGAGGGGGCAGCATCAATTTGTGATGCTGCCACCTACTGGCCACTGTAATTGTCACACACTGAGGACATTTCTGGCTCCGAGCTCCTCCTGCTTTGTCCCTCACTGCCGATGTCCTGATCAGCCAGAGGGTGAGGGGGAGAGAAGACAGAGGAGGAGCCAGTGCTGGAGGCGGCACCAAGCTCTGCACAGGAGCAACGCTCAGGACTTTGTGCATCAGTTTCCTGCACTGAGCGCTCCCACTGCCGCCCAGCAGGTGGCGCCGCCTGAGGCAACAAGCTCAGCTTGCCTCATTATAGGGACACCCCTGCACAGCATCTTGCAGCGGCATGCTATTCCATCCGGTTTGCATTTAGTTGGACCATCATTTATTTTTTGACAGGACAATGACCCCAAACACACCTCCAGGCTGTGTAAGGGCTATTTGACCAAGAAGGAGAGTGATGGGGTGCTACTCCAGATGACCTGGCCTCCACAGTCACCAGACCTGAACCCAATCGAGATGGTTTGGGGTGAGCTGGACCGCAGAGTGAAGGCAAAAGGGCCAACAAGTGCTAAGCATCTCTGGGAACTCCTTCTAGATTGTTGGAAGACCATTCCCGGTGACTACCTCTTGAAGCTCATCAAGAGAATGCCAAGAATGTGCAAAGCAGTCATCAAAGCAAAAGGTGGCTGCTTTGAAGAACCTAGAATATCAGACATAATTTCAGTTGTTTCACACTTTTTTGTTAAGTATGTAATTCCACATGTGTTCATTCATAGCTTTGATGCCTTCAGTGTGAATGTACAATTTTCATAGTCATGAAAATACAGAAAAATCTTTAAATGAGAAGGTGTGTCCAAACTTTTGGTCTGTACTGTATGCCCCATTCCCCCATACTGTTTCCTCATACATGCCCCCCATTCCCCAGTACTGTTTCCTCATGCATGCCCTAATTCCCCCGTACGGTTTCCTCGTACATGCCCCCCATTCCCCCATACTGTTTATTCATACATGCCCCCCTTCCCCCAAACTGTTTCCTCATACATGTGCCCCATTCCCCTGTACCGTTTCCTCATACATGCCCCCCATCTCCCCCTTTGCTCTTCATTTTGTGTCCTCAAATCTCCCCCACACATTAAATCCCCCCATCCCCACTCCAAATCTCCCCACACACAATAAATGAAGTGATTAAACAGAGTCAGCATGGGTTTGTAACTAATGTCATGTCAGACTAACTTAATTTCCTTCTATGACAGAATCACTGACTGGGTGGATCAGGAAAACACTGTAGATATAGTATATCTTGACTTCAGCAAAGCATTTGACAAAGTATCTCACACAATCCTTATTGAAAAAATGACTAAGTATGGAATAGACAAGGCAACAGTTAGGTTGATTCATAACTGGCTTAGTGATCGGACCCAAAAAGCGGTCGTAAATGGCTGCACATCCAGTTGGAAGAATGTCTCAAGTGGGGTACCACAGGGCTCTGTCCTGGGTCCTGTATTGGTCAACATCTTTATCAATGATTTAGATCAAGGAATTGAGGGTAAACTGATTAAATTTGTTGATTACACAAAGCTAGGAGGGATTGCTAATACTAGAGAAGAAAGAGAGAGGATTCAAAAAGATATAAATAAACTGGAGCAGTGGGCAGCAACTAACAGAATGGTTTTTAAGAGGGAAAAATGCAAAGTACTACATCTGGGCAATAAAAATGAAAAAAACATATACAGAATGGGAGGAATAATAATAATCTTTATTTTTATATAGCCCTAACATATTCCGCAGCGCTTTACAGTTTGCACACATTATCATTGCTGTCCCCGTTGGGGCTCACAATCTAAATTCCCTATCAGTATGTCTTTGGAATGTGGGAGGAAACCGGAGAACCCGGAGGAAACCCACGCAAACACGGGGAGAACATACAAACTCCTTGCAGATGTTCTCCTTGGTGGGATTTGAATCCAAGACTCCAGCGCTGCAAGGCTGCAGTGCTATCCACTGAGCCACCGTGCTGCTCATAGGAATAGGGCTAAGCAACAACACATGTGAAAAAGACTTGGGTATACTAATAGATCACAGACTGAACATGAGTCAACAGTGTGATGCAGCAGCAAAAAGGGCAAATACAATTCTGGGATGTATTAACAGAAGCATACAGTCTAGATCACGTGAAGTCATTATTGCCCTCTACTCCTCTTTGGTCAGACCTCATCTGGAATACTGTGTCCAGTTTTGGGCACCACATTTTAAAAAAGACATAAACAAACTGGAGCAAGTTCAGAGAAGAGCGATCAAAATGGTGACCGGTCTGCAAACCATGTCCTATGAACGGTTACAGGATTTGGGAATGTTTAGCTTGCAAAAAAGAAGACTCAGAGGAGACTTAATAGCTGTCTACAAATATCTCAAGGGCTGTCACATTGTAGAAGGATCATCTTTATTCTCATTTGCACAAGGAAAGACTAGAAGCAATGGGATGAAACTGAATGGGAGGAGACACAGACTAGATATTAGAAAAAACTTTTTGACAGTGAGGGTGATCAATGGGTGGAACAGGCTGCCACAAGAGGTGGCGAGTTCTCCTTCAATGGAAGTCTTCAAACAGAGGCTGGACCGACATCTGTCTGGGATGATTTAGTGAATCCTGCTTTGAGCAGGGGGTTGGACCAGATGACCCAGGAGTTCCCTTCCAACTCTGCCATTCTATGAAATAACCCCATCTCCACTCCAAATCTCCCCACACACATTAAATCCCCCATCCCCACTCCAATTCTCCCCGCACACAATAAATCCCCCCATCCCCAGTCCAATTTTCCCCACAAAATAAATCCCCACTCAAATTGTCCCCCCGTGCACTTAATCTTCGGTGTCTTCAGCTCCACTGGAGCACTTACCACCAGTGTTCACCTCTGCAGCGCGAGTGAGTGACAGCAGCGTGATCACATGATCAGATCACGCTGCTCGCATCGCTTTGACCCGGCAGTCAGAGCCTCAACTGTACACGCTTCTGTAAGATGCGAGTACAATTGATCCCTGGGCAGGGGCGGACACTGACAGCTTGGGGCCCCTGTGCAAGAACTATGTCTGGGCCCCCCTCCTTTTATGGCGACAAAGCTATATATATAATATATACATATATATACATCTATAGCTGCACACATACATGTGTATATACACTCACTGGCCACTTTATTAGGTACACCTGTCCAACTTCTTGTTAACACTTAATTTCTAATCAGCCAATCACATGGCGGCAACTCAGTGCATTTAGGCATGTAGACATGGTCAAGACAATCTCCTGCAGTTCAAACCGAGCATCAGTATGGGGAAGAAAGGTGATTTGAGTGCCTTTGAACGTGGCATGGTTGTTGGTGCCAGAAGGGCTGGTCTGAGTATTTCAGAAACTGCTGATCTACTGGGATTTTCACGCACAACCATCTCTAGGGTTTACAGAGAATGGTCCGAAAAAGAAAAAAAATCCAGTGAGCGGCAGTTCTGTGGGCGGAAATGCCTTGTTGATGCCAGAGGTCAGAGGAGAATGGGCAGACTGGTTCGAGCTGATAGAAAGGCAACAGTGACTCAAATCGCCACCCGTTACAACCAAGGTAGGCCTAAGAGCATCTCTGAACGCACAGTGCGTCGAACTTTGAGGCAGATGGGCTACAGCAGCAGAAGACCACACCGGGTACCACTCCTTTCAGCTAAGAACAGGAAACTGAGGCTACAATTTGTACAAGCTCATCGAAATTGGACAGTAGAAGATTGGAAAAACGTTGCTTGGTCTGATGAGTCTCGATTTCTGCTGCGACATTCGGATGGTAGGGTCAGAATTTGGCGTAAACAACATGAAAGCATGGATCCATCCTGCCTTGTATGGAGCATCTTTGGGATGTGCAGCCGACAAATCTGCGGCAACTGTGTGATGCCATCATGTCAATATGGACCAAAATCTCTGAGGAATGCTTCCAGCACCTTGTTGAATCTATGCCACGAAGAATTGAGGCAGCTCTGAAGGCAAAAGGGGGTCCAACCCGTTACTAGCATGGTGTACCTAATAAAGTGGCCGGTGAGTGTATATTACATAACCTCCTTTGTTATGTATATTGCCTTCCCTTATTATACAGTGCCCTCTCTTGTTACCGTCCTGTCTTGTTAGCTGTATAATGCAATGACTGCTGATGAAGCATGGGAAAGCTTCTTTTCTAATGGAGGAGCTGATGGACTGGTTGTCTGGTCACCAGCTCCTCCATCAGCAGTCATTTTATATCTAAAAAGAGAGGAGACTATGTAATAAAAGAGGGCGCTGTGAATAACAAAATTAACAAGAAAACACTATGTAAGAGACAGCACTGTACATAACAGCAGAGGAAGCTAAATAATAAAGGACGGCATCATATATATAACTAGAGAGGATGGTATGTAATAAGGGATAATGTTATACATAAAAAAAGAGGAAACTATGTAACTAAAGATGGTGTTACACAGAATTAGTGAGTACACTAAATACTAAGGGACTGTGCTATATATAATAAGAGAGTACACTATACACTAAGGGACTGTGTGTTTCCATCACCCCCATCATTGCCCTTTCCACCACCTCCATCACAGCCTTCTCCTCCACCACCCCATCATTGCCTTCTTCCCCACCATTCCCATCATTGTCTTTTCCTCTTCCACCATCATTGCCTTCTCCTCACTTTCATAATTTCCTCCTCCCCCACCATCCCCATCATTGCCCTTTCCACTGCATCCATCATTTCCTCCTCCCCCACCATCCCCATCATTGCCCTTTCCACCACCACCATCATTGTCCTTTCTACCACCACCATCCTTGCCCATTCCGCCACCTCCATCATTTCATCCACTCCCTTCACCCCCCATTACTGCCCTTTCCACCACCTCCATCATTTCCTCCTCCCCACCACCATCATTGCATTTTCCCGCACCATCATCATTGCCCATTCCACCACCTCCATCATTGCCTTCCACTCTCACCCCCATCATTGCCCATTCCACCACTTCCATCATTTCTTCCTCCCCCACCAACCCATCATTGCCCATTACACCACTTCCATCATTTCCTCCTACTACCATCCACATCATTGTCCTCTCCATCACCCCATCATTGCCCTCTCCTCCCCCTGCACACACACCACCATTTACCTCTCTGCACATTCCCCCACAGCACTATGCATGCACACACACATCACACACACACGCATACACTCCCTGACAGAAGTTATGTCACTTATCCATGTTATGTAAATAAAAGCTTATAACCTGACATTAAATTCATCCATTGGTTGTATAAATTATTCTTTTGAAAGCTGAAACCCCCTTGAAATATGGTTTAGGTTAAGAAAATAAATTGTCATCAAGGCAGAAATATTGCAGTTAATGGACACAGAATGGTCAGATTTTGGCAAGAGAAAAGTTTTGTCGCCTGGTCATATAATGCACCCAATCCTAGTTTACATCCTCACCTGTGCTCAGTAAATGATCGGTTAATTAGTGTGTGTATAAAAAGAAACCCAGCACCCCAGACCTTCACTTGAACTGCAACTTGAGCTCTGACAAGTGATGAATGTTATTTTCCACATAATGTTCTATGTAATATGCAAAATAGGGAGCAGGTCACTGAGGGATCAGTGACCTGTCATAAGCCATACGGATGAATAGCTAAGCAGAACACCACATAAGCCCCACCCACAGGCCAATCCACACCCCCACTCAAAGGTCAATCCACACCCACAGCTCCACCCACAGGCCGCCTTGAAGCACAAGAATCTCATTAACTGAAAACTACAAATACAGATTACACAACAACCACAAGGCGGATTTCATCACCAAGGTATCATTTTAATCAGTATAACTGCACCAACATGACACTGTCTGTAGTTTACTGAGCACAATCCTGCTGACAGGTTCCCTTTAAGGCTACACACCCACAATTAGTTAATTTTTTACGTTGCCTATTTTCAAAAAAATGCACATAACCTATTTTACTTAATGGGTGCAGAAAATCTGTGATATCAAAAACTCACCAAAAGCTCATTGTGGGAATGTAGCCTTAGTTATGGAATCTGCGAGCTATGATGTTGAAAACATCTTTCCTCTAAACAAATTGGATGTCCCACAATGAATGTTGTGGTTTCAGTCCTGGGAGGGATCTTTGTACAGATCTTCAGTATCGTTTGGTGAAAGTAATAATAAATATAAGGATACATTCATCAGTAAGTCAATATATAGAATATATCTTGAAACATCTCCAAAATGACCACCTCTTTGACAAGACCACTGCCTTTTTCCAGACCAGATTTTTCAGGTCCACCATTATTTGGCCAACATCATTAAGGCCATCACCCTAAAAGACCACTTCTCAATACAATTTTGGGCGGTCATCTCAGTGAACATTGTAAATATATACAGTATATACTGTATATCTAGGTAGTGGTCATCAGATAGGCTAGTGATCTGGATACATTTAGCCTTTTTCTGTGGGCTTTGGATTGGAACCTGCTCATATACCATTAAGGGCTTAGGCATAATAGTCGTGGCTCTCGCTTTGCATTTTCATACACCCAGACGAACCTTCTTCGTGCGCTGTTTCGCACTGGTATTTGACGGGGAGTTCGGTTGCTGTGGTCATTGGCGGGATGATGATGCATCCTCGCCCTGATCAAGTGCAGTGCCGACTTCTTACGTTGGTCCCAAAGGCGCGCCATCACGATCATATTCGTCATCTGGTGATGCCCATATACATGCCTCCATCTAGTATTGGCCGCACACAGCTGCGGGGGATGCCCACTCCGCTGGCGTGGCCGAGAAGAGCGACCCCAGGGCGCGTCACCGAAGGGGATCCCTGCACCTTCTTTCTATACCTTTATTTATGCTCACTATAAAGGGTATCCTTATTTTAAACTAAGCCACGCCTCCTGACAAAGCCTAGTGGGCGAAATGCGCGTCGAGGTGGTGCAGCTTAATAGGGTGCTGCGGTGTCTATCAGTTCCTTTACATGGGAATTATGGCCTCATGTCACTTTTTGTATATTTGTTTTTTTATTAATAAAGTACTATACCATATTAAAAACAATTATCTATTGCGATTATCTAATTTTTACATATAATCTTAATGCTCTGCACCATATGGGAGCATATATATGCTCTTTAGCTAAATAATGGATGAAATTAATATTATAGGTTTCACATAAATGATGTAGTCGATACCATCACTGCAGGACTGGTGGCGAGTCGACCACCGGAGCTTGAGGGTTTTTTTAGCTATTTCTTAAAATCCAGGACAGATCATTAGGTAAAAAGGCTGAAGAAAACGTTAATGGAGACCCTCGGTCTCCTCCTTTAATTAGCCTGCATCTTGCTTCTTCTTTTCTCTGGTTTTAATCGTTCTGCAGAAATGTAATTAACACCTAATTAATTCAGGGATCTCTCTAACCTGGAAATCAGGAACACTCAACATTTACTGGCAGATACATAAATTGGGAGAACTCTGCCAACTCTGGCTTCATACTTCCGATGGAAATAACAAACAAAAAGCTGATTTCTTTGGCTGAGAGATATTTCAAGAAGTTTGGCCACGTCTTAGAAGATTAGAAGATATTCAGAGACTTAAAGAAGCGTTTACATTACTACTTTAGTAAGTAGGTAACAACTCTGGAAGATCTTTGCTTAGATCCCTTCATTGTGCTGTTCCTCCATTATTCCTCCTAGGAATATCTGAATATGGCCGGAGTCACACTAAACGTAAACATGAAGATTAAAATATTTTAATAATGAAATAGCCCCTTCCCCCCCCCCAAAAAAAAAAAAAAAAGGTCTTTTATTTAGGGTACAAAGTCTAAAATAAATGAAAAATATATAAATAAAAAATAACAGAACAAAATAAATAAATAATGCCATTGTCGATCCAAATCGCTTTTACTAGTCCGTCACTAATAAAAAAAAAAACAAGAAAAATTTAAATAGACAGTGACGTAAAATTATGACAAAAAAATAGATGCAAAAATGAATTGAATATCCGAATGAGAATTTTTTTTTACAAACGCTTTTACAAAACCCCCAAAAATATGCCAGGTCAGGAACAGGAGAGGTAAATGGCCTGGACTTGAACTGGTTAAGCGGACAGACATGTCAGAAGAGCTGATCTTTTTTAATTGGTAATTATATCAATGATATTCCTACGAGCAGAGTGAATGAAATCTGAATATCTGCACCCTGGTAAACTAGCCGGCATCGGGGATAGTGGATGGCACATTTGGTATGCCATTTGTGTTCAGTTTTTGACCTGTGTCACATGTTATTATATTTTATTCATAAGCGCTAGGACATTCTGCCGAGCTGTATTTGGATGTCGGCCCTGACAGGGTCATTTACAGAGGGTATAGGCAGAGCGGGACGTCTACTAATGCACTCACTGGCAACTCTGCTTTGTTCCCATCCACAATGAACGCGTGCACAATGGAAATTGCTGGTCGGAGTCGCTTCTATTATGTATAACTAACTATGCTTTAAGCTATGCAAATGCTAAGCATTTCCTAATGAGAATTATTTTACTTACCTCTTTAATATCAATCTTCTGATGAAATAACACAGAGGGCGACGCATTTCCAGCAATATTGGAATGCAGCAGTACATTCTGAAAACATGAATTAAAGAGGCTTTCCCTCTAAAGGAGCCGGAGCTGAGAGTATCGGCACTTCTAAAAACCAAAGTACCAAATCCGGAACCTCCCTTTACTTCAATACTATAAAATACAGTATATTATTATCAATCTACATCCATTATTAGAAATCAAACAATGATACATCTTGGACTAGACCTAAATAGGGTCCTAGTCCTAAATGTGCCGTACAGAAATAATCTTTATTTTTATATAGCGCTAACATATTCCGCAGCGCTTTACAGGTTGCACACATTATCATCGCTGTCCCCGATCTGGCTCACAATCTAAATTCCCTATTATTATGTCTTTGGAATGTGGGAGGAAACTGGAGAACCAGGAGGAAACCCACGCAAATACGGGGAGAACATACAAACTCCTTGCAGATGATGTCCTGGGTGGGATTTGAACCCAGGACTCTAGCGCTGCAAGGCTGCAGTGCTAACCACTGAGCCACCGTACTGCCCTCCACCCAACCACCGTGCTGCCATTACCATTACAGTACCATTTATTGCAATGGGAAAACTGGAAGCTAAATTGACTTAGCTCTCAGAGTGCCATAAACCTCCACTCATAGGACCCCCCACTGATATCATTATGTCAGGCTCTTCAGAAGACCCAGGTTCGGGTTGGCACATGGACCCTGAACATTGATGCAGCAAGCTGGAAGGCAGTTGGGCAGCGAGGACATTCAGGAATCTCAGGAGCAGAGGGATGGATCAAGTGGAACCCAGCAGGGATGAAAGCAAGTAAAACACAGTATGCAAAGAAGGTGGAGCACACCAAAATTGGGGTCTAAAAACTCAATCTCAAGGCACAGATGTGTGTGTGTGTGTGGGTGTGTCAATGGGCCTTAAATAGGTCTAGGGAGATGATGTTATTGATCCACGCCAGGCAACCTTCAAAATCCGACGTGGAGCACAACAGCGGGCAGAGGACCCAGGAGAAGTGAGCAAAGCCTAGGTGTGTAACACATTATCTGAAAATCATGGGACCAGGGAGGTGAAAATAAGGCGTCACACTGACACTGTTAATGTAAATAGGGAAATGGGCCCTGCACTGTCCCTAGTGCTGGGACCCTACCTATTCCTGCTCCCAAAGGTACATCTAAATGTAAGGAAGTTTGGGCCACCAGCCTTCCTGTTCTCCTGCTTTACCTTAAGCTGTCTCCTCCACCTCCCCCAGGAGGCCTGGTACAAAAATGCTAGTGTATAAACACGTAAGACAAACAAGGATAACGAAAAGCAACTAACATACAAAACACTCACTGAAGGTAGAGAGGTATATAGGGAAGGGTAGAAATGTACAAAGCAAACGGGAATAGGACAATGAGGAAAGCATACACCTACAAACAGCATGCAATAACCTCCAGCAGCAACAACTATTTCCAACTCAGCACAGCGACTCCAAGGAGCTAGGAAGTAGAACTTTCACTAGCGAGGAAGAGAAGGTCTGGCCAGATTTTATAGAGAGAGGAAATGACCAGGTTAGGAACAGCTGTGAGATGGAGCTGCAAGATTCTAACCATCATAGAAAGGGTTGTTAACCTCTTCAGCACCAAAGGAAAGGAAATCCAGTTAATATGAAACACTAACACACAGGCTAAATGGAGATTTTGCAATTCACAATATGTAGTGATTTTCTAACCCCAGATCTCTCAGGAGGACGTGACCCACTTGTGACATAATGTGAATACAAATGATAATTACCTTCCAGATCGGCACCATTTCTTCTTACACATTGCTGCTTCCATGATTGGTTTAATAGTATCAGAATCTAGTGGTGTGTCGCATGAATGCTGCAGCCAATGAGAAGCTGCTGATTGCCTGCATCATTCAGATTTCGTCCAAGACAGTTTCTACTGCTTGGATGGGCCCAGGGAGGTGATAAATTGATACTTAACTTCATGACCAGTGTCACTATATCATAGTTAGTGCTACTTCTTCTGCCAATTAATGCATCAACATCTGAAAGGGTTGTCACATGAGCACTGCAGCCAACGAAAAGCTGCTGATTGGCTGCAGCGTTAAGATTTTGTCCATGACTGTTCTATTTGGAGGAGCTGTGCCAGTCTGAGTGGTATCATTTTTTTATCACCTCCCTGACCCAAGTGATAAGATGTTGTCCACTTCCTTATAGACTTATTCTAGTCTATAAAATGATCATCTATCTACTAGCTAGGTGATGATTGTGAGATCCGTGTGGGTCTCATCACTGAAAACCAACTATCGCCAAAACAAGACACTTATTCTCACTTTTCTTCCCTGGGGGACGACTGTGGCTATGCAGAGATGAGTTACATGGCCGTTTTCTCATGACACTTCATTCATTGTGTATGGGAGTGACAATCATATTGTCCTTCAACTTCTCCTGTGTGCGAGAAGAACCTAGTGATCGGTGGTTAGGTGGAAAGGATAGGTGATCATTTTTACTGGATACCGTTGAAAAAAATATTTTTGTACTGTAGAACTTGCTTGTTGAGTACTTTAGTCATGTCTGCACCCTTTTCACCCCTTAGTGACAGAGCCAATTTGGTACTGACCAAGCCAATTTTTACAATTCTGACCACTGTCACTTTATGAGGTTATAGTTCTGGAACGCTTCAACGGATCCCACTGATTCTGAGAATGTTTTTTCCTGACATATTGTACTTCATGTTATTGGTAACATTTCTGCTTGGGCGCACGGCAGAACTCGGAAGGGAACGAGCACCGTTTCACTTTTTCAATGCAGAATTGGCTGGAATTGAGATCGTACGCCATGTTGCGTTTGGAGAGCCCCTGATGTGCTTAAACAGTGGAAAACCCCCACAAGTGACACCATTTTGGAAACTAGACCCCTTAAGGAACTTATCTAGATGTGTGATGAGCACTTTGAATCCCCAAGTGCTTCACAGAAGTTTATAACGTAGAGCCGTGAAAATAAAAAAATCTAATTTTTTCCACAAAAATGATCTTTTCGCCCCAAAATTTTTAATTTCACAAGGATAACAGGAGAAATTAGACAACAAAAGTTATTGCGCAATTTGTCCTGAGTATGCAGATACCACATATGTGGGGGTAAACCACTGTTTGGGCGCACGACAGAACTCGGAAGGGAAGCAGCGCCGTTTGACTTTTTCAATGCAGAATTGGCTGGAATTGAGGTCAGACGCCATGTCACGTTTGGAGAACCCCTGATGTGCCTAAACAGTGGAAACCCCCCACAAATGACCACATTTTAGAAACTAGACCCCTTAAGGAACTTATTTAGATGTGTAGTGAGCACTTTGAACCCCCAAGGGCTTCACAGAAGTTTATAATGCAGAGCCATGAAAATAAAAAATCGTATTTTTTCCACAAAAAAAATCTTTTCGCCCCCCCCCCAGTTTTTATTTTCACAATGGTAACAGAAGAAATTTGACCACGAACATTGTTGTGCAATTTGTCCTGAGTACACTGATACCCCATATGTGGGGGTAAACCACTGTTTGGGAGCACGACAGAGCTCGGAAGGGAAGCAGTGCCGTTTGATTTTTTCAATGCAGATTTGGCTGGAATTAAGATCGGACGCCATGTCGCGTTTGGAGAGCCCCTGATGTGCCTAAACAGTGGAAAATCCCCACAAGTGACACCATTTTGGAAACTAGACCCTTAAGGAACTTTTATAGATGTGTGGTGAGCACTTTGAACCCCAAAGTGCTTCACAGAAATTTATAAAGCAGAGCCGTGAAAATAAAAAATCCTTTTTTTTCACAAAAATTATATTTTAGCCCCCAATTTTTTATTTTCCCAAGGGTAACAGGAGAAATTGGACCACAAAAGTTGTTGTTGAATTTGTCCTGAGTACGATGATGCCCCATATGTGGGAAAAAACTACTGTTTGGGCACACATCGGGGCTCGGAAGGGAAGTAGTAATGTTTTAGAATGCAGACTTGGAATGGAATGGTCTGAGGACTTCATGTTGCATTTGCAGAGCCCCTGATGTACCTAAACAGTAGAAACCCCCCACAAGTGACCCCATTTTGGAAACTAGACCCCCAAGGAGCTTATCTAGATGTGTGGTGAGCACTATGAACCCCCAACTACTTCACAGATGTTTATAACGTAGAGCATTGAAAATAAAAAATCATATTTTTTCCACAAAAATGATATTTTCACCCCCAAATTTTTACTTTCACAAGGGTAACAGGAGAAATTGAACCACAAAAGATATTGTGCAATTTGCCCTGAGTACTCTGATATCCCATATGTAAGGGGGGCCACTGTTTGGGCGCATGGTAGAGCTCGGAAGGGAAGGAGCGTCATTTTGGAATGCACACTTTGATAGAATGGTCTGCGGGCGCCATATTGTGTTTGCAGAGCCCCTGATGAGCCTAAACAGTAGAAACCCCCCACAAGTGACCCCATTTTGGAAACTACACCCCCCAAGGAACTTATCTAGATGTGTGGTGAGCACTTTGAATGCCCAAGTGCTTCACAGAAAGTTATGATGTAGAACCGTTAAAATAAAAAAAAAATGTCCACAAAAATGACTTTTTAGCCCTCAATTTTTTATTTTCCCAAGGGTAACAGGAGAAACTGGACCCCAAAAGTTGTTGTCCTATATGTCTTGAGTACGCTGATGCCCCATAGGTGGGGGTAAATCACTGTTTGGGTGCACGGCAGAGCTCAGAATGGAGGGAGCATCATTTGACTTTTTGAACTCAAAATTGGTTGGAATCAATGGTGGAGCCATGTTGCGTTTGGAGACCCCCTGATATACCTAAATAGTGGAAAAAACCCAATTGTAACTCCAACCCTAACCCCAACACACCCCTAACCCTAATCCCAACCATATCCATAATCCTAATCACAACCCTAACCCCAACACATCCCTAACCCTAACCATAGCCCTAATCACAACCCTAACCCCAACGCACCTCTCATCCCAACCCTAACCATAACCCCAATCAAAACCATAACACTAACACACCCCTAACACAAATCCCAACCATAACCATAACTCTAACCACAAACCTAACCCTAATCCCAGCCCTAATCCCAATACACCCCTAACCCTAACGTCAACCCTAACCATAACCCTAATCCCAAACCTAACCTTAATCCCAACCCTAACGCTAATCCCAACCCAACCCTAATCCCAACTCTAACCCTAACTTTAGCCCCAACCCTAGCACTAACCCTAACCCTAACTTTAGCCCAACTCACTTTAGCCCAACTGTAGCCCTAATTGGAAAATGGAAATAAATACATTTTCTTTATTTTATTATTTTTTTCCTAACTAAGCGGGTGATAAAGTGGGGGTTTATTTACTATCTTTTTTAGTTTAATCACTGTGATAGAGTCTATCACGGTGACCAAATTGAACCAATAGGAAAAATCTTCCTATTGTTGCCGGGTGCCGGCCGGCAGATCTTGGCGGGCGCACTGCGCATGCGCCCGTCAGTTTCTCCCAGAAGAAGCCAGAGGCACAGGTGTCATGGTTCCCAATGGCAAGGGAACGTAAGAAACATATAAGTAACGAACGAGCTCTCGGGTGATGGAAACTCGAGTTGACCGTGAGCTAAATCTACCACACAACTAACAGTAGCCAGGGAGCATACCTACGGCTTCCTATATGCCACGCGCCAGCCGGAGGACTAACTACGCCTGGTAGAGGAAGAAACAGACCTGGCTTACCTCTAGGGAAATACCCCAAAAGATGATAGCAGCCCCCCACATGTAATAACGGTGAATTAAGAGGAAAAGACATACACAGTATGAAAGTAGATTTAGCAAAGAGAGGTCCACTTACTAGATAGCAGAAGGATACAAAAGAGGACTTCACGGTCAACTGAAAACCCTTTCAAAAACCATCCTGAAATTACTTTAAGACTCCTGTGTCAACTCATGACACAGGAGTGGCAATTTCAGCCCGCAAGAGCTTCCAGCTACAGAGAATAACAAAACTGCAAACTGGACAAAAGGTACAAAACAAAAGGACAAAGTCCACTTAGCTGATCAGCAGACTAGTAGCAGGAACATGCAACCGAAGGCTCTGGTTACAATGATGACCGGCAAGGAAAAGACTGGAGAGCAAGGCTAAATAGGAAACTCCCAAACACTGATGGAAGCAGGTGAACAGAAGCAGCAAAGTGCAAACAAGTCACCAGTACCACCAGCAACCACCAGGGGAGCCCAAAAAGCGGATACACAACAGTACCCTCCCCTTAAGGAGGGGGCACCGAACCCTCACAAGAACCGCCAGGGCGATCTGGATGAGCCCTATGAAAGGCACGAACCAAATCCGAGGCATGAACATCAGAGGCAGTTACCCAAGAATTATCTTCCTGACCATAGCCTTTCCATTTAACCAGATATTGAAGTCTCCGTCTGGAAATACGGGAGTCCAAGATCTTCTCTACGACGTACTCCAATTCACCCTCCACCAGCACAGGAGCAGGAGGTTCAGTAGAAGGAACCACCGGTACCTCATATCTCCGCAACAACGACCGATGGAACACATTATGGATAGCGAAAGATGCCGGGAGGTCCAAACGAAAGGAAACAGGGTTAAGAATCTCCAAAATCCTATAAGGACCGATGAACCGAGGCTTAAATTTGGGAGAAGAAACCCTCATAGGGACAAAACGGGAAGACAACCACACCAAGTCCCCAACGCGAAGGTGGGGACCAACACGACGACGACGGTTAGCAAACTGCTGAGTCCTCTCCTGGGACAATTCCAAATTATCCACCACTTGTCCCCAAATCCGATGCAACCGATCCACCACCGCATCCACTCCAGGACAATCCGAAGATTCAACCTGACCAGATGAAAAACGCGGATGAAACCCTGAATTGCAAAAGAAAGGAGAAACCAAAGTGGAAGAACTAGCCCGATTATTAAGAGCAAACTCCGCCAACGGCAGAAAGGCAACCCAATCATCCTGATCCGCAGACACAAAACACCTCAAATAAGTCTCCAAAGTTTGATTAGTTCGCTCCGTCTGGCCATTGGTCTGAGGATGGAATGCAGATGAAAAGGACAAATCAATGCCCAACCTGGCACAGACTGCCCGCCAAAATCTAGACACGAACTGGGTACCCCTGTCAGAAACGATGTTTTCCGGAATACCATGCAAGCGAACCACATTTTGAAAAAACAGAGGGACCAACTCAGATGAGGAAGGCAACTTAGGCAATGGCACCAAATGAACCATTTTAGAAAAACGGTCACACACCACCCAGATGACAGACATCTTCTGAGAAACAGGGAGATCCGAGATAAAGTCCATAGAGATGTGCGTCCAAGGCCTCTTCGGAATAGGCAAGGGCAACAACAACCCACTAGCCCTAGAACAACAAGGCTTGGCCCGAGCACACACATCGCAAGACTGCACAAAAACACGCACATCTCGAGACAGGGAAGGCCACCAGAAGGATCTAGCCACCAAATCTCTGGTGCCAAAAATTCCCGGATGACCTGCCAGAGTAGAAGAATGAACTTCCGAGATGACTCTAGTGGTCCACTCGTCAGGAACAAACAGTCTACCAGACGGACAACGATCAGGTCTATCCGCCTGAAATTCTTGCAAAGCACGTCGCAAATCTGGAGAGACAGCAGACAAAACCACTCCATCCTTAAGGACACCAGCAGGTTCAGAATTCCCAGGAGAGTCAAGCTCAAAACTCCTAGAAAGAGCATCTGCTTTCACATTCCTAGAACCCGGTAAGTACGAGACCACAAAATTAAACCGGGAAAAGAACAACGACCAACGTGCCTGTCTAGGATTCAGGCGCCTGGCAGACTCCAAATAAATTAAATTCTTGTGATCAGTCAAAACTACCACCTGATGTCTGGCACCCTCAAGCCAATGACGCCACTCCTCAAATGCCCACTTCATGGCCAAAAGCTCCCGATTACCAACATCATAGTTTCGCTCGGCAGCCGAAAATTTTCGCGAAAAGAATGCACAAGGTCTCATCACTGAGCAGTCGGAACTTTTCTGTGACAAAACCGCCCCCGCTCCGATCTCGGAAGCATCGACCTCAACCTGAAAGGGAAGAGAAACATCAGGCTGGCGCAACACAGGGGCAGACAAAAAGCGGCGCTTAAGCTCCCGAAAGGCCTCCACGGCAGCAGGGGACCAATTGGCAACATCAGCACCCTTTTTAGTCAAATCCGTCAGAGGTTTAGCAACGCCAGAAAAACCAGCTATAAATCGACGATAAAAATTAGCAAAGCCCAAGAATTTCTGGAGACTCTTCAGAGAAGTAGGCTGCGTCCAGTCGTAAATAGCCCGAACCTTGACAGGGTCCATCTCAATAGAAGAAGGGGAAAAAATATACCCCAAAAATGAAATTTTTTGAACCCCAAAAACACACTTTGAACCCTTTACACACAAAGAATTCTCCCGCAAAACCTGAAAAACCCTCCTGACCTGCTGAACATGAGACTCCCAGTCATCAGAAAAAATCAAAATATCATCCAAGTACACAATCATAAATTTATCCAAATATTCACGGAAAATATCATGCATTAAGGACTGAAAGACAGAAGGTGCATTAGAAAGGCCGAAAGGCATTACCAAATACTCAAAATGGCCCTCAGGCGTATTAAATGCGGTCTTCCACTCATCCCCCTTCTTAATTCGCACCAAATTATACGCCCCACGAAGATCAATCTTAGAGAACCACTTAGCCCCCCTTATGCGAGCAAACAAATCAGTCAGCAAAGGCAACGGATACTGATATTTGACTGTAATTTTATTCAGGAGACGATAATCAATACAAGGCCTCAGAGAGCCATCCTTTTTAGAGACAAAGAAAAAACCAGCTCCTAAAGGAGATGAAGAAGGACGAATGTGTCCCTTTTCCAGGGACTCCTTAATATACTCGCGCATAGCAGCATGTTCAGGTACAGATAGGTTAAACAAACGACCCTTTGGAAATTTACTGCCAGGAATCAGATCTATGGCGCAATCACAATCCCTGTGAGGAGGGAGTGAACCAATCTTAGGCTCTTCAAAAATATCACGATAATCAGACAAAAATGCCGGAATCTCAGATGGAATAGATGACGAAATAGACACCATAGGAGTGTCCCCATGAGCCCCCCGACATCCCCAGCTTAACACAGACATAGCCTTCCAGTCAAGGACTGGGTTATGAGACTGTAACCATGGTAATCCAAGCGCCAAAACATCATGTAAATTGTACAACACAAGGAAGCGAATCACCTCCTGATGGTCTGGAGTCATACGCATAGTCACTTGCGTCCAGAACTGTGGTTTATTACAAGCCAAAGGTGTAGAATCAATACCCTTCAGAGGTATAGGGACTTCCAGAGGCTCTAAATCAAACCCACAGTGCCTGGCAAAGGACCAGTCCATAAGACTCAGAGCGGCGCCAGAGTCCACATAGGCATCCACGGTAATAACTGATAATGAACAAATCAAGGTTACAGACAAAATAAATTTGGACTGTAAAGTGCCAATTGAAATGGACTTGTCAACCTTCCTAGTACGCTTACAGCATGCTGATATAACATGAGCAGAATCACCACAATAGAAGCATAACCCATTTTTACGCCTATAATTCTGCCGCTCGCTTCTGGACATAACTCTGTCACATTGCATTTTCTCTGGCGTCTCTTCAGAAGATACCGCCAAATGGTGCACGGGTTTGCGCTCCCGCAAACGCCGATCAATCTGAATTGCCATTGTCATGGACTCATTCAGACCTGTAGGCGCAGGGAACCCGACCATAACATCTTTAACGGCATCAGAAAGGCCCTCTCTGAAATTTGCCGCTAAGGCGCACTCATTCCACTGAGTAAGCACAGACCACCTACGAAATTTTTGGCAGTATATCTCCGCTTCATCTTGCCCTTGAGATAGGGCTATCAAAGCTTTTTCAGCTTGAATCTCCAAATTAGGTTCCTCATAAAGCAACCCTAAAGCCAGGAAAAACGCATCCACATTGAGCAACGCAGGATCCCCTGGTGCCAATGAAAATGCCCAATTTTGAGGGTCACCTCTCAGCAAAGAGATTACAATCTTAACCTGCTGGACAGGATCTCCTGAGGAGTGAGGTCTGAGAGAAAGGAATAATTTACAATTATATTTGAAATTCAAAAACCGAGATCTATCTCCGGAAAACACCTCTGGTGTAGGAATTTTAGGTTCAGAAATAGGAGTATGCATAACAAAATCTTGTAAATTTTGAACCTTCGTAGCAAGATTATTTAAACCTGCAGCCAAACTCTGAGGATCCATCTTTAAACAGGTGAGCTCAGAGCCATTCAAGGATTAGAAGGAGAGAAAGGCAAAGGCTGTAATTAGAGCTGAAATACAACTGATCCAACTATGGAGCAAACATAGGAAAAAAAAAAAAAATCTACAGACTTCTTTTTTCTCTCCTTTCTTCTGCCAATAAGTTTAACACAGGCCGGTCATACTGTCATGGTTCCCAATGGCAAGGGAACGTAAGAAACATATAAGTAATGAACGAGCTCTCGGGTGATGGAAACTCGAGTTGACCGTGAGCTAAATCTACCACACAACTAACAGTAGCCAGGGAGCATACCTACGGCTTCCTAAATGCCACGCGCCAGCCGGAGGACTAACTACGCCTGGTAGAGGAAGAAACAGACCTGGCTTACCTCTAGGGAAATACCCCAAAAGATGATAGCAGCCCCCCACATGTAATAACGGTGAATTAAGAGGAAAAGACATACACAGTATGAAAGTAGATTTAGCAAAGAGAGGTCCACTTACTAGATAGCAGAAGGATACAAAAGAGGACTTCACGGTCAACTGAAAACCCTTTCAAAAACCATCCTGAAATTACTTTAAGACTCCTGTGTCAACTCATGACACAGGAGTGGCAATTTCAGCCCGCAAGAGCTTCCAGCTACAGAGAATAACAAAACTGCAAACTGGACAAAAGGTACAAAACAAAAGGACAAAGTCCACTTAGCTGATCAGCAGACTAGTAGCAGGAACATGCAACCGAAGGCTCTGGTTACAATGATGACCGGCAAGGAAAAGACTGGAGAGCAAGGCTAAATAGGAAACTCCCAAACACTGATGGAAGCAGGTGAACAGAAGCAGCAAAGTGCAAACAAGTCACCAGTACCACCAGCAACCACCAGGGGAGCCCAAAAAGCGGATACACAACACACAGGGGACTTCAGGGGGCCATGGAGGGACAACGCAGGTACGGGGGGGGGATCGGGGACTCTATTTCTCTCTCCTCTGATGTGCGATCACATCAGAAGAGAGAGAAATTAAATGGCACATCAGACTTTTTTTTTTGCGGCCGCCGTTACACGTTTAGTAACTGCTATCACAAAACAGGGGTCGGTAAAAACTTGGCAGATGAGACCCCGAGATCTGCCGGATGCCGGCCGGCAGATCCGGCACACTGCCCATGCGCCCGCCATTTTCTTCCCGGAAGAAGATGGCGGCACCCATGGAGGAATGCACGAGGGCCAAGGAGCATCGGGAAGTGCCGAAGGGGATCGGGGACCCTATTTCTCTGTCTTCTGATGTGCGATCACATTGGAGGACAAAGAAATAAAATGGCAAATCGTGCTTTTTTTTTGCGGTCGCCAGTAAACGGTTAATTACCGGTGATCGCAAACCTGGGGGTTGGTAAAAACCAAACCGAATCATGTTCTCTGGGGTTTCGGCTACCCCCGGCAGCCGAGACCCCAGAGAAAATCCGGCTCTGGGGGGCGCTATACACTTTTTCCACAGCGCCGTTAATTTACAGTGCTGTGATTTAAGTATCCTTAACTACCGCCGTTAAAAGGCGTATCAGGGGTCGTTAAGGGGTTAATCATCCGCTGTTCCACTCACATCCTGACTCTCCAAATCATACAGGGTCTTATGTTTGAACTAGAACTCAGTATCTATGAGACCCTCAATGTGACTCCCATAGGAATGTACACAGACACTGACTTACGGTCCTCAGAGAAAACACTGTATGATTCGAAGAATCAAAGTGTGGGTTACATATAGTGCCTTGAAAAAGTATTCATAGCCCATGAACTTTTTCAGATATTGTCATGTTATACCTACAAACTTAATATAAATTTATTTCACTGGGATTTTATGTGATTTATAAAACACAAAGTACCAAGTATTTGTGAAGTGTAAAAAAAATTATTCATAGTTTTTAAAATATTTAAATAATATAAATGTGATAATTGTGACTTGCATTTGTATTCAACCCCCTGTAGTCAGATACCCATAAATAAAATCTTAAGTGACCAATTGCCTCTAGAAGTCGTACAATTAGTAAATTGAGTCCACCTATGTGCAATTTATTCTAAGTACAACTACAGCTGTTCTGTGAAGGCCTCAGAGGTTTGTTTGAAAACATTAGGGATTAAAAAGCATCATAATAACCATGGAACATACCAGACACGTCATGGATAAAGTTGTAGAGTAGAGTAAAGCAGGGTTAGGTTATGAAAAATAGCCCAAGCTCTATAAATCTCACAGAGCACTGTTCAATCCACAATCCAAAAATGGAAGGAGTATTGTGCAACTGATAAACTCATCAAGACTTGGCAGTCCACTTAAAATGACATCCAAAGCAAGAAGACCATTAATTAGAGAAGCAGTCAATAGGCAGATGGTCACTCTAGAGGAGCTGCACTGATCCACAGCTTAGGTGGCCAAATCTGTCCACAGGACTACTATTAGTTGTATACTCCATAAATCTGATCTTTAAGGAAGAATGTCAAGAAGACAGCCAGTTTTGAAAACGGGCCAAAAGAAGTCTCATTTGAAGTTTGCAAAAAGCCTTATAGGGGACACAGCTAGCATGTGAAAGAAAGTGCTCTGGTCAGATCAGAGCAAAGTGGAACTTTTGGGGCTAAATGTGTGCAATGTGTGCCGGAAAACTGACACCGCACATCACCCTGATAATACAATCCCACCATCAAACAAGGTGGTGGCAGCATCTTGCTCTAGGTATGCTTTTCTCCAGAAGGAACAGTGAAGCTGGTCAGAGTTAATGGGAGGATGGATGGAGTTAATTTCAGGGCAATCATAGAGGAAAACCTGTTAAAGACTGCAAAAGACTTGACACGTGGGCATAGGTTCACTTTCCAGTGGGACAATGACCCTAAACATACTGCCAGAGCTGCAATCGAACAGTGTAGGTCAAAGAATAATCATGTGTGTGAATGGCCCAGTCACAGTCCAGACCTAAATCCCATTGAGAATCTGTGGGTAGACTTGTAAATTGCTATTCACAGACGCCTCCATCCAATCTCATTGAGCTAGAGCGAGTGTACAAAGAGGAATGGGCACAAATGTCACCTCTAGATGAACAAAGCTGGTAGAGACAGATCCCCAAAAGACTTGCAGCAGTAATTGCAGCGATAGGTGGTCCTACAAAGAATTATCTCAGGGGGTCTGTATAAAAATACACATCACAATTTTCAGTTTTATATTTTTAAAATATTTAGAAAACCAATTATAATTTTCTTTATACTTCATAAATACTTGCTACTTTGTGTCGGCGCATCACATAAAATCCCAATAAAATACATATTAGTTAGTGGAAATAAAGTGAAAAAATGTGGAAAAGTTCAATGTGTGAATACGTTTTCAAGGCAATGTAAAGCAGCAGAGGTACAACAGAGCAGGTAATTTATAAAGGAACCAATCATTAAGCAAATTAGCATCACTAATATTTACCGTAGGGGCATTACTATATGACCATACAAGAGCAATTTTTCTGAGGTGCCAGAGAAAAAAGTACATTTTACAATCTGAAATGCGTCGGCATTTTTTGTGTTACATAGAAAGAATGAAGATTTTATGAACTGAAGTTCAGAACGGTCTCAGGTCTTGGCTTTCATAGTCCGCAGCCTGAACTTATCACACACCTGTAAAGTTCATACGCCTTTGATTTCATACAAGATCTGCGAGGAAAAACCTTGCTGCATTTTACTTTTAGCAGATGCTAAATTATGGAGTTTTGCTTCTACGAGAGAATATGGTGCCAAGCATAATATGGACCCATAATGTGTTGCTGCACAGGCTCCATGTACACTTTCCTGTATGCGTGAGGCCGAGCAATTTCCTAATATCTCGTTATTATCAAAATCACCTACATTACCCACCATTCCAGTAGTGCAGCAAAGCAGCCACCAAAACTTCAGAACTAATGAACAGCAGAAATACTACAGCCGGTATCTGCCGCCCTGAAAGCTGCCGGTATATAAAATTCACAGTAGACTTCTTAAATTATTAGGACATTTCTGCTGATAAAGCGAGCAGAGCTAATGCTCAACCGACTTGGAGCTGAGCTGCACTTCTCGGAACCGGCCTTTAATCAATGTACGGAGAAGTGGTGGTGATCCCTTCCATAAACCGTTTACATCCAGAGCTGATAACAGCTGATCGGTGGTCATCGAACCCTCAGTGACCTGATATGGAAAATTTATCCTAGGAAAGGTCATCAGTCTCTCATTAGTGGACAACCCCTATAATGTTATGGATAAGATTTGGCCTCCATAGTCCAGTATAACAGAGTGCATGCTGCACTGTACATAAAACACTTAATTGCCAACTCTCATGAAATATTTTGAGGTTCTCAGAAAAAGAGAAGACTTCACCAAAAAAGATCTATCCAGGGAAGATCATCAGTCTCTTATGGTATTAGTGGCAACACCTTTAATGACTGTTAGTAATGGGTGGGATTTGGACACCATAGTCCAGTGTGGCCAAATCCCACAGAGTGCATACTGTACTGAACACATGATTGCCAATTCTGCTGGAACCTTTGGGAGGTTCTCAGAAAAAGCGAAGACCTCCTAGAAAAGATCTATCGTAGGAAAGACATCAGTCTCTTATTAGTGGACAAGCCTTTTCTTTGACAGTAAGTTATGGATGGGATTTGGCATTAATAGTCCAGTGTAACAGAGTACATACTGTACTGAACACGTGATTGCCAACTCTGCTGAAATTTTTGAGAGGTTCTCAGAAAAAGGGAAGTCCTCCTAGAAAAGATCTATCCAGGAAGGGTCTTCATTCTCTTATTAGTGGACAAGCCTTTTCTTTGACAGTAAGTTATGGGTGGGATTTGACCATGATGGCACATCCTTATGACTTTATCCTTAGGCCTCACAGATCAATATTTTCCAGTGTGATGAATGCCCTGAATTGCTTCATCTGTCTGGTGAGACTTTTTCTTTAACTTTCAGTAACAGCTTCCTTGCCCAAGGAATATGCCTCCATCTTTTACTTTCCTCCCACATAAATTCTTGTAATTGGCATAAAATGAAGGTTCAGAATTGCATTTCCCATCGTACAAGCTCCGAGAATTAAATTTTTTTTACTTTAAGTTATTTCATACATGGCATACGACACCGCGTCTTAAAATAGCTGCCATGGTGCCGCCCAAGCGAGCAGATCACACCACCAAACTCAATTATTTCTTCTCTACAATGTCACCCTTGTACTACGGGCTTACATGTTGCCTTTCTTTCCTGTGTGTTATATAGTAGAAGCGGCGGTGTCACCCTTGTGACCCTCGATTATTTGCTTGTGTACCTGTTATGTTGCCTGCGTGGCTGCAGAGCCAGTAAGCAGCTCTCCAGCTATAAAACACAAGGTCTGAGATTGGTCAAACTGTGCTGAGGTTTTAGCTCCGAGCAAAAATGAGAAATTTTAATTTAGAGGGTTGAAACAGATGTGAGTAGGTTGTTCGAGTGTTACCCCATGCCGGGATTTAAGCTTTTGTTAAAGCTGAAGCAGAAAAATCTCCCCATATGACTGCCCCTACCTTCCATGCTACGGTGCACATTGTCGGAGATTTCCTACCCTGTTCAACACAACCTTTGTTTCCAGGCCAAATTATGTTATTTGCCTCCAGATTAAAATCCGAAATATACACAATTTTATGAATATCATAATTCGACAACTTCTTCTTCAGCATTACCTAATGCTACATAATTTTCCATGGAACAAACGGGGAATAGAAAGGACCAATTTATCAAGTGTGACAACCATCGTCATTGATACAACTAAACACAATGTGCACGTGTGGTAAAGTAGATGAGTGTAGGTATTAATCTGCTCCTACTTTTGCTTGCAATCATTCAATGGGGACCACAAAAACTGCTCAATAGATGATATGGGTCCATTGGATAGGAGCATATGATGACTAGGTGCATGATGGCACAGAATAAGCTATGTCTTCAGAGCTTAATACTCAAGTCAAGGGTGCATGCCCCATGTACCAAGGTGGCAGCAAAGCCTTGAGGTGGGAAGCCTCCTCACCTCCACACAATTATGGATCTCTGTATTATTTAGCTTCCCACTGTTTTACACATAGCGTCAGCCTTCAGCACCATACTGTCTCCAGTCTTCTGCTGTCTGGAGCCTACACCTTTCATAATGACACTCAAGCATGTTGGAGTCTCCAACTTCGCCCACTACTTTCCCTATTCAGATAGTTTCTGGTAACTCTCAGGTATTTTGCTGCTGTTCCAGATCTGTACCATTAGCGCAATCATAGTGCTACGTCCCCTGTACCGGCCATCAAACCTCTGAAGGCTATCAATGTAGGATCTCAAGCAGACCACTTCAGTGATATCAGATCAGGAGTCTCCCTCTCCATCCTCTTCGGACTTTCTCAGCAGCAGATTTCTAGGTACGCTAAGACCACTGCAGTTCTTCTGACGTTCCTTTTCTTGTTATAGGTTTTTAGGATAACCTCTGTGTATATGTCCTATAAGGCCATAAGAACATCATTATGAAGGGAAGTCCCCAGAGTGAAGTCCTTCTCTATCAAGGGGTTTTTCTGTGGCTTACTTTTTACTTCAACCACATTATTGAAAGTGACAACTTTCTAATGTCAAGGAAAAACTGTATAAAGGACAAAGTGCAGTCACATAGGTTGATACCCTATATAAGGGAGATAAAAGAATAGATCTTTCAACTTACCTGGAGAAGTTGTGAAAGGCACAACTCCTAGGTAGATGTATAGTGTCAGCTGCTGCTGCCCAGTAGCTGGGGATGAGATCCACCAGATTTCTTAGACTAGAGTGAACAATTCACATTATAGCGCTGTGCTGCTGGAAAGAAAGTGTTTGGCCAATGGTAAGAAAAATGTTTTTTATTTCCACAACACTTTTCAAAGCCAAACCAGCTTCTATTCAAGTGGAAAAAAAATTATCTACAATTGGCCAAATATTTTCCCTCGAGCAATGCAACCTTATAATATGACTCTCTTTCTAATGTACTTTTTTCCCCGATATGGTTCATTTGTGGTAGTTTTGAGACCAGTTATATGACCGCTTAGCTATATTTCCATTCAGTACATGATCTTCTCTTGATAGCAGCCTCCAACACTGTACATGTCACATACATGAAAACGTAAAAAAAATGTTTAAGATAGCTCATGCACCAGAATAGGTTGAGGTGTGTACAGAGGAAGATGTATGTGACAGAGCATTCCAGGGTGTACTTGGTGGGTATTATTGTAGTGTCGAAGGAGTGCTAGGCAGGCATGTATAGTGTTTTTTTAAGAACTAGGTATAGCAAATCTGTCAACTCAAAATAGGCTTCCATGGGCAGACTTGATACAAGCCATTCCTCTTATAAGGTCACAAGGTCTCACTGGTATTCATCCTTCACACCTGTAGAGGGATGTGGCCATCGCTGCAAAGGTACAGGTGTAATGTCCTACTCAATGTGCGCACAGAATATAATAGATATGTCGTGCCCGGGTTCTGCTTTTCTATCATCCATCTGTAAGAAATCACATTACCTTTTCTGACTTGAAGGCATAGCTTGCCGGTTCTCCTTTGCATATTCTGTTAGGCAACGGAAACCCAGACACCATTTATTAGAAGTCTTGTGCAGGCGATGTGCGCGGTGTAGGATTAGCAGCACAGTGTAGATGTGTGCGGTGTAGGATTAGCAGCACAGTGTAGATGTGTGCGGTGTAGGATTAGCAGCACAGTGTAGATGTGTGTGGTGTAGGATTAGCAGCACAGTGTAGATGTGTGCGGTGTAGGATTAGTAGCACAGTGTAGATGTGTGCGGTGTAGGATTAGCAGCACAGTGTAGATGTGTGCGGTGTAGGATTAGCAGCACAGTGTAGATGTGTGCGGTGTAGGATTAGCAGCACAGTGTAGATGTGTGTGGTGTAGGATTAGCAGCACAGTGTAGATGTGCACGGTGTAGGATTAGCAGCACAGTGTAGATGTGTGCGGTGTAGGATTAGTAGCACAGTGTAGATGTGCACGGTGTAGGATTAGCAGCACTGTGTAGATGTGTGCGGTGGAGGATTAGCAGCACAGTGTAGATGTGTGCGGTGTAGGATTAGTAGCACAGTGTAGATGTGCGCGGTGTAGGATTAGCAGCAGAGTGTAGATGTGTGCGGTGTAGGATTAGCAGCACAGTGTAGATGTGCACGGTGTAGGATTAGCAGCACAGTGTAGATGTGTGCGGTGTAGGATTAGTAGCACAGTGTAGATGTGTGCGGTGTAGGATTAGCAGCACAGTGTAGATGTGTGCTGTGTAGGATTAGCAGCACAGTGTAGATGTGCGCGGTGTATTAGCAGCACAGTGTAGATGTGCACGGTGTAGGATTAGCAGCACAGTGTAGATGTGTGCGGTGTAGGATTAGCAGCACAGTGTAGATGTGTGCGGTGTAGGATTAGCAGCACAGTATAGATGAGCGCGGTGTAGGATTAGCAGCACAGTGTAGATGTGTGCGGTGTAGGATTAGCAGTACAGTGTAGATGTGTGCGGTGTAGGATTAGCAGCACAGTATAGATGAGCGCGGTGTAGGATTAGCAGCACAGTGTAGATGTGTGCAGTGGAGGATGAGCAGCACAGTGTAGATGTGTGCGGTGTAGGATTAGCAGCACAGTGTAGATGTGTGCGGTGGAGGATTATCAGCACAGTGTAGATGTGTGCGGTGTAGGATTAGCAGCACAGTGTAGATGTGTGCAGTGGAGGATTAGCAGCACAGTGTAGATGTGTGCGGTGTAGGATTAGCAGCACAGTGTAGATGTGTGCGGTGTAGGATTAGCAGCACAGTGTAGATGTGTGCGGTGGAGGATTAGCAGCACCGTGTAGATGTACGCGATGTAGGATTAGCAGCACAGTGTACATGTGTGCGGTGTAGGATTAGCAGCACAGTGTAGATGTGTGCGGTGTAGGATTATCAGCTGTTGTGAATTCTGCTCTTGGGCTCCCTCCGGTGGTTGTTGGTGGTAGTGCAGTTGTCTTGGGGTTGTAATCCAGGGCAGGTGTTTCTGCTGATTGCAGCTCTACTAGGTATTTAGGTTTGCAGGATCCATGAGTCCTTGCCAGTTGTCCATTGTTCTTGGAGGGATTGCATCTCTCTCTGGTTCCTCATGCCCTGCTGCCAATTCAGCTAAGATAAGTGTCTGGTTTTTTGTCTCTGTGCACACATGCAGTGTGCTTTGCAATTCAGTGCAATTCATTGTGTTTTTGTCCAGCTTAGACTTTGTTTGCATTTTTCAGTCATGCTGGATTCTCAGGAGATGCAGATATACTTTCTATGTCTTTAGTTGGATGTAGAATATTTGTATTATCTGCTGTGGATATTTTTAGGATTTTAATACTGACCGCTTAGAATTCTGTCCTATCCTTTTCTATTTAGCTAGAAGTGCCTCTTTTGCTAAATCCTGTTTTTCTGCCTGCGTGTGTCTTTCCTCTTATACTCACAGTCAATATTTGTGGGGGGCTGCCTATCCTTTGGGGTTCTGCTCTGAGGCAAGATAGAATTCCCATTTCAACCTATAGGGGTATTTAGTCCTCCGGCTGTGTCGAGGTGTCTAGGACGTGTTAGGTACATCCCACGGCTACTTCTAGTGTTAGTTTAGGGTTTGCGGTCAGTACAGGTACCACATACTCCTGAGAAAGTCTCTCATGCGGCTCCAAGGTCACCGGATCATAACAGTACAACTGGCCAACAATGAGTTAAATGCATCTCAGAAGAAGGGAAGAAAGAGCCATTTTTTTCTGTAGCCTGCTTTGTCTTTTCTTCCCTCTTTTCCTCTGGGTGACTGAGGAGTCTTGTGCTAGCATGGATGTTCAGGGATTAGTTTCTCGTGTAGACCAGCTTGCTGCTAGGGTACAGGGTATTTCTGATTATATTGTTCAGACTCCGCTTTTAGAGCCTAGGATTCCTACTCCTGATTTGTTTTTTGGGGACAAGTCCAAATTTTTGAGTTTTAAAAACAACTGTAAACTGTTTTTTGCTCTGAAGCCTCGTTCCTCTGGTGATCCCATTCAGCAGGTTAAAACTGTCATCTCCCTGCTGCGTTGGGACCCTCAGGATTTCCCTGGAATCTGGGAATCCGGCTTTGCTTAATGTAGATGCCTTTTTTCAGGCTCTAGGATTATTATATGATGAACCAAATTCTGTGGATCAAGCGGAGAAGACCTTGTTGGCCCTGTCTCAGGGTCAAGAAGTAGCAGAATTGTATTGCCAGAAATTTAGAAAATGGTCTGTGCTGACTAAATGGAATGAGGATGCTTTGGTGGCAATTTTCAGAAAGGGTCTTTCTGAATCTGTTAAAGATGTTATGGTGGGGTTTCCCATGCCTGTTGGTTTGAGTGATTCTATGTCTCTGGCCATTCAGATTGATCGGCGCTTGCGGGAGCGCAGAACTGTGCGCGCTGTGGCGTTGTCCTCAGAGCAGATGCCTGAGCCTATGCAGTGTGATAGGATTCTGTCTAGAACGGAACGACAAGGATTCAGACGTCAGAATAGGTTGTGTTTTTATTGTGGCGATGCTTCTCATGTCATTTCAGTCTGCCCAAAGCGTACAAAGAGAATCGCTAGTTCAGTTACCATCGGAACTGTACAACCTAAATTTCTGTTATCTGTGACCTTGATCTGCTCATTGTCGTCATTTTCTGTCATGGCGTTTGTGGATTCAGGCGCCGCTTTGAACTTAATGGACTTTGAATTTGCCAGGCGTTGTGGTTTCCCCTTGCAGTCTTTGCAGAACCCTATTCCTTTAAGGGGCATTGATGCTACACCTTTGGCTAAAAATAAACCCCAGTTTTGGACACAGGTGACCATGTGCATGGCGCCAGCCCATCAGGAAGATTGTCGTTTTCTGGTGTTGCATAATTTGCATGATGCTATTGTGCTGGGTTTTCCATGGTTGCAGATACATAATCCTGTGTTGGATTGGAAGTCTATGTCTGTGAATAGTTGGGGTTGTCAGGGGGTTCATAATGACCTTCCTGTGATGTCAATCTCCTCTTCCTCCTCTTCTGAAGTTCCAGAGTTTTTGTCTGATTTTCAGGATGTATTCGATGAGCCCAAGTCCAATTCCCTTCCACCGCATAGGGACTGTGATTGTGCTATTGACTTGATTCCAGGCTGTAAGTTTCCTAAGGGCCGACTTTTCAACCTGTCTGTGCCTGAACATACCGCCATGCGGAGTTATGTTATGGAGTCTTTGGAGAAAGGGCATATTCGGCCATCTTCTTCACCGTTGGGAGCGGGATTTTTTTTTGTTGCTAAGAAGGATGGCTCCTTGAGACCCTGTATTGATTATCGCCTCTTGAATAAGATCACGGTCAAGTTTCAATACCCTTTACCTTTGCTTTCCGATTTGTTTGCCAGGATTAAGGAGGCTAGTTGGTTTACTAAAATTGACCTTCGGGGGGCATATAATCTTGTTTGTATTAAGCAGGGTGACGAATGGAAAACTGCGTTTAATACGCCCGAAGGCCATTTTGAATACCTTGTGATGCCATTCGGGCTCTCTAATGCTCCATCTGTTTTTCAGTCCTTCATGCATGATATCTTCCGGAATTATCTTGATAAATTCATGATTGTATATTTGGATGACATCTTAATTTTTTCCGATGATTGGGAGTCTCATGTGAAACAGGTCCGGATGGTATTTTAGATCCTTCGTGATAATGCTTTGTTTGTGAAGGGGTCTAAGTGTCTCTTTGGAGTGCAGAAGGTTTCTTTTTTGGGCTTCATTTTTTCTCCCTCATCTATAGAGATGGATCCGGTTAAGGTTCAGGCCATTCATGATTGGATTCAGCCCACATCCATGAAGAGCCTTCAGAAATTTTTGGGCTTTGCTAATTTTTATCGCCGTTTCATTGCTAACTTCTCCAGTGTGGTTAAACCCCTGACCGATTTGACGAAGAAAGGCGCTGATGTAACGAATTGGTCCTCTGTGGCTGTCTCTGCCTTTCAGGAGCTTAAACGCCGATTTACTTCTGCCCCGGTGTTGCGTCAGCCAGATGTTTCTCTTCCGTTTCAGGTTGAGGTTGACGCTTCTGAGATTGGGGCAGGGGCCGTTTTGTCTCAGAGGAATTTTGATGGTTCCTTGATGAAACCGTGTGCCTTCTTTTCCCGTAAGTTTTCGCCTACTGAACGCAATTATGATGTCGGCAATCGGGAGTTGTTGGCTATGAAGTGGGCGTTTGAGGAATGGCGACATTGGCTTGAGGGAGCCAAGCACCGTATTGTGGTCTTGACCGATCATAAAAATCTGATTTACCTCGAATCTGCCAAACGGCTGAATCCTAGACAGGCTCGATGGTCCCTGTTTTTCTCCCGTTTTGATTTTGTGGTCTCGTATCTTCCGGGTTCTAAGAATATTAAGGCTGATGCCCTCTCTAAGAGTTTTTTGCCTGATTCTCCTGAGGTACTTGAGCCGGTCGGCATTCTGAAGGAAGGGGTGGTCCTTTCTGCCATTTCCACTGATTTGCGATGGGTTCTGCAGGAATTTCAGGCTGACAAACCTGACCGCTGTCCAGTGGGGAAACTGTTTGTTCCTGATAGATGGACTAGTAGAGTGATTTCTGAGGTTCATTGTTCAGTGTTGGCTGGCCATCCTGGTATTTTTGGTACCAGAGATTTGGTTGGTAGGTCCTTTTGGTGGCCTTCTTTGTCGCGTGATGTGTGTTCTTTTGTGCAGTCCTGTGGGACTTGTGCGCGGGCCAAGCCTTGTTGTTCCCGTGCTAGTGGGTTGCTTTTGCCTTTGCCGGTCCCTGAGAGGCACTGGACGCATATTTCTATGGATTTTATTTCGGATCTTCCGGTTTCCCAGAGGATGTCGGTTATCTGCGTGGTTTGTGACTGGTCTTCTAAGATGGTTCATTTGGTGCCTTTGCCTAAATTGCCTTCCTCTTCTGATTTGGTTCCGTTGTTTTTTCAGCATGTGGTTCGTTTGCATGGTATTCCGGAGAATATTGTGTCCGACAGAGGTTCCCAGTTTGTTTCTAGGTTTTGGCGGGCCTTTTGTGCTAGGCTGGGCATTGGTTTGTCTTTTTCTTCCGCATTTCATCCTCAGACAAATGGCCAGACCGAGCGAACTAATCAGACTTTGGAAACTTATTTGAGATGCTTTGTGTCTGCTGATCAGGATGATTGGGTGGCTTTCTTGCCATTGGCCGAGTTTGCCCTTAATAATCGGGCTAGTTCGGATACCTTGGTTTCGCCCTTCTTTTGTAATTTTGGTTTTCATCCTCGTTTTTCTTCGGGCAAGTTGAGCCTTCTGATTGTCCTGGTGTGGATTCTGTGGTTGATAGGTTGCAGCAGATTTGGGCTCATGTGGTGGACAATTTGGTGTTGTCTCAGGAGGAGGCTCAGCGTTTTGCTAACCGTCGTCGATGTATTGGTTCCCGGCTTCGGGTTGGGGATTTGGTCTGGTTGTCTTCCCGTCATGTTCCTATGAAGGTTTCTTCCCCTAAGTTTAAGCCTCGGTTTATTGGTCCTTATAGGATTTCTGAGATTATCAATCCGGTGTCTTTTCGTTTGGCCCTTCCGGCCTCTTTTGCCATCCATAATGTTTTCCATAGATCTTTATTGCGGAAATATGTGGTGCCCATTGTTCCCTCTGTTGATCCTCCTGCTCCTGTGTTGGTTGATGGGGAGTTGGAGTATGTGGTTGAGAAGATTTTGGATTCTCGCTTTTCGAGGCGGAGGCTTCAGTACCTTGTCAAATGGAAGGGTTATGGCCAGGAGGATAATTCTTGGGTTTTTGCCTCTGATGTCCATGCTGCTGATTTGGTCCGGGCCTTTCATCTGGCTCGTCCTGATCGGCCTGGGGGCTCTGGTGAGGGTTCGGTGACCACTCTTCAAGGGGGGGTACTGTTGTGAATTCTGCTCTTGGGCTCCCTCCGGTGGTTGTTGGTGGTAGTGCAGTTGTCTTGGGGTTGTAATCCAGGGCAGGTGTTTCTGCTGATTGCAGCTCTACTAGGTATTTAGGTTTGCAGGATCCATGAGTCCTTGCCAGTTGTCCATTGTTCTTGGAGGGATTGCATCTCTCTCTGGTTCCTCATGCCCTGCTACCAATTCAGCTAAGATAAGTGTCTGGTTTTTTGTCTCTGTGCACACATGCAGTGTGCTTTGCAATTCAGTGCAATTCATTGTGTTTTTGTCCAGCTTAGACTTTGTTTGGATTTTTCAGTCATGCTGGATTCTCAGGAGATGCAGATATACTTTCTATGTCTTTAGTTAGCTGTAGAATATTTGTATTATCTGCTGTGGATATTTTTTAGGATTTTAATACTGACCGCTTAGAATTCTGTCCTATCCTTTTCTATTTAGCTAGAAGTGCCTCTTTTGCTAAATCCTGTTTTTCTGCCTGCGTGTGTTTTTCCTATTATACTCACAGTCAATATTTGTGGGGGGCTGCCTATCCTTTGGGGTTCTGCTCTGAGGAAAGATAGAATTCCCATTTCCACCTATAGGGGTATTTAGTCCTCCGGCTGTGTCGAGGTGTCTAGGACGTGTTAGGTACATCCCACGGCTACTTCTAGTTGCTGTGTTAGTTTAGGGTTTGCGGTCAGTACAGGTACCACATACTCCTGAGGAAGTCTCTCATGCGGCTCCAAGGTCACCGGATCATAACAATCAGCACAGTGTAGATGTGTGTGGTGGCGGATTAGCAGCACAGTGTAGATGTGCGCGGTGTAGGATTAGCAGAACAGTGTAGATGTGTGCGGTGTAGGATTAGTAGCACAGTGTAGAAGTGAGTGGTGGAGGATTAGCAGCACAGTGTAGATGTGCGCGGAGGAGGAATAGCAGCACAGTGTGGATGTGCACGGTGTAGGATTTGTAGCACAGTGTAGATGTGCGGGGTGTAGGATTAGCAGCACAGTGTAGATGTGTGCGGTGTAGGATTAGCAGCACAGTGTAGATGTGTGCGGTGTAGGATTAGCAGCACAGTGTAGATGTGTGCGGTGTAGGATTAGTAGCACAGTGTAGATGTGTGCGGTGTAGGATTAGCAGCACAGTGTAGATGTGTGCGGTGTAGGATTAGTAGCACAGTGTAGATGTGTGCGGTGTAGGATTAGCAGCACAGTGTAGATGTGTGCGGTGAAGGATTTGCAGCACAGTGTAGATGTGTGCGGTGTAGGATTAGTAGCACAGTGTAGATGTGTGCGGTGTAGGATTAGCAGCACAGTGTAGATGTGTGCGGTGAAGGATTAGCAGCACAGTGTAGATGTGTGCGGTGTAGGATTAGTAGCACAGTGTAGATGTGTGCGGTGTAGGATTAGCAGCACAGTGTAGATGTGTGCGGTGTAGGATTAGCAGCACAGTGTAGATGTGTGCGGTGGAGGATTAGCAGCACAGTGTAGATGTGCACGGTGTAGGATTAGCAGCACAGTGTAGATGTGCGCGGTGGAGGATTAGCAGCACAGTGTAGATGTGTGCAGTGGAGGATTAGCAGCACAGTGTAGATGTGTGCGGTGTAGGATTAGTAGCACAGTGTAGATGTGTGCGGTGTAGGATTAGCAGCACAGTGTAGATGTGTGCGGTGTAGGATTAGTAGCACAGTGTAGATGTGTGCACGGTGTAGGATTAGCAGCACAGTGTAGATGTGTGCGGTGAAGGATTAGCAGCACAGTGTAGATGTGTGCGGTGTAGGATTAGCAGCACAGTGTAGATGTGTGCGGTGTAGGATTAGCAGCACAGTGTAGATGTGTGCGGTGTAGGATTAGCAGCACAGTGTAGATGTGTGCGGTGGAGGATTAGCAGCACAGTGTAGATGTGTGCGGTGTAGGATTAGCAGCACAGTGTAGATGTGTGCGGTGGAGGATTAGCAGCACAGTGTAGATGTGCGCGGTGTAGGATTAGCAGCACAGTGTAGATGTGCGCGGTGGAGGATTAGCAGCACAGTGTAGATGTGTGCGGTGGAGGATTAGCAGCACAGTGTAGATGTGTGCGGTGGAGGATTAGCAGCACAGTGTAGATGTGCGCGGTGGAGGATTAGCAGCACAGTGTAGAGGTGTGCGGTGTAGGATTAGCAGCACAGTGTTGGTGCCATCGTTACCTCCGGCATTAGTGCAGATATACCCAGGCTATGATACACATTAACGTCCATCGTTGGTTTTACTTGTTCTGTAACACGGTTATATTTGATTGGGGAATATGTGTCTCTGAAGTGACTTTGCAGGTGATCCATCCACATTACATTGATATATCTCCCGCTCACGTGCCGGTGATCCCTGTATGAACCGCCATGCATTATTTATGGAGCTCGGTAGCATGTCTGAAGTTGCACATCAATGACCTAAGCATCATTTGCATGGATAGCCAATAGCGTCTACGAGATGAATAGATGCAGGCTTTTCCCTCTCCACACAATATCCTGTCCTCGCTGATAATACCATTCAGTTTGATGTCACGCAGCACACATAGGATTATGGGCTTTTTTTGCCTTCAGCACTTCTCTCATTAAAGCGGGAAGACTACAAGTCCCAGAAGTCGTAGCCGCTGACGGCACTGTGGGATCACATATCTTGATAAAAAGCAATCTGTGTTGTGACTCAGGAGTGATTGCAGCGGGTAGCGTGGCATTTTAATCTTGTTACTGTGCACGTTGTACTGTACTCGCAGTTATGGATATTCTCAGAGCCGAGCGCATAATGAGGCGACTAGAGGCGGCAAGTTTTGTGTGTGGCAGAATGGAAGGAATCGGCCTTAGTATAAGCGAGTAGGACTACACTGGAGATAGGGAATTGTATTGTTAGGTACAATGTGTTACGTAGCTGTAAATAATGGAAAATTGGAATTTATTTAGGAATGATGAGTTCTTGATGTAGCCTTGTAAACCATGATACCAAGGTCTGCCGTACAATGGGATATCGCGGGCGCCACCGGCTACACCCCACCGTCACGGCTGTAAACAGCGCAGCACAATATAGATGTAATATCTCGCCACGGCACTATGGATCCTGCCTCATCAGCGCCTATGATATACAGAGGTGACACCAAAGAAAGGAGATGGAGCACGTCACATTGTGGACATTAACAAACATAACCTAAAATTAAAAAAAATCAGAAAATACTCTATGGTAAGTAAATAACTAGTAGTGCATGTAAATAACACAGGGTACCTAGTTGACAAAAAAGTGTAAAAGTCATCCCACCGCGACAAGGTGAACCCAGTCAGGATGGTCCCTAACTCTAGTATTTCACCTCTCCATGTGTGAACCGGCCTTAATAGAAGGGGCAGGGAAGGACCCAGACCTGACTGTTTCAACACTTGCCCATGGAAACCTATACAGACTAAATGCACAGCCCAAAAAGGGGGAGCCACAATCATGTATGTACAAAGTACAAAAAACTAAAGCAAAACCAAAGAAACGAGCTGGAGCACATGTTGGTATAAATGCAATATGTAGGTGCACATTCACATGGTGGCCATTAACAAACAGGACTTGGGGTAAAAACATAATGAGCAAATACCCTGCAGTAAGTAAATAGTAATACTACATGTAAATAGCGTAGGGTACTTACATATTTACTTACTGTACGGTATTTTCTCATTATGTTTTTATCCTGGTTTCTGTTTGTTAATGGCCGCAGTGTGAATGTGCACCTACACATTGCACTTCTTTCAACATGTGTTCCAGCTCCTTTTTTTTCGTTTTACTTTAGTTATTTTGTACTTTACACTTTACTTTAGTTTGTAAGAAAAAAAAAAGGGGGGGAATCAGTAAGAGGTTTTTGTAATATAATCTGACAGCAGCATGATGTAGGTGCAGAGACCCGGATTCCAGCCACGTGTCACTTAGGTTATTGGATGCAGCAGCTATGATAGAGTCACAGCTTTTTCTGCTGCAGATCTAGCAGAGCTCAATTGTTGATCTGTGTATAACTGCAGCGCCCCAGAGTCCTGGTCGTTGCAGTACTGATGCTCCGCCGCTAAGGGGGGCTATGGTACGTCTGATGGCACTGAAGGAGTTCACCTGACCAGGTATCACAGACACCAATACACTTCACAGTCCGGCCTCCAGGGGGAGCTAAGGGTTCTATGTATTAGGCCACTCCTCACAATCTGGTAAAACTGGGGGTTAGGCAGGAAGTTAGTCAGAAGCTGACTGGGTTGGATCCAGGCAACATCCTGTGGCAGAGGGTGCTGCAGGGGAAGATTCAGGGGGGTCCCTGTCAGGGTGGGATCGTGACAGAGGCCTAGCGAACAGAAAGAACGTTACGGGACCGCGCCTGCACTTCGTTGCGGCGGTACCCCAAGAAAGGACAAGAAGCGAGGTTTATTGTGCTGAGTGAGAAACGAGATCAACGCAACAAGGAGAAACACCAGTAGGAGTCGTGCTGTAAGTCGAGGCAACATCCTACTGAGGCGCGCAGCCGGTGGCCAGAACGCCGAGGAAGTATAGAGCTCCAGGCCTAACTTCAAACCTACGGCAGGACAGTCAGCTATAGGCGGGCTGTCTCACACAAATCACCTAAGAAGACATAGGGGGCAACATTTGGAGAGGGGCGACTCTAGGGTCCCGGAAGACCTCCGAGCCCACCCATCATACGGGTGCGTCCTAGCCATATCATCTGGGGGACGAAACAGAACATCGTAATCGAGTTGCGAGGGAACTTCAGAAACAGACACAACAGTTGTGGGGTACTATCCCGTAAGCACAGCAGGGAAGGACTACAACACACAAGCGCTAGAAGGTAGGCACAGATTTCCACCTGCAAAGGGAACCCTGGAGGTACCATCGGACCGGCCGGACTTGCGCAGCCTGGTTAACCGTATTCCGGACTGAGGATCCTGGAGCCTTCAGTAAAGAGTAAAGAGTAAGAGTAAAGACTGCAACCTGGTGTCCTCGTTATTTACTGCGACCTGCACCGCACTACCACCACATCATCACCATCCCCACCTTCCATTGGGCGCCCCTCAGCAGGGTCACGGACCGGGTCTAGCCACCGTGACAACCCCAGAACAGAGACTCAGAGGCCCGGTACCGGGTACCCCGCGGCCCTGCGGCAGTGGGGGCGCTCCATAACCCAGACCACACCATAGCTTTATGTGAACATTGTATGGCCACAGAAAGCTGAACTAAGAGGCGCGAGGGCAGTTGTTCTGTAGTGATAATCTTCTGCTAAGAAAACACTGATTATTTTGAAACAGCAAGACACATCACTGGAATCAGGGTCTCTGCCCTACATTATGGTGCTTTCAGTATAACAAAAACCTGGTGACAGGCTCCCTTTAAGGCCACTTATTGCAGGACATATTACTAAAGTATAGAAAACAAGTTCTAGTGCCTATGTACTAGAGATTAAAGGCTGTTGTACCAGTGTTGCCATTTACGTGCCCTTTTATCACTGTGATTTTTATATAATTTTTTACCTCTAAATTAACCCAGACCTCATAAATGACGACAGACGAGACTCTAAAATACATTCCGATCCCAGAGCAGACGGCTGGGCTCAGTGTCGGGTATTGCATGCACAAAACGTTCTGACACTGAAGGGCGCCAGGGAGCGTAGTGACAGCGCAGAGCTGAAAATGAAAAACACCCTTCCCGAAAAATGAGGGGAGCGATTTGTACATTTGTTGTGCTGTAACTGTTATTATGCAGGTGGCGTACTGCGGTGTTTTGTGTTTTTTAATGTTTTACTAATTATGAATAAATTGCAAGCGGATTTCTGCAAAGTAACAAGTCGGGAAAGCAAGCAGTGACTCCCTTGGTTTTCAATGAACCCAAATGCTATAATAATATTTTTCAGTATTTTCCGTCTTCTATTACATAACTTTAAGTTTCCATAATCTACTTTTCCCAGAATGGGTAGTTCAGGATCAGTAATACTTGTACCTCGTTTTCTAATCTGCAGTGATTAGTTGTGATCTGCAGTAGACAAGTGGCGTCTTCTGTGGGCGCCATTCCGTCACACCTAAAATCATTATTGACCTACAAGATTGCTACTCCAAATAGGTGGCGCTAGAGAGCCTGTTCTCTTCCTTTTGCCTATTTTATTTCCCATGGAGCATTGCATGGCCCATACACAATAAAAAGCTGTTGGTTTATCAATGGTTTGGCCAATGGTTCGGCCGGCAGCTGTCTCTCCCGTCTCCTCCATACACAGGAGAGCTCAATCTGCCAAGCGCTCCTGTGTTTAGTACAAGAGACCCACAGTTAGATTCTTCTGGTGGTGGCTTATCTGTCCAAAATCAGACATGTTGGAACCTTATTTCCCTAGATATTATCTGTCAGGAAAGAATCGGGTGGCCTACATGAACATTGGACTGTCGCCTGAGTCCACCGATATCGGCGAGTTCAGACAACGTTTGTCTAATGTGTATGGGGGGACCTTAATTCTCCCAATGATAGCTTGATGATCTCCTTAAAAGGAACCTGTCGATTCATGCTTCCTGAACCTCAGACAGCATCATTCAGAGCCTGGCTGATATCATTTGAAGAACCGGTCAGGACTAAAGGGAGAGAATTGACTTGTCCAGTAAGGCCCACGGCCAGCTTCGCCTTGCTCCACTTGATTGACAGGACTCTCCCATAGGTGTACATTGGGAGCCTGTGTATAGGGAGAGACCTGTCAATCAACCGGAGTAGCGGTCCGCACCAAACTAGATAGGTCTCTCCCTCCTGTCTCCAGCTGGCTTTTGCCATGTCCTCTCTGAAACGTCCCAGCAATTGCACAGCCAGGCTCAGAATCATGTTGCCCATGGTTTGAGTAGCAAGAGTCTAATGATAGGTTCCCTTTAAGGTGAAACTTTACCCCTTGGACCCAACACAATTTTTACATAGAAGTTGAAGGTAATGGAGATTTCCATGCATGGGCGAGACACAATCTGGTCTTCTAAGGAAAATGAAATTCTCCGGTCCACTGGGGCACAGACTTGTTTTAAATGATTAAAGCAAATCGATAAAGCTTCTATACCTGATGTCCCAGTATTGATAATAAGCAATTCCATAATTGCATCTTCAGCGAGTCAGACACGCGAGGGCAGAAGCTACTACGTTCAGATGTCTCTAGATCATAGCGGTAAAATCCATAAAAGCCCTTCTCTGTGACAAGGAGTAATAGTGAGACAAGTATGGATTGAAAGCACTGGTCAGACATCGAAAAATGAGGAAATATTAGCAAACTAAACACATAATACTGTATGGGAACGGTTCCATTTTAGGAAGACCACTTGGATCTCCATCTACGAAGGATGGACGTGCTACCATATGTCCCCCTTTCCTTCCCTAACTGGCAGCCAAATAAAGAAAAACAACCAGAGACATTTTCTACGGTAGTGTTTGTCTCGGTGCCTCAAAAAGTAGGGGTGAAGGTTTGGCCAATTTATGAATATTTTAATAAACGTTCTGGAGACAATATTAGAAGGCGACACTTTACAAATCAATGATTTGTGAAATATTCCCCCTTATTTAGTATAAAGTCGTCATCACAGACTGCACAGCTCTCCGGACCTTAATATATCTACTGATTGGGGTGATTTGTAATATCCATCAGTGACTAAGAAACCAGGGGCGGACATACCATTGGTGCATCCACTGCAGCCACACAGGAGGCCATAAGGTAAGGGGGCCACATTCAGCTCCAAATCAGGTGGCTCAGGCATTATGATGAGCTATTGGACTACAAAGGGCCCATATACTGTTCTTGTACAGGGGCATCATCTCTGTGTCCACTACTGTGAAAATACAATGCATAAAGCACTGAGCATTCACTAGTGTCCATTGTGCAATAAGCACAAAATGTCTGTTAAAACCAAGTACAAGGGCTTGAATGACTAAAGAGTTCCATGCACATTCCCATCTACTTGTTTGGCCTGAAAGTTGTCAATGAAGGAAAAAGCGAGACAAAGATAGATGGAAAATAAAAACCACAAAAAACAAAAAGAGCGTGCATCCTGTAGTAAGTAAATAGTAATAATGCATGTAAATAACATAGGGTACTTAATTAAAACTATTTTGATCAAAAAAATCTTAAAGCCATCCCACCGCGACAATTGGGATCACCTGCAGCTCCGGCGCAGGCGTACTGATTTGCCCTGTTGAGGACAGCATAAAGTGCTGCAGTGCACAGGCGCTGGGCCTCTCTGACCTTTCCCGGCATCTGCGCACTGCAGTACTTTGCTCTGCCCTCAACAGGGCAAATCAGTACACCTGCGCAGGAGCCGCAACAGGAAGCATAGAAAAGGACGTCATCGTATGAAGATGGGAGGCGCTGGACCTGGACCACGACGCCCATCGGACCTGAACCAAACCGGGACCGCCCCTGGGTGAGTATAATCTAACTCGTTTTTCTTATCTTTTAGGTTACATTGGGGGCTTATCTACAGCATTACAGAATGCTGTAGATAAGCCCCTGATGCCTGTGGCCTTAGCTTATAGGTGAAAAATGGGGTGACAGATTCCCTTTAATTTCTTGCAGATCTGTCCTGAGACATCCCACTTCTGTCCCATTGATCACTCAAAAGACCTCTGACGTATGTGCATCTCAAGAGGCGAAATTGGAAAGCCCGAGCAGGCGGAGCTCCGGCCAGTGCACAGCGTGCACAATGGGGCGTACAGACTCAATCGACAGTCACTCTACTGCATCCATACTCCACTCTGCGCACACGTTCAGCCTGCCGGGAGCCATCTGCTTCTTCATCCTGAGCTGCACACTTCTCACTGGTCTATTGAGCCATCAGTGGGGGTCTCAGAATCTTGACCACCATTGATCTTCAAGGCATTAAAGGGGCTTTAAAAATACTGCACTGGCATTTGGACTTCAAAGACTTAACACCTGCCCAGTGGTAATACAGTCTATAATGTTTGTATCCATAGCCTTTTCATGACTGAATGTAAAACTGGTATTTTAGTAGATGTCAGTCGACATTTTTAACATTTTGCTTATATCTCTTTGCACACTTATAAAACTATTTTAATCTATTAAAACTTTTAGTTGGACATTTTCAAGCTTAGATGTCACAAAATGTTCTGTTGTATCGTCATGTTTCACCGTAAAACTATGCCTCTGAAAAGTCGTGTGTTTTTCTTTTCCATTCTGGTCTCTTGAAAACTCACTTAAGGTTCAATCCATTGATTTACAAACCGCTCTGCAATGTCGGCTGAGAACACTGCAGGCAAAGATACATAGTCTTGGGTCCAGGAAAACCTACAAGAAGTGCTGTGCGGCCAAGTGCCTTAAAGCTCAGCTTCCGCTAAATGTCTGTCCTTCTGTTTTCTACAAATTTCGAGATTCATAATATAAATATTGGCCGAGATAGAAATCACTTAGCCTCAAACCACAAACTGAATCCTTTATAGACAGCATACACTTAGAAATCCTTTTATTTTTCTCATGCCACTGAATATGCCCGTATATTTACAGATTGTGGAATGTGGCAAGCGTTTTGTAGTTCATGACTATCAAATGTCTAAGCCCAGAAAGTTTTCACTGATTAATTCTTTATCACACAGTTTTCTAAGTGGTAAAGTCTTGACCGCGTATGCCGAGTACGGTCTTTTGTTACGTGTTTAACCCAACCACCAACACCTGCCCACCGACCCAACCCTTACCCTGAATAAAACATGACTAATTATTCTTTTGGATATTTTGGCCACAGCGGCCAACTTTTATTAACAAAATTAACATAAAAATAAATACAACAGTATAAATTCGAGGGGAGGGTTCTTGGAGCTAAAAAGATCTGGCAAACCCCACAAAAGAAGATCGACCACCATATTACCCCCAGCCGTGAAAACCAGCTCGAGGGCACCATACATCCCGTTCCGGGAAGAGAAAAAACCACCAACAGCTCCCAGGGTAAAGACCCCGTCCAGAGCCCATACCAAAATGCCAGATCCAACCCCACCACATTTTAAATTGCCTGTAATTATGCTCCAATTCCTTCCCCCAAACAATCAGCGTCAACTCCAAGAACCCCCACCCCCCCACAGCCACTGTGACAATACAAATAGCATGTAAATAATGAACCAAACACCCGCATACAAAGTGCAATCCCATTTTTTTTTTTTTTTTTATATAAATATATATATATACATACACATACACAACTGCCCTCGCCATATCGATATATAAACTCTTCACAACAATTCTCCCCCCCTTTCATTAAAAAACCCCCAAATACAAGCCAACAAGGGAGGGTGGGTGGGTCTTCTTCGTCCAGAAATAAGGTAAGGAATGGCGGTTTTCCCGCACTTTCCTTCCTACCTCCCCTATCCTAACTCCTCCCCCCCTTGCCATCCTCCTATCCCTAACCACAGCATTATTTAAAAAGCCCGCCCGGCTCAAAGCAGTCATGGGGGGCCTCCACCCAGCTACGCTTTGTTCCAGCCCCCCTCTTGACCGCGTATGCCGAGTACGGTCTTTTGTTACGTGTTTAACCCAACCACCAACACCTGCCCACCGACCCAACCCTTACCCTGAATAAAACATGACTAATTATTCTTTTGGATATTTTGGCCACAGCGGCCAACTTTTATTAACAAAATTAACATAAAAATAAATACAACAGTATAAATTCGAGGGGAGGGTTCTTGGAGCTAAAAAGATCTGGCAAACCCCACAAAAGAAGATCGACCACCATATTACCCCCAGCCGTGAAAACCAGCTCGAGGGCACCGTACATCCCGTTCCGGGAAGTGTTGTGAATTTGGATTCTGGGCTCCCCCGGTGGCCGCTTGTGGAATTGGACTTGTCATCCTCTTTCCTGTTTCACCTGGTTCCATCAGTAGTGGGTGTCGCTATTTAAGCTCATTTCTCTGGTGGTTTCTTGCCGGTCAACAATGTTATCTGATGCCTCTCAGTGCTTGTTCCTGCTTCTAGACAACTACTAGTTAAGTTGGACTTTTGTCCATGTTTTGTTTTGCCTATTTGTTCCAGTTCACAGCTGAAGTTTTGTTACTGTGTCTGGAAAGCTCTCGTTGATCAGGGATTGCTACTCTGGCGTTATGAGTTAATGCCAGAGTTTAAGGTAATCTCTGGATGGTGTTTTGTTAGTGTTTTTTCTGCTGACCATGAAAGTATACTATCTGTCTTCTGCTATCTAGTAAGCGGACCTCAAATTTGCTAAGACTATTTTCCTGCTGCGTTTGTTGTTTCATCTGAACTCACCGTCATTATATGTGGGGGGCTACTGTCTTCTTTGGAATATTTCTCTAGAGGTGAGCCAGGTCTTATATTTCCCTCTGCTAGCTATTTAGGTCTTAGGCCAGAGCTGGGCATCTAGCGATAAATAGGAAATGCTACCTGGCTATTTCTAGTTGCGCGGCAGGCTTAGTTCATGGTCAGTATAGTTCCATCTTCCGAGAGCTTGTCCCTCTATAGGCTTGCTATGATCTCTGCCTGCAGAGATCATGACAGTTTGACCGGCCGCTAAAGTGTTAAAGACCCAGGTTGAGAAAGGAGAGTTATAAGAAGTCTGCTGGAATTTTTTTTTTTTTTTTTTTTTTTTTTTTTTCTTCCTCCAGTCTGCCTTGCTGCAGTCTTTTTTCTCTCTCTCCTCCTAATCTCTGTATGCTCTGTGTGCACCTGACTATAATGGATCTCCAGAGTGTAACTGCGGGTTTGAATAATCTCATCACGAAAGTACAAAATTTACAAGATTTTGTGGTACATGCTCCGGTATCTGAGCCGAGAATTCCTTTGCCGGAGTTCTTCACAGGGAATAGAGCTAGCTTCCAGAATTTCCGAAATAATTGTAAGCTTTATTTGTCCCTGAAGTCTCGTTCAGCTGGAGACCCTGCTCAGCAGGTTAGGATTGTGATTTCCTTGCTCAGGGGTGACCCTCAAGATTGGGCCTTCTCATTGCCAGCAGGGGATCCTGCGTTACGCGATGTGGATGCGTTTTTTCTGGCCTTGGGCTTGCTTTATGAGGAACCTCATTTGGAACTTCAGGCAGAAAAAACTTTGATGGCACTATCTCAGGGGCAAGACGAAGCTGAAGTTTTCTGCCAAAAATTCCGTAAATGGTCTGTGCTTACTCAGTGGAATGAGTGCGCCTTGGCGGCAACTTTCAGAGAAGGTCTCTCTGATGCCGTTAAGGATGTTATGGTGGGGTTCCCTTTGCCTGCAGGTCTGAATGAGTCCATGACAATGGCTATTCAGATTGATAGGCGTCTGCGGGAGCGCAAACCGGTGCACCATCTGGCGGTGTCTATGGAAAAGACGCCAGAAAGTATGCAGTGTGATAGAATTCTGTCCAGGAGCGAGCGACAGAATTTTAGACGGAAGAATGGATTGTGTTTCTATTGTGGGGATTCTACTCATGTTATATCAGCATGCTCTAGGCGTACAAAGAAGCTTGATAAGTCTGTTTCCATTGGCACCATTCAGTCTAAGTTTATTTTGTCTGTAACCCTGATTTGCTCTTTGTCATCCATTGCCACGGACGCCTATGTTGACTCTGGCGCCGCTCTGAGTCTTATGGATTGGTCCTTTGCCAATCGTTGTGGTTTTGATTTAGAGCCTTTGGAGACTCTTATTCCTCTGAAGGGGATTGACTCCACCCCATTGGCTAATAATAAACCACAATACTGGACACAAGTAACCATGCGTATCAATCCGGATCACCAGGAGATTATTCGTTTCCTGGTGCTGTATAATTTACATGACGATTTGGTACTGGGATTGCCATGGTTGCAGTCTCACAACCCAGTCTTGGACTGGAGAGCAATGTCTGTGTTGAGCTGGGGATGTAAGGGTATTCATGGGGACGTACCTTTGGTTTCTATTTCGTCGTCCATTCCCTCTGAAGTCCCTGAGTTCCTCTCTGATTATCAAGACGTCTTTGACGAACCCAAGCTTGGGTCGTTACCTCCGCACCGTGAGTGCGATTGTGCCATAGATTTGATACCGGGTTGTAAATATCCAAAGGGTCGTTTGTTTAATTTGTCTGTGCCGGAACATGCTGCTATGCGGGAATATATAAAGGAGTCTTTGGAAAAGGGACATATTCGTCCATCTTCTTCTCCCTTGGGAGCTGGGTTTTTCTTTGTCTCAAAAAAAGACGGCTCTTTGAGACCATGTATTGATTATCGGCTTCTGAATAAGATCACTGTTAAGTATCAATACCCATTGCCATTGCTTACTGATTTGTTTGCTCGTATAGAGGGTGCTAAGTGGTTCTCTAAAATTGATCTTCGTGGGGCGTATAATTTGGTGCGGATCAGGCAGGGGGATGAGTGGAAGACCGCATTTAATACGCCCGAGGGCCACTTTGAGTATTTGGTCATGCCTTTTGGTCTTTCTAATGCCCCTTCAGTTTTCCAGTCTTTTATGCATGATATTTTCCGCGATTTTCTGGATAAATTTATGATAATATATCTGGATGATATTCTGATTTTTTCTGATGACTGGGACTCTCATGTCCAGCAGGTCAGGAGAGTTTTTCAGGTTCTGCGGTCTAATTCTTTATGTGTGAAGGGGTCTAAGTGCGTTTTTGGGGTCCAGAAAATTTCCTTTTTGGGGTATATTTTTTCTCCCTCTTCCATTGAGATGGATCCCGTCAAGGTGCAAGCTATTTGTGACTGGACTCAGCCCTCCTCTCTTAAGGGTCTTCAGAGATTTTTGGGCTTTGCCAACTTTTACCGCCGATTTATTGCTGGTTTTTCGGATGTCGTTAAACCACTGACTGATTTGACCAGACAAGGCGCCGATGTTGCTAATTGGTCCCCTCATGCTGTAGAGGCCTTTCAGGAGCTTAAGCGCCGTTTTGCCTCTGCCCCTGTGTTGCGTCAGCCTGATGTGAATCTGCCTTTTCAGGTTGAGGTTGACGCTTCGGAGATCGGAGCTGGGGCAGTGTTGTCGCAGAAAGGTTCCGACTGCTCCGTCATTAGGCCTTGTGCCTTCTTTTCTCGCAAATTTTCGCCCGCAGAGCGGAATTATGATGTTGGGAATCGGGAGCTTTTGGCCATGAAGTGGGCGTTTGAGGAGTGGCGCCATTGGCTCGAGGGGGCTAGGCATCAGGTGGTGGTATTGACTGACCACAAAAATTTGATTTATCTTGAGACTGCCAGACGCCTGAATCCTAGACAGGCGCGCTGGTCTTTATTTTTTTCTCGCTTTAATTTTGTGGTGTCATACCTACCGGGTTCTAAGAATGTTAAGGCAGATGCCCTTTCTAGGAGTTTTGACCCGGACTCTCCTGGTAATTCTGAACCCACAGGTATCCTTAGGGAGGGAGTAATTTTGTCGGCCGTTTCTCCTGATCTGCGGCGGTCCTTGCAGGAGTTTCAGGCGGATAGACCGGATCGTTGTCCGCCTGATAGACTGTTTGTTCCGGATGATTGGACCAGCAGAGTCATCTCTGAGGTACATTCTTCTGCATTGGCAGGTCATCCCGGAATTTTTGGTACCAGGGATTTGGTGGCAAGATCCTTCTGGTGGCCTTCCCTGTCACGAGATGTGCGAGTCTTTGTGCAGTCATGTGACGTTTGTGCTCGGGCCAAGTCTTGTAGTTCTCGGGCTAGCGGACTGCTGTTGCCCTTGCCTATTCCTAAGAGGCCTTGGACACACATCTCGATGGATTTTATTTCAGATCTGCCTGTTTCCCAGAAGATGTCTGTCATCTGGGTGGTCTGTGACCGTTTCTCTAAAATGGTCCATTTGGTTCCTCTGCCCAAGTTGCCTTCTTCTTCTGAGTTGGTTCCTCTGTTTTTTCAGAATGTTGTCCGATTGCACGGTATTCCTGAGAATATTGTTTCTGACAGAGGTACCCAATTTGTGTCTAGATTTTGGCGGGCATTCTGTGCTAGGATGGGCATAGATTTGTCTTTTTCGTCTGCTTTTCACCCTCAGACTAATGGCCAGACCGAGCGGACTAATCAGACCCTTGAGACATATCTGAGGTGTTTTGTCTCTGCTGACCAGGATGATTGGGTTGCTTTTTTGCCATTGGCAGAGTTCGCCCTCAATAATCGGGCCAGTTCTTCCACCTTGGTGTCCCCGTTTTTCTGTAATTCGGGGTTTCACCCTCGATTTTCCTCCGGTCAGGTGGAGTCCTCGGATTGTCCTGGAGTGGATGCGGTGGTGGAGAGATTGCATCACATCTGGGGGCAGGTTATGGACAATTTGAAGTTGTCCCAGGAGAAGACTCAGCGTTTTGCCAACCGTCATCGTCGTGTTGGTTCTCGGCTTTGTGTTGGAGATTTAGTGTGGTTGTCTTCTCGTTTTGTCCCTATGAGGGTCTCTTCTCCTAAGTTTAAACCTCGGTTCATCGGCCCTTATAGAATATTGGAGATCCTTAATCCTGTTTCTTTCCGTTTGGACCTCCCTGCGTCCTTTTCCATTCATAACGTTTTTCATCGGTCGTTATTGCGCAGGTATGAGGTACCTGTTGTACCTTCAGTTGAGCCTCCTGCTCCGGTGTTGGTTGAGGGTGAGTTGGAGTACGTTGTGGAGAAAATTTTGGACTCTCGTGTTTCCAGACGGAAACTCCAGTATCTGGTCAACTGGAAGGGTTACGGCCAGGAGGATAATTCTTGGGTCAATGCATCTGATGTTCATGCTTCTGATCTTGTTCGTGCCTTCCATAGGGCTCATCCTGGTCGCCCTGGTGGATCTGGTGAGGGTTCGGTGCCCCCTCCTTGAGGGGGGGGTACTGTTGTGAATTTGGATTCTGGGCTCCCCCGGTGGCCGCTTGTGGAATTGGACTTGTCATCCTCTTTCCTGTTTCACCTGGTTCCATCAGTAGTGGGTGTCGCTATTTAAGCTCATTTCTCTGGTGGTTTCTTGCCGGTCAACAATGTTATCTGATGCCTCTCAGTGCTTGTTCCTGCTTCTAGACAACTACTAGTTAAGTTGGACTTTTGTCCATGTTTTGTTTTGCCTATTTGTTCCAGTTCACAGCTGAAGTTTTGTTACTGTGTCTGGAAAGCTCTCGTTGATCAGGGATTGCTACTCTGGCGTTATGAGTTAATGCCAGAGTTTAAGGTAATCTCTGGATGGTGTTTTGTTAGTGTTTTTTCTGCTGACCATGAAAGTATACTATCTGTCTTCTGCTATCTAGTAAGCGGACCTCAAATTTGCTAAGACTATTTTCCTGCTGCGTTTGTTGTTTCATCTGAACTCACCGTCATTATATGTGGGGGGCTACTGTCTTCTTTGGAATATTTCTCTAGAGGTGAGCCAGGTCTTATATTTCCCTCTGCTAGCTATTTAGGTCTTAGGCCAGAGCTGGGCATCTAGCGATAAATAGGAAATGCTACCTGGCTATTTCTAGTTGCGCGGCAGGCTTAGTTCATGGTCAGTATAGTTCCATCTTCCGAGAGCTTGTCCCTCTATAGGCTTGCTATGATCTCTGCCTGCAGAGATCATGACAGGGAAGAGAAAAAACCACCAACAGCTCCCAGGGTAAAGACCCCGTCCAGAGCCCATACCAAAATGCCAGATCCAACCCCACCACATTTTAAATTGCCTGTAATTATGCTCCAATTCCTTCCCCCAAACAATCAGCGTCAACTCCAAGAACCCCCACCCCCCCACCACACACGAACAGCCCTGACCACCTCAGGCTCGTGAGTGCCCCAACGCCACCAACGCCCGTTCAACTCCTTCTTGCAAAGACAAAGTCCACAAATCAATTCCAATTGCGTTTAAATGAACTCCATCCTCCCTCCAGTAGTTACCAAGCCCTGACTCCAATTCAAAATGCCTAACGCTAAACCCCCCGTTTCTGGAAACAAAACCCCCTATTGCCCTATTCAACTTAACCCTAGCCCTATTAATACCTTTCAAAGATCTAGCCCCCCTCCACCGTTTTCTAGGCACAATATCCGACCACACAATCAACACCCCAGGAAATGATACCTGCAACCTCAACAAATCGAACCGTATGTCCCTAATCAACTCCCTGACAGGCCGTACACCCAAGTCGTTCCCCCCCAAATGCACAACTAAAATATCAGGTTGTCTGTCTAAACGAACCGCCTTAGAAAATTCAGGAAGTGCCTTGTTCCAAACCATCCCCCTATATCCCAGCCACCGAATGACAACCTGACGCCTACTAAACCCCAGTTGCCTACCGTCCGGCCTGACCTCGGCCCGCAGCGCCCCCCAGTGAACGAACGAATGTCCGAAGATCCAGGCTAAGTAAGGGGACACACCTGCAACAAGATGCATGAAGAAAACACTGGGTCAAATACAAAAACATAACCACACTACTAAATTAATGACGGACGTAACCCAAGTACCGATTCGAAGTCCACCTACCAATTCTACAAATGTCCTCCGCGCCCAAACCCAAACTATCAGCTTCTGATGCCGCCCCGATACGAAATGAATGCGACCCGAACAACTCCGGAGAAAGGCCCAACTCCCGCAAGCCCCTCCTTAATACCGCAATGAACTGAAAGCGTGACAAAAAGGACCCCTCTGCGTGACACAACAAAGGGCCGGATCTGCCTGACCATAACTGCCAGTATTCTTCCAGACAACCTCTAGGGCACATTAAAGACCTGTGAACCCTCCCCAGCACCACACGTTTTCCTCTCCCAATTTGGTCAGTCTTTGAACGCCGAATCCAAAAAACGATACCCCCCGTCCAAAGTTCCACATCCTCTGCCAACAAACCCCCTGCTCTAACTTTGGACGTTGACACCAGCTCCCCAACGCGCATAGCCCCAAAAATGCTAATGAAAAGGCGAGGCGAAACAACGCCAACTCAAAACTCGAACCGCAAATAATCTCCAAGACTCCACCCAACCGTTCTAAAAGGCTAAACGAAATGGGGCGGCGACGGTCAATCGTCTGATTACCTCTCCTAAAACCCCTAAGTGCCTGTCTGACCAAAAAATGTTTCGTCGCGTCCACCAACCCCTGCAACTTGAAAGCAAAAGCCAAACCAGCAACAAATTTATTTACCTTCGAAATCGACCAACCTTCTTCGGCCGCCTTCCCGATCAAAAATAACACTGCCAACATCCTATCTTCGTCAGACACCAACTGGCCCCACACCGCCACCCAACTTTGCCATACTCGCCAAGATGCTTCGTATGATGCCCATGTTTGACTCGTAACCGACTCCTGAATCAACCGGCCCGCTCGTCCATAATCACGCTCCAAAGATGCAAAGGGCATTCCTCTCCCAAGATCTCCGCGTCCGGCGCCAATTCCCGAAAACGGTCCCACTGGAAACGAGACAATGCATCTGCTATTGAGTTCTGCACACCCGGCACATGCACCGCCGAAATACAAGCATTCAGCTCCAAGCACCGAAAAACCAACTCCCTCACCAACTTAATCACCGGGGGAGATGAGGCCGACAAACTGTTCATCACTGACACGACGCTCATGTTGTCGCAATGAAAACGAATCCTCCTGTTAGCAAACATTTCCCCCCAAATGGAAACCGCAACCACGATAGGGAACAATTCCAACAAGACCAGGTTTTTTGTAAGGCCCAACTCCCTCCACTGGCCCGGCCACCGTCCGGCACACCAACGACCACCGCAAAAGGCCCCGTAACCAGCCGAACCGGCTGCATCCGTATATATCTCGCAATCAAAATTTGTTAAGACCTCCTGCTGAATCAACGACCGCCCGTTGTAGTTGCACAGGAAACGTTGCCACACTAGCAAGTCATCTTTGTGTTCCTTGCTCAGGCGAATAAAATGGTGTGGCTCCTTTACGCCTGCCGTCGCGACCGACAACCTGCGACAAAATATCCTGCCCATGGGTATGATCCGACATGCAAAATTCAATCTACCCAAAAGAGACTGCAACTCTTTCAAAGTCAGCTTCCGCTTCCTTCTAGCTCTTTCAACCTCCTGCTGCAACATGGCCAACTTATCTTCCGGCAACCGACACTCCATCTTCTCGGAGTCGATTAAAATTCCCAAAAAACTCAATACTGTACTGGGACCTTCTGTCTTATCCGCCGCTAATGGAACTCCAAAAAGGTCTGCGACCCAAAACATAGCCGTTAACATATTACGGCAAACTGCGGAATCAGGCGGCCCGATAAACAAAAAATCATCCAAATAATGGATAACCGACTGAACTCCTGAAACGTCCTTAACCACCCACTCCAGGAAAGTACTAAACGTCTCAAACAATGAACAAGAAATGGAGCAGCCCATTGGCAAACATCTATCCAAATAGTAACCACCATTCCAAAAACAACCTAACAACGGAACGCTGTCCGGATGCACCGGAAGCAAACGGAAGGCCGATTCAACATCCGTTTTTGCCAACAGCGCCCCAGGGCCATGCCTTCTCACCCACTGCACCGCTGCATCGAATGATGTATACTCAACCGAGCACAGCTCTTGGGAGATGCCATCATTTACCGACCGACCCTTTGGGTACGACAAATGCTGAATCAACCGAAATTTATTCGGCTCTTTTTTAGGCACCACCCCCAAAGGGGAAACCACCATACCCTCCGTCGGCGGATGCAAAAACGGCCCCGACATCCTTCCCAACTCCACTTCTTTCTTGAGTTTAACATCAACAACCTCGGCATGCAACATTGCCGACCGCAAATTCTTAACCGAAAAAGGAACCTCGTGACTCGGGGGAGGAATCCTAAAACCATCCGCAAAACCATTGAAAATAATACCTGCCTTCACCTGATCGGGGTACCTATTTAGAAAGGGGGCCATCTCGTGAAGCCTCACCGGGCTCTCCCCCTTGACCGGCACCCAAGGCTGGCTTTCCTTTTCCTTTCCTGAAACACTTCGAAGCCCCGTGTGAACTTCCATTACAGTGGGAACACACATGCTTAAATTTACAGGTGCTACCGTATTTACACTGACCGTCATTAAACTGCCAGCAGGTTCCAGACTTCTCCTTCGCTCCCTGTGCACCCTGACCACTGCCTCCGTGTCCCGACTGCTGGCTGCCACCCCCCCCGGACCCATGAAAGGACTGCCCATGCCTAGCTGGGGCCATAACCTTCAACCAAAGGCCTATATCCTTCTGGTCCCACCTAATTTCTGGCCTTATCGCCTTTCGCTGCCTGAACTGCTCATCATACCGCAGCCACGTCTGACCGCCATAAGTACGATGCGCCTCCCCAATCGAGTCTAAATAGCAAAATAAACCTGAGCAATTCTCAGGCGCCTTCTCCCCCACTACACTCGCCAATATCGCAAATGCCTGCAACCAATTCACAAATGTCTGCGGAATTAGCCGCCACCTCCGCTTTTCTTCCTCCTCCTTTTTGCTATCGTCTTTTTTCCCTTTATCCAAGTTAAACTTTTCCAACGGGAGCAGGGAAAAAATTTCCACATACTCATCTCTCCAAATCTTTTCCTTCACCTCCTTTTTTAAATGCGCTCCCAACGGCCCTTCAAAGCACACATAAACTTCCCCTTTCGCTCTGTCATCTAATTTGACCGTATCGCCTTTTTCCTTCTCTGTCTGAACCGAAACCGATACACCCGACGATGCAACCTCCAATACCCGACCAGGGCTTGCCAAACCCCCCCCCAACGGGGGTTCCACCCCCCGCCCTGACAACCACGCCTCAACCGGCGATGCGGCAACCCCAGTTGCTGACCCTCCCTCCAATCTACGCAAAATTTGCGACATACCCTGCAATAAATCCTGCATACCTGGTACCTCCGCCACAATCGGCCCACTCCTCTGCCGCTCCTCACACACCGCCACCCGACCCCTCCTAGCTTCCTGTAACTCGGCCCCTGTGGGCGACAAACCAGACATGGACTCATACTCACAACGCTGCGCGGGTGCTGTGTCCCCGCCAGCCGGACCTCCGGATCCCTGTTGCTCCGACCTCCCGTGACGATCACCACTGGACTCCGACACCTCCTCGCCGCGTCGATGCCCTAGGCCCGCGCCCCTGGCCTCCTCGTCACCAGGGGGGACCCGAGCGTGCTGGAACTGCTGCGTCGCTAGCCCTCTCTGCCCCAGGCCCGCGCCCCTGGCCTCCTCGTCACCAGGGGGGACCCGAGCGTGTTGAAACTGCTGCGCTGCTAGCCCTCTCTGCCCCAGGCCCGCGCCCCTGGCCTCCTCGTCACCAGGGGGGACCCGAGCGTGCTGTAGCTGCTGTACGGACCCACTCCTCCGTCTGTGGTCAGTATCCCCCGCCACCTCACCGTCCAATGGGTAACGGGTATACGCTGCTCTGAGCTCCGGAGACCTCCTGGGCGACCGCGACCGATCCCCGTGTTCCAACCCGGGCGAGCCCGCCCGGTCGTGCAACGATCTTCGCTCCCGAGCAGGCAGCTCGACACTGCTGCCTGCATCTCTCCCTCCGCTGCGCCGTTCTGTACAAGCGGGACGTAGAAGACCTCCTGACCGCTGACCGTCCGCCGCCTGTGTGCTCCTTGTGGTCATCCGAGCAGGCACCCTGGGAGGTGATGGGCTGTGAGTGCCTGCTGCAGGTAAAGGGGCCGGATTCCTGGCTGCTGCTGCTGCTCGTCCTGGCCGTGCTGCTCCTCCTGGACTTGCTGCTCCTCTTGCTGCTCCTCCTGGCTGTGCCGCTCTTCTTGGCTCAGCTGCTCTTCCTGGCAGCGCTGCTCTGCTTCTTCTTGCCGCTGCGCGCCCCCTGGGCGCTGTAGCTCTGATGAGGGCAGGGGAAGCGGCGGCTGCTCTCCCTCTGGACACCGGTACACCGGAAGGAGGCGGTGAAGCAGCGGCCGTGCGCCCCCTGCGAGCCGGGGACCTGCCAGGAGCGGGGGAAGCTGCGGCTGCGCTCTGCCTGGATCGCGCAGGCCGCACTTCCGGTCCGGCGCTCCCGGCAGCAGCGGCGGCGTCCTGGGTCTGACGCCCGGCGCGTGCAGGCCGGGTACTGGGGTTCCTGCCGGAGCGGGAGCGACCGGGGGAGGCAGCGCCGCCGGACTCACCGCCCGCAGGGTCCCTGGAGGGGCTCCGGAGCCTGCGCCTGCCACGCGCAGGGAGATCCGGAGACAGTCTCTCTGGGGGCCTGGTCCTCCTGCCCCGTGCGCTCTGAGCGAATCCTCCTGCGGCACCAATGATGGAGGCCAGCTGGGCCTCGAGCCAGCCCCCTCTCCTGGACCTGGCCATCTCCTGAAGCTGGGACATCATGGACTCCGCCGACGCCATCCTGTACGTCTTCTTCGTCCAGAAATAAGGTAAGGAATGGCGGTTTTCCCGCACTTTCCTTCCTACCTCCCCTATCCTAACTCCTCCCCCCCTTGCCATCCTCCTATCCCTAACCACAGCATTATTTAAAAAGCCCGCCCGGCTCAAAGCAGTCATGGGGGGCCTCCACCCAGCTACGCTTTGTTCCAGCCCCCCTCTATATTATCACACGTTGATTCAAACAGGTGCAGAGAGAAACTCAAGTCCACAATACTTGGAGTAAATATTAAATGCAGCTTAGCAGTCTATAGGAAACTTCAGAGGAAAATGCAATCACGCAGAAAGTCTATGAAGCACAATTATTCTTGAGGATACTTGACACGAATAAGTCCTTGCTTAGCCAAAACACAGATAGATATGCTTATAAGGCAGTTCAAATAATATCTTAGCTCAACCAGGGAGGCCTGGGTAATAGTCTCAGGTTCTTGCAGAGCAGCAACAGCTTACATGTCCAGCAAATGCAGATGGAAGTAAACACGAGCAGCAGATGAAGGAGGATTACTGGAACTGGTGTATGCAGCAGGAACTCAGAGCAGAGTAGCAGGATAACCCCACAGGTTCACAGGAGCAGGTATATAGCCAGGGAGTAACCTTTGTCATGGTTCTCAATGGCAAGAGAACATAGTAAAGCATACAAAAAGGACTAGCTCTTGGAAGATGGGAACTCGAGCTGACTGTGAGCTAAACCTACCGCACAACTAACAGTGGCCGGGTAGCGTGCCTACGTTTTATCCCTAGACGCCCAGCGCCAGCCGGAGAACTGACTGACCCTAGCAGAGGAAAATACAGACCTGGCTTACCTCTAGAGAAATTTTCCCCAAAAGGCAGACAGTAGCCCCCACATATATTGTCGGTGATTTCAGAGGAAATTGACATACGAAGTATGAAGATAGGTTTAGCAAATTGAGGTCCGCTTACTAGATAGTAGGAAGACAGAAAAGGGAACTTCACAGTCAGCTAAAAACCCTTTCAAAACACCATCCTGAAATTACTTTAAAACTCTAATATCAACTCATGACACCAGAGTGGCAATTTCAGCTCACAAGAGCTTCCAGCCTCAGAAATAATCAATCGCAGAGAACTGGAACAAAAATGCAAAACAAACTTAGGACTACAAGTCCAACTTAGCTGATAGTAGTCTAGGAGCAGGAACATGCAACAGAAAGGCTTCTGGTAACATTGATGGCCGGCATAGAAATGACTGAGGAGCAAGGTTAAATAGAAAACTCCCACATCCTGGTGGAAACAGGTGAACAGAGGAGATGAAGCACGCAAGTGCAGTACCACCAGAAACCACCGGGGGAGCCCAGAAACCAAATTCACAACAGTACCCCCCCCTCAAGGAGGGGGCACCGAACCCTCACCAGAACCACCAGGGCGATCAGGATGAGCCCTATGAAAGGCACGGACCAAATCGGAGGCATGAACATCAGAGGCTGTCACCCAAGAGTTATCCTCCTGACCGTAGCCCTTCCACTTGACCAGATACTGAAGTCTCCGTCTGGAAACACGGGAGTCCAAGATCTTCTCGACAACGTACTCCAACTCACCCTCAACCAACACCGGAGCAGGAGGCTCAACGGAAGGCACAACCGGTACCTCATACCTGCGCAACAATGACCGATGGAAGACATTATGAATAGAAAAAGATGCAGGGAGGTCCAAACGAAAGGACACAGGGTTAAGAATCTCCAATATCTTGTACGGGCCGATGAACCGAGGCTTAAACTTAGGAGAAGAAACCTTCATAGGGACAAAACGAGAAGATAACCACACCAAGTCCCCAACACAAAGACGAGGACCAACATGACGACGGCGGTTGGCAAAATGCTGAGTCTTCTCCTGGGACAACTTCAAATTGTCCACCACATGCCCCCAAATCTGATGCAACCTCTCCACCACAGCATCCACTCCAGGACAATCCGAAGACTCCACCTGACCGGAAGAGAAACGAGGATGAAACCCCGAATTACAGAAGAAAGGAGAAACCAAGGTGGCAGAACTAGCCCGATTATTGAGGGCAAACTCCACCAAGGGCAAAAAGGCAACCCAATCATCCTGATCCGCAGACACAAAACACCTCAAATAAGTCTCCAAGGTCTGATTAGTTCTCTCGGTCTGGCCATTAGTCTGAGGGTGGAAAGCAGACGAAAAAGACAAATCAATGCCCATCCTAGCACAGAACGCTCGCCAAAATCTAGACACGAATTGGCTTCCCCTGTCAGAAACGATATTCTCCGGAATACCATGCAAGCGCACCACATTTTGAAAAAACAGAGGAACCAGCTCGGATGAAGAAGGCAATTTAGGCAAGGGAACCAAATGGACCATCTTAGAGAAACGGTCACACACCACCCAGATGACAGACATCTTCTGAGAAACAGGGAGATCAGAAATAAAATCCATGGAGATGTGAGTCCAAGTCCTCTTCGGAATAGGCAAGGATAACAACAATCCACTAGCCCGAGAACAACAAGGCTTGGCCCGAGCACAAACATCACAAGACTGCACAAAACCTCGCACATCTCGCGACAGGGAAGGCCACCAGAAGGACCTAGCCACCAAATCCCTGGTACCAAAGATTCCAGGATGACCTGCTAACGCAGAAGAATGGACCTCCGAGATGACTCTACTGGTCCAATCATCAGGAACAAACAATCTACCAGGCGGGCAACGATCAGGTCTATCCGCCTGAAACTCCTGCAAGACCCGTTGCAAATCTGGGGAAACAGCAGATAATATCACTCCATCCTTAAGGATACCTGTAGGTTCAGAATTACCAGGGGAATCAGGCTCAAAACTCCTAGAAAGGGCATCCGCCTTCACATTTTTAGAACCCGGTAGGTAAGAAACCACAAAATTAAACCGAGAGAAAAATAACGACCAGCGCGCCTGTCTAGGATTCAGGCGCCTGGCGGACTCAAGATAAATCAAATTCTTGTGGTCGGTCAATACCACCACCTGATGTCTAGCCCCCTCAAGCCAATGACGCCACTCCTCAAAAGCCCACTTCATAGCCAAGAGCTCCCGATTACCAATATCATAATTTCGCTCAGCGGGCGAAAACTTACGAGAAAAGAACGCACAAGGTCTCATCACGGAGCAGTCGGAACTTTTCTGCGACAAAACCGCCCCAGCTCCGATTTCTGAAGCGTCGACCTCAACCTGAAAAGGAAGAGTAACATCAGGCTGACGCAATACAGGGGCGGAAGAAAAGCGGCGCTTAAGCTCCCGAAAGGCCTCCACAGCAGCAGGGGACCACTCAGCAACATCAGCACCCTTCTTAGTCAAATCAGTCAACGGTTTAGCGACATCAGAAAAACCAGTTATAAATCGACGATAAAAATTAGCAAAGCCCAAAAACTTCTGAAGGCTCTTAAGAGAAGAGGGTTGCGTCCAATCACAAATAGCCTGAACCTTGACAGGGTCCATCTCAATGGAAGAGGGGGAAAAAATGTACCCCAAAAACGAAATCTTTTGAACCCCAAAAACGCACTTAGAACCCTTTACACACAAGGAATTAGAGCGCAAAACCTGAAAAACCCTCCTGACCTGTTGGACATGAGAGTCCCAGTCCTCCGAAAAAATCAAAATATCATCCAGATACACAATCAAAAATTTATCCAAATATTCACGGAAAATGTCATGCATAAAGGACTGAAAGACTGAAGGGGCATTTGAAAGACCAAAAGGCATTACTAAATACTCAAAATGGCCCTCAGGCGTATTAAATGCGGTTTTCCACTCATCCCCCTGCTTAATTCGCACTAAATTATACGCCCCACGAAGATCAATGTTAGAGAACCACTTGGCCCCCTTTATTCGAGCAAACAAATCAGTAAGCAGTGGCAAAGGATACTGATATTTAACCGTGATTTTATTCAAAAGCCGATAATCAATACACGGCCTCAAAGAGCCATCTTTTTTAGATACAAAGAAAAAACCGGCTCCTAAGGGAGATGACGAAGGACGAATATGTCCCTTTTCCAAGGACTCCTTAATATATTCCCGCATAGCAGCATGTTCAGGCACAGATAGATTAAATAAACGACCCTTTGGAAACTTACTGCCCGGAATCAGATCTATAGTACAATCGCACTCTCTGTGCGGAGGTAGTGAACCAATTTTAGGCTCCTCAAAAACGTCACGATAATCAGATAAAAATTCCGGAATCTCAGAGGGAATAGATGACGAAATGGAAACCAAAGGTACGTCCCCATGAGTCCCCTGACATCCCCAGCTTAACACAGACATTGCTTTCCAGTCGAGGACTGGGTTATGAGATTGCAGCCATGGCAATCCAAGCACCAACACATCATGTAGATTATACAACACAAGGAAGCGAATAATCTCCTGGTGATCCGGATTAATACGCATATTTACTTGTGTCCAGTATTGTGGTTTATTACTAGCCAATGGCGTGGAGTCAATACCCTTCAGAGGTATAGGAACTTCCAGAGGCTCTAAATCAAACCCACAGCGTTTGGCAAAGGACCAATCCATAAGACTCAAAGCGGCGCCAGAGTCGACATAGGCGTCCGCGGTAATAGACGATAAAGAGCAAATCAGGGTCACAGATAGAATAAACTTAGACTGTAAAGTGCCAATTGAAACAGACTTATCAACCTTCTTAGTACGTTTAGAGCATGCTGATATAACATGAGTTGAATCACCACAATAGAAGCATAACCCATTTTTTCGCCTAAAATTCTGTCGTTCGCTTCTGGACAGAATTCTATCACATTGCATAATCTCTGGCGCCTTCTCAGTAGACACCGCCAAATGGTGCACAGGTTTGCGCTCCCGCAAACGCCGATCAATCTGAATAGCCATTGTCATGGACTCATTCAGACCTGTAGGCACAGGGAACCCCACCATAACATCCTTAATGGCATCAGAGAGACCCTCTCTGAAATTCGCCGCCAGGGCGCACTCATTCCACTGAGTAAGCACAGACCACTTACGAAATTTTTGGCTGTATATTTCAGCCTCATCTTGCCCTTGAGACAGGGCCATTAAGGCTTTTTCAGCCTGAATCTCTAAATGAGGTTCCTCATAAAGCAACCCCAAAGCCAGGAAAAACGCATCCACATTGAGCAACGCAGGATCCCCTGGTGCCAAAGCAAATGCCCAGTCCTGAGGGTCGCCCCGGAGCAAGGAAATTACAATCCTGACCTGCTGTGCAGGATCTCCAGCGGAGCGAGATCTCAGAGACAAAAATAATTTACAATTATGTTTGAAATTCTGGAAGCGAGATCTATCCCCGGAGAAAAATTCAGGTAAAGGAATTCTAGGTTCAGATATAGGAGCATGAATAACAAAATCCTGTAAACTTTGAACCTTCACAGCGAGATTATCCAAACCTGTAGCTAAACTCTGAGGATCCATATTAATCAGGTGAAATCAGAACCATTCAAGGATTAGAAGGAGAGAGAGACGAAGGCTGCAGTAAGCAGAGATGCAAGTGAATCAACTAATGAGCAAACTCAGGAAAAAAAAAAAAAAATTCTCTGCAGAGTTCTTTTCTCTCCTTTCTTCTGCCAATTATTTTAACCCTTGGCCGGCCAAACTGTCATGGTTCTCAATGGCAAGAGAACATAGTAAAGCATACAAAAAGGACTAGCTCTTGGAAGATGGGAACTCGAGCTGACTGTGAGCTAAACCTACCGCACAACTAACAGTGGCCGGGTAGCGTGCCTACGTTTTATCCCTAGACGCCCAGCGCCAGCCGGAGAACTGACTGACCCTAGCAGAGGAAAATACAGACCTGGCTTACCTCTAGAGAAATTTTCCCCAAAAGGCAGACAGTAGCCCCCACATATATTGTCGGTGATTTCAGAGGAAATTGACATACGAAGTATGAAGATAGGTTTAGCAAATTGAGGTCCGCTTACTAGATAGTAGGAAGACAGAAAAGGGAACTTCACAGTCAGCTAAAAACCCTTTCAAAACACCATCCTGAAATTACTTTAAAACTCTAATATCAACTCATGACACCAGAGTGGCAATTTCAGCTCACAAGAGCTTCCAGCCTCAGAAATAATCAATCGCAGAGAACTGGAACAAAAATGCAAAACAAACTTAGGACTACAAGTCCAACTTAGCTGATAGTAGTCTAGGAGCAGGAACATGCAACAGAAAGGCTTCTGGTAACATTGATGGCCGGCATAGAAATGACTGAGGAGCAAGGTTAAATAGAAAACTCCCACATCCTGGTGGAAACAGGTGAACAGAGGAGATGAAGCACGCAAGTGCAGTACCACCAGAAACCACCGGGGGAGCCCAGAAACCAAATTCACAACAGTACCCCCCCCTCAAGGAGGGGGCACCGAACCCTCACCAGAACCACCAGGGCGATCAGGATGAGCCCTATGAAAGGCACGGACCAAATCGGAGGCATGAACATCAGAGGCTGTCACCCAAGAGTTATCCTCCTGACCGTAGCCCTTCCACTTGACCAGATACTGAAGTCTCCGTCTGGAAACACGGGAGTCCAAGATCTTCTCGACAACGTACTCCAACTCACCCTCAACCAACACCGGAGCAGGAGGCTCAACGGAAGGCACAACCGGTACCTCATACCTGCGCAACAATGACCGATGGAAGACATTATGAATAGAAAAAGATGCAGGGAGGTCCAAACGAAAGGACACAGGGTTAAGAATCTCCAATATCTTGTACGGGCCGATGAACCGAGGCTTAAACTTAGGAGAAGAAACCTTCATAGGGACAAAACGAGAAGATAACCACACCAAGTCCCCAACACAAAGACGAGGACCAACATGACGACGGCGGTTGGCAAAATGCTGAGTCTTCTCCTGGGACAACTTCAAATTGTCCACCACATGCCCCCAAATCTGATGCAACCTCTCCACCACAGCATCCACTCCAGGACAATCCGAAGACTCCACCTGACCGGAAGAGAAACGAGGATGAAACCCCGAATTACAGAAGAAAGGAGAAACCAAGGTGGCAGAACTAGCCCGATTATTGAGGGCAAACTCCACCAAGGGCAAAAAGGCAACCCAATCATCCTGATCCGCAGACACAAAACACCTCAAATAAGTCTCCAAGGTCTGATTAGTTCTCTCGGTCTGGCCATTAGTCTGAGGGTGGAAAGCAGACGAAAAAGACAAATCAATGCCCATCCTAGCACAGAACGCTCGCCAAAATCTAGACACGAATTGGCTTCCCCTGTCAGAAACGATATTCTCCGGAATACCATGCAAGCGCACCACATTTTGAAAAAACAGAGGAACCAGCTCGGATGAAGAAGGCAATTTAGGCAAGGGAACCAAATGGACCATCTTAGAGAAACGGTCACACACCACCCAGATGACAGACATCTTCTGAGAAACAGGGAGATCAGAAATAAAATCCATGGAGATGTGAGTCCAAGTCCTCTTCGGAATAGGCAAGGATAACAACAATCCACTAGCCCGAGAACAACAAGGCTTGGCCCGAGCACAAACATCACAAGACTGCACAAAACCTCGCACATCTCGCGACAGGGAAGGCCACCAGAAGGACCTAGCCACCAAATCCCTGGTACCAAAGATTCCAGGATGACCTGCTAACGCAGAAGAATGGACCTCCGAGATGACTCTACTGGTCCAATCATCAGGAACAAACAATCTACCAGGCGGGCAACGATCAGGTCTATCCGCCTGAAACTCCTGCAAGACCCGTCGCAAATCTGGGGAAACAGCAGATAATATCACTCCATCCTTAAGGATACCTGTAGGTTCAGAATTACCAGGGGAATCAGGCTCAAAACTCCTAGAAAGGGCATCCGCCTTCACATTTTTAGAACCCGGTAGGTAAGAAACCACAAAATTAAACCGAGAGAAAAATAACGACCAGCGCGCCTGTCTAGGATTCAGGCGCCTGGCGGACTCAAGATAAATCAAATTCTTGTGGTCGGTCAATACCACCACCTGATGTCTAGCCCCCTCAAGCCAATGACGCCACTCCTCAAAAGCCCACTTCATAGCCAAGAGCTCCCGATTACCAATATCATAATTTCGCTCAGCGGGCGAAAACTTACGAGAAAAGAACGCACAAGGTCTCATCACGGAGCAGTCGGAACTTTTCTGCGACAAAACCGCCCCAGCTCCGATTTCTGAAGCGTCGACCTCAACCTGAAAAGGAAGAGTAACATCAGGCTGACGCAATACAGGGGCGGAAGAAAAGCGGCGCTTAAGCTCCCGAAAGGCCTCCACAGCAGCAGGGGACCACTCAGCAACATCAGCACCCTTCTTAGTCAAATCAGTCAACGGTTTAGCGACATCAGAAAAACCAGTTATAAATCGACGATAAAAATTAGCAAAGCCCAAAAACTTCTGAAGGCTCTTAAGAGAAGAGGGTTGCGTCCAATCACAAATAGCCTGAACCTTGACAGGGTCCATCTCAATGGAAGAGGGGGAAAAAATGTACCCCAAAAACGAAATCTTTTGAACCCCAAAAACGCACTTAGAACCCTTTACACACAAGGAATTAGAGCGCAAAACCTGAAAAACCCTCCTGACCTGTTGGACATGAGAGTCCCAGTCCTCCGAAAAAATCAAAATATCATCCAGATACACAATCAAAAATTTATCCAAATATTCACGGAAAATGTCATGCATAAAGGACTGAAAGACTGAAGGGGCATTTGAAAGACCAAAAGGCATTACTAAATACTCAAAATGGCCCTCAGGCGTATTAAATGCGGTTTTCCACTCATCCCCCTGCTTAATTCGCACTAAATTATACGCCCCACGAAGATCAATGTTAGAGAACCACTTGGCCCCCTTTATTCGAGCAAACAAATCAGTAAGCAGTGGCAAAGGATACTGATATTTAACCGTGATTTTATTCAAAAGCCGATAATCAATACACGGCCTCAAAGAGCCATCTTTTTTAGATACAAAGAAAAAACCGGCTCCTAAGGGAGATGACGAAGGACGAATATGTCCCTTTTCCAAGGACTCCTTAATATATTCCCGCATAGCAGCATGTTCAGGCACAGATAGATTAAATAAACGACCCTTTGGAAACTTACTGCCCGGAATCAGATCTATAGTACAATCGCACTCTCTGTGCGGAGGTAGTGAACCAATTTTAGGCTCCTCAAAAACGTCACGATAATCAGATAAAAATTCCGGAATCTCAGAGGGAATAGATGACGAAATGGAAACCAAAGGTACGTCCCCATGAGTCCCCTGACATCCCCAGCTTAACACAGACATTGCTTTCCAGTCGAGGACTGGGTTATGAGATTGCAGCCATGGCAATCCAAGCACCAACACATCATGTAGATTATACAACACAAGGAAGCGAATAATCTGGTGATCCGGATTAATACGCATATTTACTTGTGTCCAGTATTGTGGTTTATTACTAGCCAATGGCGTGGAGTCAATACCCTTCAGAGGTATAGGAACTTCCAGAGGCTCTAAATCAAACCCACAGCGTTTGGCAAAGGACCAATCCATAAGACTCAAAGCGGCGCCAGAGTCGACATAGGCGTCCGCGGTAATAGACGATAAAGAGCAAATCAGGGTCACAGATAGAATAAACTTAGACTGTAAAGTGCCAATTGAAACAGACTTATCAACCTTCTTAGTACGTTTAGAGCATGCTGATATAACATGAGTTGAATCACCACAATAGAAGCATAACCCATTTTTTCGCCTAAAATTCTGTCGTTCGCTTCTGGACAGAATTCTATCACATTGCATAATCTCTGGCGCCTTCTCAGTAGACACCGCCAAATGGTGCACAGGTTTGCGCTCCCGCAAACGCCGATCAATCTGAATAGCCATTGTCATGGACTCATTCAGACCTGTAGGCACAGGGAACCCCACCATAACATCCTTAATGGCATCAGAGAGACCCTCTCTGAAATTCGCCGCCAGGGCGCACTCATTCCACTGAGTAAGCACAGACCACTTACGAAATTTTTGGCAGTATATTTCAGCCTCATCTTGCCCTTGAGACAGGGCCATTAAGGCTTTTTCAGCCTGAATCTCTAAATGAGGTTCCTCATAAAGCAACCCCAAAGCCAGGAAAAACGCATCCACATTGAGCAACGCAGGATCCCCTGGTGCCAAAGCAAATGCCCAGTCCTGAGGGTCGCCCCGGAGCAAGGAAATTACAATCCTGACCTGCTGTGCAGGATCTCCAGCGGAGCGAGATCTCAGAGACAAAAATAATTTACAATTATGTTTGAAATTCTGGAAGCGAGATCTATCCCCGGAGAAAAATTCAGGTAAAGGAATTCTAGGTTCAGATATAGGAGCATGAATAACAAAATCCTGTAAACTTTGAACCTTCACAGCGAGATTATCCAAACCTGTAGCTAAACTCTGAGGATCCATATTAATCAGGTGAAATCAGAACCATTCAAGGATTAGAAGGAGAGAGAGACGAAGGCTGCAGTAAGCAGAGATGCAAGTGAATCAACTAATGAGCAAACTCAGGAAAAAAAAAAAAAAAATTCTCTGCAGAGTTCTTTTCTCTCCTTTCTTCTGCCAATTATTTTAACCCTTGGCCGGCCAAACTGTCATGGTTCTCAATGGCAAGAGAACATAGTAAAGCATACAAAAAGGACTAGCTCTTGGAAGATGGGAACTCGAGCTGACTGTGAGCTAAACCTACCGCACAACTAACAGTGGCCGGGTAGCGTGCCTACGTTTTATCCCTAGACGCCCAGCGCCAGCCGGAGAACTGACTGACCCTAGCAGAGGAAAATACAGACCTGGCTTACCTCTAGAGAAATTTTCCCCAAAAGGCAGACAGTAGCCCCCACATATATTGTCGGTGATTTCAGAGGAAATTGACATACGAAGTATGAAGATAGGTTTAGCAAATTGAGGTCCGCTTACTAGATAGTAGGAAGACAGAAAAGGGAACTTCACAGTCAGCTGAAAACCCTTTCAGAACACCATCCTGAAATTACTTTAAGACTCTAATATCAACTCATGACACCAGAGTGGCAATTTCAGCTCACAAGAGCTTCCAGCCTCAGAAATAATCAATCGCAGAGAACTGGAACAAAAATGCAAAACAAACTTAGGACTACAAGTCCAACTTAGCTGATAGTAGTCTAGGAGCAGGAACATGCAACAGAAAGGCTTCTGGTAACATTGATGACCGGCATAGAAATGACTGAGGAGCAAGGTTAAATAGAAAACTCCCACATCCTGGTGGAAACAGGTGAACAGAGGAGATGAAGCACGCAAGTGCAGTACCACCAGAAACCACCGGGGGAGCCCAGAAACCAAATTCACAACAAACCTTAGGTCAGGAGCTGGATGCAAGGCAGAATACTCTAGCACAGACTGAAGGCTGGGGTGCAGTTTTATAGCAGGAAGACACAGTGCACATGTGACCAAAGACGCCATCTTGGAAAAGGGCAGTAATGCACAAAAGGTATTAAAAAATGTTCAGAGTCCTGACACTGTGACCAGCGGGACAATTATGGGAGGCTGGGAACACTGGAAAGAAAGAGTCACTCTTTGTTAGTGGCTCTGTCTAATAAATGGGTGGTCGTAAACCAAGGACCCTCATCTATGACAGCCGTATTAGCTTATGGAAAGAAGTTATCCTGATGGGTCGGGTTGGGTGATGGGGTTAAATAATCTCCTTTGGTATCAACCCAATGAATCATTAGCAGCTAGTATGCCAAAATATGACAGCAAGGCATGACAATCAAAGAAAATGATGGGTGAAGCAAACAACATGGGGTGGTCTTCTGCTTACAGGCTATGAAATAAAGTTGGCCATACTGTCATGCAATGTGAAGGAAAGGCTAAGTGCAACATGACCCCTAGACAGATATAACATCACCCTGTCTGCCCTATTGACCCTACATAGGTTCCGCACATATCGCCGAACAGGATACCTAATCCCTGCCTGACCCTGAACAGAGAAGGACAGGATGAGCACTAATCAATCCCCACTACCTCTAAAGACAACTAGGATAGACAAACGAAACAAGGGGAACACATAGATTGAGTAGACTCAGAGAGAATCACCAATATCCTCAAAACTCCAAAGATGACGATAGCCGACTGCTACAGCTCCAAGGCTCAGCAGGGAAATGCAAATAAAAATATCACCTGCAACTCCCAACAGCAAGTTGGGAGTTATAAACACCCAGATCCAGGTGTGATCATTAGAGCCGGGAGAAGTGGCCACTGGGTCCTAGCGTCAGAAGGACCAGGCATAAGTCTGCAAAGCAAACTGCTGAGACCTTCTGCAGACAGATGCAGTGCAACGGTCTGCAGCCTCTGACACATCTGTGACATATACACAAGATTGTGGCCAACTGAAGGCTATTTTATCTGACACCCCCTACACATGAGCATTTGGGGAGACAGGAAGGCAGGAGAAAGCGGCTGCCAGGCTCCTTGGGAAGTGTCTTGTCTAGGATTTTGAAATTCCTACCACCAGATCCTTCTCTTCCCCAACATCATCTGTCTAAGGAGAATTAGGAGGCCATCCTACACATCAGATAGTAAGCCGCTCCTGCTGAAAAGGATGTTTTTGACCATCTTTTGTATGGAAACCCAAAGAGATTACAAGAATTACTTTCATAAGCAAACTCCTCATGTGCAGAAGCTTTACCCATGAAGCAAACACATTATGCAAGACTCACCGAGTGTGTAAAATCCACAACTTGTAATTCGGGTCCATCAAAGTCAAAATATACGTCTCCAATTACTCCCCTCTCTCGATATCATCCCTCAACAAATCAATCAAGCATTAATCTCGTCATGTCATTGTATTACCAGGATGTAATTAGTGCTCATTGTGTTGGAAATATTTATCTAAATTCCGTGTAAGCTAATATTCTTCTTATTTATGTAACCCAGAAGTGTAATTGAAGTTCTCTAAGTCATAAAGCGGGAAATACCATCTACTATGGGGGAATGATTAAAAATTAAGACTCTGTATTGATTAGCCAAGATAATTAGTGTGGACAGCGTTAATAAATGCAAGCTTTAATTCGCCAGGCATAAGTATGCTTTTAGAGTGAGGATTGTAATAGTAATGTGATAATATTAGTACATGTATATTAGTCCAATAATGTGGATAGTAAAGTGCTTATGTCGGCGTAGGCCATGTAATTCCGTTATCTGTCGAGATAATAACAGATAACGAGGTTTTGGAATAGTGAGTAGGACTAAACTGACCACATGCGAATTCTATCAAACCTCACACTCTTCATTCACTTTATTAGACTGTATTTGATTATAAGGGCTGTCCACCAAATCTCAGATATCGCACAGATGAGAAGGTACTGGGGGGTGACATCTCGTGGATACAAAAATTTCATCATAGGTAGACCACAACTTCTTCAATGCCCTTGCTGATGGAAGGAGGTTTGCACTCAAAATCTCACGATACATGGCCCCATTCATTCTTTCATGAACACGTATCAGTCGTCCTGGTCCCTTTGCAGAGAAACAGCCCCAAAACATGATGTTGCCACCCCCATGCTTCACAGTAGGTATGGTGTTCTTTGGATGCAACTCTGTCTCCTCCAAACACAACAAGTTTTTTTCTACCAAACAGTTCTACTTTGGTTTCATAGGACCACATGACATTCTCCCAATACTCTTCTGGATAATTCAAATGCTCTGTACCAAACTTCAGACGGCCTGGATATGTACTGGCTTAAGCAGGGGGACACGGCTGGCACTGCAGGATCTGAGTCCCTGGTGGCAAAGTGGGTTACTGATGGTAACCTTTGTTATGGTGGTCCCAGCTCTATGCATGTCATTCGCTAGGTCCCCCCATGTGGTTCTGGGATTTTTGCTCACCATTCTTGTGATCATTTTGACCCCACGGGGTGATATCTTGCATGGAGCCCTAGATCGAGGAAGATTATCAGTGGTCTTGTATGTCTTCCATTTTCTTATTATTGCTCCCACAGTTGATTTTATCACACCAAGCTGCTTTCCTATTGCAGATTCAGTCTTCTCAGCCTGGTGCAGGGCTACAATTTTGTTTCTGGTGTCCTTCGACAGCTCTTTCGTCTTCACCATAGTGGAGTTTGGAGTGTGACTGTTTGAGGTTGTGGACAGGTGCCTTTTATATTGATAACAAGTTCAAACAGGTGCCATTACTACAGGTAATGAGTGGAGGACAGAGGAGCCTCTTAAAAAAAGAAGTTAGAGGTCTGCGAGAGCCAGAAATCTTGCATTTTTTAGGTGACCAAACACTTATTTTCCACCATAATTTGCAAAATAAATCTTGCCAAATCAGACAAGGTGATTTTCTGGATTTGTTTTCTCATTTTGACTCTCATAGTTGTGGTCTACTTATGATGTCAATTACAGGCCTCTCTAAGTGGGAGAACTTGCACAATTGGTGACTGACTAAATACTTTTTTCCCTACTGTATATGCTTGTGTTTACCAGGGTTTAATACAGATACACACCCTGGATGACTGACTGATTATACTACTTATTATAGGTGGTCTTTATAGCTCCTTACTCATTGCTTATTTGTTTGCTGGGACAACTGCAGCAAAATCCACATGTCACAATTGGACCATATTCAGTCACGAGTGCGTCTTGTTGCAGCTGCATGGAACTACTGAACCAGAATTACTTCCCAGACAAACTGCTACAAAGACATAATGATTGTGACTACTGCAGCAAAACCTAGCATCCTTCTTTCCTTAAGTCACAATTGGACCACCTTCAGTCACGACTGTGTCTGTTGCATCTCTATGCACACAGCCACTGCAGCTGCTTGCAGCTGCATGCACAAATCCATTGCATCTGCTTGCAACTGAATGCACTTAATGGTTGGGACTACTGACCCACACTTAATACCCAGACTTAATGGCTGGGACTTCTGCCGCAAGACCCAAAATCCTCCTTTCCTCAGGTCACAATTGGACCACATTCAGTCAAGAATGCATCTGCAGCACCCCAGAGTCCTGGTTGTTGCAGTACTGTGGCTCCGCCACTATGGGGAGCTGTGGTACGTCTGATTGCACTAAAGGAGTTTCTCTGACCAGGTACACTCACACCACACTTCACACTCCGGCCACCAGGGGGGGTGGTCCTATCTAGTAGGCCACTCCTCACAACTCTGGTAAAACTGGGGGTTGGACAGGAAGACAGGGAGAAGTAGCTGGGAAGAGCTAGTGAGAGGACCTGTCAGGGATGGGATCCTGGCAGACTCCTCAGAGCAGAACTAACCAGTAAACAACGGGAATACAGTAAAGGAGAAATACCAGAAGGGGTCCTGCTGTTAGACCGAGGCAACATCCTTCTGAGGCGCAAACAGTCGGTGGCCGGAACGCCGAGCAAGTAAGAGACTTTAAGTACATTGCAAACCACGGCCGGACAGCTAATTACAGGTTGGCTGTCTCACTTAACACCTAAGCAGACAACGGAGGCAGCTGTGGGAGAGGGGCGACTCTAGGGTCCCGGAAGAACTCCAGGCCTACCCCGTCATACGGGTGCGTCCTACCATATCATCTGGAGGACGGAGAAAGAACAGTAGAGACAGTAAGAAACAGTTGTGAGGACTATCCCGGGAGCTCAGCAGGGAAGAACTACAACACACAGCGCTAGAAGGTAGATACTGATTCCCACCTGTAAGGAGGAACTCCTGATGTGTCGTTGGACCGGCCGGTCTCTGAAAACCCAGTTAACAGCGCTCTGGACTGAGGTCTCCAACATCTTCAGTAAAGAGGTAAAGAGACTGCAACCTGGTGTCTTCATTATTTACCGCGACCTGCACCGTTACAACACCGCTTATTGCACCGGACGTCCCCCACTGACAGACAGGGCCACGGACCGGGTCTAGCCACCGTGACAACCCCAGGACTGAAACTCAGAGGCCCGGCTCCGGGTATCCCCTCGGCCCTGCGGTGGTGTGGGGGCGCTCCAACTTGGCGTCACGAACAGGATTTACTTAAGCCTGAAGAATCAGGTCATGTGTGCCTTGGAACTGTGATTTATCGTGCTTGGACTGTACTTTATGGAGAGAACTGTGTGCTACTGCTTGCCGCGGAAAGTTACCGCCAAAATTCGCCATTGCCGCGCGCGGAGGGAGGAGCCTTAGCTACGTGGGCGGGATCAGCCAAAAGAAGCGCGGAACGGAAAGCGCGGTGAGACGCCAATCCCGGAAGAGGAACTCCGACCTCCAGCAGGTTAGTGGGAGGAAGGGACGGCCATGTCCGAGTCGGGAGGAGAGGAGGTGGCGGTCGCAGCCGCGGACGCAGGGGCAGCTCCGGTCCCCGCAGCGGCCGAAGCCGCGGCCCTAATACCACCACTGGCTGCCGCAGAACCCGCTGCCCCCATCAGCCAGTCGGACACTGCCGCTAATGCGAAAGCCATAATGCCCTTCTCCATGCCCTACCTGCCCGGAGCGGCCTGGCTCCCACGATATTCTGGGGAGGCGCATACGTTCACTGACTTTAAAGAAGGGCTCTGCAGCCTGCTCGAGTTCTATCCCCTAACCGAGCCCCAGAAGGTCCATATGATAACCGGCCAACTCTTTGGGGCGGCTCTGAGAGAAGTGAAATCCTGGCCCGCTGAGGATAAAGGAACTGCACAACAGATTTTTGCCAAGCTTAAAGCCACCTTTGATACTCGCACTGCCACAGAGATTAAACTGACTTTCTATGGATGCAAACAGAGGTCGCAGGATAGCTTACGGGACTATGCCCTTGATCTCCAGGAAGCGATGCGGGCCATTAAGCAGAGTGACCCCGGCAGCATGCAGGATGAGGATAAAATCCTGAAGGAGCGGTTCATTGAGGGGCTCCTGTGCAGTCACCAGCGGGGCCAATTTCACTTCCTGGCCATGCAAAATCCAGACTTGACTTTTGCGCAGTTTAAAGATAAAGCTATCCAGGCATTGCAGGAGCGACAGCCCAGCCGCGCAGTACCACCCAGGCGCCCCGCTCTCACCTACCACCAGGAGGTGGCATCGGATACCCCAGTTGCCGCAGAGGCCGACGCCCAGAGCTTCGAGGACGACTCCCCTGCAGGACTCCGTCTCCAGATGCAAGAGCTAACCAAGAGCGTTGCTGCCCTGGCCCGGACGGTGCAGTCCCTGCAGGAGGCCCCCAAAGAGAAGATCCAGTTGGCTTCCAGCCCGGAGGATGTCCCTTGGATGCGACGGAGGAGGACTCCGCCGACCAGGAGCCGGCCCGACGATCGCTTCCACCAGGATGGACGACCCATCTGCCGCCGCTGTCACCAGGTGGGCCATCTTGCAAGGTACTGTCCTTTAAACGAGCAACCCCTGGGGCAAAGGGCCAACCCCCAGGAGTAGGACGGTCAGGCCCGCAGCATTGGAGAACCAAGTATATTGGAGGACGACCAGTTCTCCCTGTAGTGATTGATGGAATCCTGTTGTGAATTTGGATTCTGGGCTCCCCCGGTGGCCGCTTGTGGAATTGGACTTGTCATCCTCTTTCCTGTTTCACCTTATTCCATCAGTAGTGGGTGTCGCTATTTAAGCTCATTTCTCTGGTGGTTTCTTGCCGGTCAACAATGTTATCTGATGCCTCTCAGTGCTTGTTCCTGCTTCTAGACAACTACTAGATAAGTTGGACTTTTGTCCATGTTTTGTTTTGCCTATTTGTTCCAGTTCACAGCTGAAGTTTTGTTACTGTGTCTGGAAAGCTCTCGTTGATCAGGGATTGCTACTCTGGCGTTATGAGTTAATGCCAGAGTTTAAGGTAATCTCTGGATGGTGTTTTGTTAGTGTTTTTCTGCTGACCATGAAAGTATACTATCTGTCTTCTGCTATCTAGTAAGCGGACCTCAAATTTGCTAAGACTATTTTCCTGCTGCGTTTGTTGTTTCATCTGAACTCACCGTCATTATATGTGGGGGGCTACTGTCTTCTTTGGAATATTTCTCTAGAGGTGAGCCAGGTCTTATATTTCCCTCTGCTAGCTATTTAGGTCTTAGGCCAGAGCTGGGCATCTAGCGATAAATAGGAAATGCTACCTGGCTATTTCTAGTTGCGCGGCAGGCTTAGTTCATGGTCAGTATAGTTCCATCTTCCGAGAGCTTGTCCCTCTATAGGCTTGCTATGATCTCTGCCTGCAGAGATCATGACAGTTTGACCGGCCAATAAAGTGTTAAAGACCCAGGTTGAGAAAGGAGAGTTATAAGAAGTCTGCTGGAATTTTTTTTTTTTTTTTTTCCTCCAGTCTGCCTTGCTGCAGTCTTTTTTCTCTCTCTCCTCCTAATCTCTGTATGCTCTGTGTGCACCTGACAATAATGGATCTCCAGAGTGTAACTGCGGGTTTGAATAATCTCATCACGAAAGTACAAAATTTACAAGATTTTGTGGTACATGCTCCGGTATCTGAGCCGAGAATTCCTTTGCCGGAGTTCTTCACAGGGAATAGAGCTAGCTTCCAGAATTTCCGAAATAATTGTAAGCTTTATTTGTCCCTGAAGTCTCGTTCAGCTGGAGACCCTGCTCAGCAGGTTAGGATTGTGATTTCCTTGCTCAGGGGTGACCCTCAAGATTGGGCCTTCTCATTGCCAGCAGGGGATCCTGCGTTACGCGATGTGGATGCGTTTTTTTTGGCCTTGGGCTTGCTTTATGAGGAACCTCATTTGGAACTTCAGGCAGAAAAAACTTTGATGGCACTATCTCAGGGGCAAGACGAAGCTGAAGTTTTCTGCCAAAAATTCCGTAAATGGTCTGTGCTTACTCAGTGGAATGAGTGCGCCTTGGCGGCAACTTTCAGAGAAGGTCTCTCTGATGCCGTTAAGGATGTTATGGTGGGGTTCCCTTTGCCTGCAGGTCTGAATGAGTCCATGACAATGGCTATTCAGATTGATAGGCGTCTGCGGGAGCGCAAACCGGTGCACCATCTGGCGGTGTCTATGGAAAAGACGCCAGAAAGTATGCAGTGTGATAGAATTCTGTCCAGGAGCGAGCGACAGAATTTTAGACGGAAGAATGGATTGTGTTTCTATTGTGGGGATTCTACTCATGTTATATCGGCATGCTCTAGGCGTACAAAGAAGCTTGATAAGTCTGTTTCCATTGGCACCATTCAGTCTAAGTTTATTTTGTCTGTAACCCTGATTTGCTCTTTGTCATCCATTGCCACGGACGCCTATGTTGACTCTGGCGCCGCTCTGAGTCTTATGGATTGGTCCTTTGCCAATCGTTGTGGTTTTGATTTAGAGCCTTTGGAGACTCTTATTCCTCTGAAGGGGATTGACTCCACCCCATTGGCTAATAATAAACCACAATACTGGACACAAGTAACCATGCGTATCAATCCGGATCACCAGGAGATTATTCGTTTCCTGGTGCTGTATAATTTACATGACGATTTGGTACTGGGATTGCCATGGTTGCAGTCTCACAACCCAGTCTTGGACTGGAGAGCAATGTCTGTGTTGAGCTGGGGATGTAAGGGTATTCATGGGGACGTACCTTTGGTTTCTATTTCGTCGTCCATTCCCTCTGAAGTCCCTGAGTTCCTCTCTGATTATCAAGACGTCTTTGACGAACCCAAGCTTGGGTCGTTACCTCCGCACCGTGAGTGCGATTGTGCCATAGATTTGATACCGGGTTGTAAATATCCAAAGGGTCGTTTGTTTAATTTGTCTGTGCCGGAACATGCTGCTATGCGGGAATATATAAAGGAGTCTTTGGAAAAGGGACATATTCGTCCATCTTCTTCTCCCTTGGGAGCTGGGTTTTTCTTTGTCTCAAAAAAAGACGGCTCTTTGAGACCATGTATTGATTATCGGCTTCTGAATAAGATCACTGTTAAGTATCAATACCCATTGCCATTGCTTACTGATTTGTTTGCTCGTATAGAGGGTGCTAAGTGGTTCTCTAAAATTGATCTTCGTGGGGCGTATAATTTGGTGCGGATCAGGCAGGGGGATGAGTGGAAGACCGCATTTAATACGCCCGAGGGCCACTTTGAGTATTTGGTCATGCCTTTTGGTCTTTCTAATGCCCCTTCAGTTTTCCAGTCTTTTATGCATGATATTTTCCGCGATTTTCTGGATAAATTTATGATAATATATCTGGATGATATTCTGATTTTTTCTGATGACTGGGACTCTCATGTCCAGCAGGTCAGGAGAGTTTTTCAGGTTCTGCGGTCTAATTCTTTATGTGTGAAGGGGTCTAAGTGCGTTTTTGGGGTCCAGAAAATTTCCTTTTTGGGGTATATTTTTTCTCCCTCTTCCATTGAGATGGATCCCGTCAAGGTGCAAGCTATTTGTGACTGGACTCAGCCCTCCTCTCTTAAGGGTCTTCAGAGATTTTTGGGCTTTGCCAACTTTTACCGCCGATTTATTGCTGGTTTTTCGGATGTCGTTAAACCACTGACTGATTTGACCAGACAAGGCGCTGATGTTGCTAATTGGTCCCCTCATGCTGTAGAGGCCTTTCAGGAGCTTAAGCGCCGTTTTGCCTCTGCCCCTGTGTTGCGTCAGCCTGATGTGAATCTGCCTTTTCAGGTTGAGGTTGACGCTTCGGAGATCGGAGCTGGGGCAGTGTTGTCGCAGAAAGGTTCCGACTGCTCCGTCATTAGGCCTTGTGCCTTCTTTTCTCGCAAATTTTCGCCCGCAGAGCGGAATTATGATGTTGGGAATCGGGAGCTTTTGGCCATGAAGTGGGCGTTTGAGGAGTGGCGCCATTGGCTCGAGGGGGCTAGGCATCAGGTGGTGGTATTGACTGACCACAAAAATTTGATTTATCTTGAGACTGCCAGACGCCTGAATCCTAGACAGGCGCGCTGGTCTTTATTTTTTTCTCGCTTTGATTTTGTGGTGTCGTACCTACCGGGTTCTAAGAATGTTAAGGCAGATGCCCTTTCTAGGAGTTTTGACCCGGACTCTCCTGGTAATTCTGAACCCACAGGTATCCTTAGGGAGGGAGTAATTTTGTCGGCCGTTTCTCCTGATCTGCGGCGGTCCTTGCAAGAGTTTCAGGCGGATAGACCGGATCGTTGTCCGCCTGATAGACTGTTTGTTCCGGATGATTGGACCAGCAGAGTCATCTCTGAGGTACATTCTTCTGCATTGGCAGGTCATCCCGGAATTTTTGGTACCAGGGATTTGGTGGCAAGATCCTTCTGGTGGCCTTCTCTGTCACGAGATGTGCGAGTCTTTGTGCAGTCATGTGACGTTTGTGCTCGGGCCAAGTCTTGTAGTTCTCGGGCTAGCGGACTGCTGTTGCCCTTGTCTATTCCTAAGAGGCCTTGGACACACATCTCGATGGATTTTATTTCAGATCTGCCTGTTTCCCAGAAGATGTCTGTCATCTGGGTGGTCTGTGACCGTTTCTCTAAAATGGTCCATTTGGTTCCTCTGCCCAAGTTGCCTTCTTCTTCTGAGTTGGTTCCTCTGTTTTTTCAGAATGTTGTCCGATTGCACGGTATTCCTGAGAATATTGTTTCTGACAGAGGTACCCAATTTGTGTCTAGATTTTGGCGGGCATTCTGTGCTAGGATGGGCATAGATTTGTCTTTTTCATCTGCTTTTCACCCTCAGACTAATGGCCAGACCGAGCGGACTAATCAGACCCTTGAGACATATCTGAGGTGTTTTGTCTCTGCTGACCAGGATGATTGGGTTGCTTTTTTGCCATTGGCAGAGTTCGCCCTCAATAATCGGGCCAGTTCTTCCACCTTGGTGTCCCCGTTTTTCTGTAATTCGGGGTTTCACCCTCGATTTTCCTCCGGTCAGGTGGAATCCTCGGATTGTCCTGGAGTGGATGCGGTGGTGGAGAGATTGCATCACATCTGGGGGCAGGTTATGGACAATTTGAAGTTGTCCCAGGAGAAGACTCAGCGTTTTGCCAACCGTCATCGTCGTGTTGGTTCTTGGCTTTGTGTTGGAGATTTAGTGTGGTTGTCTTCTCGTTTTGTCCCTATGAGGGTCTCTTCTCCTAAGTTTAAACCTCGGTTCATCGGCCCTTATAGAATATTGGAGATTCTTAATCCTGTTTCTTTCCGTTTGGACCTCCCTGCGTCCTTTTCCATTCATAACGTTTTTCATCGGTCGTTATTGCGCAGGTATGAGGTACCTGTTGTACCTTCAGTTGAGCCTCCTGCTCCGGTGTTGGTTGAGGGTGAGTTGGAGTACGTTGTGGAGAAAATTTTGGACTCTCGTGTTTCCAGACGGAAACTCCAGTATCTGGTCAACTGGAAGGGTTACGGCCAGGAGGATAATTCTTGGGTCAATGCATCTGATGTTCATGCTTCTGATCTTGTTCGTGCCTTCCATAGGGCTCATCCTGGTCGCCCTGGTGGATCTGGTGAGGGTTCGGTGCCCCCTCCTTGAGGGGGGGGTACTGTTGTGAATTTGGATTCTGGGCTCCCCCGGTGGCCGCTTGTGGAATTGGACTTGTCATCCTCTTTCCTGTTTCACCTTATTCCATCAGTAGTGGGTGTCGCTATTTAAGCTCATTTCTCTGGTGGTTTCTTGCCGGTCAACAATGTTATCTGATGCCTCTCAGTGCTTGTTCCTGCTTCTAGACAACTACTAGATAAGTTGGACTTTTGTCCATGTTTTGTTTTGCCTATTTGTTCCAGTTCACAGCTGAAGTTTTGTTACTGTGTCTGGAAAGCTCTCGTTGATCAGGGATTGCTACTCTGGCGTTATGAGTTAATGCCAGAGTTTAAGGTAATCTCTGGATGGTGTTTTGTTAGTGTTTTTCTGCTGACCATGAAAGTATACTATCTGTCTTCTGCTATCTAGTAAGCGGACCTCAAATTTGCTAAGACTATTTTCCTGCTGCGTTTGTTGTTTCATCTGAACTCACCGTCATTATATGTGGGGGGCTACTGTCTTCTTTGGAATATTTCTCTAGAGGTGAGCCAGGTCTTATATTTCCCTCTGCTAGCTATTTAGGTCTTAGGCCAGAGCTGGGCATCTAGCGATAAATAGGAAATGCTACCTGGCTATTTCTAGTTGCGCGGCAGGCTTAGTTCATGGTCAGTATAGTTCCATCTTCCGAGAGCTTGTCCCTCTATAGGCTTGCTATGATCTCTGCCTGCAGAGATCATGACAGAATCCCCTTGAATGCTTTGCTGGACACCGGTTCTCAGGTGACGACTATACCTCACGTGCTCTACAAACGGTATTGGGAGGACGCTGATATTACTCGTGGCCCTGACGATGATTTCACCATAATCGCCAGTAATGGTCAGCCGTTGCCACAAGTGGGGTATAAGGAGGTCACCATCAAAGTGGGGCGGGTGGAATTGAAAGCCCAAGGGATTGTGATTGTAGATATTGATCGTCGAGAATGTAATCCCATGATGACTCTTGGTACTAATGTTATAGAAAATTGTCTTGCAGAAGTGATTGTTTTGTTGCAACAGGTGGCAGAAAACGCTGGCCACAGTGAGCAACGTGCCCTGCAGAAGGAAATCAGGGCTCTGATGCAGAGACAGCAGGTAGAGCTGACTGGTGGCGAGATTGGTCGTGTCACTGTAAGTGATTCAAACCCCATCGCGATACCTCCCAAGAGTGAAATGTTAATATGGTGTCGAGCAGCCATAGGCCTCAGGGGTAGGGACTACCAGGCCTTGGTAGAACCTGTATATTCAGACAATAGGCCTACTGTTCTGACAGCTCGGGGGGTGGTCGACGTCCGACAGGGGAGAGTGCCCGTACGTGTCCTCAATTGTGGGGAGGAAGAGGTCCACCTAACCAAGTATACCACGCTCGCCAAACTGTTCACTGTCAATAATAGTGTAATACAGACACCTGAACCCTTGGTCCCGTCAAACGTGGCGGGGAACAAAGGTTCTGCAGAGCACTCGAAAGACTGGTGTCGGGAATTGCATGTGGGCACTGACTCTACCCCATCTCATCAAATACAGGGGGCTTACAGGGTAGTACACGAGTACGAGCAGGTATTCAGCAAACACCCCTCAGATTTTGGGCAGGTGAAAGGGATCCAACATCACATCCCCACGGGAGATCACCGACCCATAAAAGAGAGATATCGCCCTGTACCCCCAGCTCATTACCAGTGTGCCAAGGACATGTTGCGGGAAATGAAGGAGGCTGGGGTGGTGAGAGACAGCTGTAGCCCCTGGGCAGCTCCGTTAGTCCTCGTTAAAAAGAAAGATGGTACAATGAGGATGTGTGTTGATTACAGACAGTTGAATCGCATTACACATAAGGACGCATACCCACTGCCCAGGATAGAGGAGTCCCTGGCTGCCTTAAAATCTGCTAACTATTTCTCTACCTTAGATCTCACCAGTGGGTACTGGCAGGTTCCTGTGGCGGAGGCGGACAAAGAGAAGACGGCCTTCACGACGCCAATGGGCCTCTGTGAGTTCAACTACATGCCCTTCGGATTGTGCAATGCTCCCGGAACGTTCCAGAGGATGATGGAGAGCTGCCTGGGACACCTGAACTTTGAAACCGTGCTGCTATATCTGGATGACGTCATAGTCTTCTCTAAAACCTACGAAGACCATCTGAAGCACCTGGCCGAGGTGTTCGAAGCCTTGTCCAACTTCGGCCTAAAGGTGAAACCGTCCAAGTGTCATCTGCTGAAACCTAAAGTGCAGTACCTGGGCCATGTGGTGAGCGCTGAAGGAGTGGCCCCAGACTCCGACAAGGTCACAGTGATCAAGGACTGGCCAAAGCCCAGTGACCTCCACGAAGTCCGGCAGTTCCTCGGGTTGGTAGGTTACTATCGGAGATTCATTAAGGATTTCACCAAGAAGGCCGCACCCTTGCAAAATCTGCTGGTGGGCCAACCAAAGAAGACCAAGGGGAGGAAAACCCCCTTTGATTGGAACGAAGAGCTGGAGGAATCCTTCACCTGTTTGAAGTCGGCACTGACGGGAGAAGAGATACTGGCTTACCCCGAATACGATCAACCATTTGTGCTGTACACAGATGCCAGTAATGTGGGATTAGGAGCCGTGCTGTCCCAGGTTCAGAACGGCAAAGAAAGGGTGATCGCTTACGCCAGCAGGAAACTCCGTCCCACGGAAAGGAACCCTGACAACTACAGTTCCTTCAAACTGGAATTCCTTGCCCTTGTCTGGGCAGTGACAGAGAGGTTTAAGCACTACCTGGCCTCTGCGAAATTCACCGTCTTCACGGACAACAATCCGCTAACGCATCTGGATACTGCCAAACTCGGGGCTTTGGAACAGCGGTGGATGGCCCGGCTGTCCAACTATGATTTCACCATCAAATATCGGGCAGGACACCAGAATGCCAATGCCGATGCTCTGTCCCGAATGCCCAATCTACCAGAAGTGGGAGAAGACCCGGAGGCACTTGAAGAGGTGGAGCTGCCTGCCTTCCATCGCCCCAAAGCCACTCAGAACTCTCACCATGTGAAGAACAGGCACAAGAACCAACCGGATGCCACGCTGAATCCCCTGCCCCACCACGGATGGGCAGAAACCCAGGATAGTGACCCCGCGGTCCGTCAGGTGAAGGAACTCTTGACGCAGGCTGGGTTGCACCCTGGCCCAGATGATCCACAAGAAACTCAACAGCTGTGGAAGGGGAGAAGCAAACTGTTTATCCATGATGGCAAGTTGTGCAGGAGGAGCATCGACCCACGTACTCATGAATTGGTGTGGCAGATAGTGGTGCCAAGGCGAGATGCGCCCATGGTTCTGGGAGCCTACCATGATGGAGCCGGCCACTTCGGATGGAGGAAGCTGGAGAAGCTGCTCCGAGGGAGGTTCTATTGGATTGGCATGAAGAGAACCATTGAGAAGTGGTGTCGAGAGTGTGGTCCGTGTAGTCTGCGAAGGAAGGACCGTGACAGTCAACGGGCTCCCCTGCGGCCTATCATCACCAAACGGCCGCTCGAACTGGTCGCGCTGGATCATGTGAAGCTGACGCCTAGCCGGTCGGGCTATATCTACGCCCTTACCATCGTGGACCACTACTCCAGGTTTTTGGTGGTTGTGCCTGTCAAGGATCTAACAGCTAGGACTGCCGCCAGGGCCTTCCAGCAGCACTTTTGTAGACCCCATGGCTACCCAGAGAAAGTACTGACCGATCAGGGGCCTTCATTCGAAGCGGAAGTGTTCCAAGAATTCTGCCAGTTGTACGGGTGTAAGAAGATCAGAACTACACCGTACCACCCTCAAACTAACGGGATGTGCGAGAAGATGAACCAAGTAGTAATCGATTTGTTGAAGACCTTGCCTGTGGAGGAACGGAATCTGTGGCCGACAAAGTTGCCTGACTTAGTGGATATGTACAACCACATCCCAGTAAGTTCCACCAACTGTACTCCAGCGTACCTGATGCGAGGAAGGTCTAGTCGGTTACCCGTTGATCTGGACATGGGGGTCCTAGTACCCGAAGATACCTCGCCGGATGCAGATTGGGATGCAGAAAAGCAGCGAAGGTACCGCGAAGTACAGGAGTGTGTAGAGAGAAGACTCGCCCAGGCTAGGCAGAAGCAAGAAAGGGACTACAACCAACACGCTCCTGCGATTCCCCTGTCACCTGGTGAGCAAGTGCTTAAACGAAAGAGGAGGTTACACAAGCTCGATGACCAATGGGAAGCGGAACCGTATACCATCTTGCCATCCGACTTCGACAACACTAAGGTCTGTCTCATCAGCAAGGACAGAGGGGAGACCTCGACAGCGGTATCCAGGGATCACCTTAAGGTCTGCCCCGATAAGTTGAAAGAGAGGGGCACGGCCCCAGAAATCTCCCCGCCGGTGGAAAAGGAGAAGATGTTCCATACTGTCCTTGGTGATTTTCCCCAGTCCTGGACTCAGATAAATCAGGCCATCGCGGTACCTGTTCTAACGTTTCCACAGCCGGACCCACCAGAAACAATGGTGGTACCAGATCATCCGGCCCCGCAACCTCAAAAAGCCTTGCCTGAAGAAGCCATGCCAACCGTTGAACCGGCAAATCCTCCCTCTGCTATCAGTGAGCCTGCCGTACCCACTGTTGATAGCAGCAGCTCTGAGAGCCCCAACCTGCCAGTGCTACCCAGACTCACTAGAAGTGTAGTTAGAAGACAGCGCACTACACCAGCGGTAGCAAGCATAGCGGGCCCTGTTAGGCCAATAGCAACCCCTGCGCTGCGAAGGTCCACACGCAGCACTCAAAATCAAACTCCCCTCCGCTACAAACTTTGGAGGTATTAATAAGGGCTGCTATTTAATTGAAAATGTTGTATATATATCTTTTTGTTACAGGTTTTTAAATGGACAATAGAGTAATGGACGGTGAATTGCTCAAAAACTTTCAAAAAGGGGGGCCCCTTTGTTTACCCGGGGTCCCCGCTGTTTCAATCACTGAACTGAGAGTCATAAACTGTGCATGACCTAACTTTTGCAACGTTCAAGAATCCTCACCTCCCGTAAAGGGAAGCCTTGTTATGTTCAATTGTTATGCTATTTCAAAAGTTTGTGTGTTTCCTGTTAACATGTATTATTGTTCTTGTTTTCCCAGTCCCGGAGTACTGGATTTAACCGGGGGGGAGTGCAGCACCCCAGAGTCCTGGTTGTTGCAGTACTGTGGCTCCGCCACTATGGGGAGCTGTGGTACGTCTGATTGCACTAAAGGAGTTTCTCTGACCAGGTACACTCACACCACACTTCACACTCCGGCCACCAGGGGGGGTGGTCCTATCTAGTAGGCCACTCCTCACAACTCTGGTAAAACTGGGGGTTGGACAGGAAGACAGGGAGAAGTAGCTGGGAAGAGCTAGTGAGAGGACCTGTCAGGGATGGGATCCTGGCAGACTCCTCAGAGCAGAACTAACCAGTAAACAACGGGAATACAGTAAAGGAGAAATACCAGAAGGGGTCCTGCTGTTAGACCGAGGCAACATCCTTCTGAGGCGCAAACAGTCGGTGGCCGGAACGCCGAGCAAGTAAGAGACTTTAAGTACATTGCAAACCACGGCCGGACAGCTAATTACAGGTTGGCTGTCTCACTTAACACCTAAGCAGACAACGGAGGCAGCTGTGGGAGAGGGGCGACTCTAGGGTCCCGGAAGAACTCCAGGCCTACCCCGTCATACGGGTGCGTCCTACCATATCATCTGGAGGACGGAGAAAGAACAGTAGAGACAGTAAGAAACAGTTGTGAGGACTATCCCGGGAGCTCAGCAGGGAAGAACTACAACACACAGCGCTAGAAGGTAGATACTGATTCCCACCTGTAAGGAGGAACTCCTGATGTGTCGTTGGACCGGCCGGTCTCTGAAAACCCAGTTAACAGCGCTCTGGACTGAGGTCTCCAACATCTTCAGTAAAGAGGTAAAGAGACTGCAACCTGGTGTCTTCATTATTTACCGCGACCTGCACCGTTACAACACCGCTTATTGCACCGGACGTCCCCCACTGACAGACAGGGCCACGGACCGGGTCTAGCCACCGTGACAACCCCAGGACTGAAACTCAGAGGCCCGGCTCCGGGTATCCCCTCGGCCCTGCGGTGGTGTGGGGGCGCTCCACATCCTCTTGCAGCTGCATGCGCACATCCGCTCCATCTGCTTGAAACTGAATGCACTTAACCCAGACTTAATACCCAGACTTAATGGTTGGGTCTTCTGCAGCAAAACCGAACATCCTCCTTTACATGTCACAATTGGACCATGTTCAGTCATGACTGTGTGTACTTGCAGCTCTATGCATATGTAAGAAGAGGGAGCAGACCGGGGATACCTTTCTTGCGCCAGCTCCGGAACTGTCGGGACTGTCGCCTTTGTTGCCTGGGGGAAAGCTTAGAACACTGGGCTGACCATTAAACTCGTAAAGTAGGGGGCGTAGCTAGGTTAAAAAGGGCAGAGCGCGCGAAAAGGCAGACAGACTTGGCGGGAACACGCAGCACGCAGCAGGGGAATTTTGGTGCTCCGTCCTCTCAGCACCGTGACAGCGCAGAACTGCGCTATAGTATCCCTGCTGCCACAGAGACTGTGACCGGAGTACTGCCGTTTGCCAGTTGGCTTCCACTGCTCAATTTACCCAACACTACGGGTCAGTAAATACTGCGCGAGTGCCACCTAAGAAAGGCCGGGTGACTCACCGAGAACTGTTCCCTCAGATGCCAGGAAAAGAACTAAGCCCTGAGAAAAATCTTTACCCGCTCCAATCTGTGAGTCTGTGAAGTCTGGAAACAGCGCAAGTAGAAGTCTGTAAGCAGCAGCAGTAGAAGATCCATAAGCAATGTCACTAGAAGATATGTAAGCAGTGCCAGTAGAAGTCCATAAGCCGTGCCAGTAAAAGATCCGTAAGCAGCGCCAGCAAAAGATATGTAAGCAGTGCCAGTAGAAGTTCGTAGGCAGCACCAGTAGAAGTTCGTAAGCAACGCAAGAAGATCCATAAGCAGCGCCAGTAGAAGTCCGTAAGCAGATCCAAACCAGGCTCGGGAGACAATGTGGCTGTAGCAGAGGACCATTCCTGTAGGCCATTACTTCCAGTGTAGACGTACGGTACAGGGTGTGGGCTGGGGTCATGCTTCAGGGAACGGAGAAGGCCAATGCGACGAGCACACTGTATACCCAGATCCGTAATCAGAGCCAGCAGAAATCCATACGCAGTGCCAGTAGAAGGTCCATAAGCAGCACCAGTAGATGATCCATAAGCAACACCAGTAGAAGATCCGTAATAAGTGCCAGTAGAAGATCCGTAAGAAGCACCAGTAGAAAATCCGTAAGCAGCACCAGTAGATGATCCATAAGCAGCACCAGTAGAAGATCCGTAAGAAGTGCCAGTAGAAGATCCGAAGCAGTGCCAGTAGATGATCTGTAAGCAGAGCCAGCAGAAGTCTGTGACCAGCTCCAGTAGAAGATACATAAGCAGTGCCAGTAGAAGATCTGTAAACAGTGCCAATAGAAGTCCATAAGCAGTGCAAGTAGAAGATCTATAATCAGCGCCAGTAGAAGATACGTAAGCCACGTCAGTAGATCTGTAAACAGTGGCAGTAGATGATCCATAAGCAGAGCCAGTAGAAGTCTGTGACCAGCGCCATTAGAAGATCCGTAAGCAGTGCCAGTAGAAGTTCATAAGCAGCGCCAGTAGATCTGTAAGCAGTGCCAGTAGAAGATCCGTAAGCAGCCCCAGTGGATGATCTGTAAGCAGCGACAGTAGAAGATCGTAAGCAGCGCCAGTAGAAGATCCGTAAGCAGTGCCAGTATAAGTAAGCAGCGCTAGTAGAAGATCCGTAAGCAGCGCCAGTGGATGATCCGTTATCAGCGACAGTAGACGATCGTAAGCAACGCAAGTAGAAGATCCGTAAGCAGTGCCAGTATAAGTAAGTAAGCAGCGCTAGTAGAAGATCCGTAAGCAGCGCCAGTAGAAGATCCATAAGCAGCGCCAGTAGAAGTCTGTAAGCAGATCTGAACCAAGCTCGGGAGACGATCCATCTATAGCAGAGGACCAGCAGGCTGTTACTTCCAGCGTAGACGTACGGTACAGGGTGTGGGTTGGGGCTGTGCTTCAGGGAACGGAGAAGGCCAGTGCGACGAGCACACTGTATACCCAGTGACTCTCATATCTATGACTTGCATCCTAGCGGGAAATACCGGTGATCCCAGTAAGGCCAGTGTAACGATCAGAGGTGTTTATAGAGACTACGACAGGGACAGGCCTAGTACTGACAGTGATGCCCGTGACGTTGAGATATAAAGGCATTAACAGTTGTTTAACTGCTAGATAACAAGAACGGTGTATGTAATAGAACGCTGCATAGATATTGTATTTACTTGCATTGAATTTTTTGCCTATAAAAACAATCAAAAAAATTGTATTCAGTACAGACCAAAAGTTTGGACACACCTTCTCATTTAAAGATTTTTCTGTATTTTCATGACTATGAAAATTGTACATTCACACTGAAGGCATCAAAACTATGAATTAACACATGTGGAATTATATACGTAACAAAAAAGTGTGAAACAACTGAAATTATGTCTTATATTCTAGGTTCTTCAAAGTAGCCACCTTTTGATTTGATGACTGCTTTGCACACTCATGGCATTCTCCCGAGCTTGGTTCAGATCTGCTTACAGACTTCTACTGGCGCTGCTTATGGATCTTCTACTGGCGCTGCTTACGGATCTTCTACTAGCGCTGCTTACTTACTTATACTGGTTTGGGGTGAGCTGGACCGCAGAGTGAAGGCAAAAGGGCCAACAAGTGCTAAGCATCTCTGGGAACTCCTTCAAGATTGTTGGAAGACCATTTCCGGTGACTACCTCTTGAAGCTCATCAAGAGAATGCCAAGAGTGCGCAAAGCAGTCATCAAAGCAAAAGGTGGCTACTTTGAAAAACCTAGAATATAAGACATAATTTCAGTTGTTTCACACTTTTTTGTTAAGTGTATAATTCCACATGTGTTAATTCATAGTTTTGATGCCTTGAGTGTGAATTTACAATTTTCATAGTCATGAAAATACAGAAAAATCTTTAAATGAGAAGGTGTGTCCAAACTTTTGGTCTGTACCATATGTGAAGATTGTATAAGGTAAGGGTATGTGCACATGATGAGTTTTCCAAGAGAAAGATGCTTCAGGATATATGGATATTTACTGTCCTGAAGTGTCTTTTTTTGCATCTTTCAGGTGGTCTCCTGAGTGCTTGCTTTGTTACTTTTGACCACCATCATTTTTGAGTTGTCTTTTTTTTTGCTGCCACTTTACTGTAATTTTTTTTTGCTCTCATTCAACAATGAAGCAACTATTAACGGTTCCTGAAGTAAAAATACTGGTGTCTTTTGAACCTTCCATTGACTTGTGTTGTACAGTATAGGGCATCTTCAAAGCAGATAGCCCCTGAGGAATGGTTGGGTTACTTTTTAGTGTTTTTTAAAACCTGAAGCTGTTAAAAGACGCACAAAATCCTGAACATTGGAACTCAAGTCGGTTTTACATAGAAATGAGTTGATGTTACTTTTTTCGAGCGTTTCTTTGGCGCTTTTTCAGGTGGATTTCGGGGCAGACTGAAAGAGATGTGTGCACATATCCTTGGGCTGGATTTACAGATAGTTTCTTTTGCAATCCACTAAAAAATGTGTGGAGCAGAACTGTTGCAGATTAAATATTTCCCACAGAACAATTTTTTGGGCACATTCAAAGCGGACAAATCCATGGCGGAACCCCACTGCTTGTGACTTTACCCTAAATTGAATATGTGATTGCCTATGATTGTGATTTCCAGTCTTATTTCCAAGGGAAAACCTGTGTTAAATGTTTTCACTCCCTTTACACCCCTACTCCCATTTTTAACTGAAAGAAGCTTGGGCAGTGCACAAATGGTATAGGAGTTATTAATAATTTTGTTTGCCTCCTGACAAAGCATCTGTGCAGAACATAAAAGAGGTGAAAAAATGCAGCAGAAATTGAGCTGTAGATATGAAATGTACAGCATGTCAATTTATGCTGCAGAATTTCACATCAAATTTCACTATTTGCAAATTGTTAAATCCAGAAACAAAAGTGACAAAAAACAATTTGGATTTTGCTTCTGCAGAAAATTAGCAGTGTAGTTCCATGTGGGCATATGGTAAAAGTGTGACTATTGCTATTGATACTGGGGGAGAGCAATTTTAGTTTTAAAAAAATGTTTTGGAACAAATTGTCTTACTACATGAAACAAACATTGTGGCTCTACGGGTCGAAAAGATCTATCAGCGACCATAATTTATCTTTAAGTCACTACAGAAAACAACTCCCCATATCTCAGCTTCCAATAGAGCAGTATTTCCCAAACCCCATACTCTCGCCCCCAACACATCATGTTTTCATGGTTTCCTTAATATTGCACAGGGGAGCAATTTCTGATGCTTTAATAATAATTACACTACTTTTGCACTACTAAGGAAACCCTGAAAATATGACCTATTGGGGGCCGTGAGGACTGGAGTTAGGGAAACATTGCAATAGGGAAGAAAGTAATCTTCATTCACTCCTGGATTATTGGATTTTATATCAGATTTTAATTTCCTCAAGAAAACATTATGTTGAACAAAGTTTTATTTTAGTTTGGACCACCCCATAGTCCATACAATCTTGGTGCAACTCTCCAAAGTGAAATTGTAAAGATCCCAGAATCCAAGGCACCAGGGGTTCTCCGATAAAACACTTTATTAATTACAGCATACACAAATTAAAATTGCCTGCAACATTTTGGCTACATAGGGCCTTTATCAAGCAATAAATGATGAGGTGTGAATATTTCTTATAATTTATGGCTTGATAAAGGCCCTATGTGGCTGAAACGTTGCATGTAATTTTATTCTGTGTATGCTGTAATTAAATAAGCACGCCCAACAATCTTTTTATCCTCTTAATATATTGCAGTCATCATATTTTATAACACTGCGTACTTACAATTGATCATTTTGCCTTTCTACCCAGCTAATTCTTCTCTTTTCCATTAGGTCTATGACATCACATAATTAAAAACAAGCTGACTAACTGAATCCCTCTAAGCTCTATGTAGAAACAGGAGGTAAATTTTCCCTGCATGAATCATCACTGCAAAAGTCCCTGGTAGGGGGAGGAGGAAGCAACTGGGTCAGGGGGTGAAGAGGGGAATGAAAAACGCAGGGAAAAGAGACTTCCTGTTTCAACATAGAACAGAGGAGAAAAGAGAAAAATTAGCTGAGTAGAAAGGCAAAATGAGCAATTGTATGTGTACAGTGCTATATAATATGATGATTGCAATATATTAAGAGGATAAAAACTTTGATGAGTGTGATTCTTTAAAAAGTGTTTTACTGGACTAGAATGTCTGGTGCCTTGGATGCTGGATTTTTTGTGGTTTTATTTTGTATTTTGAGACTGAAAATGGTGGAGACGAAGGGTTACGGATCAAGAGTTTAGGTTTAGTCAGCTTGGACTTGAAATAAGTGATAGTTCAGAAAGAAGTTTTTCTGATCCTCACTTTAGGGGGAGTTTAAGGATTGGGCTTGGGATAGCCTGCAGGATTGAGGAGATTGAGGATTAGCCTGCAAATGGGTTTTGTTAACTTTTAATGGAAAAAGTTTTTTTGACTGTCACAAGACTGCTGCCCATAAAGAAACTCTGAGGTGTGTCTAAAAGATGTCAAGGAGCCCTTGCTCATATCGGAATTCAATTTGCAACCAAGAAAATATGATTCCCTTCTACAATGCCCGGGTGGGTTAATCGAAGAAATCTAGATTCAAAATTTCTACTTAAGTCTACAACTACGGAGCTTTCTTTCCTCTATAGGTCAATGTATTTCATACCAGTAGGAAAACTCTAATTTCACCCCTTCTAATGAAGGAGTTAGAGTTTCAAAGAGGGGTTTTAGGACCTCCTACAGATATGATTGCACCAATTACTCTTCCTACTTTCAAATGACTTTTATGCACATGGGAGGTGTGCCGGGTCAGCGGAGAGACTGGCCATAATAAAGGCTGGAACCCCCCTACAGCTCATGATATGGTAGCTGTTTGTTAATGAAAAAAAAGCTATAATTCTTCAACGAAGAGATCTAATATATTTCTTTCAGATTCCTAAGAGATATATATATCGACTTACAAAGTGCTACTTCTAGTGGACTTCTAGTTTGAGAAATAATGGTCATTGGCGTAAGTGGCCGATCATTTATTCTGGACATAAACCTTTAGTTCTATTATTAGCTAATGTTACCCCAGAAACTCAAAGAATAAAAAAGTGTGATATATATTCTCTCTGGCCATCCTCTGTATGATTTACAGGAGCAGTAAAATATCGAAGGAAGTTAATTGCGCACATTTAGTAATAGTCGATGATCAAGTACTTCAGCCCAGAGATCAATCCTTGAAGGATCTCCATAGGGAACTTCTTATTGTACCTGATTACTTAATACCTTATTCCATTTATCAGAATTTCATTCAACCTGAAATGTAAAAAAAAAAAACAAATTGCCTTTTTAAAAGTGTTCAGATAGTCCAAGACCTGGAGCAAGGGCCACCCAATGGGGAGGAACATTTTATAATTTTGGAAATAAAGCCAAAGCATGCAGATAAATCCATGAGAACTACATAGTATTTTGGACAGCCGTTATTGAAATCCAGAGTAGCATTCATCCATTGTCCATCAACAGTTTACATTTTAGGCTATGTTCAAACGTTCAGTATTCGGTCAGTATTTTACATCAGTATTTGTAAGCCAAAACCAGGATTGGGTGATAAATTCAGAGGCAGTGACGAGTTTCAATTATACTTTTCATCTGATTGTTCCACTTCTGGCTTTGGCTGAAAAATAATGATCAAATACTGAATGTCTGAACATAGCCTTAAAGAAACACTAATGTACAAAATACACAAAAATAATAAAACCCTTAGCAATATCTACTTCCTTTTTGCTTTCAATCTCTTTGTGTGAAGGAGATTGCACATATCCCCGCTGCCTTCTCACATTTCTTTTGGCTGGTCGTAGGAAAACTGGCTGCAGAAGGAACCTGCAGAAGGTCTGACAGAAGGAGACCTTCTGTCTATAAATGGGAGCAAGAATTCTAGCACCACCTACTTGGGTAAACACTACTCCCCATAAGTCAGATGGGAGAGGATCAGGAGGAAATTAACATGTGTGCCATGTAATATTTCTCCTTTCCAACAGTTGAACAGTCAGTAGACTGATTAAAACTTCTGGGGCAAGTTATATTTTTAATTTGACTGCTTTATGTATGCGAAAGCGCTTTTCTCTATGAAGGAAACACCTTCATAAGACTTTGTACCCGCTACCACTTGTACATAACCATTACCAAGTTACCGTTCAGTAAAGACTGTGTTTTAGAACGGGAGTCTCCTTTATTGAACTTTAAAACCGCTTGCCAACACCATCAACCACTGGCGGACTCCACTGGCGTAAAGCCCTCAGAACACTAACGCGCAGCCAGGACCCAATCTTTCGTGTAGCGTGCCGTGGAATCACAAGAGAAGACCAGTGCTACCGCCCTGCGCTGCTCTACACATGGGCCGTGTCTGCTATTGCAGCTATTACACACCTGTTTCAGGTATCCCTGTCTCCACTCCCTGCAGGTCGTTCGGCATGGCTCTATGGAATAATTTCCCTAGACCTGTTTAAGGCCTATTGACATACACACCTGTCTCTTGGGTTTAAGACCCCTAGTCCTATGTTTGGTGTGCTCCACCATTTTGCTATTTGTGTTTGTGCTTTCATTCATCTTTGATGGGTTCCACTTCATCCCTCCTGTTGATCCTCAGATTCCTCTTGATCCTTTACTGTCCTCGACTGCCCACATGCCTTCCTGCATAAACAACGGGGCCTGTGTGCCCACCCGGACCTAAGGCTTAGAAGATCCACCTCACCTGCTGAGCTTTAACAGCAGCTCAGTCCCGTTCTGTTGAATCATGCAACATAACTTATTGGCAAGAGCGGTGCCATTTCTGCAAAAAAGGAACTTCATATATTTCTTATCTCATTTACCTTCTTTTATTCTGCTTTTCCCTAACTGCTTGCTAAAGGGTTTGTCTAAGGAATACAGCTAAAGAAGAAAGAAACTGCCGCACTCATTGAAGGACGAAATCAGCTCTAAAAAGCTTTATTCACCAAAATATACCACAACGTTTCAACCCAGGTTTTGGGTCTTTGTCAAGCGGTTTGAAAGAAACCCAACTTGTAGACAGAAATGTTGTCTTTTTTTGTGAATAAAACTTTTCTTAGTTGAATTTCCCTGGAACAAGTGCTGCGGTTTCCTTCATCTTTACATGTTTATGAGGCTCTTGGGTTGGGACACTTAGAGGCTCTAGTACTTTTTTAACGTCTATTTGTCTGAAGACTTTTTTTTGTTTCTTGCACATGGTCATATTGGGGCTCCATTTATGTGTCAGTCATACTGCTCCCATGGGGGCATAGACTGGTTGCTTAGGACTTTACTTAGGATAGGTCATCACTATCAAATCAGTGTAGAGACCGTTCTCGGGTACACAACACAGCTTTCGTCAACTTTAGTAAGAGTTGAGCTACAATACCTGATAACAGCCACTACACAGTGCACAGAGCTGCGGTGTTCGGGCTCCTTACACTGTGTACTTTTGGCACTGGGTAACATCTGATCGGTTGTGTCTTGTGTTTTGGACCTCCACCGATCTGATATTGATGCCTATCCTAAGGATAACGAAGCGAGAAGAAAAGAGGCGATCCCCGTGTAATACCGCTACTTATAGATGAGGATAAACTGGAAGATTGGTCGCTCAACCGGGCAGGTTGTGTTCGGCACAACTCCGTGGAAAAATGTAATTCAAGTGTAAGGCTCCTGCTCTGGCCGCTTAGCTCACACCTGTTGGGTGGAGGACATGTGGAGAAATGGGAAAGAGAGGGGTGGTGGATCGCTGCTGAAAGGGAGTCCAAGCGGTGAGGATTAAACAAAAATTGTTTATTCTTGCAACGCGTTTCGTAGTAGAAGAAGGAGTAAATTCTATTCCAAAATGCGTTGAAAGAATACACATGGTTTTTTTTTAATCTTCAGTGCCTAGACTCACTTTCGGCAGTGGCAGTGCTCGGGATCTACCACCTTTCTCCTTCACTTATCCTTATCCTAAGGATAGGACATCAATACCTTAATCCTGTACAACCTAAAAAAAAAACCTGTATCACCATTGAACTCGAATGAACTTTTCTGTATATAGGGCACCCCATCTGTGTGGCCGTGCACAGAGGTCGCTGGGTGCTGGAGGCATTCGGTCACTACGAACTGCTGCAAAGTCAGGACAAGAGAAGTAGATAAAAGTATTTGTTAAGTTTCTTCCCCACACATGTCTCGAAACCGATGAACCAACCTCTGCTAAAATGTGGTAATAAATAGTAAAAAAATAATAAATAATTCCATGTAATTGTAAAATAAGATGACGGTGGAATACAAAGATCACAATGCCGCCTCTAAAACAAAGCACTGGCATGTATTTTTAATAAAAAAAAAACTATAGCTGCGGATACAAAGGACATACATTAGCGTGTTCTCACTGAGTGCATGGATTTCATTGGCAGCCGGTAAATGAATAACATAATATATCACTGATTATTTATTAATATCACTGGAAAGTGTTTCACGCTGAGGCTCGGCACATGCAAAATTCATGGAACATCAATATGGATTGCTACAATATCATATAACCCTGATTCCTATTGGGCTCTGAATATAAATTGTGCGCGGGGGTAACATGATCTTCAGCTCGTTTCCAATATATTTCCCACACACACATCTCCAATCCTGCCCCAGGGCAAAATGGCTGCACCAGGTCTTTCCCTGGACAAAGTGATGAACATTTGGGGGCAATCTGTAGATATGTTGGAGTATAGACACATAAAAGAAATTTTGTTATAATTAAAAGCTATAGCATAACCTTCTGATCGGTAGGGGTCTGGTGGCCAGGACCCCCCACTGATCTTGAAAACGAAAAGGGCTGCAGTGCCGTATATCAATATGGCACCTTTACAGTTTTTCTCTGAAGAACAGATCTATTAAAGTGAACGGTGGTGGGGTGGGTGGGGGATGGTGGGGAAGGGGGGATGTGTTGCAGTTTTCGGCACAGTAGGTGATGGGAGCGGAGCTGTGCGGGGGGGGGGGGGAGAAATTGTGAACTTGTCACAGTGGTAAACCAGCACTGCAACTCCTCTATTCTATGGATTGTGGGGGTCCTAACACTTAAGCCCCCACTAATGTGGATGTGATGACTTATCCTGGCTACAGTATATAACGGCATCTTGTGTATGGGTAAACCACATCCTACACTTTTTTGACGAATCAATAAGACTTATATCTAGGTGATAGGTGCAGTTTGAGGCTTAGAGCCACCAGAACCAGCAATTATGGGATCACCAGGTTAATGGGCAATGCCACTGCCTCAATTCAATACACATGGCACAAGGCCTAGCTGGTAGTCTTGGATCCCTCAGGTGGCTTTGGGCTGAACTGAGGAATGGAGACTACAGACCCCAAACACATTCGACTAAAGTTGGCTGTCTCCACAGATATTGGCGGTATCAGCCATCAGAATAATCTGTACCTTGGCCTCCTAACTCACATTGACAGGTGATGTTGGGGGAGAAAAGATTTCACGTTTGGAACTTCAACATCCTAATATTGTTTGGCATGGAGATAAGGTGGGTGATCTACTGAAAGAAAGGAGACCAGCGACAGCAACCAATCACAGTACATCTTTCATTTTTATGAGAGCTGTTTAAAAATTGGTTGGTCTGGGCAAAAGATAAGCCAGTTTCTCTGTTAGAGAGTAGGAGGTGTCATAGGTAGGAGGTAGCACTGGAGCCACATTTCAGAGGGTAACAAGGAATGACCCAGCGCAGAGGACAACTTCTCAGACCACCAATGATCATACTTTAGGACTCTGCCCTCTTCACAATTTTTTCTCTGCATGGGGCATTCCTGGTTACCCCCTGGACTATGGCTCCAGTGGTGCTAAACATTACATGATGACTTTTTCGTGATATTACATCACTTACTGGGATGGGAATACACTTTTAAAGGGGGTCGCCTGTTTAAGAAAGCCTTTATAATTGAACCTCCAGTTCGGGCGTCTCCTCGAGAGGTGGAGGGCACCTATCCTGGAGGACCTGGCACACAATTTAAAATGAGCACCGTGTAATGCTTTATTTTCCCTCTGGAGGTGCTGCAGGGAATTTAATAATTTGCAACACAGATTTCAGCTATTCACACGGGGTGCCAGTAAAATGGACAACTCTTTTAACTCCGTCAGAACATCAGTGATACTGATTATACAGCATATGGGACAATTACATGAACATATTTGAAGTAAAGAACGATTTCCCCTCTAATGGGAATATAACAACGAATGGGTCATACAAGGAGACGAACAAAAACGCTTGTAATTAAATGTCTGATGGAATGTGATAACTGGTTGTACTTTAGGGGAGGCTTTTCACTTTTCTAAACGTACACATGCTGCTCAAAGTGTCATCTCAAATGGACCGTAAAAAAATATAATAGAGTGCGCCGCTGTCTATACACTTACAGGCAAAATAGGTGCATCTCCGCATAAAAAAAAACCATACAAAGCATCAACACTATGGAAAATTACACAGTGTAAATGAAATTTTAACTTCCAAGTAGCAAATAGCTGTAGGAAGTAATATCACTAAAACCCATTTGGTCGCAAGTACAACAATAATTATTGTGACATAGCACCTGACATGGCCAGTCACAGAACAAAGCAGGCGTCTACAATTGGAATAGAAAGCTAAGGGCACCTGGCTACGTAAGACCCAATATTGGCATTAAATAAGACATTAGTCATCCCGCAAGTATTCTCCAATCTATGCAAACTACAGGCGGAAAACGCAATGTCTACGTCTCTAGGATGTATTTTGACCTTATCATTTTTATGCAGATTTTCCAATTCCGCGCTGTATAAATGTGAATGCTTATTGGATGGAGCAGATCAGGTGACGTGTGTTTGTGTAATGAGGGAGCTTGCGGTCTAAGTATACAACGGCCTTTATCAGGGTGTGCAAAATTATCAGGCAGCTAGTTTACCTCAGGGAAAATTGGCTAAAAAGGGGATTTAACTGGCTCTGAAAAGTCAAAAATTGTGAAAAGTCTTACAGAGTACTCTTGAAGTAGCTAAGATATAAGGGTGATCACAGAACCAACCATCAAAAGTTTTGTTGCAGAAAAATTTTTTTATAGCAAAAGTTTAGTTGAGAGACAAAAAAGCACATTACCTGCCCAAAATTGAGAAGAATCAAAGGTGAGGCCACCAGGAAGCCATTATCCTCCAGTGCTGTCCTTTTCCAGATCTGCAACCTCCCTGGAGGCCTACAAGTACAAGGTGTTCAGTGCTCAGAGACATAGCTGAGGTGAGGAAGCTTACACCCGACCACCACTGAGCAAGACACAGAAGTACAAGATGTTCAGTGCTCAGAGACATGGCCGAGGTGAGGAGGCTGACACCCGACCACCACTGAGCAAGACACAGAAGTACAAGATGTTCAGTGCTCAGAGACATGGCCGAGGTGAGGAGGCTGACACCCGACCACCACTAAGCAAGACACAGAAGTACAAGGTGTTCAGTGCTCAGAGACATGGCCGAGGTGAGGAGGCTGACACCGACCATCACTGAGCAGTACACAGAAGCACAAGGTGTTCAGTGCTCAGAGACATGACCGAATGTGAGGAGGCGGACACCTGTCCACCACTGAGCAAGACACAGAAGTACAAGGTGTTCAGTGCTCATAGACATGGCCGAGGTGAGGAGGCCGACACCTGACCACTAGTGAGCAAGACACAGAAGTACAAGGTGTTCAGTGCTCAGAGACATGGCCGAGGTAAGGAGGCTGACACCGACCATCACTGAGCAAGACACAGCAGTACAAGGTGTTCAATGCTCAGAGACATGACCGAATGTGAGGAGGTGGACACCTGTCCACCACTGAGCAAGACACAGAAGTACAAGGTGTTCAGTGCTCATAGACATGGCCGAGGTGAGGAGGCCGACACCTGACCACCACTGAGCAAGACACAGAAGTACAAGGTGTTCAGTGCTCAGAGACATGGCCGAGGTGAGGAGGCTGACACCTGACCACCACTGAGCAAGACACAGAAGTACAAGGTGTTCAGTGCTCAGAGACATGGCCGAGGTGAGGAGGCTGACACCTGACCACCACTGAGCAAGACACAGAAGCACAAGGGGTTCAGTGCTCAGAGACATGGCGGAGGTGAGGAGGCTGACACCTGACCACCACTGAGCAATGCACAGAAGTACAAGATGTTCAGTGTTCAGAGACATGGCCGAGGTGAGGAGGCTTACACCACTACTGAGCATTACACAGAAGTACAAGGTGTTCAGTTTTCAGAGACATGGCCGAGGTAAGGAGGCTGACACCGACCACCACTGAGCAAGACACAGAAGTACAAGGTGTTCAGTGCTTAGAGGCATGGCCAAGGTGAGGAGGCTTACACCCGACCACCACTGAGCAAGACACAGAAATACAAGTTGTTCAGTGCTCATAGATATGGCCGAGGTTACGAGGCTTACACCCGACCACCACTCAGCAAGACACAGAAGTACAAGGTGTTCAGTGCTCATAGACATGGCCGAGGTGAGGAGGCCGACACCTGACCACCACTGAGCAAGACACAGAAGTACAAGGTGTCCAGTGCTCAGAGACATGGCCGAGGTGAGGAGGCTTACACCCGACCACCACTAAGCAAGACACAGAAGTACAAGGTGTTCAGTGCTCAGAGACATGACTGAGGTGAGGAGGCTGACACCGACCACCACTGAGCAAGACACAGGAGTACAAGGTGTTCAGTGCTCAGAGACATGGCCGAGGTGAGGAGGCTGACACCTGACCACCACTGAGCAAGACACAGAAGTACAAGGTGTTCAGTGCTCAGAGACATGACTGAGGTGAGGAGGCTGACACCGACCACCACTGAGCAAGACACAGGAGTACAAGGTGTTCAGTGCTCAGAGACATGGCTGAGGTGAGGAGGCTGACACCTGACCACCACTGAGCAAGACACAGAAGTACAAGGTGTTCAGTGCTCAGAGACATGACTGAGGTGAGGAGGCTGACACCGACCACCACTGAGCAAGACACAGAAGTACAAGGTGTTCAGTGCTCAGAGACATGGCCGAGGTGAGGAGGCTGACACCGACCACCACTGAGCAAGACACAGGAGTACAAGGTGTTCAGTGCTCAGAGACACGGCCGAGGTGAGGAGGCTGACACCTGACCAGCACTGAGCAAGACACAGAAGTACAAGGTGTTCAGTGCTCAGAGACATGGCCAAGGTGAGGAGGCTTACACCCGACCACCACTAAGCAATACACAGAAGCACAAGGGGTTCAGTGCTCAGAGACATGGCGGAGGTGAGGAGGCTGACACCTGACCACCACTGAGCAATGCACAGAAGTACAAGATGATCAGTGTTCAGAGACATGGCCGAGGTGAGGAGGCTTACACCACTACTGAGCATTACACAGAAGTACAAGGTGTTCAGTTTTCAGAGACATGGCCGAGGTGAGGAGGCTGACACCGACCACCACTGAGCAAGACACAGAAGTACAAGGTGTTCAGTGCTTAGAGGCATGGCCAAGGTGAGGAGGCTTACACCCGACCACCACTGAGCAAGACACAGAAATACAAGTTGTTCAGTGCTCATAGATATGGCCGAGGTGACGAGGCTTACACCCGACCACCACTCAGCAAGACACAGAAGTACAAGGTGTTCAGTGCTCATAGACATGGCCGAGGTGAGGAGGCCGACACCTGACCACCACTGAGCAAGACACAGAAGTACAAGGTGTCCAGTGCTCAGAGACATGGCCGAGGTGAGGAGGCTTACACCCGACCACCACTAAGCAAGACACAGAAGTACAAGGTGTTCAGTGCTCAGAGACATGGCTGAGGTGAGGAGGCTGACACCTGACCACCACTGAGCAAGACACAGAAGTACAAGGTGTTCAGTGCTCAGAGACATGGCCGAGGTGAGGAGGCTGACACCCGACCACCACTGAGCAAGACACAGAAGTACAAGGTGTTCAGTACTCAGAGACATGGCCGAGGTGAGGAGGCTTACACCTGACTACCACTGAGCAAGACACAGAAGTACAAGGGGTTCAGCGCTCAGAGACATGGCCGAGGTGAGGAGGCTTACACCTGACCACCACTGAGCAATACACGGAAGTACATGGTGTTCAGTGCTCAGAGACATGGCCGAGGTGAGGAGGCTGACGTCACCGCATGAACACTGCCGTAAAAAGCCGAAGACTGCCGAGTGCAGTGAATACTGCCGGAAGGTAATGAGCGGCCCCGGAAGCACATGAGGCTGGGAGACAGCAGGAAGGGAGAATGCGTCACTGGACAGGAAAGTATAATTATAATGTTTATTATTAATTTTATGCTTTCTTTTACAGCCCCCGGCCCCATTCCATATCTGTAAAGTCCAAGCTCGGGGTTCGGACGCAAGGTCGCGTCATCTCCAGCCCCAAACTCGAACTTTACAGAAAAACTCAGGTGAACCCTCCGATCCCGATCATCGGGGGGTTCGCCCATCACTAGTTACATAATATTTCTGCACACTAATAGTTGCTCAATAATTCTGCACCCAAAGATATTCTCCTAAAACAAAACCTCGCTTTTACTTTATTAAATATTTAGGTTTCAGGTTTATTAACCTTTTGGACTGAGGGACAGTTCAATCATCAAAAATGCAAATTGCCTAATAATTCTACACACAGTGTAATAAAAGATCTTTGTATGTATTCCAAATGATCCTAAATGGTCCCTTGGTGCCACTCAAGCTACCAAACCTTGACTAGATCTATGAAGTTCCTCTAACAGTTGCTAGGACTATGCATATCCGGTCACAATGGTTTGTAAAGATGGCTGGTAACAAAGGCCCATGATGATCTACTGAATATGTATACCTAGAAAAACATAGATAAGAACCACAAGGATTGTGGTGAAAAATGGTCTTCAATTCAAAATATGCAACCCACTTTGCCTCAACTCAGTATCTCTCCGTCCTCTTTATTTATTATGCATTTATTAAGCTTTGCGCCATCATATTCCGTAGCTTTTTACAGATGTCATCATCACTGTCCACATTGGGGCTTACAATGTAAATTCCCTATCAGTATGTCTTTTGAATGTCGGAGGAAACCGGAGAAAAAACACGCAAACACGAGGAGGACATACAAACTCCTTGCAGATGTTCTCCTTCGAGGGATTTAAACTCAGGACCGCAGTGCTGCAAGACTGCAGTGCTTACCACTGAGCCACCGTGCTGCTCTTTAGAATCTATTTTATTCTATAAGTGTTTCATATATTCCATATATTAAATATTCATTGCACATGCCCAGATACAATAGCTTAATAAACTTTCACTATATTCACCCACAGTGTGTCACAGTCCAAAATATGATTTAGCTGGACTTGTAAGATGCCAAACATCCATATGACCCCTGTGCGACATTTCAGGAGACTTTCCCCTAGACGTGCACACACACAATCCACCATGCAGCGTCTCAGCGTGGTGAAGATATGAATGTTTTCCATCTTAGACGTCAGCTTGTTTTGGACTGGGATACAGCTGTCACGTGCCTGGAAAGCTGCGGGCTCAGAGCCGGAGCCTGCACCAAACAGGGGGAGTCTGACATGGCTGTACTATTACGCCACATGTTGGAAAGTGGTTAATAACCGGAGCCATCTTACAGTCCACACCCTTTCATGTCATGCTCAAGAATGTGCTCCAGGATATCGAAGCGTGCTGGTGCCACACACAGCAGGGTACAATGCTTTACATGAGGTTTCGAGAGGCTTCATGGAAATTTGTAGGCGTATGGGAGATCTGCTTTTTTCCCCAGTCAGAAATGGAAGAGAATAATAAGGGTTTCTAACCCAAAACGTATGAGCTTATGGATGCTCCATCTTTTTTTATATTTTTGCTTTTTCTCACCATGTTTTTAATTGCCCAGTAAAAGTTATTTTTTACCATTTTTTTCATTGATGCTGGAGCTCAGTCCTCATTGACCTTCTCTTCCACTTCTGACAAGGATTCCAGCCTGGTGAGTTCCTACACTTCCAGCACCACTCCTTGACCAAACAAGGTCTACCAGGGTTCCTATGTGAATTCAAGTGGTTTTCACACTGGATTGTCCTCACTGGAAGGTGAGCTGATTTTCTCCTTCTCGTTTTTTTCCCCATTACCTTGGGAGAATGTGTAATTAACCAGGGGAAGAATGGAGTTTATGTCAGTGACTTTGTATTTTAAAGGATTGTCCTAACCCAATGGTTCCTTCTCTAAATAAGGACATATTCTTGATCAGTACATATCTGACAGATGATGATCAGTCTGTAAGATAAAGATGATAATATTTAGCACATGGTTACCCAAGTCATTAAAGGGGATAGTCAATCAGGTAACCGGCTTATATTTCCGTATTGGAGAACCCCATTTATTCTCTTCATGGCGGTTCTTCTCACTATGTAACATCATCCACCATCTCTCCAGCTGAATGTCAATGATCTCTTATTAGCAGCAGTATTTTACTCGGCCACCTCCAATGCATATTTTATTTCAGTTGTATAGTGCACTCCTCGAGCATCTAGAAAACTAATCATGAATATCCAGTCTAAACATGTCATACAAATCATCAGAGATGGGCTTGGAATTGGATACACCTCGAGGACTGATGAAGCAATGGATCTTCTACTTTAAAGGACATCCATCACTTCAGATAATAGCTAGGACAATATTAATCAGATCTCTCTACATGTCAGTACTCAGCATATCTACAGGTCGTACAGCAACCGTTCCATACCAACACAACAATGACTGATCCCTGTCCAGTGATTTGGGGATGTTTTTATGTGTATTGACACAATCGCGCTCTGTTTTCACGTCATATACAATAGATGGAATATCTAATAATAAGATCATGTGTACTTGGATAAATAGACACACAGATATATAGATATAGATATGTTAGATGGTTGGCTGGTTGGATAGATAGATATATATATGTTAGATGGTTGGTTGGATGGATGGATAGATAGATATAGATATGTTAGATGGTTGGTTGGATGGATGGATAGATAGATATAGATATGTTAGATGATTGGTTGGATGGATGGATAGATAGATATAGATATGTTAGATGGTTGGTTGGATGGATGGATAGATAGATATAGATATGTTAGATGGTTGGTTGGATGGATGGATAGATAGATATAGATATGTTAGATGGTTGGTTGGATGGATGGATAGATAGATACAGATATGTTAGATGGTTGGTTGGATGGATGGATGGATAGATATAGATATATTAGATGGTTGGATGGATGGATAGATATAGATATGTTAGATGGTTGGTTGGATGGATAGATAAATGTAGACATGTTAGATGGTTGGATAGATAGATAGATAGATAGATAGATAGATAGATAGATAGATAGATAGATGTGAGATTGATAGAAGATGGATAAATATGTAGAATTTTGATAGGTAGGTAATAGAGAAACGATGGATGGATGGATATTGGCTTGATGGATATTAGATAGATTTGATAGTAATAAGGTAAATAGACAGTAGCAATTGATTGTCAGGGCTGCAGTCAGTCCGGATGAGATTCCTGTGAGCCGCCTTCTACCTGCCATAATCACCTATGTACGGTATATATAAGCTATCTACCTAATATATCTAATATATAAAGCTGAATGTGTGTGTATGTATGTGTGTGTGTGTATGTCCGGGATTGGCATCTGCACCGTCGCAGCTACAGCCACAAAATTTTGCACAGTCACACGTCTGGACCCCGAGAGCATCATAGGCTATGTTGTGAGACAAAATTTTAACCCCGCGCATTCCAATTCACCAAACAATTTTGCCCCTATCTACATAATGGGGAAAAAGTGAAAGGAAAAGTGTTGGAGGGAAATTGACAGCCAGGAGGAGATGCCATACAGGTATATACTATATACAGGGGAGATGCTATACAGCTATATATTATATACAGGAGGAGATGACATACAGGTAAATACTATATACAGGGGAGATGACATACAGGTATATACTATATACAGGGGAGATGACTTACAGGTACATCTAATATATAAAGCTGAATGTGCATGTGTGTATGTGTGTATGTCCGGGATTGGCATCTGCACCGTCGCAGCTACAGCCACAAAATTTTGCACAGTCACACGTCTTGACGCTGAGAGCGTCATAGGCTATGTTGTGAGGCGAAATTTTAACCCCACGTGTTCCAATTCACCAAACAATTTTGACCCTATCTACATAATGGGGAAAAAGTGAAAGGAAAAGTGTTGGAGGCAAATTGACAGCTTCCAGATGTGAACAAGGGGGACTTAAAGAATGAGAGCGATGGCACTAAAGAGTATATACCGAACAGTTGCTAAGGTGGGGCCCCGACATGGGATACTCACCACACACGGAGATATGAACACACACACAAAATGCGCCACACACTACCACGTGCTTGAACACATATACCACCCTCAGCGCACATTTCACCACACATACACCAACCTCACCACATAAAAGTCGAAACACAAAAGTCGCAGCTCAAAACTCGCCATTCGCAAAACTCGCCACATGCAAAACTAGGCTCCCGCAAAACTCGCCACACGTGCAAAACTCGCCACACGGAAAAATTGCACACGCGGAAAAATTGCCACATGCACAAAAGTTGCAACACATGCAAAAGTTGCTTCACACAAAACTTGCACATACTCAAAACGCACCACACATAAAACTTGCTGCACACAACTTGCTACACTAACCTGTCACATGCAACTCGACACACAAAAAGTTGCTACACGCATGTCGCCACACAAAACTCATCTCACAAAAGTCCCTACATGCATGTCGCCACATGCAACTCAACACACACAACTTGACACATGAAACTCGCCCTAAAACACATACAAGTCTGGTATTATCCTTCAAAAATAAAAATCTGATTAATAAGCAGACAAACTACAAGAGCAACAAATGTACCATATAGGAAATACGGCAGCTGTCAGAAACATGACCTGTCTATTGTGTGTATGTGTGAGCTAATATATACTGCCAGGGGGGAGGGCTTCCTGTTGGCTGGGGATTTATCAGGCTACCAATTTAGCTTACAAATACTGAGGTAAAAATACTGACCAAATAACATGTGAACGAGGTCTAATACAGGAGGAGATGACACACAGATATATACTATATACAGGGGAGATGACACACAGGTATATACTATATACAGGAGGAGATGACATACAGGTACATACTATATACAGGGGAGATGACACACAGGTATATACTATATACAGGAGGAGATGACTTACAGGTATATACTATATACAGGGGAGATGACATACAGGTACATACTATATACAGGAGGAGATGACTTACAGGTATATACTATATACAGGAGGAGGTGACATACAGGTATATACTATATACAGGAGGAGATGACACACATATATACTATATACAGGGGAGATGACACACAGGTATATACTATATACAGGAGGAGATGACACACTGGTATATACTATATACAGGGGAGATGACATACAGGTACATACTATATGCAGGGGAGATGACACACAGGTATATACTATATACAGGGGAGATGACACACAGGTATATACTATATACAGGGGAGATGACACACAGGTATATACTATATACAGGAGGAGATGACACACAGGTATATACTATATACAGGAGGAGATGACATACAGGTACATATGATATACAGGAGGAGATGACACACAGGTATATACTATATAAAGGAGGAGATGACTTACAGGTATATACTATATACAGGAGGAGATGACACACGTATATACTATATACAGGAGGAGATGACATACGGATATCTGCTATATAAAAGAGGAGATGACACATAGGTATATAGAGGAGGAGATGACATACAGCAGGTCTATATACAGGGGAGATGACACACAGGTATATACTATATACAGGAGGAGATGACACACAGGTATATACTATATACAGGAGGAGATGACATACAGGTACATACGATATACAGGAGGAGATGACACACAGGTATATACTATATATAGGAGGAGATGACATAAAGGTATATAGTATATACAGAAAAGATGACATACAGGTATATACTATATACAGGAGGAGATGACACATAGGTATATACAATATACAGGAGGAGATGACATACAGCAGGTATATACTATTTACAGGGGAGATGACATACAGGTATATACTATATACAGGGGAGATGATATACAGCTATATATTATATACAGGAGGAGATGACATACAGGTAAATACTATATACAGGGGAGATGACATACAGGTATATACTATATACAGGGGAGATGACTTACAGGTACATCTAATATATAAAGCTGAATGTGCATGTGTGTATGTGTGTATGTCCGGGATTGGCATCTGCACCGTCGCAGCTACAGCCACAAAATTTTGCACAGTCACACGTCTTGACCCTGAGAGCGTCATAGGCTATGTTGTGAGGTGAAATTTTAACCCCACGTGTTCCAATTCACCAAACAATTTTGCCCCTATCTACATAATGGGGAAAAAGTGAAAGGAAAAGTGTTGGAGGCAAATTGATAGCTGCCAGATGTGAACAAGGGGGACTTAAAGAATGAGAGCGATGGCGCCAAAGAGTATATACCGTACAGTTGCTAAGGTGGGGCCCCGACATGGGATACTCACCACACACGGAGATATGAACACACACACAAAATGCGCCACACACTACCACGTGCTTGAACACATATACCACCCTCAGCGCACATTTCACCACACATACACCAACCTCGCCACATAAAAGTCGAAACACAAAAGTCGCAGCTCAAAACTCGCCATGCGCAAAACTCGCCACATGCAAAACTAGGCTCCCGCAAAACTCGCCACACGTGCAAAACTCACCTCATGGAAAACTCGCCACACGGAAAAATTGCACACGCGGAAAAATTGCCACATGCACAAAAGTTGCAACACATACAAAAGTTGCTTCACACAAAACTTGTACATACTCAAAACGCACCACACATAAAACTCGCCACGCGCAAAACTCACCATGCGCAAAACTTGCTGCACACAACTTGCTACACTAACCTGTCACATGCAACTCGACACACAAAAAGTTGCTACACGCATGTCGCCACACAAAACTCATCTCACAAAAGTCGCTACATGCATGTCGCCACATGCAACTCAACACACACAACTTGACACATGAAACTCGCCCTAAAACACATACAAGTCTGGTATTATCCTTCAAAAATAAAAATCTGATTAATAAGCAGACAAACTACAAGAGCAACAAATGTACCATATAGGAAATACGGCAGCTGTCAGTCACATGACCTGCCTATTATGTGTATGTGTGAGCTAATATATACTGCCAGGGGGGAGGGCTTCCTGTTGGGTGGGGATTTATCAGGCTACCAATTTAGCTTACAAATACTGAGGTAAAAATACTGAGCAAAAAACGTGTGAACGAGGTCTAATACAGGAGGAGATGACACACAGATATATACTATATACAGGGGAGATGACACACACATATATACTATATACAGGGGAGATGACACACAGGTATATACTATATACAGGAGGAGATGACTTACAGGTATATACTATATACAGGAGGAGGTGACATACAGGTATATACTATATACAGGAGGAGATGACACACATATATACTATATACAGGGGAGATGACACACAGGTATATACTATATACAGGAGGAGATGACACACTGGTATATACTATATACAGGGGAGATGACATACAGGTACATACTATATGCAGGGGAGATGACACACAGGTATATGCTATATACAGGGGAGATGACACACAGGTATATACTATATACAGGAGGAGATGACATACAGGTACATACGATATACAGGAGGAGATGACACACAGGTATATACTATATAAAGGAGATGACTTACAGGTATATACTATATACAGGAGGAGATGACACACGTATATACTATATACAGGAGGAGATGACATACGGATATCTACTATATAAAAGAGGAGATGACACATAGGTATATAGAGGAGGAGATGACATACAGCAGGTCTATACTATATACAGGGGAGATGACATACAGGTATATACTATATATAGGAGGAGATGACATAAAGGTATACAGTATATACAGAAAAGATGACATACAGGTATATACTATATAAAGGAGGAGATGACACATAGGTATATACAATATACAGGAGGAGATGACATACAGCAGGTATATACTATTTACAGGGGAGATGACATACAGGTATATACTATATACAGAAGATGACATACAGGTGTATACTATATATAAGGGAGATGACAAACATGTATATACTGAGGGGAAAATGAGAGGTGTGAGGTGAAAATGAGGGGTGTGAGGTGAAAATGAAAAGGTGTGAGTGCAAAATGAGAGGAGTGAGGGAAAATAGTGGAGTGATCGGAAAATGACAGATCTGATGTCGAAATGACAAGTGTTAGGGGGGAATGAGAGGAGTGAGGGGGGAATGAGAGGAGTGAGGGGGAAAATAAGAGGACTGAGGGGGAAAATGAGAGGTGTAAGAGAGAAAATGAGAGATGTGAGGGGGAAAATGAGAGGCGTGATGGAAAAATAAGGGAAGTGAGGTGCTATAACTAACCACAGATATTTACTATGCCCAGGCAACGCCGGGCTCTTCAGCTAGTATTTATATATATAGATATAAGATATTGACTAGATGAGCATCAGATGGATTTATATAGGATAAGATATGTGATAGATATAAGATGGATCGATAGCTGATGGATAGATAGTGTGCCGTGAGCACTCCTTATGGCCGGTTGCTACCTGCAGCATTGGGAATGACTAAACCCTGCATTATTAATGGCCCTGCACACTTATATCTCCATCCTACTGTAGGGATTTACCACTAGAAATGAGTGCTTCTTAAAGAGCAGTAATAGATCAAAATGACTGTAAAAAGCCAACACTAATAGTTCAGAACTGCACCATCACGTGCTGGATATATTTCTGGGCTCTTCCTAATTTTCTGACCTATCAGAATGCTAATTTGGGGTGTCTAATATAACAGACAATTCTCCCGTCCAGCATTACATTGTCTTTTACTTATCTGGTGCTTCCAATAGGTGCCTAAATGTTTCTGCTTGATATGGTTTTACATTAAAGGGAACCTGTCACCAAGTTTTTGCAAAGGCTCTATTTCCAGAGATGTGTCACTCACTGGGCTACTCAGTGTAGTTTTAATAAAAACCATTATTTAATCAGTAGAAAATTATCACCAGAGGACTACTTGACCTGCTGTTAGGCAGTCCAACCCCGCCCCCACCACTGATTGGCAGCTTTCTGGCTATGCACAGTGTACACAGAAAGCAGCTCAGCATTCAGAGATCTGGTAGACTGCCTAACTGTCGGCTGATCGATCTTCTGGCCCACAGCTGTCTCTCTTGACTTTCCTATACATATTAATGCTTGCTTCCTATCGCTCCCGAGTTCTCTATGAAAAAGTTACTGCCATACCTTTGAGAATGGCTGATCTCCTTGCCGAACAAAAGGAGCAGCTGTTGAAATTCTAAAATCCGAACGCTTCTCTTCCCCGAAATAATCTGTCCGGTGAGAGTTGGGAGGCCGCGATACACATTAGGGCTTGCTCACCCTGGTGTATACTCTCGTACTGCACTCTGATCAGTGTTATTCAATAAGGCAGAGCAACGTATCTCGCGCAGTGAGCACCCATTCATGACAATGGTGCTTGCAAAATGTCAGACTGCACTCGGATGGCATCCGAGTGCAGTCCGATATACACTGAGACAGGCAACGGAGAAGATGGAGAGATTAATCTCTCCTTCTTCTCCTCGCCTGTGATCCAATTCTGGCATGCAAGAGGATTGGAGCACAGAGTAATCTGACATAGGAACTACTACTTTAAAAGCACATCACCATTGCTCTACTCAGCAACCAGTTATCCATGGTATACTTCAAGCTTTCAATCTAGAATTAAACAAGTGTCTGCTATATCTTTCTTGATAACTCGACTTTTTAGTAAATTGTATACTTTATTCATTTAAATATGAGACAAACTAAAAAGAGACTTGAATAAATGCAACCTTTACTTCCTCCCTGCCACGGTGAACAGGAGTGTATTAGTAATCCAAAGTAGACCTCTCTCGTTAAAGAAGTTTATACTGTCATGGGCACAACAACTTTACCAAACTCACTAAACCCTACACACACCTCATTCCTCCCACTCTACAAGAGTGAGAACTCTAATTATCCACCCGATCACTGCTTTCATTTGTTTGCATCAGGTCACTAACACGTTTTGATTTTTTCCACCAGGCTTGAGTCGAGCGGCTCTTCCATTTGGACTGATGCGTCGAGAGTTGGCATGTGAAGGATATCCCATTGAGCTACGGTGCCCGGGCAGTGATGTCATCATGGTGGAAAATGCAAACTATGGGCGCACGGATGATAAGATCTGCGACGCTGACCCCTTCCAGATGGAGAACGTGCAGTGTTACCTGCCAGATGCCTTCAAGATCATGTCACAGAGGTGAGCGTTGTTATCGTTCTCTGTACATGCCTAAACGTAGGGAGATGGTGGTACCAGACGGCTCATTGGGTGGGATCATACATCTTTTGTCACTCCTATGTGCCGGTAGATGCAACCCTTTTATGTCCTGGTGGTGACAATGCATTCGTAATGTGCACAGCACCATAGGAAGATGCAACCCTATTATATCTTGGTGGTGACAATGCACTCGTAATGGGCACAGCGCCTTAGGAAGATGTAGCCTTTGGCACAGCACCTTAGGTAGATGCAACCCTTTTATATCCTGGTGGTGACAATGCATTGGTAATAGGCACAGCGCCTTAGGAAAATGTAGCCTTTGGTCACAGCACCCAACCCTTTTATATCCTGGTGGTGACAATGCACTCGTAATGGGCACAGCGCCTTAGGTAGATGCAACCCTTTTATATCCTGGTGGTGACAGTGCACTTATAAAAGGCACAGCACCTTTGGTAGATGCAACCCTTTTATATCCTGGTGGTGACAATGCACTCGTAATGGGCACAGCACCTTAGGAAGTTGTAGCCTTTGGTCACAGCTCCTTAGGTAAATGCAACCCTTTTATATCCTGGTGGTGACAATGCACTCGTAATGGGCACAGCGCCTTAGGAAGTTGTAGCCTTTGGTCACAGCTCCTTAGGTAAATGCAACCCTTTTATATCCTGGTGGTGACAATGCACTCGTAATGGGCATAGTGTCTTAGGTAGATGTAGCCTTTGGTCACAGCACCTTAGGTAGATGCAGCCCTTTCATATCCTGGTGGTGACAATGCACTCGTAATGGGCATAGCACCTTAGGTGGATGCAAACCTTTTATATCCTGGTGGTGACAATGCATTGATAATGGGCAGAGTGCCTTAGGTAGATGTAGCCTTTGGTCACAGCACCTTAGGTAGATGCAACCCTTTTATATCCTGGTGGTGACAATGCACTCGTAATGGGCACAGCGCCTTAGGTAGATGCAACCCTTTTATATCCTGGTGGTGACAATGCACTCATAAAAGGCACAGCACCTTAGGTGGATGCAACCCTTTTATATCCTGGTGGTGACAATGCACTCGTAATGGGCATAGCACCTTAGGTGGATGCAACCCTTTTATATCCTGGTGGTAACAATGCATTGGTAATGAGCACAGTGCCTTAGGTAGATGTAGCCTTTGGTCACAGCACCTTAGGTAAATGCAACCCTTTTATATCCTGGTGGTGGGCACAGGGCCTTAGGTAGATGTAGCCTTTGGTCATAGCACCTTAGGTAGGTGTAGCCTTTGGTCTAGTTCACACGTGAGGTTCTGATGTCTTCTCCAGTTTCCTGTTTATTATGTATATGCTTCTTTGGCAAATGCTTCTAGCGTCAGAAGTCATTGAATATACGAAAATTGTATGTTATCTACAGAAATGGCCTTTCTAACAAAGCGTGCTTCCATGTTATAATAGCAGTCTACCATTTGTCACCTTGAAGGTCCCTCTTCAGTGTGAACAATACCAAGGCTGATGTATAATTTACATAGGCGGATAATTCCTTGCAAATAGCTTGTGTGTGCAGTTCCTTGGAAATTGCTTGGAATTCCTACAATAAGCATGTAACGCGATCCGACCTTCACGGCACTGCGGCGGCTGTAATAAAGAGCATTATCCTCAGAAAATGGCGGCTCCGGAGTTGTCAACTTCTATCAAGTTGCAATAGATTTATATGTGTCTGGTAAACATGGGTGACAAACCAATATGGTCGATATAACATTTCCAATAGAAGTTTTGGAGAAAGCCAGACTTCTGGAGGCTGAAACAAGAAATCTACAGATTTAGAGAAAAAAATGGATCACAGGATTTGTGGTTCAAGATGGTGGGAAAGTGGGATGACAGCCCAGCCAGAGCAAACTTGAGAGGTTTGAAGGCTGCACTTTACACGTGAAGAAGCAGGGCATCTAAGGCCTCATTCACACGTCCGATGTTCGTGTACATGTGCTGTCTGTGTTTTTCATGGATAGCTCTCGTACCCGTGATAGTCTATGGGGCCATTCACATGTCCATGATTTTTGTAGACCAAGACTTCTGCGGAAAATCGCGGAGACATGTCCGATTTTGATCTGAGGATCGAATCAAAATCCTCAATGCAAGTCTATAGGTCAGATGCCACCCGCTTTTAGGGTCAGTGCACACTGAGGTTTTTTTTTTTAGTTTTATATAATAATTTGTAGTAAAAATAAAGTCAGTCAGTGATCGCTTGGCAGCTCTAAAATGGCTACAACAAACAGGCTTGGTGCAAGCTACTCCGTTTCCCAGAGCCCTGTGGTTGCCCTGACCTTTTCACTTTTTTTCCGCTATACAGGGATCTGGACTTAGACAGGGGCACCTAGGTTAGGGCCATAGAGTCAGCTGGTGTTCGGTGGCGCAAACTGGCAAGAAGGACAGTCAGGAAGCAAGGTCAAAACTAAGAGGGCAGCAAAGGTACAAAATGGTCAGGCAGGAGAAGCATCAATAAACAAGCCTAGGTCAAAACCAGAAAAGCACAAATGCAACACAGGGACGGAAACCATAGACCTAAACAAGGGAAGCACAAAGCTACTGTACATCTGGAGCTTCCAGCAGTAAGCTGGTAGCTTAAAGAATCACTCCTATCAAAGTTTTTATCCTCTTAATATATTGCAGTCATATTTTTTAGCAGTGTACTTACAATTGCTTGTTTTGCCTTTCTATCCAGTTAATTCTTCTCTTTTCTCTGCTCTATGTAGAAACTGGAAGTCTATTGTCCCTGCATTTATCATTCTCCTCTTCACCTCCTGACCCAGCTGCTCTCTCTTCCCTCCTGCCACAGACTTTTGCGGTGACTTATGACTCATACAGGGAAAATTGACCTCCTCTTTCTACATAGAGCTTAGGAGGATTCAGCTAATCAGTTTTTAATCACGCGATGTCATAGACTTAATGGAAAAGAGAATAATTATCTGGGTAGAAAGGCAAAATGAGCAATTGTAAGAACACAGTGCTATATAATATGATGACTGCAATATATTAAGAGGATTTTTTTAAAGTATATATGTAGCGCCCCCACCGCCGCAGGGCCGAGGGGTACCCGGTACCGGGCCTCTGAGTCTCTGCTCTGGGGTTGTCACGGCGGCTAGGCCCCGGTCCGTGACCCTGCTGTGGGGCGCACAGTCTATAGGACTGGAGTGTGGTGATAATGGTGCAGTTGTGGGGTGCAGGTCGCGGTAAATAACGAGGACACCAGGTTGCAGTCTCTTTACCTCTTTACTGAAGATCTCTGGGTCCTCAGTCCAGAATACGGTCCACCAGGCCGCGCAAGTCCGGCCGGTCCAATGGCACCTCCAGAGTTCTCTTCACAGGAGGAAATCTGTGCCTTCCCCCTAGCGCTATGTGTTGTGGTCCTTCCCTGCTGTGCTTACGGAAAGTCCCCACAACTGTTGTGTCTGTTTCTTAAGTTCCCTCACAACTCGATTAGATGATGTTCTGCTAATCCTCCGTCCCTCCCTGATGTTCTGGTTGGGACGGCACCCGTTTGATGGGTAGGCTCGGAGCTCTTCCGGGACCCTAGAGTCGCCCCTCTCCACAAGTTGCCCCCCAAGACTGCATAGGTGATTTGAGTTAGACAGCCCGCCTTAGACTGACTGCCCTGCCGCTGTTTGAAGTATTGCTTGAAGCTGAATGTTATGATACTTCCTCGGCGTTCCGGCCACCGGTAGTGCGCCTCAGCAGGATGTTGCTTCGATCTTACAGCACGACTCCTACTGGTATTTCTCCTTTGCGTGATCTCGTTTCTCACTCAGCACAATCTATCTCTCTTCTAATCCTTTCTTGGGCACCGCCGCTACCCGGAGCAGGCACGGTCCCGTTACGTTCGTTCTTCTTGCCAAGCCTCTGTCAGGATCCCACCCCTGACAGAGACCCTACTGTATCTTCCCCTACAACACCCTCTGCCACAAGGTGTTGCCTGGTTCCAACCCAGTCAGCTTTCTGATCTAACTTCCTGCCTGACCCCCAGTTTACCCACTATGGTGGGGAGTGGCCTAATGAATAGCACCCTTAGCTCCCCCCGGAGGCCCGGCTGTGAAATGTATTGGTGTCTGTGATACCTGATCAGATGAACTCCTTCAGTGCCATCAGACGCACCATAGCTCCCCATAGTGGCGGAGCCACAGTACTGCAACAACCAGGACTCTGGGGCGCTGCACTCCCCCCTGGTTAAACACAGTACTCCGGGACTGGGAAGAAAACAACAATACAAGTTAGCAAAAAGACATACAGTTTTGTTGAGTGCAATAACAATAAGTATACTGGAACAGGCTTCCCTTTATGGGAGGTGAGGACACTTGAACGTTACAAACATAATTAAACGTTATAAATTACAAGCTATAAATAACTGGCTTTTACCCAACCGGGTATTCTACTAAGTGCAAAATTGTTGAACAATAATTTAACATTGCCTTTAAGGACTTACACTCGGAATCCACTAAAGACCTTCTTATAATCACATTGTAAGGCAGTTTTTAACTTTTTCATTCTCCTACTTTAAATCTGCAGGACCGCCTGTCCTATCGGCACCAGACCTACTGCCTCTCCTTTCTTTACAGGACCGCCCCTTTCAGCCCGGGCCTACTGCCTTTTCAACTACTATACACAGTATAGAACATAACATTCTTTCAGTTTAGGACCACTGAGCCATCTTCGTATGGCTCCTAGGAGGACTCACTACCTAACCCCTACGGGTTCACTTTCTGTCCTCTGTAACACATTATTAACTCTCTCTTTACAATAAACTAACTTTCTATGGAGGACTCAGGGTTTACCTTCTATCCCCACTTTCTATCAACATTATCAATCATTCCCTTTCTTTCGAGAAACATCATCATCATTTCTTCACAATTAACTGGTTGGATACATATAACTTTCTCATGTACACATTATCATCACTTTCTTTCATCAAACATTATTGCTACCTGTCTTAAAGCAATATCACCGTTTAAGTGCAACAATTGAACATCCCCTTTAAGAAGGGACCAAGTCTCTATGAGGTAGCATTTCTGCTCAAGCTACCAGTCCTTACTCAGCAAAGGTTCCAGTGTGGTATCTTCACAAAGAGTCCTTCTTTAAGTAAAACCAGTAGGGAGCACCTTTAATAAGGTGCTAACTATATACAAAAAGTTCGCATCATGCACTGTTCATGATTTCGGCAGTTCTTTTCAACTAGAAACTTGTGCAAAACTCAGAAAAAATAAACAAAACAATAGGGATCCCGGGTCAACAAAGGGATACCTTTAAGAGTTAACCCTAAACGGGTTCAGCAGCAACATAAGAGAACAGTGACTATATAGATACTCATGGTTTCGAGGTTTACTCTTGTTCTGGTGGCCTTGGCCCCTGACCTCCGACTGCTGTGGCGTCTGAGCCGGTGGCAGGTCCCGCAGGGGCCGTCAGATCACCCGGTGTCTGGAGTTGAAGGCTAACCCTGCTTGCAAGTTCAGTGGCCGCTACTAGGCGTACGGTGGTGATGGTCACAAGATCTGGCAAATCTGGATCTGTCATGATCGGGGTAGCAGGTGACGCCCCCTCAGGCCCACATCGCCGGACATCCCGAGCACACCATCCTTGTGCGCTCCGGTGACGGGTGTACGTCACCTGGTCCCCCCTTCGTAGTGGATCGCCATTCCGGTCGCAGCAGGGAGTTTTCACGTTGTAACTTGTAACAAAGACGTCAGTGGGTAGCCCCGGTTCCTGTATGGAACCCCATCCCCTCTTCGGGTGGAAGGCCAACACAGTCCCCCGCTTTACCACGTCTTTCCTGCCATGCACAGACTTTCTGCGTTGCGTATCATGTTGTTCAACCTCGTCTCGATTCTTCCAGTGCTGGATCAAGCATTGATTGTACTGTTCCCAGGTAAGTACTGCAATGGTGAGACCATCCCCCGGGGTCCCATCCGGCTCAACCCAGGGGGTGTCCCACCGGAGCATCACCCCGTCTGGGCCCACATCTATGGGCTCCCCCCTCTTGGTCGGTAGCGGCGGTATCAACTTCCCCATCATGTTGGGGGTGAGGACCACCCGTTCAACTGTGAACGAGTGGTTACTGTTGTGGGGAGGATCGGTCGCGAGAGCGGGACCGGGCAGGGGAGCAGGGGCGCCGTCCATACCTGCGCCTGATGTAGTTCCACCGATGTCGATCCAGTCCGTTGACGAGGACACTGGAGTCGGCCACGGCCCGGACCGCGGCTCCTCCAATGCGGTCTCCGGAGGCGGCTCCGCCTTCCGCGGCTCCTCCGCTGGCTCCGAGGTCGGGATGGGTAAGCTCGGCTCCTCCGCCGGCGGTGGACGCGAGTCCGTCTCCGATGGGCAAGGGCAGGCCGGGATTACCTCGCTGTTGCTCGGGCACTTGCTGCTCATCGTCGCTGTCGGGCATTCGGCGACAACGCATGCACCTGGCTCCGCCATTTCTCCGAGGTCGGGCTCCTTCTTCACCTCGTTCCCGCCGTTGCAAGTCAGAGGGCGGTTCTCTGCTTCGAGGCAGGTCATCGCTTTGCAGCAAGAGACGCAGGGGGCGGTCGCCGTTTCGGGCGCCACTTTGATAGGCTCCCCCCATGGCACGCCCTCCTCCTTCTTTGGCGCAGCAATGGCGGCGGTTTTTGGCGGGAACTTTTGGCGGCAAGTGGCAACACGCAGTCTTTGCAATAAAGTACAGTCCAAGCACAATAAATCACAGTTCCAAGGCACACATGACCTGATTCTTCAGGCTTAAGTAGATCCTGTTCGTGACGCCAAGTTGTAGCGCCCCCACCGCCGCAGGGCCGAGGGGTACCCGGTACCGGGCCTCTGAGTCTCTGCTCTGGGGTTGTCACGGCGGCTAGGCCCTGGTCCGTGACCCTGCCGTGGGGCGCACAGTCTATAGGACTGGAGTGTGGTGATAATGGTGCAGTTGTGGGGTGCAGGTCGCGGTAAATAACGAGGACACCAGGTTGCAGTCTCTTTACCTCTTTACTGAAGATCTCTGGGTCCTCAGTCCAGAATACGGTCCACCAGGCCGCGCAAGTCCGGCCGGTCCAATGGCACCTCCAGAGTTCTCTTCACAGGAGGAAATCTGTGCCTTCCCCCTAGCGCTATGTGTTGTGGTCCTTCCCTGCTGTGCTTACGGAAAGTCCCCACAACTGTTGTGTCTGTTTCTTAAGTTCCCTCACAACTCGATTAGATGATGTTCTGCTAATCCTCCGTCCCTCCCTGATGTTCTGGTTGGGACGGCACCCGTTTGACGGGTAGGCTCGGAGCTCTTCCGGGACCCTAGAGTCGCCCCTCTCCACAAGTTGCCCCCCAAGACTGCATAGGTGATTTGAGTTAGACAGCCCGCCTTAGACTGACTGCCCTGCCGCTGTTTGAAGTATTGCTTGAAGCTGAATGTTATGATACTTCCTCGGCGTTCCGGCCACCGGTAGTGCGCCTCAGCAGGATGTTGCTTCGATCTTACAGCACGACTCCTACTGGTATTTCTCCTTTGCGTGATCTTGTTTCTCACTCAGCACAATCTATCTCTCTTCTAATCCTTTCTTGGGCACCGCCGCTACCCGGAGCAGGCACGGTCCCGTTACGTTCGTTCTTCTTGCCAAGCCTCTGTCAGGATCCCACCCCTGACAGAGACCCTACTGTATCTTCCCCTACAACACCCTCTGCCACAAGGTGTTGCCTGGTTCCAACCCAGTCAGCTTTCTGATCTAACTTCCTGCCTGACCCCCAGTTTACCCACTATGGTGGGGAGTGGCCTAATGAATAGCACCCTTAGCTCCCCCCGGAGGCCCGGCTGTGAAATGTATTGGTGTCTGTGATACCTGATCAGATGAACTCCTTCAGTGCCATCAGACGCACCATAGCTCCCCATAGTGGCGGAGCCACAGTACTGCAACGACCAGGACTCTGGGGCGCTGCACTCCCCCCTGGTTAAACACAGTACTCCGGGACTGGGAAGAAAACAACAATACAAGTTAGCAAAAAGACATACAGTTTTGTTGAGTGCAATAACAATAAGTATACTGGAACAGGCTTCCCTTTATGGGAGGTGAGGACACTTGAACGTTACAAACATAATTAAACGTTATAAATTACAAGCTATAAATAACTGGCTTTTACCCAACCGGGTATTCTACTAAGTGCAAAATTGTTGAACAATAATTTAACATTGCCTTTAAGGACTTACACTCGGAATCCACTAAAGACCTTCTTATAATCACATTATAAGGCAGTTTTTAACTTTTTCATTCTCCTACTTTAAATCTGCAGGACCGCCTGTCCTATCGGCACCAGACCTACTGCCTCTCCTTTCTTTACAGGACCGCCCCTTTCAGCCCGGGCCTACTGCCTTTTCAACTACTATACACAGTATAGAACATAACATTCTTTCAGTTTAGGACCACTGAGCCATCTTCGTATGGCTCCTAGGAGGACTCACTACCTAACCCCTACGGGTTCACTTTCTGTCCTCTGTAACACATTATTAACTCTCTCTTTACAATAAACTAACTTTCTATGGAGGACTCAGGGTTTACCTTCTATCCCCACTTTCTATCAACATTATCAATCATTCCCTTTCTTTCGAGAAACATCATCATCATTTCTTCACAATTAACTGGTTGGATACATATAACTTTCTCATGTACACATTATCATCACTTTCTTTCATCAAACATTATTGCTACCTGTCTTAAAGCAATATCACCGTTTAAGTGCAACAATTGAACATCCCCTTTAAGAAGGGACCAAGTCTCTATGAGGTAGCATTTCTGCTCAAGCTACCAGTCCTTACTCAGCAAAGGTTCCAGTGTGGTATCTTCACAAAGAGTCCTTCTTTAAGTAAAACCAGTAGGGAGCACCTTTAATAAGGTGCTAACTATATACAAAAAGTTCGCATCATGCACTGTTCATGATTTCGGCAGTTCTTTTCAACTAGAAACTTGTGCAAAACTCAGAAAAAATAAACAAAACAATAGGGATCCCGGGTCAACAAAGGGATACCTTTAAGAGTTAACCCTAAACGGGTTCAGCAGCAACATAAGAGAACAGTGACTATATAGATACTCATGGTTTCGAGGTTTACTCTTGTTCTGGTGGCCTTGGCCCCTGACCTCCGACTGCTGTGGCGTCTGAGCCGGTGGCAGGTCCCGCAGGGGCCGTCAGATCACCCGGTGTCTGGAGTTGAAGGCTAACCCTGCTTGCAAGTTCAGTGGCCGCTACTAGGCGTACGGTGGTGATGGTCACAAGATCTGGCAAATCTGGATCTGTCATGATCGGGGTAGCAGGTGACGCCCCCTCAGGCCCACATCGCCGGACATCCCGAGCACACCATCCTTGTGCGCTCCGGTGACGGGTGTACGTCACCTGGTCCCCCCTTCGTAGTGGATCGCCATTCCGGTCGCAGCAGGGAGTTTTCACGTTGTAACTTGTAACAAAGACGTCAGTGGGTAGCCCCGGTTCCTGTATGGAACCCCATCCCCTCTTCGGGTGGAAGGCCAACACAGTCCCCCGCTTTACCACGTCTTTCCTGCCATGCACAGACTTTCTGCGTTGCGTATCATGTTGTTCAACCTCGTCTCGATTCTTCCAGTGCTGGATCAAGCATTGATTGTACTGTTCCCAGGTAAGTACTGCAATGGTGAGACCATCCCCCGGGGTCCCATCCGGCTCAACCCAGGGGGTGTCCCACCGGAGCATCACCCCGTCTGGGCCCACATCTATGGGCTCCCCCCTCTTGGTCGGTAGCGGCGGTATCAACTTCCCCATCATGTTGGGGGTGAGGACCACCCGTTCAACTGTGAACGAGTGGTTACTGTTGTGGGGAGGATCGGTCGCGAGAGCGGGACCGGGCAGGGGAGCAGGGGCGCCGTCCATACCTGCGCCTGATGTAGTTCCACCGATGTCGATCCAGTCCGTTGACGAGGACACTGGAGTCGGCCACGGCCCGGACCGCGGCTCCTCCAATGCGGTCTCCGGAGGCGGCTCCGCCTTCCGCGGCTCCTCCGCTGGCTCCGAGGTCGGGATGGGTAAGCTCGGCTCCTCCGCCGGCGGTGGACGCGAGTCCGTCTCCGATGGGCAAGGGCAGGCCGGGATTACCTCGCTGTTGCTCGGGCACTTGCTGCTCATCGTCGCTGTCGGGCATTCGGCGACAACGCATGCACCTGGCTCCGCCATTTCTCCGAGGTCGGGCTCCTTCTTCACCTCGTTCCCGCCGTTGCAAGCCAGAGGGCGGTTCTCTGCTTCGAGGCAGGTCATCGCTTTGCAGCAAGAGACGCAGGGGGCGGTCGCCGTTTCGGGCGCCACTTTGATAGGCTCCCCCCATGGCACGCCCTCCTCCTTCTTTGGCGCAGCAATGGCGGCGGTTTTTGGCGGGAACTTTTGGCGGCAAGTGGCAACACGCAGTCTTTGCAATAAAGTACAGTCCAAGCACAATAAATCACAGTTCCAAGGCACACATGACCTGATTCTTCAGGCTTAAGTAGATCCTGTTCGTGACGCCAAGTTGTAGCGCCCCCACCGCCGCAGGGCCGAGGGGTACCCGGTACCGGGCCTCTGAGTCTCTGCTCTGGGGTTGTCACGGCGGCTAGGCCCCGGTCCGTGACCCTGCCGTGGGGCGCACAGTCTATAGGACTGGAGTGTGGTGATAATGGTGCAGTTGTGGGGTGCAGGTCGCGGTAAATAACGAGGACACCAGGTTGCAGTCTCTTTACCTCTTTACTGAAGATCTCTGGGTCCTCAGTCCAGAATACGGTCCACCAGGCCGCGCAAGTCCGGCCGGTCCAATGGCACCTCCAGAGTTCTCTTCACAGGAGGAAATCTGTGCCTTCCCCCTAGCGCTATGTGTTGTGGTCCTTCCCTGCTGTGCTTACGGAAAGTCCCCACAACTGTTGTGTCTGTTTCTTAAGTTCCCTCACAACTCGATTAGATGATGTTCTGCTAATCCTCCGTCCCTCCCTGATGTTCTGGTTGGGACGGCACCCGTTTGACGGGTAGGCTCGGAGCTCTTCCGGGACCCTAGAGTCGCCCCTCTCCACAAGTTGCCCCCCAAGACTGCATAGGTGATTTGAGTTAGACAGCCCGCCTTAGACTGACTGCCCTGCCGCTGTTTGAAGTATTGCTTGAAGCTGAATGTTATGATACTTCCTCGGCGTTCCGGCCACCGGTAGTGCGCCTCAGCAGGATGTTGCTTCGATCTTACAGCACGACTCCTACTGGTATTTCTCCTTTGCGTGATCTTGTTTCTCACTCAGCACAATCTATCTCTCTTCTAATCCTTTCTTGGGCACCGCCGCTACCCGGAGCAGGCACGGTCCCGTTACGTTCGTTCTTCTTGCCAAGCCTCTGTCAGGATCCCACCCCTGACAGAGACCCTACTGTATCTTCCCCTACAACACCCTCTGCCACAAGGTGTTGCCTGGTTCCAACCCAGTCAGCTTTCTGATCTAACTTCCTGCCTGACCCCCAGTTTACCCACTATGGTGGGGAGTGGCCTAATGAATAGCACCCTTAGCTCCCCCCGGAGGCCCGGCTGTGAAATGTATTGGTGTCTGTGATACCTGATCAGATGAACTCCTTCAGTGCCATCAGACGCACCATAGCTCCCCATAGTGGCGGAGCCACAGTACTGCAACGACCAGGACTCTGGGGCGCTGCACTCCCCCCTGGTTAAACACAGTACTCCGGGACTGGGAAGAAAACAACAATACAAGTTAGCAAAAAGACATACAGTTTTGTTGAGTGCAATAACAATAAGTATACTGGAACAGGCTTCCCTTTATGGGAGGTGAGGACACTTGAACGTTACAAACATAATTAAACGTTATAAATTACAAGCTATAAATAACTGGCTTTTACCCAACCGGGTATTCTACTAAGTGCAAAATTGTTGAACAATAATTTAACATTGCCTTTAAGGACTTACACTCGGAATCCACTAAAGACCTTCTTATAATCACATTATAAGGCAGTTTTTAACTTTTTCATTCTCCTACTTTAAATCTGCAGGACCGCCTGTCCTATCGGCACCAGACCTACTGCCTCTCCTTTCTTTACAGGACCGCCCCTTTCAGCCCGGGCCTACTGCCTTTTCAACTACTATACACAGTATAGAACATAACATTCTTTCAGTTTAGGACCACTGAGCCATCTTCGTATGGCTCCTAGGAGGACTCACTACCTAACCCCTACGGGTTCACTTTCTGTCCTCTGTAACACATTATTAACTCTCTCTTTACAATAAACTAACTTTCTATGGAGGACTCAGGGTTTACCTTCTATCCCCACTTTCTATCAACATTATCAATCATTCCCTTTCTTTCGAGAAACATCATCATCATTTCTTCACAATTAACTGGTTGGATACATATAACTTTCTCATGTACACATTATCATCACTTTCTTTCATCAAACATTATTGCTACCTGTCTTAAAGCAATATCACCGTTTAAGTGCAACAATTGAACATCCCCTTTAAGAAGGGACCAAGTCTCTATGAGGTAGCATTTCTGCTCAAGCTACCAGTCCTTACTCAGCAAAGGTTCCAGTGTGGTATCTTCACAAAGAGTCCTTCTTTAAGTAAAACCAGTAGGGAGCACCTTTAATAAGGTGCTAACTATATACAAAAAGTTCGCATCATGCACTGTTCATGATTTCGGCAGTTCTTTTCAACTAGAAACTTGTGCAAAACTCAGAAAAAATAAACAAAACAATAGGGATCCCGGGTCAACAAAGGGATACCTTTAAGAGTTAACCCTAAACGGGTTCAGCAGCAACATAAGAGAACAGTGACTATATACATACTCATGGTTTCGAGGTTTACTCTTGTTCTGGTGGCCTTGGCCCCTGACCTCCGACTGCTGTGGCGTCTGAGCCGGTGGCAGGTCCCGCAGGGGCCGTCAGATCACCCGGTGTCTGGAGTTGAAGGCTAACCCTGCTTGCAAGTTCAGTGGCCGCTACTAGGCGTACGGTGGTGATGGTCACAAGATCTGGCAAATCTGGATCTGTCATGATCGGGGTAGCAGGTGACGCCCCCTCAGGCCCACATCGCCGGACATCCCGAGCACACCATCCTTGTGCGCTCCGGTGACGGGTGTACGTCACCTGGTCCCCCCTTCGTAGTGGATCGCCATTCCGGTCGCAGCAGGGAGTTTTCACGTTGTAACTTGCAACAAAGACGTCAGTGGGTAGCCCCGGTTCCTGTATGGAACCCCATCCCCTCTTCGGGTGGAAGGCCAACACAGTCCCCCGCTTTACCACGTCTTTCCTGCCATGCACAGACTTTCTGCGTTGCGTATCATGTTGTTCAACCTCGTCTCGATTCTTCCAGTGCTGGATCAAGCATTGATTGTACTGTTCCCAGGTAAGTACTGCAATGGTGAGACCATCCCCCGGGGTCCCATCCGGCTCAACCCAGGGGGTGTCCCACCGGAGCATCACCCCGTCTGGGCCCACATCTATGGGCTCCCCCCTCTTGGTCGGTAGCGGCGGTATCAACTTCCCCATCATGTTGGGGGTGAGGACCACCCGTTCAACTGTGAACGAGTGGTTACTGTTGTGGGGAGGATCGGTCGCGAGAGCGGGACCGGGCAGGGGAGCAGGGGCGCCGTCCATACCTGCGCCTGATGTAGTTCCACCGATGTCGATCCAGTCCGTTGACGAGGACACTGGAGTCGGCCACGGCCCGGACCGCGGCTCCTCCAATGCGGTCTCCGGAGGCGGCTCCGCCTTCCGCGGCTCCTCCGCTGGCTCCGAGGTCGGGATGGGTAAGCTCGGCTCCTCCGCCGGCGGTGGACGCGAGTCCGTCTCCGATGGGCAAGGGCAGGCCGGGATTACCTCGCTGTTGCTCGGGCACTTGCTGCTCATCGTCGCTGTCGGGCATTCGGCGACAACGCATGCACCTGGCTCCGCCATTTCTCCGAGGTCGGGCTCCTTCTTCACCTCGTTCCCGCCGTTGCAAGTCAGAGGGCGGTTCTCTGCTTCGAGGCAGGTCATCGCTTTGCAGCAAGAGACGCAGGGGGCGGTCGCCGTTTCGGGCGCCACTTTGATAGGCTCCCCCCATGGCACGCCCTCCTCCTTCTTTGGCGCAGCAATGGCGGCGGTTTTTGGCGGGAACTTTTGGCGGCAAGTGGCAACACGCAGTCTTTGCAATAAAGTACAGTCCAAGCACAATAAATCACAGTTCCAAGGCACACATGACCTGATTCTTCAGGCTTAAGTAGATCCTGTTCGTGACGCCAAGTTGTAGCGCCCCCACCGCCGCAGGGCCGAGGGGTACCCGGTACCGGGCCTCTGAGTCTCTGCTCTGGGGTTGTCACGGCGGCTAGGCCCCGGTCCGTGACCCTGCCGTGGGGCGCACAGTCTATAGGACTGGAGTGTGGTGATAATGGTGCAGTTGTGGGGTGCAGGTCGCGGTAAATAACGAGGACACCAGGTTGCAGTCTCTTTACCTCTTTACTGAAGATCTCTGGGTCCTCAGTCCAGAATACGGTCCACCAGGCCGCGCAAGTCCGGCCGGTCCAATGGCACCTCCAGAGTTCTCTTCACAGGAGGAAATCTGTGCCTTCCCCCTAGCGCTATGTGTTGTGGTCCTTCCCTGCTGTGCTTACGGAAAGTCCCCACAACTGTTGTGTCTGTTTCTTAAGTTCCCTCACAACTCGATTAGATGATGTTCTGCTAATCCTCCGTCCCTCCCTGATGTTCTGGTTGGGACGGCACCCGTTTGACGGGTAGGCTCGGAGCTCTTCCGGGACCCTAGAGTCGCCCCTCTCCACAAGTTGCCCCCTAAGACTGCATAGGTGATTTGAGTTAGACAGCCCGCCTTAGACTGACTGCCCTGCCGCTGTTTGAAGTATTGCTTGAAGCTGAATGTTATGATACTTCCTCGGCGTTCCGGCCACCGGTAGTGCGCCTCAGCAGGATGTTGCTTCGATCTTACAGCACGACTCCTACTGGTATTTCTCCTTTGCGTGATCTTGTTTCTCACTCAGCACAATCTATCTCTCTTCTAATCCTTTCTTGGGCACCGCCGCTACCCGGAGCAGGCACGGTCCCGTTACGTTCGTTCTTCTTGCCAAGCCTCTGTCAGGATCCCACCCCTGACAGAGACCCTACTGTATCTTCCCCTACAACACCCTCTGCCACAAGGTGTTGCCTGGTTCCAACCCAGTCAGCTTTCTGATCTAACTTCCTGCCTGACCCCCAGTTTACCCACTATGGTGGGGAGTGGCCTAATGAATAGCACCCTTAGCTCCCCCCGGAGGCCCGGCTGTGAAATGTATTGGTGTCTGTGATACCTGATCAGATGAACTCCTTCAGTGCCATCAGACGCACCATAGCTCCCCATAGTGGCGGAGCCACAGTACTGCAACGACCAGGACTCTGGGGCGCTGCATATATGTAACACAATATTTTTTTTACAAGAAACAAAAGGTGATTTTCTGATGATACACATGGGTATGTAGGTAAGATTGCTAGTTATAGGTACATGACGGGTATGTATGGGATTTGTGGGGCTCAGACATTACATTGGTGAAGGAAAGTGATGCTCTCTTTATGGTAAGGCCAATGTTACAGTGTGGTACAATCATCTGCGGACAGAGCGTCCATAACAGATGTGATACTCTGCACATGTACTATAGGAAAGTTCCACAGGTGGACGCATTGAGACAATGAAATGTTATCCCTGCTCAATACATCTGGCACATGTGGGGTTAAGTCGTATTGAATTCTGTGTCTCTCCGATACAGGATAATGGTTTGTGCGAGTCTCGGGGAAGTGCGGGTGGTTAGGGATTATTATGCTGTATGGGACACTGGCAAAAATAGCTTGTTGATGTGATGTTATACAGATGTTTTGCAGCGGAGAAAGCAAATTGAGATGATCTGCAGCTTAGAGACGAGGCGCGGGGCTGCTGTTATGTTTTGTAATCCTGTACTTCGGGTTGTGACTATGATTTTCCATTACAGACGTGAAAGGCTCTGGAGGGATCACAAAGGTACAAGAGCAATGATCTGCAGAGATCTGATCAAAATATAGGGTAACATGCACCAAATCACAAAGAAAAGGGTGCAATAGTCTGCACGGCTCATTGTTTTCTTGGCAATTCAGTGCTCTGTAATTCTTGATTACATTTTGATCCACCTTAATTGCCATTGGGGGGGGGGTGATACTTTTTCTCTAATAATTTAAGGGAAAATTAGACACATAATTTTTTTTCCTGTTGAATATGTGTTTAAAAAAAAATTGTTGGTGCAATGTTCTGCAGCCTCGATAAGGAAGGTCGTCAGTTCTCTCAAAGTAGAAATCTTCAAAATGGTCAGATGGATGGGTCAATGTTCTGCAGGTCTGTCCATGAAAAAAGAGGGCTGGTTTATAGTGTTGGTGGTGCAACGCTCTGCAGATTCCCTGACTGAACTCAGGCTTAGGCCGGCGTCACACTAGCGAGTTTTACGGACGTATGAGAGGTGCAGAAAATACGGATTGCATACGGTACAATGATTCTCTATGGTCCAGCTACTATCTGCCGTATTTTACTGATCCGTATTATACGGTCTTGTACGGCCGTAGAAAATCGCAGCATGCTGCGTTTGTCACCATATTGCGCAAAAAAATCGTCAATGGGGGAGAGAAAAATACGGATTACACATGGACCATGCGTGTGACTTGCGAGAAATACGCACCGGTGTTATAGAGAAAAGCCGGCAATTCAGTGCGGTGTACAGTAAAATCACACTGACAGGTTAGAATAGAATAGGTAGAATAAATGTCTACACATAGAATAGGTATATATATATATATATATATATATATATATATATATATATGTCAGTGAGACACATATATATATTTATATTTCATACAGCGCTAGATATCATAAAAGCTGGTACGGTAATTCAATTGCCGGCTTTTCATTTCTCCTTCCCAAACCCGACATGATATGAGACATGGTTACATACAGTAAACCATCTCATATCCCTTTTTTTTGCATATTCCACACTACTAATGTTAGTAGTGTGTATGTGCAAAATTTGGGCCCTCTAGCTATTAAATTAAAGGGTTAAATCGCGGAAAAAATTGGCGTGGGCTCCCGCGCAATTTTCTCCGCCAGAGTGGGAAAGTCAGTGACTGAGGGCAGATATTAATAACCAGGAGAGGGTCCATGGTTATTGGCCCCCCCTGGCTATAAAAAAAACATCTGCCCCAGCCACCCCAGAAAAGGCACATCTGGAAGATGCGCCTATTCTGGCACTTGGCCACTCTCTTCCCACTCCCGTGTAGTGGTGGGATATGGGGTAATGAGGGGTTAATGTCACCTTGCTATTGTAAGGTGACATTAAGCCAGATTAATAATGGAGAGGCGTCAATTATGACACCTATCAATTATTAATCCAATAGTACGAAATGGTTAAAAAAAACCCCACACATTATTACAAAGTACTTTAATGAAATAAAGACACAGGGTGTTTTAATATTTTATTAGACTCCTAATCCACCTGAAGACCCTCATTCTGTAAAAAAGGAAAAATAAAAAAACAACAATATCCCATACCTTCCGTCGTTCTGGTCACGTCCCACGATGTAAATCCATCTGAAGGGGTTAAAGCATTTTACACCCAGGAGCTCTGCCAAAGCCGCTGTGCTCGTGGTTGTAAAAAGACAGGGAATGAATGGAGTGCAGGGGAATGTCCTGTAGTTACCTCGAGTCACGGTGACGCGCCCTCTGCTGGATGTCCTCATATGAACTCGAGCGTGGGAACTTTTCACCGGCATGTACAAATGGGCCAGTAACATGTTGGCCGACTAATCCCCGGCATGTACTCATGGGCCATTTATCGGTGTGTTTAGTGATCCCTAGCATGAACACATGGGCCAATAAACGGTTTCTCGAGTCATCCCCGGTATGTACACATGGACCAATAAACGGTTTTCTCGAGTCGTCCCCGGCATGTGCACATGGGCCAGTAATCGCTTGGTTGCGTGATCCCCTGCATGTACTCATGAACCAGTTATCGTTGTCTTGAGTGATCCCTAGCATGTACACGTGGTCCAGTTATCAGTTTGTCGAGTGATCCCCAGCATGTTCACATGGGCCAGTAATTGGTTGGTCGAGTGATCCCTGACATGTACATATGGGCCAGTAATCATTTGGTCGAGTGATCCCCAGCATGTACACATGGGCCAATAATCGGTTTGTCAAGTGATCCTCAGCATGTACCCATGGGCCAGTTATCGGTGTGTCGAGTGATCCCCGGCATGCATGTATGGGCCAGTAATTGGTTGGTCGAGTGATCCCTGGTATTTACATATGGGCCAGTAATCGGTTAGTTGCGTGATCCCCAGCATGTATACATGGGCCAATAATCAGTTTGTCAAGTGATCCTCGGCATCTACACATGGGGCAGTGATTCATTCATCAAGTGACCCCCCATGTATAAATGGCCCAGTAAACGGTTTATCGAGTCATCTCCGGTAGGTGTACATGGGCCAGTAATCGGTTGGTCGAGTGATCCCCAGCATTTACACATGGCCCAGTAATCAGTTGGTTGCGTGATCTCTGGCAATGATTAGTCCTTATGCAAGGACCCGTTGAAGCACTGGTTGGTAAGAAACAGGCGTCATCCTCGATGTGCTTCAACTGCTACCTGTTATGATGATAGAATACAGAAGAATTTTATGGAGCTGTGAGTGAGACCCTTTTCTTTCTATTCTGCCACATTACCTGGTTTGTTGAGTGATCCCCGGTATGTACATATGGTCCAATAATTGGTTTGTTGAATGATCTCAGTATGTATAAATGAACCAGTAAACTGTTTATCGAAGTGATCCCTGGCATGTACACATGGGTCAGTAACCAGTTTATAGAGTGGTACCCAGCATGTACACATGGGCCAGTACCTGGTTTGTCGAGTGATCCCCGGCATGTGAAATGGGCCAGTAATCGGTTTGTTGAGTGATCCCCGGCATGTAGACATGAGCCAGTAATTAGTTTGTCGAGTGATCCCCGGCATGTACATATGGGCCAGTAATCGGTTTGTCGTGTGATCCCCAGCATGTACACATGGGTCAGCAATCGGTTGGTCAAGTGATGCCAGGCATGTTCACATGGGCCTGTAATCGGTTGGTTGAGTTATCTCCTGCATGTAGACATTGGCCAGCATTTGGTTTGTCGAGTGATCCCTGGCATGTATAAATGGGCCAGTAAACGGTTTATCAAGTGATTCCTGGTATCTACACATGAGCCAGTAACTGGTTTGTTGATTGATCCCCGGCATGTACATATGGGCCAGTAATTAGTTTGTCGAATGATCCCCGGCATGTACATATGGGCCAGTAATCAGTTGGTCAAGAGATCCCCAGCATGTACACATGGGCCAGTAATTGGTTTGTTGAGTGATCCCCGGCATGTGTAAATGGGGCAGTAAACTGTTTATTGAGTGATCTCCGGTATGTATACATGGGCCAGTAAACGGTTTTTAGAGTGATCCCTAGGATGTATACATGGGCCAGTATTCGGTTGGCTGACTGATTCCCGGCATGTACACATGGGCCAGTAATCGGTTGGTCAAGAGATCCCCAACATGTATAAATGGGCCAATAAATGGTTTATCAAGAGATTGCTAGTATGTACACATGGGCCAGTAAATAGTTTATCGAATGATCCCCGTCATGTACACATGGGCGAGTAAACGGTTTATCGAGTGATCCCCAGGATGTTATGCATGGGCCTGTATTCGGTTGGTTGAGTGATTCCTAGCATGTACACTTGGGCCAGTTATCGGTTTACTGAGTGATCCATAGCTTGTACACGGGCCAGTAATTAGTTGGTCAAGAGATCTTCGACATATGTAAATGGGCCTATAAACAGTTTATCGAGTGATTGCCAGTATGTACACATGGGCCAGTAAATGGTTTATCGAATGATCCCCGTCATGTACACATGGGCGAGTAAACGGTTTATCAAGTGATCCCCGGGATGTATACATGGGCCAGTATTCAGTTGCGTGAGTTACTTCCATTTACAATGATGAACAATATGGGGGGTTTATGAAATGAATTATTCCTGCCTCCTGTCATATACTTTGAGATTTGTTGTTTGACTGCTGGGCAATGACAAATTTACACTGGTCGATCCAGGCTTGTTAATGAGGACCAATTGAACATATACAAGATAGATTGGTAATATGATCATTCTCTCCCCATACAGTACAAGTATTCGACAGCACAACTCCTGTTTACATGAGGCAATGTGCTGCCGATAACGATTTTTATTATGCCGGGACATAAATGATCTAATCATCCCATACACAAGGGTTTTGGTGATCATCAGCAAGTTTGCATGGGCTGTAAAGGACGTTCCCTGATTATCAGCCTTTCTAGATGTACCGTTAGGCCTCATTCTGACTTCCGTTTTTTGCGTATGAGTTCTATCCGTGGATTTATTGGAAAACATTCGTACCTGTGATGGCCTATGGGGCCATTCACATGTCTGTGATTTTTTATGGACTAAGAAGTTCAAGAAAAATCGCAGAGATATGTCACATTATTATTCGAGGGTGGGATCAAAATGGGCAATGCAACTCTGGGTCCGTGAAAAATTTGGACCGGTCTGATTTTCACAGACTGTCAGAAACTTTTTTTCCCTCCATTTATGAGAAAAACTGATGACACTCTAACCACACTGACCAAACTCTGATCAGAACAAGCAGTCCGTTTTTCTCGTACGTGAAAAAACTGACATCTGAAAGAGGCCTTACAGTGGGCAAATGGTCAGGTGAGCATCAACCCCTGAGGTGCATATAGATGGCACGACAATCAGTGAACGAGCGTTTGTAAGAACATGGGTTCTCGACTATCTGGCCATTTAAATTTGACAGCGACAACCCGATGAATGACCAAAAGGCTTATTCATGGCATGATTAGATCATTGCTATCGGCAGCACATCGCTCCGTGTAAACAGAGGATGTGCTGCCGATAACATGTACTGAGTAGAGTCAGAACAATCATATTAACAATCTGCTCCCATCAGTATTCGCTGGCGTGTGTGAACTTGTAGATACGCGATTGGCGCTCGTTATGCTCCATTAGGCCTCATTCAGACTTCCGTTTTTCATGCACACGTTCTATCTATGATTTTCATGGAATTTGACCTATACAAGTTTATGGGTCTGTGAAAATCACGTACCGCACGTCTATGGCATCAGTCTACACTATGCGGGCTGTCCATGACTATCACTGCCGTGGATAGGAGAAGCGTTGTTTTTATTTTATTATAATTATTCTTTTTTTATTATTTATTACTGCTCACTATTTTTATTTTTTTTTTCATTTTTAGCTTTGCGTTTATTTCATTTTTTTTATTAATTCAATTGATTTTTTTCATTTGAAATTCACTGATGATAAAAAGCGACACAATGAAAAATCACTGACGTCGTTCACAGGATGCGACCTAAGTGCATGTTTTTTTTACCGCCAGAATCTGAAAAACGTAGCAAATGCTCCGCACTTCTGGAAAATATTGTCAAAAAGAAAAAAAAAAGGCATATTGGGTGCATCGTGTCAACTTGTCTTTAGAATTTTTTTTTATAAACAGGCGAATAGTGCAACGCTCTGCAGATCTCTAAACAGAAGATACCGAATAAAGGCAGGTGGTGCAATAGTCTGCAAAAGCCGGTGGTGTATGACTCTGCAGATCTGTTACTGGGAAGCCTGCGCTATCACGTGCAGCAGGCAGTGAAGGGGTTAGTAGTATGTTGCCCTCCAGATCTGCGTTATTCTCCTGACACACCGCTATTTAATGACACCTGATCTCGGCTGATGCAACCACCGAGGCCCCCCTGACACGCAACCATCCTGTGTACACACAGGCCAACACATTCTGATACACCAGCGCAGCCTCTAGCGCACAGGTATAGATACTGCTTTGTCTGATCATAGTGGAACTACAACCCTCAGCATCCAGGTTCAGTAACATCTGGAGAGCTTCTCGCTGCCCAGCCTGGTCTATGTGAAGCCGCGCTGATCTGCAGCTACTCCCATCACAGGCGTGAACGATGCTGTAGATGTAATGTCCTGACCTTTATTCAGGCCCATACAATGTGTGTACACCCAGCGAGGAGAAGGAAAGGTCTCCACCGGATAGCAAACAACATAAACATAATAGGGCCGGGTGCTCCAGACATCTCTCCGACACACAGGGCACGCGCCTCGCCTGGCAGTAGTCTCTAGATGCGGTGGGATGGGACGCAGCATGGTTCAGGGGAACATGTCGCCTTTGCTAACGTGTCTGTTGTAGTAAATCCTCGTATCCTCATGAAATAATAAATCTGGAGCCTTTTATTTCTTTGAGCTTTTACGTTCTTCTGATCCTACTAAATAAATTGCCAAACGGTCTGGTCTACACAATGACAATGGCAGCATTGATTGGACAATGTCACATTGCGAAGGGACACGTCCCCCCCAACTGGTAAACACCCAGTTGTCAAGTTATTCATGAGGAACATAGAGCTGTAAGGAAAGATGTTCCAGAATTGTTATATTACGGGGAATAAATGTATTTGCATGTTGACAACCCCCCAAAACAAAGGGATTCGATACAGTAAAATCCATCTTGTCCGGTTGGACACACTATCTCCAAAAACACTGAAAAATCATTGGATAAAATGACCTACTTGTTCGGGGATTACAGGGAAACAGTCCGTTGCCATCTTATGACATGGAGCGTTCATTTTGGCCAGGTTTGTCATTTCAGCAAATGTTCCATGATATCATGATAAGTCCCATCTGGACAACCTCTTCTCTTAATGAGGAGCTGCTGGCGATCAGCTGATATCCGTTCTGCTGTAATCGCCAGAGTAAGCTGTAGGCAACCACACAATAGAGAAATCTGGTATTACGTGGTGCCAGGTCTACCAGGGCAAGAGTCACACTTCGCAGTTACCCCACACTCCCTGGTTCGTAGAGGTGGGCACCAAAACTGGGGTCTATGTCTTCATAGGCTTATTTCCACTGGGATCACCCCTAGCTAGCTAGGGACGTAAGAATTAGAGATGATGAGCAAAGTTCGGGGTTTGTACCAGACAGTCAACGCCGAACACGAACTTCTCCTGGAAGTCTGTTGCAAAGTTTGGAGTTCTGGGGGGAGAAAGAGAAAGAGAGAGAGATTATTTTTTTCCAGAGTTCAGGTTTTGGTTCAAATTTCGGGTACTTTACTCAAAGTACGGTTTGAGTACCAGAACCCAAACTTCCACGGGTCTGCTCATCCCTAGTAAGGATCCCTGCTGCTCCAGTCCTTCATCTGACCAACAATTCTAAAATTGTCATACCGGACAGTTAATGTCTGGTGCTAATTACCGAACATGGACTTTTACTGGAAGTCCGTTGTAAAGTTCGGGGTTTCGAGGAGAGAGAGAAAGCGAGAGAGAGAGAGAGAGATCTTTTTTTCCAAAGTTTGGGTCTTCATTGATTTCAATTTGGGATCGGGTTCTGGTTCAAGTTCGGGTTTACTCTAAAGTTTGGTTCATATACCAGAACCCGAACTTCCACACGTCCACTCATCCCTAGTAAGGATCCCTTCCTTCGTCTGACCAGCAATTCTAACATTTTGGGGCCAGACATGATGATAATAAAATAAATTGACCAATAAAAGATATTTGCCACAATACAAATTATTTTTCCCATTTAGTATTGTACACAGTATGAGAAATATTGATTCCGGCTGTGGATAGTGAAGCTATGATTATAGCTTTTATCACTAACAATCCAGAAAAAAAATGTTAAAATGGGAACGATAAGTGTCGAGAACTATAGAATAGGTTTCCAACGATCAGAACAAAACTTTTTAGTGTTATAGACAAGACGATTATCATCAATGGCCCTCCGAGCATTCAGATCGTTAGCGGCAATCATCATATCTATGTGCCACTTTTTTTGTGTTCATACGACTGATGATACCTGGACTATCAGAACAGTTGAGCAACAAACTCAGCTCTGCTATGTCTGTAGATATATGGCAGGCCCTCAAATCACCCAAGGAGATGTGCAGCGCCCCAGAGTCCTGGTCGTTGCAGTACTGATGCTCCGCCGCTAAGGGGAGTGATGGTACGTCTGATGGCACTGAAGGAGTTCACCTGACCAGGTATCACAGACACCAATACACTTCACAGTCTGGCCTCCAGGGGGAGCTAAGGGTGCTATGTATTAGGCCACACCTCACAATCTGGTAAAACTGGGGGTTAGACAGAAAGTTAAAAAGAAAGCTGACTGGGTTGGAACCAAGCAACATCCTGTGGCAGAGGGTGTTGCAGGGAAAGATTCAGGGGGGTCCCTGTCAGGGGTGGGATCCTGACAGAGGCCTAGCGAACAGGAAAGAACGTTAAGGAACCACGCCTGCACTACATCGCGGCGGTATCTCAAGAAAGGACAAGAAGCGAGGTTTATTGTGGAGAGTGAGAAACGAGATCAAAGCAAAAAGGAGATAACACCAGTAGGAGTAGTGCTGTAAGATCGAGGCAACATCCTATTGAGGCGCGTAGCCGGTGGCAAGAACGCCGAGGAAGTATTAGGCTCCAAGCAATACTTCAAACAGAGGCAGGACAGTTGATTTTAGGTTGGCTGTCTCACCAAAATCACCTAAGCAGACATAGGGGGCAACTCTGGGAGAGGGGCGACGCTAGGGTCCCGGAAGAACTCCAGGCCTTCCTGTCATATGGGTGCGTCCTATCCATATCATCTGGGGGACGGAGAAGAACATCAGAACAGACATAAGTTGTGGGAAATAACATCAGAAACAGACACAACAGTTGTGAGGACTATCCCGTGGTGCTCAGCAGGGAAGTACTACAACACACAGGCGCTAGAAGGTAGGCACAGATTTCCACCTGCAAAGGGAACTCTGGAGGTGCCATCGGACCGGCCGGTCTCTTACAGCCCTGTTAACCGTACTCTGGATTGAGGACCTTGAAGCCTTCAGTAAAGAGGTAAAGAGACTGCAACCCTGTGTCCTCGTTATTCATCGCGACCTGCACCACGCACCACCACTTACAACTTTCATTGGACGCCCCTTAGCAGGGTCACGGACCGGGTCTAGCCACCGTGACAACCCCAGAACTGAGACAGAGAGGCCCGGTGCCGAGTGTCCCGCAGCCCTGCGTCTGGGGGTGCTCCAAACTTGGCGTCACGAACAGGATCTACTTAAGCCTGAAGAATCAGGTCATGTGTGCCTTGGAACTGTGATTTAGTGTGCTTGAACTGTGACTTATTGCAAAGACTGTGTATTGCCACTTACCGCCAAAAGTTCCCACCAAAACCGCCGCCATCGCAGTGCCACGGGGAGCGCAGAAGAAGAAGAAGGGCGTGCCATGGGAGGAGACTACCAAAGCGGCGCCAAAAGCGGCGACCGCCCCCTCCGACTACTGCTGCGAGATGACGACCTGCCCAGAAGCAGAGGAGAACCACCCCCTGATTTGCAACGGCGGGAATGAGGGGAAGAAGGAGCTCCACCCCGGAGAAATGGCGGAGCCAGGTGCATGTGCCGCCATCGAATGCGGGACAACGAAGATTATCAGCGAGTGCCCGAGCGACGGCGAAGTGATCCCGGCCTGTCCTCGTCCACTGGAGACGGACCCGAGTCCACTGCAGCTGGAGGATCCGGACCTCTCGGTGCCGCAGGCGGCGGAGCCAAGCCAGCCCATCCCGAACATGGAGCCAGCCGATGCGAAGTAATGGGGGTCGGAGCTGCATCAGGAGACCGCCCTGGAGGAACCGCAGTCCGGGCTGCAGCCGATTCCAGTGTCCTTGTCAACGGAACGGATCGACATCGGTGGAATCACATCAGATGCAGGTATGGAAAGCGTCCCTGCTCCCCCGACCGATCCTGCTCTCCTGACCGACCCTGCTCCCGTGACCGCTCCCCAGCCCGACAATAACCGAGGTTTCACCGCTGAGCTAGTGATACTGACCCCAGGCACTATGGAGAAGCTGGTGCCTCCGCTACCAACCACGATGGGGGAACCGCTAGATGTGAGCTTAGAGGGGGTGACCTTCCAATGGGACACCCTGCGGATCGAGCCAGACGGGGCCAGGCAGGAGGGCCTCAGCATTGCTGCGCTCACCTGGGAACAGTATAAACAATGCTTAATTTTACAATGGCAAAAACGAAGGGAGACAGAACTAAATGACCCACTGAGAGTACAGAGATCAAAGACTGAACACAACAGGAGGAACCCGGTCAGGCAGGGGACTGTACTAGCCTTCCACCCAAAGCGGGGTTGGGGCTCTATACAGGAACCAGGACTACCGACTGACATCTTCTTTACCAGCTACAATGTGAAAACTCCATCCCGCAATCGATATGACAATCAGCTACCATGTAAAGGGGACCAGGTGACCTACACCCGCCACCGGAGCGTGCAGGGGTGGTGCGCTCGAGACGTCCACTGGTGTGAGCCGGTAGTAGCGCCACCTGCTGTCCCGCTGATGACCAACCCTGATTTGACCAACACCACTACTGTTGCTACGGTGTGTATTTTTGCTGCCACTGAACTTGCAACCACAGCCGATATTCGAATCCAGACACCGGGTGATCTGGCCGAGTCTGGGAGACCAACTAATCATACTGATACTGCATCCGCCGAGGATAGAGGACCACAACCTCCCCGGCCGGCGAGTGTCCGCCACCAATTGATGCAGTGTAATCTCCTATGAGGATAAACCTCGGAACCACGAGAATGTATATAGTTAACTGTTCGTCTTTTTGTGTTTCTCTGCTGCTATAACCCGACCAGGGTTATCTCTTAAAGGGATCCCTTAGTTGACCCGGGATCCCTATTTTGCCTTTTTGATTGGTTCATCATTGTTTTAAAGACTACCGAATCATGGACGGTGAATGATTCACAAACTGTTTTGTAAATAGTTCGCACCCTCTTAAGGGTGCCCTCTACTGGTTTTACAACAAAGAGAACTCTTTGCGAAGAAACTGTTCCTGGGAACAGCATTGGAGTTCCTACCTACATGGACTTGCAGCATGAGTAGCTGCACCACCTTAAAGAGACTTGGCTCCCTCTTAAAGGGAATGTTTGTTAGTTGTATTTAAGATACAATATCGCCTTGCAAGAGAATAGATAGAAATAATGTTTTACATAGGAAAGTTATATGTAGTTAGTTAGTTGATTATAGAAAATGTTTAATAATGTGTTACAGAATGAGGACAGGAAAGTGAACCCGTAGGGGTTAGTGAGTGAGTCCTCCTAGGAGCCATAGAGAGATGGCTCAATGATACTGTACTAAGAAAAGAGGCAGTAGGCCTGGGCAGATAGACAGGTGGTCCTGCATGAGACAATCAGAGAGTAAAAAGAAAATATTGCACTTAGGAAAGAAAGATGAAGAAAAGTTAATTTATATTTTAGAAGTTTTATCATAGGCCTTTAGTGGATTCAGCTTACACGTCCTTAGAGGCAAAGTTAAATTATTGTTCAGAATTTGCACTCAGTAGAATACCCGGCTGGGTAATAGAAGTTATTTATACACTGTTATTTAAAAATAATAAACCATGTTTGTAACGTTCAAGAGTCCTCACCTCCCATAAAGGGAAGCATTGTTATTTCACTTGTTATTTGTTTACTGCATTTCAAAATTTGTATGTCTTTTGCTGACATGTATTGTTGTTTTCTTCCCAGTCCGGGAGTACTGGATTTAACCGGGGGGGGGAGTGCAGCACCCCAGAGTCCTGGTCGTTGCAGTACTGATGCTCCGCCGCTAAGGGGAGTGATGGTACGTCTGATGGCACTGAAGGAGTTCACCTGACCAGGTATCACAGACACCAATACACGTCATAGTCTGGCCTCCAGGGGGAGCTAAGGGCGCTATGTATTAGGCCACTCCTCACAATCTGGTAAAACTGGGGGTTAGATAGAAAGTTAGAAAGAAAGCTGACTGGGTTGGAACCAGGCAACATCCTGTGGCAGAGGGTGTTGCAGGGGAAGATTCAGGGGGGTCCCTGTCAGGGGTGGGATCCTGACAGAGGCCTAGTGAACAGGAAAGAACGTTAAGGAACCATGCCTGCACTACATCGCGGCGGTATCTCAAGAAAGGACAAGAAGCGAGGTTTATTGTGGAGAGTGGGAAACGAGATCAAAGCAAAAAGGAGATAACACCAGTAGGAGTCGTGCTGTAAGATCGAGGCAACATCCTATTGAGGCGCGTAGCCGGTGGCCAGAACGCCGAGGAAGTATTAGGCTCCAAGCATTACTTCAAACAGAGGCAGGACAGTTGATTTTAGGTTGGCTGTCTCACCAAAATCACCTAAGAAGACATAGGGGGCAATTGTGGGAGAGGGGTGACGCTAGGGTCCCGGAAGAACTCCAGGCCTTTCCGTCATACGGGTGCGTCCTATCCATATCATCTGGGGGACGGAGAAGAACATCAGAACAGACATAAGTTGTGGGAAATAACATCAGAAACAGACACAACAGTTGTGAGGACTATCCCGTGGTGCTCAGCAGGGAAGTACTACAACACACAGGCGCTAGAAGGTAGGCACAGATTTCCACCTGCAAAGGGAACTCTGGAGGTGTCATCGGACCGGCCGGTCTCTTACAGCCCTGTTAACCGTACTCTGGATTGAGGACCTTGAAGCCTTCAGTAAAGAGGTAAAGAGACTGCAACCCTGTGTCCTCGTTATTCATCGCGACCTGCACCACGCACCACCACTTACAACTTTCATTGGACGCCCTTTAGCAGGGTCACGGACCGGGTCTAGCCACCGTGACAACCCCAGAACTGAGACAGAGAGGCCCGGTGCCGAGTGTCCCGCGGCCCTGCGTCTGGGGGCGCTCCAGATGTACACATTTTTTCACTTCTTGCGTGATTTTCATTGAAAATTGGTGGAGAAAAGAAATACAAACATCCCAATTCATCAAGAACGCGATGTTCACGCCAAACTTGATGAGGGAGGGTGCTGGAGTCAGACGCTACTAATTCATTAAGAGGAACGTCTAAGCCTTTACACAATTTTTACTCCAGTCAAAGACTGGAGTAATATTTCTGGTGTAGGGAATGCCTAATTCATAACGCCCATCCTATGTCACCAGCAAACTAGTGCATTACTCTTAAATAGCACAGCACAACCCTTGATCCTAATGAACAGAAATGTAAACCTCTTCTGTTAAAAGTGGCACTCTAGGTGACTGCAACTTGTGAATCCTCACAGCCCACACACTGCACCCTGTGAGGATTCTCGGGTGCCTCCATCAAGAGCAGAGAGCGTGGGACTGCAAATATGTGATTTGCCTACATTTGGTCACATGCCGACTAGATGGGCGCAAGCTCGCCCAATACAGGTACATTAAACGAGGCCGGATACGACTAGTCTGAATGAAATCACATACTTGTGGTTACATGACCACCGTTCTCAACGTCCACACCGAAGAATCTTCACAGCACGCAGGGCAAGTGCTGAGAGGACTCAAATCTCTACAGTCACATAGAGTGACTGCAGACTGTATCCCAAAACTGGACAACCCCTTTAATATCACATTTGCATTGTAGTGAGATAACCAGGTGGTGTCTCTACCACAACAGGGTCAGCAACAACCTGTAAAGTTTATCTCAACCCTACTCACAGAGTATAAAAGTGGGGTTTGGATGGCATGAGCTATTTCGACTCATTTTAAGCCCTTCTACAACCTCACGCCATGCCCCATAATAGACTGTGATGGTGGATTTTAGCTGTCATGGGCAGTCATTTGTCCGAATGGCTGCCATCTAATACTACATTTCCCCTGCTGTAGCTTTGCAGTGAAAAAGCCTGGTTGGCATCACACATGACCGGCGCATGCGCATGATGAAGTTCATCCACCGGAAGCAACAATGGGACCTGCGCATGCAGCTAATATTATAAAATGAGAAAAGCAGAGCTGCTCGATCATGAAATAAATCATCACAGAATTTCAGAATTAAAAAATTAATTACCGTAACCTACAAATCGTGGATATATTCTTACCTAAGGTTGTAGGGTGGTTAGAGAGGAATTGGAGTATTTGAGTGGGGTCTACGCAGACCGTATTTTGAAATATTCTGAAACCTTTTACATTGCATTATGATATTTTGCATAAAGGCAAATTTTCAGTTGGCCAAGCTCTTTTCCGTCTCAAAATCCAATTAATTGCACTTTACCACATCCACGGTCTTTTGAGCAGGTCAGAAAATCCTCCTAAATCTTCTTTCCACACTTACAGCTTCGATCTATAGATTTGTCCTGATACTGTTGCTGTTCTGTTTCTTTATTTACTTCAATGATTTCTCGGACAGCAATAACCTTAAAAAAGCAACAGAACATAGGGCGGCCTGGCAGGACAAGTTGTTCAAGGGTTTTAATTATACTCACACAATCCAATTTTGTTAAGAGACATATAAAATCACAAGAAATCACATGTCATACCAGCTCTTTCCCGACCTTAGGTTTCGCCTGTCGGCTTCATCCTGGGCCAAACTACTTGTGCTCCATGACCCCTACTCTTTTCCAGTTTGGTTGGTTGTTGAATATATAATCAATCTGCATTGCTAATTGTTAAAATGTAGCAATGATGGCTGTCAACGTTACCAAATACAAATAGTTGATATCTCTATGGTTCATACCACAGCACAGCATTTTTTTTTTTTACCAGGGGTACAGGGGTTAATAGCACCTATTTTCTGAAAACAAGTTTTTGTTGTTTAAAATGAGAGGTTTGTCATTTCTGGCAGATGCTCGATTACTGCATCCGAAAAATCAATGTTTCTTCTGAATTAGGTCACAGCTGGTGGCACTGTTGCATTGTTGTCTATGGAAAATATCTGCAAGCGGCAGTGGCAACTAACGGTACTGCAGTATCAAAAGTAACTTTAAATTACAATGTAATTTGAAGAAACTATCTTCCAGAAAGCCCAGAAAGTCATTTTTTACCATTAGAAACAATTCCACTGCATGCTAGGAGGCATAGTAATTCCAGATGAAACAAAATTCCATGTTCGGCAGCTTACATTAAACCTACTGCAAGCGTCAAAAATATGTGGGAACTATCCTAACCCCCATACAATTGCTTCCTTTTTTTCTTCAGGTGAATATTCTCATTTTTTTTATCTATATTGGTTCACAATTCTGAGGTTTTTATTTTTTTTCTAATACAGACCTCCAAATGCCCTGCTAATTCAAAGATTTAATACAATAACACAATACGATTTTTAAGCTGTCTAGACCAAATTTACGCAGTCTAAAGTTAGGCTGGATTAATAAATTTATTAATCCAGCCTGACCTTAGACTGCGTTAACTTGGCCTAGACAGCTTAAAAATGCATCAAAGTGGCCCATGGTGGTTCATAAAACTGGTGCAACATTATACCGTCTAAGTTTACCCCAACTATTAGTTATTTTGTGCCTATAATTTGTGCCCAAAATGTGGGCACAATTTTGACGCATGACGTCATGTTTTAGGCCTCTGCCAGTTTCCTAAAAAAAACACGCCCCATTGATGGTCTGTCCATCACTGGCTACCATAGTAATAAACTAGTTAGTCACATAATTCTGAAAGTGTACTTACACACGCTGTTCAATCACTGCTGACAGTGTCGGAGTGAGTAGGTCCACACCTTATCGATAAGTGGAGTAATAACGTTCAGATATTTTCAGGAGGAACATCACAATGCAAAATTCTAAGGAAAAGAGCTCCCAACTATTTTTTAATCATGTGTATACGTTTTTAGGAGAGCTGAGAGCTCCCCTCTAATGGTTGGTAGCGCATAGAGTTATCCAATTACTGGATCATAGGGAAGAGACTCTTAAAGAGGTTGTCGACTACTTTTTCATTGATGACCTACCGTTAGGATAGGTCATTAATGTCTGATTGGATGAGGTCCAACACCTGACACCCCCGCTCATCATCTGTTATCGGTGTCTGCTGCGGCGCGATGAGGCATGGGCCAGTACACCTTTCAAATTCCTCATACGGTAATTTACAACACAAAAGTGTCATAAATTGTGATGGAAAAGTATGGCAGCTCCTGACCGGAGAAACATTTCTGGAGGTGGTGCATGGTAAATGAAAAATTAAAGAGGTTCATGTCTCTTAATGAATTTGGTGCAGGTTTCTTCAAGACTCAAAGTGCAAAACGATCCAGTCTTTCTAAATAGGTTTATTGGCTGAAGCCATTGAATTTTTTAGGACCAGCCAATCATGGGAGCGTCCCAACTTTTTGCCGATGGCAGATGTCGGAGTTAAGGATCAGGCTGTTGGATATCAAACATCCTTAGAGATATACCAAAAATAGAAAAAGTGTCAATTCAGCTCACCTCTCCTGAGTTAGAGATAAGAATCCCAGGAAACTTCCAGGGTGGACCCTCAGTGGTCCAAGTTTGGGGCACAGAATATGCACTGCTCTGGCTTCCAGGTCAAATACCTCTCAATGGTCCAAAGGGGAATGTTCTGCAGCATCAAAGGAAAGTATGATTAAAGTCTTAGGTTTAACTAAAGAAAACAAATTGGGAGAATGTACATATATTAAAAAACCATAATGCTTATTCATTTCAGAATAAAAAAGCCCTCACATGTATAATAAAATTAAGGGATTGTCTACCCGAAACGCGTAAGCATTATGGTTTTTTTTAATATGTGCACATTTTGCCAATTTTTCTATTATCTTATATAATTAAAGTATGATTGAAAGCTAAGTTTTCACAACTTTATTTTGGTGCTGGAGATCATCCCCTTGTAGACCATCCCTAGAGTTGTCTGGCAGAGACTTATTCCCATGCATATATATGGGGGGTATTGGGAGCAATAACGGGTTTTCTGCTGAAAGCTATCTAATGAGTATTGCTAGTCTTAGTATTTTACTTAACCTACCCTAATTGACCTATTTAGACGTAGGTAGGTACACCATTTTCTAAAAAAGTCCTACAAGGGTCCTTTTTCACATCCCACATGAAGCTACATTGTACCAGTTGTCCAATGTCACCCTAATTATCGCAGCTTGTGTGGCCTGAGTAAGTGGTTACAACTCATTTTGGGTATGAAGAAGTTCAGGTTATCTCGAAACATCAAATCCAATTAACTCCTCAGGAGAAATTGCCGAATGTTACAGGGAGCAGATGAAATAACATAGAGGGTTATAATAACCTTCTCAAGAAGCGATAAGCATGGCTCCATCTGTACATGATAAATGACGGTACATATTGAAAATAGCTTCTCATTAAGCAGCCGAAGGGACACCGCTTGGCACAATTGTGTATGACAGGGGTGTATAATGAGGTGGCACATCTTACTGGCAGAAACAGTGATCCATCAGTTGTTGTGTGGAAGCTTGAAGTCCAAATGTAATAAACTATTTGGAGGTCAAAGGGTTGGGCTAAGGGTAATGTTACTTATGGAGAGGGTCTTACGGAAAATGCCAGATAAAAGCTAATTTACCATTACAATGTGTTAAATCAGTAGCATTTAGTATTTTTATCGAATTATTCTTAATTAAATTAGTCTAAGCCGCATCCCTTAAGGCCCCACTACTCGGAAACCATATACTTTTTCATCATTGCACATTTTCGAGGCAGTAGAACTACTTGTTATAATTATGTTGGCCACAATATGGTCCTAACTAAATGGCCGGCACGTTACATGAAGAAGCGTTTACCAAAATAAGTTAAGAAATGTGCCATAAGTAGTGTGTCGTAACTCAGTACCCTCACAATGCAATATGAGACGGAAAACAATGTCGTGTTCAAAAGCTGTTAGAAAAGATGACTACAAGATTGGATGCAATGAAGAAGATCATCGTTCTCGGTGGTGCATCGTCTTGTGTAAACAGGACTAATAGTGCTGAGAAATACCTCAGTGGCCATCATTTACTTTTGTTTGCCTGGGTGAACAGTCTATGAAACGATCACCGATCGGAAAAGGTTTACTGACCAGGTCATATCGTGCCGGTGGTCGGTCCTTGTAAATAGACCATAAGGGTATGTTCACATGGTATATTCTTCAGGCGGATTTCACCTGGAACCAGTTTTTAAGGGAGCAATAAGATGAACATATCAATCGGTCCGAGATTGGACCGCAATGTGCGGAGTGGCCGGCGGGTCTCTTGACCCGAGTATGAGAGCTTCATAGAAATATATGAAGCTGTCACGCTCGTAAAGGGAGACGCATCGGCCAGTCCGTGCGTTGCGGTCCAATCTCGGTTTGATTTATACGGTCATTTGACCGTAAAAATGTAAAAAGAGTTAAGAAATGCACAGCAATGTCAAAACGACTCGATGTGAACCCCGTCTTTTTCAGCTTATTTTAACCACTTCAACCTTCGAAAGCTGCAAAGCTGCTAAAAGAAGTGGCTTTACCATGACCGCGTATCGCCAAGACTGGGTCTTCTCCGTACCCAATCTTCCTAACCCCCCCCCATACCCTGTGTACCGTCCACCACTCCTCCTGCCAAAATAAAAATTAAAACACAACACGTAATTTCCGTAAACAAAAGCCAGATCAACCCCATAAAAAACGTCATCACCAACTCCAAGAACCCCACCCCCGCCAACCTGCCACTGTGACGATAACAAAAATTTTTCTTCAAAATTGACCTGACTAAAACGAAAAACCTACCCCAAACTACGCTCCACCAAAAGCTATACACTCAAACCGATACGGAAAAAACAAAAAGGGAAGGAGGGTGGGCTTCTCTCCTCCTTAGTCACCTCAGAAGTGACTTCTTCCCGCACTATTCAGACCCCCGCCTCCTTGTCCCACTAAAAAACTCCCCCTTATTTAAAATCCCACCAATCCCCTGACAATCCCTGTTTTTATTTAAACTGCAAACCCCTCCTCTCGGCAACACAGTCATGTGGGGGCTTCCATCAAGCTACGCCCATTACAGCCCCCCTTCTTGACCGCGTATCGCCAAGACTGGGTCTCCTCCGTACCCAATCTTCCTAACCCCCCCATACCCTGTGTACCGTCCACCACTCCTCCTGCCAAAATTAAAATTAAGACACAACACGTAATTTCCTTTGGATAATTTGGCCACAGCGGCCATTTTATTAAACAAACAATAACATGAATAAAAACATGTATACCATATGTAAAAACCTTGAGGGGAGGGTTCTTGGAGCTAATAAAAATCTGGCTCAAAAAATTGGCAGAAAGCCACCACCAAACAAAAAACCAAACACTTCTTTACCCTTAGCCGTGACCACAAACTCGAGGGCACCATGTAACCCATTTCGGGCAAACCAAACCCCAAAGCTCCCGAGGTAAACTCCCCGTCCAGAGCCCGTAAACAAAAGCCAGATCAAGCCCATAAAAAACGTCATCACCAACTCCAAGAACCCCACCCCCCGCCACACACGAACAGCCCTGACCACCTCAGGCTCGTGAGTGCCCCACCGCCATCAAAGCTCTCTCTACTCCTTCCTGCAGACCGAGCGCCCATAAATCCGTACCAACATCATTAAGATGAACACCATCATCCCTCCAAAAACTGCCAACCCCAGCCTCCAGCTCCAAGTGTCTCACGGCAATACCACCATTCCGAGACACAAAACTCGCCACCGCCCTATCACTCGGGCCCTATTAATCCCTTTATAAGAACGTGCTTCACGCCACTTCCGCCGCGGCACAATGTCCGACCAAACTGTAAAAAGACCCGGGAAAGATACCCACAACCTTAATAGATCAAAACAGATATCCCGAATTAATTCCCTAACTGGCCTCATACCCAAATCATATCCTCTGAGATGAACCACCAAAATGTCCGGAGGTCGATCAAGTCTAGCGGCGTTGGAAAATTCCGCCAACAAATTCCTCCACAACATACCCCGAAAGCCCAACCATCTAATAACCACAGAATCCCGGACAAAACCCAATTGCCTACCATTTGGCCTAGCATCCGCCCGAAGAGCACCCCAATGCACAAATGAATGTCCGATAATCCAGGCCAGGAGGGAGGTTTGACCTGAAAAAACATAACAACGGTTAACACCACGTCATCATTCGCCACCAGAAATCCAAACTTAATGCCGAACATAGGATAGATAGCGATCCGAACTCCATCTGCCTATCCTCTTGATCACATCCGCACCCAAACCCAGACTATCAGCTTCGGACGCTGCCCCTATTCGAAATGAGTGCTACCCGAAATTCTTTGGGTTAACACCCAACAAACCCAAACCTCTTTTTAATATAGCCGTAAACTGGAAACGCGACAAGAATTGCCCATCCTGATGTCGCAGCAACGGACCTGCCCTCAGCGACCACAGAGTCCAGTAAGCTTCCAAACAGTACTGCGGGCACATCCCGCTACCGCCAACTCTTCCCAGCACCACTCGCTTCCCCTTACCCAGCTGATCAGTCTTAGAACGCCTGATCCAAAAAACAATACCTCCTGTCCAAAAATCTACATCCTCCGCTAAGAGACCACCCGCCGTATCTTTATTCGGAGAAACCAACTCCCCCAAGCGCAATGCCCCAAAAAATGCCAAAGAAAAGGCCAATCGAAACAATAAAACCTCGAACTGAGAACTACAAATGCCCCCCAAAGCCTCCCCAAGCCATTCCAACATCCCAAAAGAAATCGGCCTGCGCTTATCAAAAGACACATTGCCTTTCCGAAAACCCTTCAGCGCTTGTCTTATCACAAAATCCTTTGTCAAATCAGCAGAACCTTGTAAACGAAAACCAAAAGCCAGACCCGCGATAACTTTATTCAACCTTGACACGGACCACCCCCATTCAGCCGCCTTACCCATCAATGCCAACAATGCCATCGTCTTATCGCCTTCAGACTCAACGGGACCGCATTGGACCAACCAACCTTCCCACATATGCCAAGCAGCTTCATAATCCGACCACGTCCGGCTAGATATTGAGGCCTGGATCAACCGACCTCCCCGTCCGCAACAATCTGTCACAGATGCGAAGGACATCCTGCTCCTGTAGGTTCCGAATCTGGTGCCAGTTCTCGGAATCGATCCCACTGAAAACGAGACAAAGCATCGGCTATAGTGTTTTGGACACCTGGCACATGCACCGCCGAAATCCAAGAATTTAATTCCAAACACCTAAACACCAATTCCCTAACCAACCTAATCACAGGGGGGGGAAGAAGAAGATAGACTGTTGATTACTGACACCACACTCAAGTTGTCGCAATGAAAACGAACACGGCGATCTTTAAAAACGTCACCCCAAATGAACGCCGCCACCACAATGGGGAACAATTCCAACAACGCCAAATTTCTGGTAAGCCCGTTTTGTCGCCACTCAACCGGCCATTCCCCGACACTCCATTTACCTCCGCAATAGGCCCCATAACCAACTCCACCCGCTGCATCCGTATAAATTTCGCAATCAAAGGCGTTCAAATCCTCCTGTTGAATCAATGCCCTGCCGTTATAATTTTCCAAGAAACGGTGCCAAACCAGCAAATCATCCCTATGCTCTCTGCTCAAGCGTATAAAGTGATGAGCTGCACGTACTCCAGCCGTCGCCCTGGACAACCTGCGGCAAAAAATCCTACCCATAGGCATGATACGGCACGCAAAATTCAGTCGACCCAACAACGACTGCAACTCCTTCAACATCACTTTTCTCATTTTTCCGATTCTGAGCACCTCCTGCTTAAGCAGCAACAACTTATCCTCGGGCAACCTACACTCCATCTTTCCTGAATCGATGAGAATTCCGAGAAAACTTAAAACCGTGCAGGGGCCCTCTGTCTTCTCCTGCGCCAAAGGAATGCCGAAATGCCCGGCAACCCATTCCATGGTACCTAGCAAGTTACCACAAAACAGCAGATTCCGGAGGACCCACAAACAAAAAATCATCCAAGTAATGAATGACTGAATGAACATCAGAAACGTCTCGAACTACCCATTCTAAAAAAGTACTGAAAGTCTCAAACAACGAACAAGAAATAGAACAGCCCATGGGCAGACACCTGTCCAAATAAAAACTTCCTTTCCAAAAACAACCTAGTAACGGAATGCTCTCAGGGTGCACCGGCAGCAGCCGAAAGGCAGACTCAATGTCTGTCTTTGCCATCAAAGCCCCCGCACCATACAAACGAACCCACTGCGCCGCCGCATCGAACGATGTGTATACAACCGAGCACAACTCCTCAGCGATGCCATCGTTCACAGAACAACCTTTTGGATGGGACAGGTGCTGAATTAAACGAAACTTATTCGGCTCCTTCTTAGGTACCACTCCCAATGGAGAAACAATCACCCCTTCCATAGGCAGCAAACTAAAAGGCCCCGCCATTCTCCCCAACTCCACCTCTTTCGCTAACTTAGCCGAAACAACATCCGCATGTAAAGCTGCTGACCGCAAATTTTTTGTAGAAAAGGGGACCACATGATTCGGGCGAGGAATCCTAAAACCTTCCGCAAAGCTGTCTCTAATAACCCCCGCTCTCGACCGGTCCGGATATCTACTTAGATAGGGGGCCATCCTTTGAAGCCTCACCGGCGTCACCCCCATGACCGCTACCCACTGATGGCTTGCCCCTTGCTTTTTTGAAGCATTTAGAAGCCCGTGTGAGGCCCCGCTACAATGGGAACACACGTGTTTAAACTTGCAGGTATTGCCATACTTGCACTGGCCGTCATTAAACTGCCAGCACGTACCCACCTTTTCTTTAGCCCCTTGTGATCCCTGTCCTCCTCCTCCCCCTTGTCCTGACTGCTGACTACTACCCCCCCCCCCGCCCCCATGAAAGGACTGCCCGTATCGCACCGGGGCCATGACCTTCAACCACAAACCAATGTCTTTTTGATCCCATTTAATCTCGGGCCTAACCGCCTTTCGCTGTCTAAATTGCTCATCATAACGCAGCCAAGCCTGGCCCCCATACGTACGATGTGCCTCACCAATGGAATCAAAGTAACAAAAAAGGCCCAAGCAATTTTCCGGGAATTTCTCTCCTATCACACTGGCCAAGATAGCAAAAGCCTGCTGCCAATTTACAAACGTCTGCGGAATCAAGCGCCAACGTCTCTTTTCCTCCTCCTCCTTTTTGCTATCATCCTTCTTCCCTTTGTCCAAGTTACATTTTTCCAAAGGGAGGAGGGAGAAAATCTCCACAAATTCGTCCTTCCAAATCTTTTCCTTCACCTCTTTCTTCAAATGGGCACCGAGGGGACCCTCAAAACACACGAAAACCTCCCCTTTTGCCCGATCGTCTAATTTCACCTCATCCTTCCGTCCCGTCTCTGTTTGAACCGACACCGACACTCCGGTTGCCTGAACCGACGCTGCAGCACCAGACTGCACTGACACGCCAGCGCCCCACCCCCCCCCCCCCCCCCGCCGCGTTACCAGCATCCGCTAACCAAGCCCCGGCCGGTGACGCTCCCACGCTACCCGCTGCACCCGCGTCTAATCTCTTCAAAATATGCGACATACCCGCTAAAAGCTCTCTAACGCCAGGAAAACCTGAACCAGCCTCCCCTATTCTATCCGATAACCCCGCCGCACCCGGCACCGCAAAAATACTAGACATATACTCACAAGGCTGCGCAGGTGCTGTGTTCCCACCAGCCGTGTCTCCGGAATCCAGCTGCTCACCATCGCCCGGATCCTCGCTACCAGATCCAGGGTCGTCGCTACCGCTGTGGTGCCCCAGGCCCGCGCCCCTGGCCTCCGCGTCACCAGGGGGGACCGAGACTGGTGAAGTGTTCCTGTCGCTGGACCTTCTGGCGGATCGTGACCTCACAACAGACGGTATTCCTCTTCGGCCTCCCGCATTGCTGGCCGCGCTGGCACCCGCAGCCCGACCTCCGCGTCCCGGGCCCAGCTGAACCGCCGGCGTCAGCCTGCCCGTTGCCCTGCTCTGCCGTCCAGTGCCACTGCCAGGCCCACCTGGCACAAGGGCTCCCGGTGAGCCCGCCGCTGCACTCGCCGCCCTGGATCTCCCGATCACCACAGTCCTCGCCTGGCTCCTGTTGCCGCCGCTGCCCGGGGTGTACTCCGGCGGTTGCTGGTTCCACTAGAGGGCGCCGCATCTTCATTGCGCCCTGCACTAGGCCGCACGTCCGGTGCGGCCCTCACATCCGGTGCGGCCCTGGCTGCAGGCCGCGCCTGTCTCGTCGCCATACCTCGCCGCTGACTCGCGCCGGCAGAGCCGCCGGGTGGATTCCTGCCGGAGGGGGGAGCGGGCGGGGTGGTCGCGCCGCATCCCACGACCCCCGCAGGGTCCCCGGAGGGGCTCCGCGGCCTGCGTCTGCCGCGCGGTGCCATATCAGGGGACAATCTCTCCGGTGGCCGCGTTCTCCTCGTCCTGCTGCCCCGGCTCCCGCTGTCGCCCAGCAGCCTGGTGAGCTGCTCCTCGAGCCATCCGTCGCTCCTGTACCTTGCTTCGTGGCGAAGCTGCTCCACGAGGCTGTCTATGGAAGACATGGTAAGCGCTGGCTGTGACAGTTCTTCTCTCCTCCTTAGTCACCTCAGAAGTGACTTCTTCCCGCACTATTCAGACCCCCGCCTCCTTGTCCCACTAAAAAACGCCCCCTTATTTAAAATCCCACCAATCCCCTGACAATCCCTGTTTTTATTTAAACTGCAAACCCCTCCTCTCAGCAACGCAGTCATGTGGGGGCTTCCATCAAGCTACGCCCATTACAGCCCCCCTTCTTTCTCCAGGCGGTTTCTCCTTGCCACTATTTTATGTGCAAAAAAAAAAAAAGATGAGTGAGAAGACGACAAAGAAGACACTTCAGGAAAAACACCACCACCACCAGCGTTTTCTTGAAGCATCTTCTGGTTCAAAAACTATGTAAGTACATGGTATACTATGTGGTAAACTGTAAGACATCGCTTGCACATACCATAAGGTATTTTTTTCAGTAGATTTTGGAGGAGAAATACTCCAAAAACCACAAGGAGTTCAAAAACCGTGAGGTATTTTTGGAGAGATAGATATTTTCTGCTCCAAAAACTCCAAAAAGTGTGAAAACACCCCAAGGCCATATTCACATACCATTTTTTAAGCGTTTAAAAATGAATAGTTTTTCAAGAAGAAACTGCTTTAGAGAATATAAACCTTTTGGGATTTTTTTCAAGGAGTTTTTCTTTTCATGGAATTTTTTGCAGCCTTTTTTTCTTTGACAAAGCCTAGTTTGAAGTGGATTCTATCTGAATCCTGCTTCAAAGAAGTGACATGCACATTATATATCATCAGGTGTTGTTTTCTAAAACCTTTTCAGGAAAAAAATTGTAAAAAAAACTTCTCATGTGAACATTAAAGTCATTTTCCCATTAAAGGGAAGGATTTACCAGGTGTTTTTCATGGGGTTTTTGAGAAGAATTTTGTATTGAAGCTAATAAAATACCCTGACACAAGTGCGAATATAGGGAATATAGTGTAAGGGTATGCGCACACAATGTCTTTTTAAGGTATATACACTCCATGTACGACGTCTTTTTCAGGCAGCCATAATATGAGCATATTTTATCATTCGTTTTACTGCTGGAAGTCCCAGCTCCACCATCAAGTTTATCGTCAGCAATGAGAATGGGTCATAATATGACAAAACAAAAGAAATGAGTCGGAGCATAAGTTGCTATACGTGTAACGTATAAGAGAGTGTTCACTGTTATGATCCTTAGTGGCTGAGGATCACAAATAGACCAGCAAGTGAATAAACTAAGGACGAGCTCTAGGGAGATGGTAACTGGACTGATCGCAAATCTGAACCTATCCAACACAACTGAGGTAGCCGGTGAACGTGCCTAAAAAATTCCTAGACGTCTCGAGCCAGCCTGAGGAACTAGCTACCCCTAAAGAGAATGAAAGACCTCGCTTGCCTCCAGAGAAATAATCCCCAAAGATATAGAAGCCCCCAACAAATATTAACGGTGAAGTAAGAAGAAGGCACATACATAGGGATGAAATCAGATTCAGCAAAAGAGGCCCACTAGTACTAGAAAGCAGAAAATAGAGCAGGGGTCTATGCGATCAATAAAAAACCCATACAAAATATCCATCCTGAGATTTCAAGAACCCACACACCAACTAACGGTGTGTGGGGAGAAACTCAGCCCACTAGAGCAACCAGCAAGCGAAGGAATTACATTTTAGCAAGCTGGACAAGAAAACATGATAAACACTGCTGATCAAAAAAGAGCAAACAAAACTTAGCTTATCCTGGATGGACTGGGAGCAAGGTAGTCAGAAGGAATCTGAGTAGCACTGATTACATCGACAGCCGGCCACAAGTGGAAGTAAAACAGAGCTATATAGGAACCTCCCAGAGGATAACGAACCAGCTGATAGCCAGAGACCAGCAGGATAACAGACAAAGCCACCAGGGGGAGCCCAAAGCAAAAGTCACACCATACCACCAGTGACCACAAGAGGGAGCCTGAAAACAGAGCTCACAACAGTTCACACTGTGGCCTTTTAACAGGACAAAACTTAAGATGGAAACAAAAAGATCATATACCCTGCTGTAAGTAAATCGCAATAGTACATATAAATAACATTTATAAAAAAAAAACATAAAAGCTACCCCACTATGACAAGGTTTACCCCAACTGGGACAGTCCTATCCTCTGGTATTAAAACCTCACCTTGTGTCAGCCGACCTCCGTGTAAATAGGGCAGAGCAGGACTGGGGTCCAACTGTTCAGCCACCTGTCCATGGGAAGCTATATAGATGAAATGCCAAGCTCAAAAAGGAGGCCACATCCCTGTTTGTACAATGTACAAAAAAACAACAGAAAAACAAAAAAAAGTGAGCCGGAGCATAAGTTGATATACATTCAACGTTTTATAGTATATTCACACTGTGGCCATTTAAAAGACAAAGCCTAACATAAAACCAAAATGAGCATATACTCTGCTGTAAGTAAATAGTAATAGTGCATATAAATAACATTAGGTACTTAGTAAACACTGGTTTTGATCAAAAAAGCGCAAAAGCCATCCCACCGCGACAAGGTGTACCCCAATCAGGACGGTGCTATCCTCTCATATTGAAACCTCACCTTGGGTGAGATGACTTCAATTTAGATGGAGTGAAAGTGCTGAAATGTATCTTCACCAGGCCCGTCTCAATGACGCCTATGGGTGATGTCTTAAAACTGGTTGTCTGGTTTAGGAAATTGAGAAAACCATCAACTAGGAATAATGGACTGCCCAGCATGTCTGTGCCCTACGTGGACAGTCCATTGATTAATATAGGCATAATATAATAGCTCTCAAACAGATTACAATGGGTGACTATCACATGACACCCCGTGATCAGCTTATTTTTAAAAACGGACCCATCTATCAAAAGAAATTGGCAAAAGTGGAAAACTTTAATAGTTTATTAAAATGTTATTTTCAAGATTGCAATTTGGATGAGCAGCGTGGTTGGGCCTCCACAGCATTGGAGAAGCGCAGATACACTGAACATGACTGGATCCAGTGATCTGGCCAGCTGCAGAGCAGCACTTGCAAGCTGTATAGGAAACAGCTTGTAAGCACTGCACTCTGCCTATGAAATCAGCCACCTCTGATAGACAGCAGAGGTACCCGGTAACTAGGCAATGAGCAGTAACCTATTCAAAGTCCCTCCGTTCTTGAGAACATAGAGGCTTTACAACAAGAGATAAATTGCTAAATTTTTGCAATTTTTCCAATTTATGATGATGGGAAAACCCACCAAATCTTTTATTTTATTTTGCTATGTTCTATATAAGGGAAGAATCTAACAGCTACAGTTCCATAGCCATGGTAGCCAAAATGGCACAAAAATGTTTAACTATGTGACTAGTAAAGTTGCTGAATGAATACACTCGACAGATGATTTGAATCTGTTGTATACATAAGGACATCGCTTTTCTTTTTCAAACATTTTATGTGCTCTTTTGGCAACCAGGAGAATGGCTGCAATATACTGCCTTTACATAAGATGGCATATTAAGATTGATGGCCACTTTAAAGGGAATCTGACAATAAGATCAACCCTCCTGAGACGTCTATATGGACACGTTTAATAAAATGATACCTTGATATTATGCGATCCAATGTCTTATTCCAGAAAAATCCATGTTTTTGTTGTTATTATGTAAAAGAGCTGTTAAGATCTATGGGCCGGAAATAGATCTCCCTGAGAATCTGCCTCCAGAGCTTAATTTAAATGAAAGGGGGCGTTACCAGCATGAAACATTTAACGATTGACAGTCTGCTCTCCAGATCTATATGTCTCACACAGGTAATGGTATTTAAAATAAGCTCTGGAGGCAGATTCTCAGGGAGATCTATGCCCATCCCAAAGATCTTAACAGCTCATTTACATATTAAGAAAAGCATGGATTTCTTGGGAATAATAAATCAGGTCGCAGATATCAATATATCATTTGATTCAACTTCCTATGACCTACATGTCTATATAGATGGCTTAGGAGGGTTGATCCTCCTGATAGGTTCCCTTTTAAGCACTTCAGTGGTTTTGAATGATTGGTGAGGAGCTCAAGACCGGGACCCCTGACAATCTAGGGTTGTTCAAGGTGCTCCAACATATCAAAAAAATTACAAAAGTTTACTTACATTTTAATATATTTCTAAGGAAACAAACTCTTGGATATGATGGAGTATGGTATCTACTTTTTATGCTCGACCACTTCTTACATTCATGCTCCAACCTGCTATGAAATTGTCCTTCTCAATGGTGTTTGTCCCCATACCGCCATGTGTGCCGCCTGTGGTGTAGTAAGTTTTACAAAACCCAGATCAAAGCACAGCCGGCTCCCCTGTTTGCATGGATTAATGTATACCTCGTTAAAAGAACATTTTCTCAATTTCTCCAATGAAATTCAGGCTTCACACTCCTAAATGTGGGGCCCCGTGTTACCAGAAAGAAGTGACCTCTTTAATGAAAAGTCACCAGAAACATATCCCTGATAATAATTTATGAGATATTAAACATACGGTAAATACATTATATTAATAAACCCATAATACAGTTATTATTAGTTTTTATTATATGGCTACATTATATTAAAAGTCTTAGTGGATAAAAAAAAATGCAGTAATTGAGGCAGAGTAAAAAATGGAAGTAATGCATAGATTAAAAAATAAAATCCTGCGGAAAGTAATCCAAGGTTTGGCACTGCATGAGCTGTATTCAGTAGAAAGCCTATTATACAAGACTTAGCAGACGGAAGAGAGAGAAATCACTATAATATACAGAAACAGAACAGGCTGGCAGAAAAGAACCATTAGACCATCTGCTCTGTCCATTATATTATAGCTACATGTGGCCTTTTACTCTTTTTTTGGGGGGGGGTACTTTAGGTTTTGGGGAAGGCAGGGCAAATTGGCCAAGGTTTTCTTTTTAGAGGACTCTATAAAATACAAATGTTTGCTTTGAATGGTTTATGTGATGGTGTAAAGTTCTGATGTGATAGCCCCTCCTGATGTGATTTCATACTGCAAGGCATTATGAAGAAGCCTGTGTGGCTGGGCGTCAGTGGAAGGCTGGAAGCTTTTAATAGGGCTTCCTCAAACAGTTTTTGTGCTAGCCACTCCATCAAAGAGATGTCTGTCCGGCTTCTTGGTCTTCACCCTTTAATCCCTGCACAAGGGACTTAGACTTAACTAGGGGCCCCTGGGTTGGATCCACAGAGTGGCTGCTGGCCATGGAGAAAGCTCGCAGAGGACGGTCAGGGACAGGGAGAGGATTGTCAGGCAGAAGCATAGTAAGACATGAGAATCAAACAGGTTGAACTATAGCTGAATGATAGGCAGGGGCTGACTGGCCCAGGTGGCAAAGAGGCAAATGCCCCCCGGGCCGCTCCCCCAGCAGCTGTTCAGGGCCGGCTGCCTGGTGGTGGCTACAGCCACACAGCAAATTGTACGCAGCCATGTCTGCTGTACTGTGACATGGCCGGCAGCAGACACAGCCGCATCTCAGTCAGCGCACACGTCTGCGCTGGGGCCAGGAGCTATGCTTGGCTGTCACCTTGACAGCTGCACAGCTACTGCTCCCTTCATGTTCTCTATACTTCCAGGTTAGGTGTTGGGCATGAGCAATGGCGTCCTCACGCACACGCCGACATGACCCAGATGCTAGAAGCAGAGAGGCACTGCAGGGGAGCGACTGGTGAGGTAAGTATGAAGAACTTTTTTGTTTTCTTTATACAAGAAATTTTATGGTGGGTAACTGAAAGTGATGAAGTGGGGGGTGTAAGGAGACTGAACATGATGGAATTTGGGGGTTAAAGGAGACCGCACATGATGGAGTTAGGGGGTAAGTAGGGCTGCACATGATGAAGGTTGAGTGGGGCTGTACATGATGGAGTGGGGCTGCACATGATGAAGGGGGAGTGGGGCTGCACATGATAGTTTAGTGGATAAAGGAGACTGCACATGATGAAGTGGGGAGAGTGGGGTTGTACATGATGGAATGGGGCTGCACATGATGTGGGGGTAAGGGGGATTGCGCATGATGAAGGGGGAGTGGGGCTGCACATGAAGTGGGGGGTAAGGGGGACTGCACATGATGAAGTGGGGGGTAAGGGGGACTGCACATGATGAATTGGGGGTTAAAGGGGACTGCACGTGATGAAGTGGGGGGTAAGGTGATCTGCACATGAAGTGGGGGTAATGGGGACTGCACATGATGAAGTGGAGTGTAAGATGGACTGCACATGAAGTGGGGGGTAAGGGTGACTGCACATGATGAAGTGGGGGGTAAGGGGACTGCACATGATGAAGTGGGGGGTAAGGGGGACTGCACATGATGAATTGGGAGTTAAAGGGGACTGAACATGATGAAGTGGGGGGTAAGGTGATCTGCACATGAAGGGGGTAATGGGGACTGCACATGATAAAGTGGAGTGTAAGATGGACTGCACATGAAGTGGGGGTAAGGGTGACTGCACATGATGAAGTGGGGGGGTAAGGGGACTGCACATGATGAAGTGGGGGTAAGGGGACTGCACATGATGAAGTGGGGGGTAAGGGGGACTGCACATGATGAATTGGGGGTTAAAGGGGACTGCACATGATGAAGTGGGGGGTAAGGTGATCTGCACATGAAGTGGGGGGTAATGGGGACTGCACATGATAAAGTGGAGTGTAAGATGGACTGCACATGAAGTGGGGCGTAAGGGTGACTGCACATGATGAAGTGGGGGGGTAAGGGGACTGCACAAGATGAAGTGGGGGGTAAGGGGACTGCACATGATGAAGTCGGGGGAAGGGGACTGCAGGACTGCACATGATGAAGTGTGTCTGATGTGGGACTGCTCATGATGAAATGGAAGGGGGATAGGGGGCTGCAAATGATGAAGGGGCACTGCAGATGAAGTGAGGGGGTGATAGGGGACTGCAATGAATGAAGTAAGGGGACTTCAAATTAAAGTGGGGGGGCTGCAAAATGATACATTCAGTGTGAGGGACAGGGGACAGCAATTTAATTGAAGGTGGGGGTGGGGAGAGCAAATGATCAATTGAAGAGGGGGTGGGGAGAGCAAATGATGATCTAGGGGAAGAACAAATAATTAATTTTAAGGGTGGGGGAGTAAATGATGTATTGGATGTGGGGTAGAGCAGTTGATAATGAATAGAGGGTGAGAGAGAAAGACATGACAATGAATTGGGGTGGGAGGGGCATGTAACTATAATGAATCGGGGTTAGGGTTAGAGTGGTAGGTACATAGTGGGGAGCGTTGAGGATGAAGTGACTGGTAATGAATTGGGGGAAAGAGTACAGGTGCTAATTAATTTATATATTAAATGGGGAAAGTGGCTATTTATAGTTAGTGGGTGCACAGTGGTGGATTATAATTTATATTTGGAATGGTCGGTTAATAATAATAATTATAATAATTTTATTTCTATAGTGCCAACACTTTACATTTTAGAGGGGACTTGTACAGACAATGGACATTAACCCCTTCATGACCCAGCCTATTTTGGCCTTAATGACCTTGCCGTTTTTTGCAATTCTGACCAGTGTCCCTTTATGAGGTAATAACTCAGGAACGCTTCAACGGATCCTAGCGATTCTGAGATTGTTTTTTCGTGACATATTGGGCTTCATGTTAGTGGTAAATTTAGGTCGATAATTTCTGAGTTTATTTGTGAAAAAAATGGAAATTTGGCAAAAATTTTGAAAATTTTGCAATTTTCACATTTTGAATTTTTATTCTGTTAAACCAGAGAGTTATGTGACACAAAATAGTTAATAAATAACATTTCCCACATGTCTACTTTACATCAGCTCAATTTTGGAAACAATTATTTTTTTTGCTAGGAAGTTATAAGGGTTAAAATTTGACCAGTGATTTCTCATTTTTACAACAAAATTTACAAAACCATTTTTTTTAGGGACCACCTCACATTTGAAGTCAGTTTGAGGGTTCTATATGGCTGAAAATACCCAAAAGTGACACCATTCTAAAAACTGCACCCCTCAAGGTGCTCAAAACCACATTCAAGAAGTTTATTAACCCTTCGGGTGTTTCACAGCAGCAGAAGCAACATGGAAGGAAAAAATGAACATTTAACTTTTTAGTCACAAAAATGATTTTTAGCGAAATTTTTTTTATTTTCCCAAGGGTAAAAGGAGAAACTGGACCACGAACGTTGTTGTCCAATTTGTCCTGAGTACGCTGATACCTCATATGTGGGGGTAAACCACTGTTTGGGCGCACGGCAGGGCTCGGAAGGGAAGGAGCGCCATTTGACTTTTTCAATGAAAAATTGGCTCCAATCTTTAGCGGACACCATGTCGCGTTTGGAGAGCCCCCGTGTGCCTAAACATTGGAGCTCCCCCACAAGTGACCCCATTTTGGAAACTAGACCCCCCAAGGAACTTATCTAGAAGCATAGTGAGCACTTTAAACCCCCAGGTGCTTCACAAATTGATCCGTAAAAATGAAACAGTACTTTTTTTTCACAAAAAAAATATTTTAGCCTCAATTTTTTCATTTTCACATAGGCAACAGGATAAAATGGATCCTAAAATTTGTTGGACAATTTCTCCTGAGTACACCGATACCTCACATGTGGGGGTAAACCACTGTTTGGGCACATGGTAAGGCTCGGAAGGGAAGGAGCGCCATTTGACTTTTTGAATGAAAAATTATCTCCATCGCTAGCAGACACCATGTCACGTTTGGAGAGCCCCTGTGTGCCTAAACATTGGAGCGCTCCCACAAGTGACCCCATTTTGGAAACTAGACCCCCCAAGGAACTTATCTAGAAGCATAGTGAGCACTTTAAACTCTCAGGTGCTTCACAAATTGATCCGTAAAAATGAAAAAGTACTTTTTTTTCACACAAAATTTCTTTTAGCCTTAATTTTTTCATTTTCACATGGGCAACAGGATAAAATGGATCCTAAAATTTGTTGGGCAATTTCTCCTGAGTACGTTGATACCTCATATGTGGGGGTAAACCACTGTTTGGGTGCACGGCAAGGCTCGGAAGGGGAGGCGTGCCATTTGACTTTTTGAATGGAAAATTAGCTCCAATCGTTAGCGGACACCATGTCGCGTTTGGAGAGCCCCTGTGTGCCTAAACATTGGAGCTCCCCTACAAGTTACCCCATTTTGGAAACTAGACCCCCAAAGGAACTTATCTAGATGCATAGTGAGCACTTATAACCCCCAGGTGCTTCACAGAAGTTTATAACGCAGAGCCGTGAAAATAAAAAATAATTTTTCTTTCCTCAAAAATGATTTTTAGCCCAGAATTTTTTATTTTCCCAAGGGTAATAGGAGAAATTGGACCCCAAATGTTGTTGTCCAGTTTGTCCTGAGTACGATGATACCCCATATGTGGGGGTAAACCACTGTTTGGGCGCACGGCAGGGCTCGGAAGGGAAGGCACGCCATTTGGCTTTTTGAATGGAAAATTAGCTCCAATCATTAGCGGACACCATGTCGCGTTTGGAGAGCCCCTGTGTGCCTAAACATTGGAGCTCCCGCACAAGTGACCCCATTTTGGAAACTAGACCTCCCAAGGAACTAATCTAGATGTGTGGTGAGCACTTTGAACCCCCAAGTGCTTCACAGAAGTTTATAACGCAGAGCCGTGAAAATAAAAAATAATTTTTCTTTTCTCAAAAATGATTTTTTAGCCCACAATTTTTTATTTTCCCAAAGGTAACAGGAGAAATTGGACCCCAAAAGTTGTTGTCCAGTTTCTCCTGAGTACGCTGATACCCCATATGTGGGGGTAAACCACTGTTTTGGCACACGTCGGGGTTTGGAAGGGAAGTAGTGACGTTTTGAAATGCAGACTTTGATGGAATGCTCTGCGGGCGTCAGGTTGCGTTTGCAGAGCCCCTGATGTGCCTAAACAGTAGGAACTCCCCACAAGTGACTCCATTTTGGAAACTAGACCCCCAAGGGAACTTATCTAGATGTGTGGTGAGCACTTTGAACCCCCAAGTGCTTCACAGAAGTTTATAACGCAGAGCTGTGAAAATAATAAATGTGTTTCCTTTCCTCAAAAATATTTTTTTAGCCCAGAATTTTTTATTTTTGCAAGGGTAACAGGAGAAATTGGACCCCAAAAGTTGTTGTCCAGTTTCTCCTGAGTACGCTGATACCCCATATGCGGGGGTAAACCACTGTTTTGGCACACGTTGGGGTTCGGAAGGGAAGTAGTGACGTTTTGAAATGCAGACTTTGATGGAATGCTCTGCGGGCGTCAGGTTGCGTTTGCAGAGCCCCTGATGTGCCTAAACAGTAGGAACTCCCCACAAGTGACTCCATTTTGGAAACTAGACCCCCAAGGGAACTTATCTAGATGTGTGGTGAGCACTTTGAACCCCCAAGTGCTTCACAGAAGTTTATAACGCAGAGCCGTGAAAATAATAAATGTGTTTCCTTTCCTCAAAAATATTTTTTTAGCCCAGAATTTTTTATTTTTGCAAGGGTAACAAGGAGAAATTGGACCGCAAAAGTTGTTGTCCAGTTTCTCCTGAGTACGCTGATACCCCATATGTGGGGGTAAACCACTGTTTGGGCACATGCCGGGGCTCGGAAGGGAAGTAGTGACGTTTTGGAATGCAGACTTTGATGGAATGGTCTGCGGGCATCATGTTACGTTTGCAGAGCCCCTGATATGCCTAAACAGTAGAAACCCCCCACAAGTGACCCCATTTTGGAAACTAGACCCCCAAGGAACTTATCTAAATGTGTGGTGAGCACGTTCAACCCCCAAGTGCTTCACAGAAGTTTACAACGCAGAGCCGTGAAAATAAAAAATCATTTTTCTTTCCTCAAAAAAGATGTTTTAGCAAGCAATTTTTTATTTTCACAAGGGTAACAGGAGAAATTGGGCCCCAATGTTTGTTGCCCAGTTTGTTGTGAGTACAGTGATACCCCATATGTGGGGGTAAACCACTGTTTGGGCGCACGTCAGGGCTCGGAAGGGAGGTAGTGACATTTGAAATGCAGACTGATGTTATGGTCTGCGGGCGTCACGTTGCATTTGCAGAGCCCCTGATGTGCCTAAACAGTAGAAACACCCCACAAGTGACCCCATTTTGGAAACTAGACCCCCGAAGGAACTTATCTAGATGTGTGGTGAGCACTTTCAACCCCCAAGTGCTTCACAGAAGTTTATAACGCAGAGCCATGAAAATAAAAAATAATTGTTCTTTCCTCAAAAATTATGTCTTAGCAAGTAATTTTTTATTTTTGCAAGGGTAACAGGAGAAATTGGACCCCAACAGTTGTTGCCCAGTTTGTCCTGAGTACGCTGGTACCCCAAATGTGGGGGTAAACCACTGTTTGGGCGCATGTCGGGGCTTGGAAGGGAGGGAGCACCATTTGACTTTTTGAATGCAAGATTGGCTGGAATCAATGGTGGCGCCATGTTGCGTTTGCAGAGCCCCTGATGTGCCTAAACAGTGGAAACCCCTCAATTCTAACTTCAACACTAACCCCAACACACCCCTAATCCTAATCCCAACTGTAGCCATAACCCTAATCCCAACCCTAACCCCAACACACCCGTAACCCTAATTCCAACCCTAATCCTAACCCTAATCCCAACCCTAACCACAACTGTAACCCCAACACACCCCTAACCCTATCCGTAACCCTAACCACAAGCCTATTCTTAACCCTATTTCCAACCCTAGCCCTAATTCCAACCCTAACCCTAAGGGTATGTGCCCACGTTGCGGATTCGTGTAAGATTTTTCCGCACGATTTTTGAAAAATCTGCAGGTAAAAGGCACTGCGTTTTACCTGCGGATTTACAGCAGATTTCCAGTGTTTTTTTGTGAGGATTTCACCTGCGGATTCCTATTGAGGAACAGGTGTAAAACGCTGCGGAATCCGCGCAAAGAATTGACATGCTGCGGAAAATACAACGCAGCGTTTCCGCACGGTATTTTCCGCACCATGGGCACAGCGGATTTGGTTTTCCATAGGTGTACATGGTACTGTAAACCTGATGGAAAACTGCTACGAATTCACAGCGGCCAATCCGCTGCGGATCCGCGGCCAATCCGCTGCGGATCCGCGGCCAATCCGCTGCGGATCCGCGGCCAATCCGCTGCGGATCCGCGGCCAATCCGCTGCGGATCCGCGGCCAATCCGCTGCGGATCCGCAGCCAAATCCGCACATGCCATAACCCTAACCCTACCCCTAACCCTAACCCTACCTGTAACCCTAACCCTACCCCTAACCCTAACCCTACCCGTAACCCTAACCCTAGTTCTAACCCTAACCCTAGTGGAAAAATAAAAAAATATATATATATATTTTCTTTATTTTATTATTGTCCCTACCTATGGGGTGATAGAGGGGGGGGGGGGTTATTTATTATTTTTTTTATTTTGATCGCTGTGATAGAACCTGTCACAGCGATCAAAATGTACTTTTAACGAATCTGCCGACTGGAAGATTTTGGAAGATGGCGGCGCCCAGTGTGGAGGCGGACGGACACCGGGAGCCTCGGTGAGTATAAGGGGGGGGAGATCGGGGCACGGGGGGGGCGTCGGAGCACAGGGGGGGGGCACAGCAGCACGGGGGGAGCGGGCAGGAGCACGGGGCAGCGGAGCACAGCACCGAGGGGACCGGACCCCATAACAGAGCGGTGGGGGGGCGATCGGTGGGGTGGGGGGGTAACATTAGTGTTTCCAGCCATGGCCGATGATATTGCAGCATCGGCCATGGCTGGATTGTAATATTTCACCAGTTTTTCAGGTGAAATATTACAAATCGCTCTGATTGGCAGTTTCACTTTCAACAGCCAATCAGAGCGATCGTAGCCACGGGGGGGTGAAGCCACCCCCCCTGGGCTGAAGCACCACTCCCCCTGTCTCTGCAGATCGGGTGAAATCGGAGTTAACCCTTTCACCCGATCTGCAGGGACGCGATCATTCCATGACGCCACATAGGCGTCATGGGTCGGATTGGCACGGGTTTTCATGACGCCTATGTGGCGTCATGGGTCGGGAAGGGGTTAAGCATAGCAATAAACACATAGATCAACAGATACCAAAAGGAATGAGGGCCCTGCTCGCAAGCTTACAATCTATGAGGTTGCATAATAACCAATTATATATTGTTTGTGGGTGCACCTCTGTATTCAGATGTCTAGTGTACACCATGTTCCAAATTATTATGCAAATTGGATTTAAGTGTCATAAAGATTTAATTGTTTTGTTTTTCAAATAAACTCGTGGATGCTATTGTGTCTCAGGGCTCAATGGATAACTAAAATCAATCTTAAAACACATGTGATCATTAGTTTTCCAGGTGATTCTAATTAAAGGAAAACTACTTAAAAATGATGTTCCACATTATTAAGCAGACCACAGGTTTCAAGCAATATGGGAAATAAAAAGGATCTCTCTGCTGCTGAAAAGCATTAAATAGTGCAATGCCTTGGTCAAGGTAGGAAAACATTAGATATTTCACGAAAACTTAAGAGTGATCATCATACTTTGAAGAGATTTGTGACTGAAACAGAGCAAAGACAGAGTTCATGCAGATAAAGGCATAATGAGGAAGGTTTCTGCCAGACAAATTAATTGGATAAAGAGAGCAGCTGCCAAAATACCATTACAAAGCAGCAAACAGTTATTTGAAGCTGCTGGTGCCTCTGGAGTCCCTCGAACCTCAAGGTGTAGGATCCTTCAAAAGCTTGCTGTGGTGCATAAACCTACTATTCGGCCACCCCTAAACAGTGTTCACAAGCAGAAACAGTTGCAGTGGGCCCAGACATACATGAAGACAGATTTCCAAACAGTCTTGTTTACTGATGAGTGTCGAGCAACCCTGGGTGGTCCAGATGGATGGAGTAGTGGATAGTTGGTGGATGGCCACCATGTCCCAACAAGGCTGCAACGTCAGCAAGGAGGTGGAGGAGTCATGTTTTGGGCCGGAATCATGGGAAACAGCTGGTAGGGCCCTTTAAGGTTCCTGAAGGTGTGAAAATGACCTCGGCAAAGTATATAGAGTTTCTGACTGACAACTTTCTTCCATGGTATAAAAATCAAAATTGTGCCTTCAGGATCAAAATCATCTTCATGCTGACAATGCACCATCTCATGCTGCAAAGAAAACCTCTGAGTCATTGGCTGCTATGGGCATAAAAGGAGATAAACTCATGGTGTGGCCACCATCTTCCCCTGACCTCAACCCTATAGAGAACCTTTGGAGTATCATCAAGCAAAAGATCTATGAGGGTGGGAGGCCTTTCACATCAAAACAGCAGCTCTGGGAGGCTATTCTGACTTCATGCAAAGAAATACAAGCAGAAACTCTCCAAATACTCACAAGTTCAATTGAGGCGAGAATTGTGAAGGTGATATCAAAGAAGGGTTCCTATGGTAACATGTGACTTGGCCTGTTAGGATGTTTAGCTTAGCTTTTTTGTTCAGTGAATGTGACCTCCTGATGCTACAAATTCCACAAATTAGCATTTTCAGTTCTTTAAAACAGATCAAATGTTTAGAAATTCTACTGTGCCTAATAATTTGGAACAGTACATTTTGAGTTTTTATTCATTTTGGAGATTATACTGTTATCATTGGGAGGTTTCTTCAATAAAATTCGATGTATACTCTAACGGGTGATGACTTTTATTAGACTGACTGTCATTTGCACCAACCATTTAGGAAAATCAGAGAAAAATGTAATTTGCATAATAATTTGGAACATGGTGTAGAAGAAAGGGAAAAAGTGGGGAATGTGGTCTGGAAGCCGTGCTCTAGGTAACTGTGTTATTTTATGCAGAGACGAGTCCTGGCTGGAAGACGTGACGGCAGTCTGTGCTGGATAAAAATGAAGAGCAAAGATGAAGGACTTCAGCTAGAGACGTCACTAGTGAGTCAGTGTATTACCTGTACACCGACACTATACACTGTATACTATATACAAAGCTCCTGTGTATAATGTCACTGGCAGTGGTGATCACTGTATTAGGCTACGTTCACATTTGCGGTCAGCGCCGCAGCGTCGGGCGCCGCAGCGGCGCCGCATGCGTCATGCACCCCTATATTTAACATGGGGGCGCATGGACATGCGTTGTGCTGCGTTTAGCGCCGCATGGCCGCAAGCGTTGGACGCAAGAAACGCATCAAGTTGCATTTTTTTTGCGTCCAACTTGCTGCCAAAAACGACGCATGCGGCGCAAAACGCAGCGGTTTAGCGTGCGTTTTGCCGCGTTTTTGTTTGCGTTGTGCGCTGCGGCGCCGACGCTGCGGCGCACAACGCAAATGTGAACGTAGCCTTACCTGTACACTGACACCTTATACAGATCTCCTGTGTATAATGTCACCAGTGATCACTGTAGTATCTTTACACTGACCGTAAATACAGAGTTCCTGTATACAATGGCACTTAGTATTGTGCTTTTTTAAAATTAATGATCAGTATTGTAGTATACAAGTAGTAAAAGGTGTACACTCCCTGACAGAAGTAATGTTGCTTATCCATGTTATGTAAATAAAAGCTTATAACCTGATGTTAAATTCATCCATTGGTTGTATAAATTATTCTTTTGAAAGCTGAAACCTTCCAAAATGAGATTTAGGTTAAGAAAATAAATTGACATCAATGCAGAAATATTGATCAGTTAATGAACACAGAATGGTCAGATTTTAGCAAGACAAAAGTTTTGTCGCCTGGTCATATAATGCACCCAATCCTAGTTTACATCCTCACCTGTGCTCAGTAAATGATCGGTTATTTAGTGTGTGTGTGTATAAAAAGAAACCCAGCACCCCAGACCTTCACTTGAACTGCAACTTAAGCTCTGACAACATGCCAAAAATCCACCCTGTGACCAAAGCCTGGATTATCAAGAGGCTGAAGACCAGATCCACTGCAGAGGTGGCTGGCACCTTTAATGTGTCTCAGTGTCAAGTACAAAGAATTAAAAAAAAGATTTGAAGAGACTGGAGATGTGTTTGACTAGCCCAGGTCCGGCAGACCCCGCAAGACAACTGCTCAGGAGGAATGTTTGTTGGTTAGAAAATCCAAAGCAAGCCCCTCTTCCACAGCAGCAGAGCTCCAACAGGTCTGGTCACCTCAAGTCCCTGTGTCAACTAGAACAGTTTGTAGGATTCTGTCTCAAAATGGCCTCCATGGTCGAATCAGTGCCCAGAAGCCAGCACTAAACAAAAGGCAAATAAAAAACCATGTGGCATTTGCAAACTCCCACAGCCTGCTAAATAGATGGACACTGGAAAAGTGGCAGAAGGTGGATTTCTCTTCAGTAGAATTACACAACAGCTGCCTGCCACAAACACTGCAGGAGACTTACTGGAGCCTGTATGGATCCAAAATACACCCAGAAGACAGTTAAATTTGTTGGTGGAAAGATCATGGTCTGGGGTTACATTCAGTATGGGGGTGTGCGAAACATTTGCAAGGTGGAAGGCAATATCAATGGCCTAAAATATCAAGAAGTATTAGCTACCTCTTATATTCCAAATCATAAAAGAGGTCAAATTCTGCAGCAGGATGGTGCTCCATCTCATACATCCACCTCTACAACAAAGTTCCTCCAGGCAAAAAAGATCAAGGTGCTCAAGGACTGGCCAGCCCAGTCACCAGACATGAACATCATTGAGCATGTTTGGGGAAGGATGAAAGAGGAAGCTTGGAAGACAAAAAGCTAAGAATCTAGATGAGCACCACAACTTCATTCACCAATGTTATGCAACATATATTTGTATTTTAAGTTAATTATTTGTCTGTGGGCAATAAAAATTTTGTCTTGCCAAAATCTGACCATTCTGTGTCCATTAACTGATCAATATTTCTGCTTTGATAACAATTTATTTTCTTAACCTAAACCACATTTTGGAGGGTTTCAGCTTTCAAAAGAATAATTTATACAACCAATGGATGAATTTAACGTCAGGTTATAAGCTTTTATTTACATAACATGGATAAGCGACATAACTTCTGTCAGGGAGTGTATGGTGGCATCATTGGTCTTTGTATAGAATGTAGTTTCATGTAGAGGTAATGGTGGTATTATAATCTTATGTGTTCTCTGTGTAGTGGTGATAAGTAGGCATTGTGTAGCCGTATTGTATGTATGTTTGTAAGTAAGCTCCGTTATGGCACCATATCTAAGCAATAAGCTTGGTTCTGGTACTGTATCAATGTAGTAATCTAGATTATGGTACTGTATGTATGTCGTAATCTCAGTTCTGCTCCAGTTTCTATGTAGCAGACTTGGTTCCATGTAGTAGACTTATTAAGCTCGGGTCTGCCCCCTTATCTCTGTAGTAAGCTCTGTTCTGCTCCCATATCTCTGTAGTAAGCTCGTTTCTGCTGCCATATCTCTGTAGTAAGCCCCGTTCTGCTCCCATATCTCTGTAGTAAGCTCGGTTCTGCTCCCATATCATTGCAGTAAGCTCGGTTCTGCTCCCATATCTCTGTAGTAAGCTCGGTTCTGCTCCCATATCATTGCAGTAAGCTCGGTTCTGCTCCCATAGCTCTGTAGTATGCTCGGTTCTGCTCCCATATCTCTGTAGTAAGCTCGGTTCTGCTCCCATATCTCTGTAGTAAGCTCGGTTCTGCTCCCATATCTTTGTAGTAAGCTCGGTTTGGCTCCCATATCTCTGAATCTAGTAAGTTCGGTTCTGCTCCCATATCTCTGAATCTAGTAAGTTCGGTTCTGCTCCCAATCTCTAAAGTAAGCTCGGTTCTGCTCCCATATCTCTGAATCTAGGAAGCTCGATTCTGCTCCCATATCTATGCAGCAAGCTCCGTTCAGTTTCCATATCTGTGTACCAGCCTGTTTTTAAATCCTGTTATTTCTGCTACTTTAATGCAGTGGCCAGATATAAGCAGGGAAAAGGAAGGCCATCGCAACTCGAGGGCCACTGCCTTGTGATTGCCCCCCAGGCTGAAAATTGCCAGCCAGACCCTGATGATAGGAGTGAACCAAAGAAAGTATGAACTATAACTGGGAGTTTAAGTAGGATGTGCCGCTGCCCCATTGGCCACAATAAGGACCTGATTATTCCTGTCAGACACCACTAATACTGCCAATCTGAGCAGTACTAAAGGTCCCAACCACACTAGCATCTCTGGTTGGACAGAGCTTTTGATCATGACATTTCCATCATCATCAGTGCTGCCCACAGAATAAGTATGGTAGCACCTGGTGAAAGAAACAAGTCACAGGAAGTCACAGGAAGAAGTCACGTGTGTTTTGGATGGCAACTTCGTCAGGGGCGCACAATTAATTGCCAACAGGCAGGGCTTTTTGTATCAGCATGTCCCGGAAGTAGCGTTGCCCTGGACCGGAAGTGATGTCACCTCAGCAACCGCGCCGCCAGTCAGCACCCGCGTCATGCAGCACGAGGCATCAAGAGCACGTAATCCCCACGTGACCTGATGCCCCGTGCCGCATAAAGACACAGGAGGCCGGCGGGTATGGCAGCCTGCCCGCGGCACGCTACCACCACGCAGCAGAGGAAAGGAGATAGCCATCGCAAATATCTCAAACATGGGACAACAAACAGGGACATAATAGAGGAATGTAATATGTATCTTTCTCTCACCCACATGTAGTATCATATCATAGATGGAAATATTCTTTACAATGGGGATATAATAATATTCCACAATGTACCAAAAATGAATGTTCCTGTGTATAAAGATTCCATATATCTTGTCCCAAAAATTGACACGTCTACATCAATTGGTAAGTATTGTCAACCCAAAGCCACATGGATTATAGCGCTCGCCCAACATTAGTAATCACATAGTAATGGAGACCTATAATAAAAAAAATGATAAACAATTCTAAAATCATATTAGAAACACAATGTGTGTATCACCTACAGCAAACTAGTGACCGCAAAGATATCATAAACGCACAAAGAAATCATAAAAAAGGGGCAAATGAGACATTCTCATTTAGGCCTTGGGGATGGACTGTTTGTAATGTCCATATCCACCTAGTTTCCCATTGAGCAAGGTGTTGTGATAATGTACCACCCCTGATGTTAATGTCCAATGCATCTGTACCCCTCACACGTAGCAAATTGCTATTACATTGATGAACAGCCTTAAAGTGGCGAGGTATGGTTTTAAAGTGGATGTGTCTGTGTGGCCAATTGCAGCTTGTATGCCCAAAATGTTCTCCCTCACGCGAACTTTAAGCTGGCGCGAGGTAAGCCCCACATAAAATAAATTACTAGGGCATACCACATTATAGATTACATATCTTGTGGTGCATGTGATAAACGTCTTTATTTTATATGATTTGGACCCACTTGAATTTTCAAATGTGTGTGCATGCTACGCAATGGTCACATGGAACACATCCACTTCTTGGAACAACCTGATCAAGAAATGTGGTTCTAGGTTCTCCCTCATAGTGGCTCCTAGTAAGATAGTCCTGAAGAGTGCTAGCTCGCCTAAATGCAATAGAGGGCCTGTCTGATATTAGCTTAGATATCCGCCTGGAGGATGTGCCACGATTTTGGTAAGTCCAACCTCATTAATGAGGAATGAGAGTTAAAGCTTGTAACAAATCTGATTTGGTTGTCAGTATTCATGGTTGTACCAGTACGTCTATAGCGCATGCTAATGCGAGTTGTATGCCTTGCTCTATTGTATGCCTTTTTTACTATACGGCGACTGTACCCCCGGTCGAGAAAACGTGTCTTTAATTCCTCCGCTCGTCTATCAAAATCCACATCCGAGGAACAAATCTAATGGAGACGGAGGAATTGCCCGACCGGGACAGACCGAATAATATGTGGCGGATGAAAGGAGGAGGCATGCAGCAACATGTTGGTGGATGTTGGTTTCCTATATATATCTGTCTGTATTTCTCCGGTGGGGCCCTATTTGATTATAACATCCAAAAACTCAATCCGATTGGAGTCGGATGTATGGGTAAGATGGATGTTGAGATCATTGCTGTTCAGACCCGTCAACAAAAAAATGTAACTCAGCAGAAGAACCCTGCCAGATCAAGAGAATATCATCGATGTAGCACGTCCAAAAGGGGACACGGTCCATCGATGTCTGTTGATCGGGACAGGAATAGGTCCCTTTCCCACAGCCCCAGGAATAGATTTGCATAGGATGGTGTGAAGGCCACTCCCATGGCTGTTCCCTGGAGCTGCAGGATAAAAGACCCTTTAAAAATGAAAAAATTGTGTGTCAGAGTGAACTCTAAGAGTTCCAATATAAGATTCCTCATAGCATCAGAAAAGGTGGACGCATCCAAAAAAATACCTATTCTAATTGGTATGTGTATGTGTTTATGTATACTGTATATTCATAAGTCATTAAGTATATGTGTATTGGCATAAATGTATATCAGTATGTTGTACATGTAACAGGTGAGCACTGACTGGGACAGTCACAGACGCAATCTCCCCTCTGTAACCTGGGGAGGCAAGTTACAGGTTATATTAGGTAGCGTAGCAGGAAGCCGCCTGTTTGACTAGTCTACAGCGCAGCTTGCTCCTCGGTGGCTATTACGCTATGCCTTTCTCCGAAGCATCGCGCCTTTTCAGTGTCAAACATACCTGGCTGAGATCGTACAGCCAGTGCCTGATACATGGATTGGGCATCATGGACCAGCTGTCAAGTTCTGTTTAACGACAGCTGAAATGATATGGATGTCTGTCTGGGTTTGCATGTTGCATGGATTGAATATGCATGCATGTCGGTTTGTATATTTGTACATACTGGATGTATATTTGGATGTGTATGTTGCTATTAAAAATATCCCGCTGCATTGTTTTCTTAATTGGCGTAATTGTATTACACCTCGTTACTGATACATCCACAAATAAATAATTAGAGGAGGTCATAAGGTTGAAAACAAAAAAGTAACCACTTCATCTGGTATTCTACCATCGGCACAATAACGTGCGAGCTGACGTGTGTCCGGTGTTCTCGGGCAGGGCAATACTTTGTAGATGACAACGAAAAGCTAAAGACAGAACTGAATATGTACAGTACAGACCAAAAGTTTGGATACACCTTCTCATTTAAAGATTTTTCTGTATTTTCATGATTATGAAAATTGTACATTCACACTGAAGGCATCAAAACTATGAATTAACACATGTGGAATTATATACTTAACAAAAAAGTGTGAAACAACTGAAATTATGTCTTATATTCTAGGTTCTTCAAAGTAGCCACCTTTTGCTATGATGACTGCTTTGCACACTTGGCATTCTCTTGATGAGCTTCAAGAAGTAGTCACCGGGAATGGTTTTCAATTCACAGGTGTGCCCTGTGAGGTTTAATAAGTGGGATTTCTTGTCTTTCTTGGGGTTGGGACCATCCGTTGTGTTGTGCAGAAGTCTGGTGGATACACAGCTGATAGTCCTACTGAATAGACTGTTAGAATTTGTATTATGGCAAGAAGAAAGCAGTATTATTTGTATTATGGCAAGTACTTTAAGAAATGAAGGTCAGTCAGTCCGAAAAATTGGGAAAACTTTGAAAGTGTCCCCAAGTGCAGTGGCAAAAACCATCAGGTGCTACAAAGAAACTGGCTCACATGAGGACCGCCCCAGGAAAGGAAGACCAAGAGTCACCTCTGCTTCTGAGGATAAGTTTATCTGAGTCACCAGCCTCAGAAATCGCAGGTTAACAGCAGCTCAGATTAAAGACCAGGTCAATGCCACACAGAGTTCTAGCAGCAGACACATCTCTACAACAACTGTTAAGAGGAGACTTTGTGCAGCAGGCCTTCGTGGTAAAATAGCTGCTAGGAAACCACTGCTTAGGACAGGCAACAAGCAGAAGAGACTTACTTGGGCTAAAGAACACAAGGAATGGACATTAGACCAGTGAAAATCTGTGCTTTGGTCTGATGAGTCCAAATTTGAGGTCTTTGGTTCCAACCACCGTGTCTTGTGCGACGCAGAAAAGGTGAACGGAAGGACTCTACATGCCTGGTTCCCACCGTGAAGCATGGAGGAGGAGGTGTGATGGTGTGGGGGTGCTTTGCTGGTGACTGTTGGGATTTATTCAAAATTGAAGGCATACTGAACCAGCATGGCTACCACAGCATCTTGCAGCGGCATGCTATTCCATCCGGTTTGCGTTTAGTTGGACCATCATTTATTTTTCAACAGGACAATGACCCCAAACACACCTCCAGGCTGTGTAAGGGCTATTTGACCAAGTAGGAGAGTGATGGGGTGCTACGCCAGATGACCTGACCTCCACAGTCACCAGACCTGAACCCAATCGAGATGGTTTGGGGTGAGCTGGACCGCAGAGTGAAGGCAAAGGGGCCAACAAGTGCTAAGCATCTCTGGGAACTCCTTCAAGATTGTTGGAAGACCATTCCCGGTGACTACCTCTTGAAGCTTATCAAGAGAATGCCAAGAGTGTGCAAAGCAGTCATCAAAGCAAAAGGTGGCTACTTTGAAGAACCTAGAATATAAGACATATTTTCAGTTGTTTCACACTTTTTTGTTAAGTATATAATTCCACATGTGTTAATTCATAGTTTTGATGCCTTCAGTGTGAATGTTCAAATTTCATAGTCATAAAAATACAGAAAAATCTTTAAATGAGAAGGTGTGTCCAAACTTTTGGTATGTACTGTAGCTATGAGTGGTCCTTACACCCATTTGTGCCAACAATCTTTCTGGGTGATCCCTGGCAGATGCAATTTTAGCGGAAAATGCGATAGTGAAATACTAAATATACATTTTTAGATCCTCAGTGGGGTTTTCTTTAACATTAATTATTAATGTTTAAAAGTACGCCATCCAAGGAGATTTGGAGTTCTTGGTAATAATGAGTTTTCTTGCTAACCAGGGACTGAATTACAACTAGCCGTTTGTAGCCATGGGAAAAAGTGTGAATATTATAGAGTAAGGAATAAAGGGGCGAGTGGGTATTATCATTGGCTGTGTTACCTGCAATGTTAATGAATGCATGGGCGCTACACACCGACATTCACTCCCACATACTCAAATGTATTGGGAACATATACACATACTCAGGGTACGTTCACATCTCGCTTCTTGTCTATGTCAAACTACTGTACATATATTACCAAACAGATGTCTGAGAATTTATGAGGCTATTGTGCTTAATATGAACATCCATATAAGAATGACTACATAATCCTTTTTTAGTTTAAGCTCAATCTATGCCCACCTAGCATTATTGACAGCTCCTCAGTGTCCCTCTTCCCTGCTGAGATCTCATACTGCTCAGTACAAGCTGCAGCTGTCAGTCAGGCTGAGTGGGCAGAGACTGGATACATTTGGACTTATGAGCTTTTGTACTCAATAGTTGGGCTCATAAAATGCTCTTTTTATTATCAGGACTATACAGTCATTAAGACATGTATTTTCTCAGTAAGTATGGCAGTTTCCTCACATCTAATAGACATATTGAATATTGTATATAGTTATATTGTGAAATCTGTTGACAGATCTGCTTTACATACAGTATACATACTTACGAAACAGATACTTACAAGGACACATAAATATGCATTCACGTACATACAAATATACAGTAGATATAAAATGTCAGGTTTTTGTCATGTAAACAAATTTATACCAAGAAGAATCATTTCGTAACTTTTTCCACCTTTAACCCCTTCATGACCTTGGGATTTTTCGTTTTTCCGTGTTCATTTTTCGCTCCCCTCCTTTCCAGAGCCATAACTTTTTTATTTTTCCATCATTATGGCCATGTGAGGGCTTATTTTTTGCGGGACGAGTTGTACTTTTGAACGACATCATTGGTTTTACCATGTCGTGTACTAGAAAACAGGAAAAAAACTCCAAGTGCGGTGAAATTGCAAAAAAGTGCAATACCACACTTGTTTTTTGTTTGGCTTTTTTTCTAGGTTCACTAAATGCTAAAACTGACCTGCCATTATGATTCTCCAGGTCATTACGAGTTCATAGACACCAAACATGTCTAGCTTCTCTTTTATCTAAGTGGTGAAAAAGAATTCCAAACTTTGCTAAAAAAAATTGCACCATTTTCCGATACCCGTAGCGTCTCCATTTTTCATGATCTGGGGTCGGGTGAGGGCTTATTTTTTGCATGCTGAGCTGACGTTTTTATTCATACCACTTTTGTGTAGATACGTTCCTTTGATCGCCTGTTATTGCATTTTAATGCAATGTCGGGCGACCAAAAAAACATAATTCTGGCATTTTGAATTTTTTTCTCGCTACGATGTTTAGCGATCAGGTTAATCCTTTTTTTTATTGATAGATCGGGCGATTCTGAATGCGGTGATACCAAATATGTTGAGTGGCGCTCACAGCAAACCGTCATCAGTAGCCATAGAGGTCTCAAGGACCTCTATGGTTAGTCTGCAGAAGCATCGCTGACCCCTGATCATGTGACGGGGGTCGGCAATGCGCTCATTTCCGGCCCGATGGCCGGAAGCACCGATTAAATGCTGCTGTCAGCGTTTGACAGCGGCATTTAGCTAGTTAATAGCGGCGGGTGAATCGCGATTTCACCCGCTGCTATTGCGGGCACATGTCAGCTGTTCAAAACAGCTGACATGTCCTGGCTCACTGCCGGAGCCCGCATCAACGGATGTACTATCCCGTCCAAGGTCAGAAAGGGGTTAATGTCTAATCTGTACAAATCCATTGTGAAACAAACTGAAATTTTCTTCAAGTGGAAAAAGAACAATAAATAACTAAAATACGTGGTTGAACAAATATGCACACCCTTAAACTAATACTATGTCTCCACCCTGCTACACTGTTGGGTATGTGTTTTTCTGGTGATGTGCAGTGTTAGCTTTGCACCAAACATACATTTTTGGATTATGGCCAAAAAGTTCAACCTTGGTCTCATCAGACAATAACACATTTTCCCATATGCTTTTGGCAGACTTGATGTAGGTTTCGGCAAAACACAGCCAGGATGCACATGGAATCATGAGAAGCAATGGAATGACACTGAAAAGGAGAAAATACAGATTAGGTATTAGAAACATTTTTTGACAGTGAGGGTGATCAATGAGTGGAACAGACTACCATGAGAGGTGGTGAGTTTTCCATCAATGGAAGTCTTCAAACAGAGGTTGAATCCTGTCCTACACTGAGCAGGGGGTTGGACACGATGATCCTTCAGGTCCCTTCCAACTCTAGCAATCTATTATTCTATGATTTGATGTTTTTATTTGTAAGAAAAGGCTTCTGTCTTGCCACCCCCCACCCCACAAGACAGAATGTGAAAAATACAAGTGATTGTTATCACATATAGTATACAACCAGTACTCGACAGAAGTTCCTGCAGCTCCTTTATTGTTGCTGTAGGCCTCTTGGCAGTTTCCCGGACTAATTTTCTTCTCGTCTTTCCATCAAATTTTGAGGAACATCCAGTTCAAGGTAATGTCAGTGTTGTGTCGTATTTAAGTCACTTCTTGATGACCATCTTCACAGTGTTCTATGATGTAGATCTAATGTCTTGAAAAACAATTTTGTACCCTTCTGACTTATAACTTTCAATAATGATATCCCTTTGCTGTGTTGTAAGCTGTTTACAGACCATGGCTTTTTCTGTAAAATGTAACTAAGAAAATGTCAGGAAAATCCTACTAGAACAGCAAAACTTTATATGGCGTTAGTCAGAATCCATGTAAATGATGGGAGCTGTGTACCGACCACTATTTTCCATGAGTTTAAATGTGATTAGTTAATTCTGATCACAACCATATCCCCAATTATAAGAGGGTGTTCACACTTATCCAACTACATTTGTTTCTCAATCGATTCATACAGACTATGGGTGACATTAAAGGTGCAAAATGTTTCTTCTTGGTATGTTTTCCTTTAAAATGACAAAAAGCTTAAAATGTAACAGGGGTGCGTAGACTTTATATGCACTATATATTTGACCTGTATTCAGGGACTACAATGCTGACACACACATAGTTACAAATATAGTAATATACACAAACATTTTCAGATGCGCACAGACGCCCATACACATACATGCATATAGTATCGGGCAAGGGCTCACCAGTAACCTTGTCTCTGGGGGCCCGCTGCTTAGCCACATGTAAATATGATGTTATCCAAATTAACCTCTGCTTCTATATACCGGTATATATATATTTATAATATTATTGACTGGATAGTTTGTTAGAAGAATGAGGAGATGCTTTTGTCATAGAAAATGAAATGTATTGGGCCAACTAATGCTAATATTGAGAGGTAAGTGTCTTACCTCTACATGGGGGCCCACCGGAGGATTCACCTGCTCACCCGTGGGCCAGTCCGAGCTTGCATACATACAATACACCCAAAGCTATATTTTCAACATTTCTTGTGTCTTTTCTCCACAGGTGTAACAATCGCACACAGTGTGTTGTTATTGCCGATTCCGAAGCCTTTCCTGACCCCTGTCCAGGGACCTACAAGTACCTGGAAGTCCAGTATGACTGCGTGCCATACAGTGAGTATACGCCATGACACTATCTGGATACACATGTCCATCTGAGTGCATGTCGCACCATATATCTGACCATATATCTGACAACCATACACCATAGGAGGTCACATAGTCAACGTGTGTCAGATCAGTGCAGAAATTTGTCCACATTTACCCTATGTACCGTTTTGATCCCTACACACTAGGCTCCGTAACCAGATGCATCTGTAATGGCCGGGTCTCACTTCCTGACACCAGCTCTCATACCAATGTTAGAATTCGTTAATGTTTTCCGTCCACATCGTGGAGACTCTACACAATATTACCCGATACGTCTGCATTATCATGGAGGAGAGTATCTCGCTGTGCACGACACAAGTCCCAGTGCAAATGGCTGGCAGCACATTGCTATGCAGAGCGCAGCATCTAACAGACAGTGTGGGATCCACGAGAAAGAACACTGCGCTCGGTGACAGATACTGCCCACATATCCCAGTACTCAGGCAACCGGCTGTACTCCACCATGGTTAGCCAAGGGACTGCCATGTCCGCCACCGAATACAAATAAGTCATTCTATTCCTATATCCTCCATTATAGAAAAAACATTTCCAGTTCTTTACCAGTCTCGTTTACAGTAAAACCATCACCTATCAGAAGACTTTTTTTTATCTTTTTCATTATTGGAAATTTATTTTTTACCCCATTGCACCATTCTTTGACGTGTCTCCTATTCTATTTCAGAGTAATGTTCTGTATATCACTATAATTGTCCCCATCCATGACGCTAATGTGTTTCTTCTCCCATGGCTATACTATTTCCTGTATGTTACTGATATGACTTTAAGACTTTTGCTTTTAAATATTTTAATATGAGCACTTACTCAACATGTCACGGTTGGGGACGCTTTTTACCTTAGACATTACTGGAATTATTATCATCTCACATTACGTGGTAAGCTATGGGTAGATTCTCCAGTTTGGTTCCTTTTCCTTATTTCAGGGTCTCATTCCTTATCTATCAGACTAGTAGATGTGTGCTACGTTAGTCAGAGACGGTAAATGTTTGTTAACGAAAGAGCACACAATGAAATTGTGATTCCTGACCAATGGCATGCTGATAGCTGACCTCCAATAACGGAGGCATGCTTACCGCTCAGACCGATAGGCCAAGAAAAATGGCACATTGACAGTCTAGATAAAAGGAAAGTGCTACATTGATAGCTGAGACTGAAGAACAATAGTGAACTGACAGTGTAGATATGAAGCAATAATGCACTGACAGCCTACATCCAAGAACAATAGCACATTAACAACCTAGATCTAGGAACAATGGCACATTGACAACTGAGACATACATCAATTGCAAATTGCAAAATGAAACCGGGTTGAAGAAACAATGGCACATGCTACTAGTCAGGACTCAAGAATGAGGGCACAACGACAACTTAAAGCTCCCATATTCTTTAGATTAAAGTCGACTAAGCCTGCCAATATCGTTGGCCAACAGTCTAATGTATATTTGAGCCTCCCGACTCTCCCCTGACAGATGAAATAGACAGATGAATGTTCAAAGGTCGATCCTCTTGTTTGGCGAGGAGATAGGCCACTGTCAGACTCTCCTGGCAGATCCCACCGTTAGATCAATCTGCGAAAGCACCACTTGTGAAGTTTTACATAAAGAAGAAGAGACACCCAGACACAGCGGAGAGGACAGGACAAAGCTGAAGACCCTACCCAAAAGTCCTGCCCACAGCCCCGTCCCTAAGCACGAAGATATGAATACAAGGAAACTTCAAACAGTGATTAAATGAAATCTACAAAACTAATTTCTGCCCCTCAGGTATCAGTTTAATGAGCATGACAGCGCCAATATGGCCTTGTCTGTACTTTACTTACTAAAATGCTGCTGACAGGTTCTCATTAAGTTTATGTAAGACAATAGATAGTTGTTGGCCAAACAATGGTTTGGACAATCGTTCAGTCCGCAGCTATCTCTCCTGACTCAACCATACATTGGAGCAATTGCTCCGCAGAGCACTCCTACGTTCTCTTTGATTGCCAGACTCCTATGGTAGCGGCTAAATCTGACATGCCCGTTCCTTATCCCCCAACAACATCATCTGTCAGGCTCCCATACACATTAGCCTGCCGATATCAGTGGGTTCAGGCAACATGTGTTAGGCATCAGTTAAGCGGACATAAAGCAGGCACATTGATGGCCATAAACCTAGTGATCAGGCTGGGACATTCAGCAGTAATATGAATGCTAAAATGTGCCCATATTATAACTGTCTGAATGAGCCTTTAATGATATGTGGGTCAGAGCTGACCCATTGGGATGCACTGTTGCATTTTTAATTTTGTGCTTGAAAATAATGACAATGTGCTGTTCCCATTATCTTTTTCACAAAGTCACGATGGCAATGCTACACTGTGTTGAGACCCAATAGCTCCACACATACAGTGTCCTATCAAGCATAACAATATTTACCATATTTTCTGTTGGGAGGCATTCATACACGGTAGGCATTCGACCAAGCCTGCCAATATTAGATGTCAGTCTAGTGTGTAGGAGGGCCTTTAGAATGGTTGCACAGTGACAGCCCAAATCCAAAAAAGGTAGGTTTATAACTGAGGCCAAAGAACAACAGTGCAATGACTACTAAGATATAAGAACAATGGTACACTAACAACTTACATGCAAAAAAATGGCACACACCTGGGATCCAAGAACAATGGCAGATAAATACCTGAGATCCAAAGACAATGGCACATGGACAGCTTAGATTCAAGAACAAAAGCACACAAACAAATTAAAGGGGTTGTCCACTGCTCAGACAACCCCTTCTCGACTAATATATTTCACCATGTAAAATAAAAACAGCCTGTACTCACCTCAGGAAGAAGCTGCTGCTCTCTCATTTCCTCCAGATGTCAGTTTTGCCCGAGAAAAGTGAGAGTGAAGCGGACCATTAGCAGTCTCTGACTGGCTGCAGGGCTCATGTAACATAACAGCATCACAAGAGCCTAAGGAGACCCAGTGCTGACGTTGCTGGAATGGTGCCTGACCTGGAGGTGAGTACAGGCTGTTATTATTTTACATGGTGGAATATAGTAATTCAGAAGGGGTTGTCAAAGTAGTGGACAACCCATTTAAGTCTTCGAACAATTGCATGGTAACAACCTATATGAAACTACAATGACACACTGACAGCCTAAATCCAAATAGGGTAAATTTACAGTTGACGCCAAAGAACAATAGTGAAATAACTACTGAGCTACAACAGCAATGGTACACTGACAAACTAGATCCAAAGACAATAGCACATAAGACATCCGAGATCCAAGAACATGACTTATAGATACCTGAGATCCAAGGACATGGCTTATAGACACCTGAGATCCAAGAACATGACTTATAGATACCCGAGATCCAAGGACATGGCTTATAGACACCTGAGATCCAAGAATATGACTTATAGATATCCGAGATTCAAGGACATAGCTTATAGACACCCGAGATCCAATAACATGACTTATAGATTCCCGAGATCCAAGGACATGGCTTATAGACACCCGAGATCCAAGAACATGACCTATAAATACCCGAGATCCAAGGACATGGCTTATAGACACCCGAGATCCAAGAACATGTCTTATAGACACCCGAGATCCAAGGACATGGCTTATAGACACCCAAGATCCAAGAACATGGCTTAAAGACACCCGAGATCCAAGAACATGGCTTATAGATACCCGAGATCCAAGGACATGGCTTATAGACACCCGAGATCCAAGAACATGACTTATAGATACCCGAGATCCAAGGACATGGCTTATAGACACCCGAGATCCAAGAACATGACTTATAGATACCCGAGATCCAAGGACATGGCTTATAGACACCCGAGATCCAAGAACATGACTTATAGATACCCGAGATCCAAGGACATGGCTTATAGACACCCGAGATCCAAGAACATGGCTTAAAGACACCCGAGATCCAAGAACATGGCTTATAGATACCCGAGATCCAAGGACATGGCTTATTGATACCTGACATCCAAGAACAATGGCACATAGATGTCTGAGATGCAAGAAAAATGGTACATGCAGTTGTGTGAAAAAGTGTTTGCCCCTTCTTGATTTCCTATTTTTGTGTTTGTTTGTCTCACTTAAATGTTTCAGATCACCAAACAAAATTAAACATTAGACAAAGGTAACACACGTAAACACAAAATTCAGTTTTTAAATGAAGGTCTTTATTATTAAGAGAAAAAAAAAAATCCAAACCTACAGGGCCCTGTGTGAAAAAGTGATTGCCCCTAAATCTATTAACTGGTTGGTCCACCCTTAGCAGCAACAACTGCAAGTGTTTGCCATAACTGGCAATGAGTCTTTTACAACGCTATGGAGGAATTTTGGCCCACACATGTTTACCTACTTTTTCACACTACTGTAGATGTCTGAGATCCAAGAACAATGACAGAAAAATCCCTGAGATCCTACTAGAATATTGTCACAGAGATAACCAAGATCCAAGACAATAGCACATAGATAGCCGAAATCCAAAGACAATGTCACCTGGATACCTAAGATCCAAAACAGTTGCACATAGACAACTGAAATACAAGGACAATTGCACGTACATACCTTTGATCCTAGGAAAATAGCCCCTGGATTTCTGAGATCCAAGAACAATTACACATATCTGACATCCAATAACAAGGCAGATGGATAGCTGATGTTACTTTGACTTCTTAGATGCAAAACAATGACAGAGGAAGCAGAGATCAGACACACAGACAAACTGGATCCAAGGACAATAACATGTTAAAAGCCCTAATGAAAAAAAATGTAAAAAAATATAGTTGAGACCCAAGAACAATAATGCACTGATTTCTAAAATCCAAGAACAATGGTACACTGACAACAAAGAAGCATGAGCAATGCCACAAGGACAGCTGATGTTACATGTGCCCAGACACTATCATATTAACAACCTGCATGCAAAAACAATGGCACACTTACAGCTGAGATTCAAGAACAATAGAAAAATAAAAGGCCCAGATCCAAGAACAATGGTGCAATAACAGCTGATATCTAAGAACAATAGTAATTTGACAACCTAGATGCAACAACAATGGTACACTGATAGCTGAGATCCAAGAACAATGGTGCATTGACAGTGGAAATCCAAGAACAATGGTACACTAACAGCTGAGATCCAAAAACAATGAAACACTGACAGCTGAGATCCAAGGACAATGGCAAATATATAAATGATGTTTAATGGAGAACCTAGATTAAAGAACACTGGCACATTAACAACTTAGGTGCAAGGTCAATGACACAAAGATAGCTGAGATAATAGGGAAAATGCTACACTGTCAGATCAGATTAAAAAACAATGGAAAAATTAAAACCGAAATCCAAAAACAATGGAACATTTACAGCCTAAATTCTCCCAATATAGTATTACTTAAAACTGAGATTCAATATCAATAGTGCACTGACCTCTGAGGTCCAAGAGCAGCAGTAGATTGTAATAATTATAGGGGATAACTCAGGAGACTCTTTGCGTGGAACAAGACAACTGCAGGACACAGTTTTATAAGTGGTAAAGTCTATATTATCACACGGTGATTCAAACAGGTGCAGAGAGAAACTCAAGTCCACAACACTTGGTGTAAATATTAAATGCAGCTTAGCAGTCTATAGGAAACTTCAGAGGAAAATGCAATCAAGCAGAAAGTCTATGAAGCACAGTTATTCTTGAGGATACTTGACATGAATAAATCCTTGTCTTAGTCCAAACACAGATAGATAAGCTTATAAGGCAGTTCAAATCATATCTTAGCTCAACCAGGGAGGCCTGGTTAATATTCTCAGGTTTTTACAGAGCATAAACAGCTTACATGTCCAGCAAATGCTGATGGAAGTAAACACGAGCAGCAGATGAAGGAGGAGTACTGGAAACCGATGTATGCAGCAGAAACTCAGAGCAGAGTAGCAGGATCACCACACAGGTTCACAGGAGCAGGTATATAGCCAGGGAGTAATCAGAGGTAAGGAGCTGGATGCAAGGCAGAATACTCTAGCACAGACTGAAGGCTGGGGTGGAGTTTTATAGCAGGAAGACACAGTGCACATGAGACCGAAGATGCCATCTTGGAAAAGGGCAGTAATGCGCAAAAGGTAAAAAATGTTCAGAGTCCTGACATAGACTTAGAATCCAGTTGCAAAAACAATGCCATATTGATAGCTGAGATAGAAAAACAATGGCACATTGAAGGCCCAGATCCAGCAACAATGGCCCAATGATAATTCTGGATATAAGGACAATGCTACATTGACAAACTGGATCCACGAACACTTGTACACTGACAAACTGAATCTAATCACAACGGTACACTGATAAACTGGATCCAAGAGCAATAGTATCCTAACAACCTGGATCCAAGAGCAATGGTATCCTAACAACCTGGATCCAAGAGCAATGGTATCCTGACAACCTGAATCCAAGAGCAATGATATCCTAACAAATTGGATCCAAGAGCAATGGTATCCTGACAAACTGGATCCAAGAGCAATGGTAGCCTGACAAACTGGATCCAAGAGCAATGTTATCCTGACAAACTAGATCCAAGAGCAATGCTATCCTGACAAACAGTATCCAAGAGCAATGTTATCCTGACAAACTGGATCCAAGAGCAATGGTATCCTGATAAACTGGATTCAAGCGCAGAGGTATTCTGACAAAATAAATCCAAGAGCAATGGTATCCTGATAAACTAGATCCAAGAGCAAAGGTATTCTGACAAAATGGATCGAAGAGCAATGATATCCTGACAAAATGGATCCAAGAGCAATGGTATCCTGACAAACTGGATCCAAGAGCAATGGTAGCCTGACAAACTGGATCTAAGAGCAATGGTCTCCTGACAAACGGGATCCAAGAGCAATGTTATCCTGACAAACAGTATCCAAGAGCAATGTTATCCTGACAAACTGGATCCAAGAGCAATGGTATCCTGACAAACTGGATCCAAGAGCAATGGTAGCCTGACAAACTGGATCTAAGAGCAATGGTCTCCTGACAAACGGGATCCAAGAGCAATGTTATCCTGACAAACAGTATCCAAGAGCAATGTTATCCTGACAAACTGGATCCAAGAGCAATGGTATCCTGACAAACTGGATCCAAGAGCAATGGTATCCTGACAAACTGGATCTAAGAGCAATGGTATCCTGACAAACGGGATCCAAGAGCAATGGTATCCTAACAACCTGGATCCAAAAGCAATCGTATCCTGACAACCTGAATCCAAGAGCAATGATATCCTAAGAAATTAGATCCAAGAGCAATGGTGTCCTGACAAACTGGATCCAAGAGCAATGGTATCCTGACAAACTGGATCTAAGAGCAATGGTATCCTTACAATCTGGATCCAAGAGCAATGGTATCCTGACAAACTGGATCTAAGAGCAATGGTAGGCTGACAAACTGGATCTAAGAGCAATGGTATCCTTACAATCTGGATCCAAGAGCAATGGTATCCTGACAAACTGGATCTAAGAGCAATGGTAGGCTGACAAACTGGATCTAAGAGCAATGGTAGGCTGACAAACTGTATCTAAGAGCAAAGGTATCCTGTCAAATGGGATCCAAGAGCAATGGTATCCTAACAACCCGGATCCAAAGCCAATGGTATCCTGACAACCTGAATCCAAGAGCAATGATATCCTAACAAATTGGATCCAAGAGCAATGGTGTCCTGACAAACTGGATCCAAGAGCAATGGTATCCAGACAAACTGGATCCAAGAGCAATGGTATCCTGACAAACTGGATCCAAAAGCAATGGTATCCTGATAAACTGGATCCAAGCGCAGAGGTATTCTGACAAAATAAATCCAAAAGCAATGGTATCCTGATGAATCCTGATGAACTGGATCCAAGAGCAAAGGTATTCTGACAAAATGGACCAAAGAGCAATGATATCCTGACAAAATGGATCCAAGAGCAATGGTATCCTGACAAACTGGATCCAAGAGCAATGGTAGCCTGACAAACTGGATCCAAGAGCAATAGTTTCCTGATAAACAGTATTCAAGAGCAATGTTATCCTGACAAACTGGATCCAAGAGCAATGGTATCCTGACAAACTGGATCCAAGAGCAATGGTATCCTGACAAACTGGATCCAAAAGCACTAATAGCCTGACAAACTGGATCTAAAAGCAATGGTATCTTAACAAAAGGGATCCAAGAGCAATGTTATCCTGACAAACAGTATCTAAGAGCAATGTTATCCTGACAAACTGGATCCAAGAGCAATGGTATCCTGACAAACTGGATCCAAGAGCAATGGTAGCCTGACAAACTGGATCTAAGAGCAATGGTATCCTGACAAACGGGATCCAAGAGCCATGTTATCCTGACAAACAGTATCCAAGAGCAATGTTATCCTGACAAACTGGATCCAAGAGCAATGTTATCCTGTCAAAATGAATCCAAGAGCAATGATATCCTGACAAACTGGATCCAAGAGCAATGGTATCCTGACAAACTGGATCCAAGAGCAATGGTATCCTGACAAACTGGATCCAAAAGCACTAATAGCCTGACAAACTGGATCTAAGAGCAATGGTATCTTGACAAAAGGGATCCAAGAGCAATGTTATCCTGACAAACAGTATCCAAGAGCAATGTTATCCTGACAAACTGGATCCAAGAGCAATGGTATCCTGACAAACTGGATCCAAGAGCAATGGTAGCCTGACAAACTGGATCTAAGAGCAATGGTATCCTGACAAACGGGATCCAAGAGCAATGTTATCCTGACAAACAGTATCCAAGAGCAATTTTATCCTGACAAACTGGATCCAAGAGCAATGGTATCCTGACAAACTGCATCCAAGAGCAATGTTATCCTGTCAAAATGAATCCAAGAGCAATGATATCCTGACAAAATGGATCCAAGAGCAATGGTAGCCTGACAAACTGGATCCAAGAGCAATGGTTTCCTGATAAACAGTATTCAAGAGCAATGTTATCCTGACAAACTGGATCCAAGAGGAATGGTATCCTGACAAACCGGATCCAAGAGCAATGGTATCCTGACAAACTGGATCCAAGAGCACTAATAGCCTGACAAACTGGATCTAAGAGCAATGGTAGCCTGACAAACTGGATCCAAGAGCAATGGTAGCCTGACAAACTGGATCCAAGAGCAATGGTATCCTGACAAACTGGATCCAAGAGCAATGTTATCCTGACAAACTGGATCCAAGAGCAATGGTAGCCTGACAAACTGGATCCAAGAGCAATGGTATCCTGACAAACGGGATCCAAGAGCAATGTTATCCTGACAAAATGGATCCAAGAGCAATGGTATCCTGTCAAAATGGATCCAAGAGCAATGTTATCCTGACAAACTGGATCCAAGAGCAATGTTATCCTGTCAAAATGGATCCAAGAGCAATGGTATCCTGACAAACTGGATCCAAGAGCAATGTTATCCTGACAAAATGGATCCAAGAGCAATGGTATCCTGACAAACTGGATCCAAGAGCAATGGTATCCTGACAAACTGGATCCAAGAGCAATGGTAGCCTGACAAACTGGATCTAAGAGCAATGGTATCCTGACAAACGGGATCCAAGAGCAATGTTATCCTGACAAACTGGATCCAAGAGCAATGTTATCCTGTCAAAATGGATCCAAGAGCAATGGTATCCTGACAAACTGGATCCAAAAGCACTGGTATTCTGACAAACAGTATCCAAGAGCAATGGTATCCTGACAAACGGGATCCAAGAGCAATGGTATCCTGACAAACTGGATCCAAGAATAATGGCAAATCATTTCAAACAGATAACATCTGACAGTCACCACAGAGTTCCTTAAAATATCATAACTGATCAGAAATACAAGTTTTTGAGTAGTTCCCTTCTTTAATTCTGAAAATATTTCAGCTGAAAACTAACACTGTACTAGAAGGATGTTTTTTGGTTGTATTCAAAATGATGGCTTCTGTACTCAAAATGGTGGAGGAGTAGAGATAGAGAAGCATACATCCTGGATGCATTCAAATCTAAATGTGTCCATACCCTTAAGGTCGAAATCAGACGTCATTTTTATCAAATCCGTGAAAAAAACGGGTTTTCATCAGCGTTTTGGATCAGATTTGCATCAGTGTTTGCTCCTTGTGTCAATGGTTCACCAGTGATTTTGTCGTACGGGATAAAAATAAAAAATTGCAAAGCGCTTTTACCTATTACAATGTTAAAATGAACAGCACGTGGATGGCAATTGTGTGCTGTCCCTAATTTTCACAGTGCCATAGTGGGTGATTTTTTTTATCCTTCACATATCTTCGTGATGTTTTTGCTGATGCATGGTCCCCAAAAATACTAGGAAATATGACCAGTGCCATACAGTATAATATGTACGGGGTACGTGTTCTGTCCCTGAAAAGTACAGAAAGAACACATATGTGAAAAAAGAACTTCTGAATGAGACCTAAGAAGAACTTTGATCGAATCTCCCATTTTCAACTGGATCGTCTGAGCATCTAATGTATAATGAGATGTCTTGACTCTCCACCCTTGGCAGATATCAAGAGAAGAAGAGTTGGACTCGGGCACATTGGATTCTAACATGTCTGCTCATTTTGTTCTCACTATAGAATAGCCACTTCTCTAAGTGGCTTACTCCTGTCTCTTCATCAGGAATACATGGACTATTAGGTATGAAGATTTAAAGATTTACATCTATTTAGGCTTGAGAAGAGACGTCTAAGAGGAGCATGACGCAACCTCCGATCCTCACAAGATCTCCTTCTCTACTCCCCTCTTATCTCCTCTTCCCACAATCGTATACAAGATTTCTCTCGCGTATCACCCCTACTCTGGAACCCTCTACCACAACACATCAGACTCTCGCCCACCATCGAAACCTTCAAAAAGAATCTGAAGACTCACCTCTTCCGACAAGCCTACAACCTGCAGTAACCACCAATCGACCAAACCGCTGCATGACCAGCTCTACCCTCACCTACTGTATTCTCACCCATCCCTTGTAGATTGTGAGCCTTCCCAGGCAGGGTCCTCTCTCCTACTGTACCAGTTATGACTTGTATTGTTCAAGATTATTGTACTTGTTTTTATTATGTATACCCCTCCTCACTTGTAAAGCGCCATGGAATAAATGGCGCTATAACAATAAATAAATAATAATAATAATAATAATAATAATAATGAATAACTTTTACAAGTATATAAATGGCCCGTACAAAAAATATGGTGAAAAGCTGTTTCATGTGAAACTTCCTCAAAAGACAAGAGGAAATTCTCTCCACCTAGATAAAGAAAGGTTCAATCTGCAGGGGAGACAAGGCTTCTTTACCTTGAGAACTTAATATTAATCTGTGGAATAGATGAACTCAGGAGCTGGTAACAGTGGGAACCATCCACATTTTTTAAAAAAAGCTTACATGCTTTTCTAGAAGAAAACAACAGAACTATGTACATAGATGTGCAAAATTATTCTGAATGTTGATCCATAATGTTAAAACACAGAGACACCACAGATCACTAGAAATATTCCTATGTGCTCAAAATAATAATAATAATATCAACTAATCACGGTGCTCAATGTAAGTTGGTGACAACCACCACCAAGTAGGAAGAAAAACCCAATCAACCACTCTATGGATAGCCAGAAAGAAACCCCAAGCAAGGAATTATATCAAATAATGCCTTTATTTTATACTGCTTGTGGCAACAATTTTAAAACCATTAAAATATAAAAACAATCAATCTGTACGCATAACAGGACATATGAAATATTTCATGACATCATAATGGCAGACCCAGTAACCAAATAGTAAGTCCCTTGATAGAAAACAAGGTGAAATTCAATGTGGCTACTAAAAAAATTGATAAAAAAATATATATATCTCATAAAAAAATGTGTGCAGTACACCAAAAATGTAAATAACCACTCCAGAATCAATTATATAAAGTGCATTGTGCTAAAGATCAATTGCATATATCCACTCCAAGGCCAATTATGCTAAGTGCACTGTGCTAAGAATCAAGCAGGCCATGTGTATACATATACCAAAAAGTGCTATGTGCTGGAAGGGACTCAAAAAAATTACAGGTGTATACCTTTAAGGGTCGCCTCGTCTTGTGATGGCGCACCCCGACGCGCGTTTTGGATGATCTCCTTCGTCAGGGAATTTCACCTTGTTTTCTATTAAGGGACTTACTATTTGGTTACTGGGTCTGCCATTATGATGTCATTAAATATTTCATATGTCCTGTTATGCGTACAGATTAATTGTTTTTATATTTTATTGGTTTTAAAATTGTTGCCACAAGGAGTATAAAATAAAGGCATTCTTTGATATAATTCCTTGCTTGGGGTTTCTTTCTGGCTATCCATAGAGTGGTTGATTGGGTTTTTCTGAATGTTGATCCAGTAGATCGACACTTGGGATCAGGAGTGAAAAATTAGCTTTTCTACGGCACATTGGTTCATGCATTATGGTTGTACCTGGTACCCCTTCCCTTTGTCATCTCCAATCCCTCAGTTGAGCGTGATAGATATGTGACCTTTTACAAAACCCAGCCGATCATGTCTTTGTAAGGTGTAGTCAAGAAAGATAGCTGATTGGAAATGAGTGATCATGTGTGGCACTCTAAAGAATGTTGTAGGGTCCCACAAGCGTATGTTCTCTCATGCGAGAGAATCAGGTTGATTATGCAAATCACAGTCTGATCGAACTCTGATCAGAGTTTGATCCGAGGTTCAGCATAGTGTGATCCAATTCTCTTAGATGAGGAGAAGACAAACAAAACATTTTCTCCATCTTCTTCATTCTATTAGTCCATGGAAATCGGAGTGTAGTCAGATGTCATCCGACCGCAGTCCAATTTTTCCACAGATTCATTGACTTACATAGCCGAGTGCAATCCAAATGTCAGATCAAACTCGGGCATGGTGCAATTTTTTCCCTGTACCAAATCTCACCAAGGAAAAAATCGAACATGTGCATGGCCCCATAGAATAACACCGTTCCTGTTTTGTCAGATCACACTCGGACACAGTCTGCATTAGCCCTTAGAGTGTTAATTGAATTTTGCTCACATCTGGGTGGTTCCTATCTCTTGGTTCACTCTTTTTACATTGCAAATTAATTATACATAGATTCCCCAACTACTAAATCATTAGCTTCTTTAAAGAACACGTTCATAATTTATCATCTTAGAAATCCATTTTCATTTATTTTTTTCACCTATTGTTACTCTCTGTGTCATGTATCCATCGAGAGTATTCCTTTGGACCTATCTGTCACCTAAGCCCAGTTTTATGATTGTTTGGCCACTGATCGGCACTGTTTGGTGTGTGCTGGTGACTACAGACCGGCGCAGAACATACATGGTAGCCCTCTCCTAATATGGAGACCTATACCATCACATTTCAGGAAAAGCTTCACATGCATATGCAGCGCCCCCACTGCCGCAGGGCCGAGGGGTACCCGGTACCGGGCCTCTGAGTCTCTGCTCTGGGGTTGTCACGGTGGCTAGGCCCGGTCCGTGACCCTGCTGAGGGGCGCTCCAAATAAATACTAGGTGTTGGTAGTGCGGTGTAGTGCCGGTCGCAGTTAATAACGAGGACACCAGGTTGCAGTCTCTTTACCTCTTTACTGAAGGTCTCAAAGTCCTCAATCCGGAATATGGTTAACCAGGCTGCGCAAGTCCGGCCGGTCCAATGGCACCTCCAGAGTTCCCTTTGCAGGTGGAAATCTGTGCCTTCCTACTAGCGCTATGTGTTGTGGTCCTCCCCTGCTGAGCTTACGGGATAGTCCCCACAACTGTTGTGTCTGTTTCTCGTGTTCCCTCACAACTCGATTAGATGATCTTCTGCTAATCCTCTGTCCCTCCCTGGTGTTTATGGTAGGACGCACCCGTATGACGGGTAGGCTCGGAGCTCTTCCGGGACTCTAGAGTCGCCCCTCTCCAAAGGTTGCCCCCTATGTCTGCATAGGTGATTTAAGTGAGACAGCCCGCCTGTGACTGACTGTCCTGCCGTTGGTTTGAAGTATGGCTTAGAGCTCTGTACCTCCTCGGCGTTCCGGCCGCCGGTTGTTTGCACCTCAGTAGGATGTTGCCTCGATCTTACAGCACGACTCCTACTGGTATTCTCCTTCTTGCTTTGATCTCGTTTCTCACTCAGCACAATAAATCTCGCTTCTTGTCCTTTCTTAGGGCACCGCCGCTATGAAGTGCAGGCGCGGTCCCGTAGCTTTCTCTCTGTCTGCCAGGCCTCTGTCAGGATCCCACCCCTGACAGGGACCCTACCGAATCTTCCCCTACAACACCCTCTGCCACAAGGTGTTGCCTGGTTCCAACCCAGTCAGCGTTCTCCCTAACTTCCTGCCTAACCCCCAGTTTTACCAGACTGTGAGGAGTGGCCTAATGAATAGTACCCTTAGCTCCCCCTGGAGGCCAGACTGTGAAATGTATTGGTGTCTGTGATACCTGGTCAGATGAACTCCTTCAGTGCCATCAGACGTACCATAGCCCCCCTTAGTGGCGGAGCCACAGTACTGCAACGACCAGGACTCTGGGGCGCTGCACTCCCCCCCGGTTAAATCCAGTACTCCTGGACTGGGAAGAAAACAACAATACATGTCAGCAAAAAGACATACAATTTTGAAAATGCAAGTACAAGTCAACTTTTTAACAGAGCTTCCCTTTATGGGAGGTGAGGACACTTGAACGTTACAAACATGGTTAAATACTTTTTAAATAACTTTACTATAAATAACTTTTCTTACCCAACCGGGTATTCTACTAAGTGCAAAATTTTGAACAATAATTTAACATTGCCTTTAAGGACGTACTCGATAAATCCACTAAAGACCTTCTTATATCACATATAAGGCTAATTAACTTTTATGCATTCTCCTTCTTTAAATCTGCAGGACCGCCTGTCCTAACCGCTCCAGACCTACTGCCTCTCCTTTCTGTTACAGGACCGCTCCTTTCCGTCCGAGCCTACTGTCCCTCCACTACTATACACAGTATAGAACATATCATTTTTCTTTCAGTTTAAGAGCACTGAGCCATCTCTATATGGCTCCTAGGAGGACTCACTACTAACCCCTACGGGTTCACTTCCTGTCCTCATTCCTCTATTAACATTATTGAATATTTCTTACAATCAACTAATTGGTTACATTTAACTTTCACATATCAACATCATCAATACTTTCTTTTCAGGACATTATTGCCATTCAACCATCTTAAGGCAACACTGTTCATAAGTGCAGGATGTGAACAGCCCCTTTAAGAGGGGACCAAGTCTCTATGAGGTAGTGCAACTTCTCAAACTGCAAGTCCGTATGCAGCAAGGACTCCAGTGCAGGTTCCAAGAACCGTATCTTCGCAAAGAGTCCGTCTTTTAAGTAAAACCAGTAGAGAGCACCTTTAAGAAGGTGCAAACTATATACAAGGAGTTTGTATCATGCATTGTTCATGATTCAGCAGTTCTGGATAACTTGTGCAAAAAAGTAGAAAACAAACAAAAAGCAATAGGGATCCCGGGTAAACGAAGGGATCCCTTTAAGAATAACCCTAGTCGGGTTTAAAGCAGCAAAAAGCAGGGAAACAAGCAGTTAACTATTTACATAACCATGGCATCGAGGTTTACTCTCGCTCTGGCGGCCGTAGCTCCGCATAGACCTCGCTCGGCAAGGTGATCGGCGAGATCGGGGCCTTTAAGAAGTGCTCCATACCCGGGGCCTGATCCCAGGGTGTAAGGCGCTGGAGTCTATAGGTCCCAGGGAGAGGGGGTGCCGCGACGGGGCCTATCAGCAGGTCCTCTGCTGGCGGGGCAGGGTCGTTCTTCATACCTGCTTCAGATGCGGTCCCTCCGATGCCGATCTGCTCCGTCTCCTGTTGTGATTTTGCTTTTTGCTCCCTCTAGTGGTCATTAGTGATTTGACTCTGGAGCGTCTGTCTTTTTCTATATCCTCACCTGGGCCGTTAGTTCAGGGGCGTTGCTATATAAGCTCCCTGGACCTTCAGTTCAATGCCTGGCATCGTTGAAATCAGAGCTAATCTGTTGTGCTCTTGTCCTCTGATCCTGGTTCCTGTTTTTCAAGCTAAGTCTGCTTCTTTGCTTTTTGCTTTTGTTTTGTTTGGTATTTTTGTCCAGCTTGTTCCTATCTGTATCCTGACCTTTGCTGGAAGCTCTAGGGGGCTGGTGTTCTCCCCCCGGACCGTTAGACGGTTCGGGGGTTCTTGAATCTCCAGCGTGGATTTTTATAGGGTTTTTGTTGACCAGATAAGTTATCTTGCTATATTCTGCTATTAGTAAGCTGGCCTCTCTTTGCTGAACCTGGTTCATTTCTGTGTTTGTCATTTCCTCTTACCTCACCGTTATTATTTGTGGGGGGCTTGTATCTTGCTTTGGGGTCCCTTTCTCTGGAGGCAAGAGAGGTCTTTGTTTTCTTCTCCTAGGGGTAGTTAGATTCTCCGGCTGGCGCGAGTCATCTAGCGATCACCGTAGGCATGATCCCCGGCTACTTCTAGTGTTGGCGTTAGGAGTAGCTATTTGGTCAACCCAGTTACCACAGCCCTATGAGCTGGATTTTTGTATCTTGCAGACTTACACGTTCCTCTGAGACCCTGTCCACTGGGGTCATAACAGTATGCCAGGCCCGTATTAAATGTTTAATGCATTGCAGAAGTGGGATTATAAGAAAGAAAATTTTGAGATTTTTTTTTCCCTCTCTCATTTTTTTTTTTTCTTTTCCCCTTTACCTCAGAGTGGCTTAAGCTTGCTGCAGACATGAATGTCCAGACCTTGATTACAAGTGTGGACCAGCTTGCCGCTCGTGTGCAGGGTATACAAGATTATGTTACCAGAAATCCTAGGTCTGAACCCAAGATTCCGATTCCTGAACTGTTTTCAGGAGACCGATTTAAGTTTAGGAATTTCAGGAATAATTGTAAATTATTTTTGTCCCTGAAACCTTGTTCGTCTGGAGACTCTGCTCAACAAGTAAAAATTGTTATTTCATTCTTACGGGGTGACCCTCAGGATTGGGCTTTTTCGTTGGCGCCAGGAGATCCGGCATTGGCTGATATTGATGCGTTTTTTCTGGCGCTCGGTTTACTTTATGAGGAACCCAATCTTGAGATTCAGGCAGAGAAAGCCTTGCTGGCTATGTCTCAGGGCCAGGACGAGGCTGAGGTGTATTGCCAAAAATTTCGGAAATGGTCCGTGCTGACACATTGGAACGAGTGTGCACTGGCCGCTAATTTTAGAAATGGCCTTTCTGAGGCCATTAAGAATGTTATGGTGGGTTTTCCCATTCCCACAGGTCTGAATGATACCATGTCCCTGGCTATTCAAATTGACCGGCGGTTGCGGGAGCGCAAAACCGCAAATTCCCTCATGTTGTTGTCTGAACAGACACCTGATGTGATGCAATGTGATAGAAAAACCGCAAATTCCCTCATGGTGTTGTCTGAACGGACACCTGATTTGATGCAATGTGATAGAATCCTGACTAGAAATGAGAGGAAAATTCATAGACGCCGGAATGGCTTGTGCTACTACTGTGGTGATTCTACACATGTTATCTCAGCATGCTCTAAACGTATATCTAAGGTTGTTAGTCCTGTCACCGTTGGTAATTTGCATCCTAAGTTTATTCTGTCTGTAACTTTGATTTGCTCACTGTCATCTTATCCTGTCATGGCGTTTGTAGATTCAGGTGCTGCCCTGAGTCTTATGGATCTCTCATTTGCTAAGCGCTGTGGTTTTATTCTTGAACCATTAGAAAATCCTATCCCTCTTAGGGGTATTGATGCTACGCCATTGGCAGAAAATAAGCCGCAGTATTGGACACAGGTTACCATGTGCATGACTCCTGAACACCGCGAGGTGATACGTTTTCTCGTTCTACATAAAATGCATGATTTGGTTGTTTTGGGGCTGCCATGGTTACAGACCCATAATCCAGTCCTTGACTGGAAGGCTATGTCAGTGTCTAGTTGGGGCTGTCGTGGTATTCATGAGGATTCCCTGCCTGTGTCTATTGCTTCTTCTACGCCTTCGGAAGTTCCGGAGTACTTGTCTGATTATCAGGATGTCTTTAGCGAGTCCAGGTCCAGTGCATTGCCTCCTCATAGGGAATGTGACTGTGCAATAGATTTGATTCCAGGCAGTAAATTTCCTAAGGGAAGACTGTTTAATCTGTCGATACCTGAACATACCGCTATGCGTTCATATATCAAGGAGTCTCTGGAGAAAGGACACATCCGTCCGTCTTCTTCCCCTCTTGGTGCGGGATTCTTTTTTGTGGCTAAAAAGGACGGATCTTTGAGGCCTTGTATTGACTATCGGCTTTTAAATAAGATCACTGTCAAATTTCAGTATCCTTTGCCGCTGTTGTCTGACTTGTTTGCCCGGATTAAAGGTGCCAAGTGGTTTACCAAGATAGACCTTCGTGGTGCGTACAACCTTGTGCGCATTAAGCAAGGGGATGAATGGAAAACCGCATTCAATACGCCCGAAGGTCATTTTGAGTACTTGGTGATGCCTTTTGGGCTCTCTAATGCCCCTTCAGTTTTTCAGTCCTTTATGCATGACATTTTCCGGAACTATCTGGATAAATTTCTGATCGTTTATCTGGATGATATTCTGTTTTTTTCTGATAATTGGGACTCGCATGTGGAGCAGGTCAGGATGGTCTTTAAAATTTTGCGTGAAAATTCTTTGTTTGTCAAGGGCTCAAAGTGTCTTTTTGGTGTACAGAAGGTTCCCTTTTTGGGGTTCATTTTTTCCCCTTCTGCTGTGGAGATGGACCCAGTCAAGGTCCGAGCTATTCTTGATTGGACTCAGCCCTCGTCAGTTAAGAGTCTTCAGAAGTTCTTGGGTTTCGCTAACTTCTACCGTCGTTTTATCGCTAACTTTTCTAGCATTGTGAAACCTTTGACGGATATGACCAAGAAGGGCTCCGATGTGGTTAATTGGGCTCCTGCTGCCGTGGAGGCTTTCCAGGAGTTGAAACGTCGGTTTACTTCGGCGCCTGTTTTGTGCCAGCCTGATGTCTCGCTTCCCTTTCAAGTTGAGGTGGATGCTTCAGAGATTGGAGCAGGGGCCGTTTTGTCGCAGAGAGGCCCTGGTTGCTCTGTTATGAGACCTTGCGCCTTTTTCTCTAGGAAGTTTTCGCCTGCGGAGCGAAATTATGATGTGGACAATCGGGAGTTGTTGGCCATGAAATGGGCATTTGAGGAGTGGCGTCATTGGCTCGAGGGTGCTAAGCATCGTGTGGTGGTCTTGACTGATCACAAAAATCTGATGTATCTCGAGTCTGCTAAACGCCTGAATCCTAGACAGGCCCGCTGGTCATTGTTTTTCTCCCGTTTTGACTTTGTTGTCTCGTATTTACCAGGTTCAAAGAATGTGAAGGCCGATGCTCTTTCCAGGAGCTTTGTGCCTGATGCTCCTGGAGTCGCTGAACCTGTTGGTATTCTTAAGGATGGTATTATCTTGTCAGCTATTTCTCCAGATCTGCGACGTGTGTTGCAGAGATTTCAGGCTGATAGGCCTGATTCTTGTCCACCTGACAGACTGTTTGTGCCTGATAAGTGGACCAGCAGAGTCATTTCCGAGGTTCATTCCTCGGTGTTGGCAGGTCACCCAGGAATTTTTGGCACCAGAGATCTGGTGGCCAGATCCTTTTGGTGGCCTTCCTTGTCTAGGGATGTGCGGTCATTTGTACAGTCCTGTGGGACTTGTGCTCGAGCTAAGCCTTGCTGTTCTCGTGCCAGCGGGTTGCTCTTGCCCTTGCCTGTCCCTAAGAGACCTTGGACACATATCTCCATGGATTTCATTTCTGATCTTCCGGTGTCTCAGGGCATGTCTGTTATCTGGGTGATATGTGATCGCTTCTCCAAGATGGTCCATTTGGTTCCTTTGCCTAAGCTGCCTTCCTCTTCCGATCTGGTTCCTGTGTTTTTCCAGAACGTGGTTCGTTTGCACGGCATCCCTGAGAATATTGTGTCAGACAGAGGATCCCAGTTTGTTTCCAGATTCTGGCGATCCTTTTGTAGTAGGATGGGCATTGACTTGTCGTTTTCGTCTGCTTTCCATCCTCAGACTAATGGACAGACGGAGCGAACTAATCAGACTTTGGAGGCTTATTTGAGGTGTTTTGTCTCTGCTGATCAGGACGATTGGGTGACCTTCTTGCCGTTAGCTGAGTTTGCCCTTAATAATCGGGCTAGTTCCGCCACCTTGGTTTCGCCGTTTTTCTGCAACTCTGGTTTCCACCCTCGTTTTTCTTCGGGTCATGTGGAACCTTCTGACTGCCCTGGGGTGGATTCTGTGGTGGATAGGTTGCAGCGGATCTGGAATCTTGTGGTGGACAACTTGAAGTTGTCACAGGAGAGGGCTCAGCGCTTTGCCAACCGCCGCCGCAGTGTGGGTCCCCGACTACGTGTTGGGGATTTGGTGTGGCTTTCTTCCCGCTTTGTTCCTATGAAGGTTTCCTCTCCCAAATTTAAACCTCGTTTTATTGGTCCTTACAAGATATTGGAAATTCTTAATCCTGTATCCTTTCGCCTGGATCTTCCTGTGTCGTTTGCTATCCACAACGTGTTTCATAGGTCCTTGTTGCGGCGGTACGTTGTGCCTGTGGTTCCTTCTGCTGAGCCTCCTGCTCCGGTGTTGGTTGAGGGCGAGTTGGAGTACGTGGTGGAGAAGATCTTGGATTCTCGTCTCTCCAGGCGGAGGCTTCAGTACCTGGTCAAGTGGAAGGGCTATGGTCAGGAAGATAATTCCTGGGTGGTCGCCTCTGATGTTCATGCGGCCGATTTAGTTCGTGCCTTTCACGCCGCTCATCCTGATCGCCCTGGTGGTCGTGGTGAGGGTTCGGTGACCCCTCACTAAGGGGGGGGGGTACTGTTGTGATTTTGCTTTTTGCTCCCTCTAGTGGTCATTAGTGATTTGACTCTGGAGCGTCTGTCTTTTTCTATATCCTCACCTGGGCCGTTAGTTTAGGGGCGTTGCTATATAAGCTCCCTGGACCTTCAGTTCAATGCCTGGCATCGTTGAAATCAGAGCTAATCTGTTGTGCTCTTGTCCTCTGATCCTGGTTCCTGTTTTTCAAGCTAAGTCTGCTTCTTTGCTTTTTGCTTTTGTTTTGTTTGGTATTTTTGTCCAGCTTGTTCCTATCTGTATCCTGACCTTTGCTGGAAGCTCTAGGGGGCTGGTGTTCTCCCCCCGGACCGTTAGACGGTTCGGGGGGTTCTTGAATCTCCAGCGTGGATTTTTATAGGGTTTTTGTTGACCAGATAAGTTATCTTGCTATATTCTGCTATTAGTAAGCTGGCCTCTCTTTGCTGAACCTGGTTCATTTCTGTGTTTGTCATTTCCTCTTACCTCACCGTTATTATTTGTGGGGGGCTTGTATCTTGCTTTGGGGTCCCTTTCTCTGGAGGCAAGAGAGGTCTTTGTTTTCTTCTCCTAGGGGTAGTTAGATTCTCCGGCTGGCGCGAGTCATCTAGCGATCACCGTAGGCATGATCCCCGGCTACTTCTAGTGTTGGCGTTAGGAGTAGCTATTTGGTCAACCCAGTTACCACAGCCCTATGAGCTGGATTTTTGTATCTTGCAGACTTACACGTTCCTCTGAGACCCTGTCCACTGGGGTCATAACAGTCTCCGCTGGGATCTGGAACGCTGGTTGCAGGGCCTTGCTCTGCGGCGCTGTCATCTCCGTTTGCAGCATCTCGCTTTCCGGCAGGGCCTTGCTTTCTGGCTTCGAAGCGCTGGAACTTCTTTCCTGCTCCGGACCAGACGAGGCTGCCGACAGATGTCTGGTGAGGCTCCCGATGATGGTCTTCTTCCACCCGGCCTCAGTGCTCAGCTGCGTCCGCAGGAGTTGGTGGATCAGCTCGTCCGCTCCGGTCTGCAGGAGGTCAGCGTCAACTGTGAAGGTCTGGCTGCGGTGCCTCTCTGGGTAGCTGGGGGAGTCCTCGGCTCCGACCCCACGCTCCGGCTCCGGGCGGCTGGCCATGGCGTCCTCCATGTGGCTCGCTCCTTCTTCCTGGTCCTTTCCCGCTCTCTCCTTCGTGGGCGGTTTCGTTTTCTTTGTCTCCGCCCCCCATTGAGGATCAGTAGGCGGATCTCGGCTCCTGACGGACACGTCCTCAAGGGGCAGAAATATTTAGACTGGGCGGCCATTGTCTTTCGCGCTCTCCAGCTTGTCTACGCCCACTCCACGCCCTTCTTCTTCTCTTGAGCTCTCCTTAGCGCTGTAATGGCGGCGGTTTTGGCGGGAACTTCTGGCGGCAAATGGCAATCCACAGTCATTGCAATAAGTCACAGTCCAAGTATAATAAATCACAGTTCCAAGGCACACATGACCTGATTCTTCAGGCTTAAGTAGATCCTGTTCGTGACGCCAAGTTTTGCAGCGCCCCCACTGCCGCAGGGCCGAGGGGTACCCGGTACCGGGCCTCTGAGTCTCTGCTCTGGGGTTGGCGCTCCAAATAAATACTAGGTGTTGGTAGTGCGGTGTAGTGCCGGTCGCAGTTAATAACGAGGACACCAGGTTGGAGTCTCTTTACCTCTTTACTGAAGGTCTCAAAGTCCTCAATCCGGAATACGGTTAACCAGGCTGCGCAAGTCCGGCCGGTCCAATGGCACCTCCAGAGTTCCCTTTGCAGGTGGAAATCTGTGCCTTCCTACTAGCGCTATGTGTTGTGGTCCTCCCCTGCTGAGCTTATGGGATAGTCCCCACAACTGTTGTGTCTGTTTCTTGTGTTCCCTCACAACTCGATTAGATGATCTTCTGCTAATCCTCCATCCCTCCCTGGTGTTTATGGTTGGGACGCACCCGTATGACGGGTAGGCTCGGAGCTCTTCCGGGACCCTAGAGTCGCCCCTCTCCAAAGGTTGCCCCCTATGTCTGCGTAGGTGATTTAAGTGAGACAGCCCGCCTGTGACTGACTGTCCTGCCGTTGGTTTGAAGTATGGCTTAGAGCTCTGTACCTCCTCGGCGTTCCGGCCGCCGGTTGTTTGCACCTCAGTAGGATGTTGCCTCGATCTTACAGCACGACTCCTACTGGTATTCTCCTTCTTGCTTTGATCTCGTTTCTCACTCAGCACAATAAATCTCGCTTCTTGTCCTTTCTTAGGGCACCGCCGCTATGAAGTGCAGGCGTGGTCCCGTAGCTTTCTCTCTGTCTGCCAGGCCTCTGTCAGGATCCCACCCCTGACAGGGACCCTACCGAATCTTCCCCTACAACACCCTCTGCCACAAGGTGTTGCCTGGTTCCAACCCAGTCAGCGTTCTCCCTAACTTCCTGCCTAACCCCCAGTTTTACCAGACTGTGAGGAGTGGCCTAATGAATAGTACCCTTAGCTCCCCCTGGAGGCCAGACTGTGAAATGTATTGGTGTCTGTGATACCTGGTCAGATGAACTCCTTCAGTGCCATCAGACGTACCATAGTTACATAGTTACATAGTTATTGAGGTTGAAGGAAGACCTTAAGTCCATCTAGTTCAACCCATAGCCTAACCTAACATGCCCTAACATGTTGATCCAGAGGAAGGCAAAAAAAACCCCATGTGGCAAGGAGTAACTCCACCATGGGGAAAAAAATTCCTTCCCGACTCCACATACGGCAATCAGACTAGTTCCCTGGATCAACGCCTTATCAAGGAATCTAGTGTATATACCCTGTAATATTATACTTTTCCAGAAAGGTATCCAGTCCCCTCTTAAATTTAATTAATGAATCACTCATTACAACATCATACGGCAGAGAGTTCCATAGTCTCACTGCTCTTACAGTAAAGAATCCCCATAGCCCCCCTTAGCGGCGGAGCCACAGTACTGCAACGACCAGGACTCTGGGGCGCTGCACATATATGTCGTTGGTCTAAACTTGGATATTTGGAGACATACATGAACATACAGTGTCACCTACTGACTAGGGATATTCGTATATGCAGCCTGGATTACCAATGAATCCAGTGCACTGAGCTCCTGATACATGTCAGGGCACATCTAAGAATGTATCATCTCCCGCTACTGATAAATATTGCTATTCACTGCACACACCAATACACAAGGTGAATATTTGCATGCATTTTAATTGCTACTCAGTGACTTGTAGACACATGACCTGTAGTTACATTGCTGAGCGGACACAGACGTAATATTGTTCTGCACCCATAGTGCTCTGCACATCCTCCAGTATGCAGACTGACAGGTGTCTGCAGTGCTCCGCAGGCTTTTCTTTTAGTGACAGAGCTATTTGCTCCACTTCATGTGGAGCCCTGTGGGAAAGCAAGGTGCATTGTGTATTTACAACATTTAACTATTTTCTTTCCTTTCCAGGCTTGGCTCATTAATATAAAGCTTCTATCCCCAGGATGTTCTGCCAAGGCTGTCACGCTCTGTCTCTTTCTCCCTCTGTCTGTCTCTCACTCTTAGCAATTTTCATTCTGTCGCTCCTGACTTGTTTTGCCTCAGATCGGCTGTCTCTATCTTTCTCGGTTTGTCTCTTTTTTTTTTTCTTCCCTAAAAACAATGTATTATCTCATCTCTCAACCTGAATGACATTTCTCCGTTTTCTTTCGGAGTCAGATTTTTTGCTCTGCCTCTCTCTTTCTCTCTCTGCTTGTCTTCATCTCTCAATATATTCGTGTGCCCTGGAGTTATCAGATGGTGGCAAGGTTTAGCACTCCATAATTCTTATTTCCATGGGTGTTAGATAAGGACTGCAAAACCTTAGCACCTTTTGCTAAGTCTTGGCCTATTTTACATTCCCTGCCTGTTTCTAACTTTGCTTGTCTGTAAATATTAACTTTTACATTGCAGATTCCTTGAGTGTGTCTCCCTTGAATCTGCCCCAATCATATATCCCTTCACCTGGTTCTTCACACTCATGCTATGGCCTCCTCTACTCCATCAACCACTTCTCCCCTTCTTCGTTTACAGAGCCCGAGGAACCATGGACCTGTTTTCATACCACCACATTTCATGCCCCTTGTCCAGTCCTTTCCTCCTCAAGTTTATTCACTCCAATTCATTTCTTCCATTTCCTTTCTTCATGACACGTTACTAACACCCTGAAGCAGCCTCACTACCTTTGCATTTCCTTCATCCAGTACCATCTTGGCTTTCCATAAAACACTTCATATTTTTATATTTTTAGTTCACAGTTGATATGAGTTCACATTATTCTTCACTTTCATTTGTTGTCCTTCCACTTTCCATGGTCCTCTTATTTCGATGAAGATCTTTGGTAGTCAAGTCACCCCGTGAACGTCCATTAGTCTTGTCTTTAAGCACTTCTCATTCAATTTGTTTTCCTTACGTCTCATTGTCATTGACCCATTTATCTCTTTGCAGGACCTCTTTGAGGGACCCACTGTTCTTCATCACATACCTGTCCCTTTCTTATTTTGATGCCTTTTTGTGCCATACCCACTGATTTCTCAGTCCATACGTTCCCATCCATCTCGTCCTTTCCAACCCTACTGTTCCACAACCCCAGGCATTTCTAGTCACCTTTCTCTTTTTACAGGACCCTCTACTGGGAACCCAAGAACACCCCCTGCCCTCCCCTGCATCACACATTGGGCATATAGTTCTGGGCTTGTCTTGTGTGGTTGGGCTATCTGGGGTGGAGGGCGGATTAGATTTATGGTACCTTAAGTGATGGGAAAGGTTTGGTAATGACACTCATGAATATCTTTCTCTCCTTTTTCCTATCCTCTTTTTCATTTGATATTTTTCTCTCTCTTTCTTTTCTGATGCGTGAATAGAAGTGGAGCAAAAAGGTAATTTTCATTGGTCCCTTCCTGTTACCCTCACGGTGACTCGTTAATTCCGCCCATAATTAATGTTGGAATCCTAATTTTTCCTTTTCTCTCCACCCCTCCTCCTCTGTTCCCCCTTTGCTGACCCTGTTACCCTCTAATCCCTTTCGCTTTTTAAGGATTACAAGAGCTGGAGTTTATTTGCACCAGTATAAAATCCTGAAATTCCCCACAACGTGGAGAGAGAGGATTTAGCATTTGTAAAGGGTTAGGGTTATATTTTAGGATTAAAGGGAGATCAGATTGGTATTTTAAGGAACTCTATAGGGTAGTCATAGTCACACAATTCTAAGCACTAAATGAGATTAAGTTGGAGACGCATTTCACCTACAGAAAAAAAAAAGAAAATGCGAATTCAGAACTTCGTGCCGGGAAGTCATTAAGGCTGTGAGAAATATTTTAAGCAATGATGAAGGCTCTCAAGTTTTCAAAAGGTGAAAGCAGCAGCCATCTTAAGATGTCTTGTCAGAGGGGAAGGTCATAGGCACATCGTTTGTGAAGATTTCTGATAGGGAAAGGGTTAGTGAAGTGGCGACCAGCTTTGTAGGGAACGATTTTGCTTTTAGTTAGCAGGATTGTGGCAGATAAGGGTTTAGTGGTGAAATACTCTGCAACCTCCAGCCTCCCTTCATTCCTCACTCCCTTCCTCTTTTCCCGTCATGTTTCCATAGCAACCTCCAGAAACCTGGCCTACCTCAATTATTCCCCTCAGCTTTTCCCTACTTTTTCACCCTCTTCCCTCCGCTCCTCTCTCTCCCTCTCTTTATGTCACTTCCCTCTTAATTTAATTAAATACCATTTATTTTCCTTTAATTTCTGTTCTGCCCTCCTCACCCCCTTTTTTTTCTGTAAAGGAAGGGAACTCATTCTCCCTTACAGCATTTATACTTCTGTCAGTGAAGGTTTTAAAGCCAGATCTGCAGCAACACCTTATGTAAAATGTACATGTCGTCTGCGTATGTCCGTGGTGCGCACAGTGTCCGCAAACGTACACGCATATGTATACACGGGGACACGTCTGTCTATTATACGGTGCAGACGACATATGTCATGTACGTAGTTATTGGACCTAGTACATTCTCAGAGGGTCTGGCTGCTCCCTGAGGATTTGGGAAAATGGTCAGAGATCAGGATAAGGGGGGATGGATTGTGGTGTTCGCTGATAACATACAGCACCCCGTGGTGATGATTAACCTCTCATCTCTCTGCTCTGTGCCGCACTCTGATTACTAACGCCATTAATCTGGTCTCTCCTTCCGCCTGTGCACAGACCTGTCTATTGATACAGTAAAAACCGACGGCGGGAGCTTTCTCTGTGGGTGGAATTAGGAGCCGAGATTTCTGCTATTTCTGTACATATCCTTTCCACATAGCGCCTAACATTAATTCTTTACCTCATCATTTGGTCAGTTTAACCTTTACGTTGCCCTGTTAATCCATATACATGTTCTATTTAACCCCTTCTGATGAAATGTTTTAGTAGAAAAACGCCTCATCTGTTTCCAGTCTGATTTCTATTATTGAAGATGCCACTTCTTTCTGTTATTCCATATATTCTCTCCTATACCTCCTCCTAGTACTCCGAATAACTTTCCCTATATCTCCTCATACTACTCGATTTATCCTCTCCTATATTTTCTCCTTTTACTGCATGTATCCTCTCCCTACATATCTTCCTATTATATGTATATATACATATATACATATATATATATATATATATATATATATATATAGATATATCCTCTCTGTTTTGTCATTCAATTATTGCACATATCCGCTTCCTATATCTCCTCCTATTACTCCATATATCTCCTCATATTACTCATATATTCTCCCCATATCTCCTCCTATTACTCCATATATCCTCCCCATATTTCACCCTATTACTACATATTAGCACCCTATATCTCCTCCTATTACTCCATATATCCTCCCCCATATCTCCTCCTATTACTCCATATATCCTCCCTATATCTCCTTTTATAACTCTATATATTCTTCCTTTATCTCCTCCTATTACTCCATATAACCTCCATATAACCTCTTCTTACTTGCTCCTATTACTCTATATAACCTGCACCATATCTCCTCCTATTACTTCATATATCCTCCCCTATATCTGCTCCTCTCACCAATATAACCTCACTAATATCTCGTACTATTACTGCATATATTCTCCCCTATATCTCTTCCTATTACTCTGTATAACCTCCCCCATCTCCTCCTATTAGTCTATATATCCTCCCCTACATCTCCTCCTATTAGTCTATATATCCTCCCCTACATCTCCTCCTATTACCCCATGTAACCTCCCCTACATTTCCTACTATTACTCCATATATTCTCCCCTATATCTCCTCCTATTACTCTCTATATCCTCGCTTACATCTCCTCCTATTACCCCATATAACCTCCCGCATATCTCCTTCTATTAATCTATATAATCTCTCCCATATCTGCTCCTATTACTATATATATCCCCCTACAACTCCTACTGTAACTCCAAATATTCTCCCCTGTATCTCCTATTACTCCATATATCTTTCCCTATATCTCCTATTACTACATATATCATCGCCTACATCTGCTCCTGTTAATGAAAAAACCTCACCCATATCTGCTCCTATTACTTTATATATCCTCCCCTACATCTCCTCCTACTACCCCATATAACCTCCCCTATATCTTGTTTTATTACTCCATATACTAATCCTTATATCTTCTACTATTACTCCATATAACCTCCCCTATATATCCTCATATTACTACATATATCCTCCCCCATATCTCCTCCTATTACTTCATATAACCTCCTCATATCTCCTCTTATTACTCCATATATTCTCCCTTATATCTCCTATTACTCCATATATCCTCCTTATATTTCCATATAACCTCCCCTATTTCTCCTCCTATTACTCCATATATATCCTCCCTATATCTCCTCCTATTACTCATATATCATCCCTATATCTCCTCCTATTACTCCATATATATCCTCCCCATATCTCCTGCTATTACTCATATAACCTCCCTATATCTCCTCCTATTACTCCATATATTCTCCCCTATATCTCCTCCTATTACACTATATAACCTCCCCCATATCTCCTATTACTCCATATATCCTCCTCATATCTCCTCCTATTACTCATATATCATCCCTATATCTCCTCCTATTACTCATATATAATCCCTATATCTCCACCTATTACTCCATATATCCTCCCCTGTATCTCCTCCTATTACTATATATAACCTCCCCCATATCTCCTACTATTACTCCACATGTCCTCCCTATATCTCCTACTATTACTCCATATATCCTCCCAATATCTCCATATAATCTCCCCTATATCTCCACCTATTACTCATATATCATCCCCATATCTCCTCCTATTACTCCATATAACCTCCCCTATATCTCCTACTATTACTCCATATATCCTCATATCTCCTCATTTTACTCATATATCCTCCCCTACTATTATTCCATATATCCTCCTTATATCTCCTCCTATTACCCCATATAAGCTCCCCTAGATCTTCTATTGCCTCATATATTCTCCACTTTATCTTCTCCTATTGCCTCATATATCCTCTCCTTTAAGTCCCCCTTTCACTCCATATTTCCTCCTATATTTCCAGTGTACCTTCTCCCTCCTCCATAGCTCATCCTATTACTATTAACTATTCTCTTCCTACATTTCTTACTACAGTATTAATCCATATATCCTCCATCCTCCCTATAGTGTCTCCTATTACTCCTAATAACCTCTCCCTATATCACTACCTGTTTCTCCATATGACCTTTCCGTATATCTCTTCTCGCTTATACATATAACCTCTACTATATCTCCTCCAATGACGCTATATATATCTTATCCTATTCCTCTATATATTGTATTCCAATTTTTCCTATTACTCTATATAACTTCTCCTTATTTTCTCCTATTATTAGATATAATGTCTCCCTATATCTTCTCCTATTTCTCCATATATAATTTCCCTTTATCTCCTTTTATTAATCTAGGTGTCCTCTCCTTTTATCTCCTCCTACAGCTCCATACAACCTTCCCAATAACTCCATATATCCTCTCCTTCCTTATATTTACTTCTGTTACTCATATAACCTCTTCCTATATCTCTTACTACTCCATACACTCTCTTATTTTTTTCTTTTATTTCTTCATATATTCTTTCCCTATATCAAATATTACTCATATTACCTCTTTCTTTTTATATCTCTTCCAAAAAGTGTATCCTCTGCTATATCTCCACACATCTTCATGTATCTCTTGCTATTAATATGTATATGATATGTCACATTCCCTTTATATCTTCTCATTTTAGTCCAAAAGAAACTATATATTTGTATCACACTTTATTATTCCATATTATTATTAATATTACTACATTTTTTATTACTTTATATGTCTCTGTTACTCCTATAAACTCTACTATATCCCCTGTTAGGCCATATAACCTCGCTCTATATCTTCTATAATTATTCCACACAACCTCTGATTATATCGCCTCCTATTACTCTATCTAAAACTTCTTTATATATATACAGTGGAGAAAAGTATTTGATGCACCGCCGATTTTGCAAGTTTTCCCACCTACAAAGAATGGAGAGGTGTGTAATTTTTATTGTAGGTACACTTCAACTGTGAGAGACAGAATCTTAAAAAAAATCCAGACAATCACATTGTATGATTTTACATAATTAATTTGCATTTTATTGTATGAAATAAGTATTTGATACAATAAAAAAACAGAACTTAATATATGGTGGAGAAACCTTTGTTTGCAATTACAGAGGTCAGACATTTCCTGCAGTCCTTGACTATGTTTGCACACACTGCAGCAGGGATTTTGGCATACTCCGCCATATAGATCTTCTCCAGATCTTTCAGGTTTCGGGGCTGTCTCTGGGCAACATTGAGTTTTAGGTCCCTCCAAAGATTTTCTATTGAGTTCAGGTCTGGAGACTGGCTAGGCCACTTTAGGACCATGAAATGCTTCTTACGGAGACACTCCTTAGTTGGCCCACCTGTGTGTTTCGGGTCTTTGTCATGCTGGAAGATTCAGCCACGACCCATCTTCAATGCTCTTGCTAAGTGAAGGAGATTATTGGGCAAAATCTCACAATACATGACCCCATCCATGTTCCCTTTAATATGGTGCAGTTGTCCTGTCCCCTTTGCAGAAAAGCACCTCCAAATTATGATGTTTGCACCTCCATGCTTCACCGTGTTCTTGGGGTTGTACTCATCCTTCTTCTCCCTCCAAACACGGCGAGTGGAGTTGATACCAAAAAGTTCTATTTTGGTCTCATCTGACCACAAGACCTTCTCCCATGCCTCCTCTGGATCATCCAGATGGTCATTTGGCATATTTCAAATGGGCCTGGACATGTGTTGGTGTCAGCAGGGGGGCCTTGTGTTCCCTGCAGGATTTTAATCCATGACAACGTAATGTGTTACTAATGGTAATGTTTGAGACTGTAGACCCAGCTGTCTTCGGGTCATTGAACGGGACCTACCATGTAGTTTTGGGCTGATTGCTGACCTTTCTCAGAATCATCCTTACTCCACAAGGTGAGATCTTGCATGGAGCCCCAGACCGAGATTGACAGTCATCTTGTGTTTCTTCCATTTTCTAATAATTGTGCCAACAGTTATTGTCTTCTCACCAAACTGCTTGCCTATCATCCTGTAACCCAGCCCAGCCTTGTGCAGGTCTACAATTTTGTCCCTGTTGTCCTCAGATAGCTCTTTACTCTAGGCCATGGTGGAGAGGTTGGAGTGTGATTGTTTGTGTGGACAGGTGTCTTTTACACAGGTAATGAGTTCAAACAGGTGTAATTAATACAGGTAATGAGTGCAGACTAGGAGGGCTTCTTAAAGAAACACTAACAGGTCTGTGAGAGCCAGAATTCTTGCTGGTTGGTTGGTGATCAAATACTTATTTCATGCAATAAAATGCAATTTAATTACGGTATTTAAAAATCATACAATGTGATTTTCTATTTTTATTTTTATAGATTCTGTCTCTTACAGATGAAGTGTACATACGATAAAAATTACAGACCTCTCCATTCTTTGTAGGTTGGAAAACTTTCAGAATTGGCAGTATGTCAAATACTTATTTTCTCCACTGTATTCTCCTTTTATATACATACATCTACTTATATCTCCTCCTTTATTCTATATATCTACCCCTTCTATATTTTCCTATTTCTCCATATAACCAGTGACTATATCTCATCCTATTACTCCATACTCCATATAAGTTCCTATATATCATTCATTACCCCATATAACCTGTCCTCATAACTACTATTATTACTTCATACAACTTCAAATTATCTCCCCTCCTATCTCCCTATGTAATCTCTCCAATATCTCTCCCTATTATATACCTAACCCATATATCTCCTCCTGATATATACCCTCCACATACGTATGACGTCTCTCAATATCCTCTCTCATTACTCCACATAAATTCTCCTTGTATCACTTCCTATTGCTCCATATAATTTCTCCTTGTATCTAGTATTACTCCATATACCTTATCCATATATTCCCTCCTATTACCCCATATAACCTCTCACAATTTCTCCTCCTATTACCCCACATAACCTCTCACAATAATTCCTCCTATTACACCATATAACCTCTCCCAATATCTCCTCTTATTTTGCCTTATAACCTCTCCCAATATCTCCTCCTATTACCCCCTATTAACCTCTCACAATATCTCCTCCTATTACACCATATAACCTCTCCCAATATCTCCTCCTATTACCCCCTATTAACCTCTCACAATATCTCCTCCTATTACCCCCTATTAACCTCTCCCAATATCTCCTCCTATTACCCCATATAACCTCTCACAATATCTCCTCTTATTTTGCCTTATAATCTCTCCCAATATCTCCTCCTATTACCCCTATTAACCTCTCCCAATATCTCCTCCTATTACCCCCTATTAACCTCTCACAATATTTACTCCTATTATGCCATATAACCTCTCCCAGTATCTCCTTCTATTACCCCTTATAACCTCGCTCAATATTTCCTCTTATTACCCTATATAACATCTACTCCTATTACCCCATATAACCTCTCACAATATCTCCTCCTATTACCCCCTATGTTACAGGGGTATTGCCTCCTATTATGCCATATAACATCTCACAATATCTCCTCATATTATCCCATACAACCTCTGCCAATATCTCCTCAGTTTACTCCATATAACTTCTCCTATATCTTCTATGATTCTCCTATTACTCCATATAATACCTCCCTCTAACTCACCCTATTAAATCATATAGCCTTTTCCAATAAATCCTATACATATTTTCTATATTTATTTTTACTCCCAATAACCCTTCCTTATAACTCTTCCTCCACATAACCTTTTCCTATAATTCATCGTTAATGTCATATAACTCCTTCCTAAAATGACTCTCTATCAAAGTTATCTCTCCTTACAAATTCAGCCTTACCAGATCGCCTACCTTCTCTGTGTAGACTGTGTTCCATGTTAAAATTATTTTAGTTAAGTTCATTGGTCAGTATCTTTCTTCCTATATGTCCCATTTTGCTCCATGTACTAAACATCTACCTCCCCATATAGGTGCTTCCTAAATCCCCTCTGTGTCCCTCTGTGGGACAGGGACAATCTCCACCAGTCTCCACCAAACATCTCATCAATTGGTGACAAAGTTGTCTTTACATTATAGGCTTTTGTCACTTCTAACGACTTCCTTTGTGAGCAGGCGGATACCACACCACTGTACAACAGGCACTATCTCTCTGACTTCACTCTTCTCCCTACAGGTGTCTGAGATTAACTCCCTTTCTTTCTGTGTTGCTGTGTAAGCTGTCTAACTGAACTAAAACCTGTTACAAGAACACCCCTATTGGAATATTTAGCAGCCGGGTCATTCCCATTACTATAAAAAGAACTCCAGTTACAAGGACACCCCTTTAAAAAAATACAAATTGGCTACGAAATTATGTTTGTAGGCCAAAAAAATTTGATTTCATTTTTGTGTGGTCAAAACAAGGACAGGCAGCAAGACTCCTCCGTGTCCTAATGTGGTCCATCTAGAGATAGTCAAGTGAGCTCATTGTTATGATTTCTTGAGGTTGTCAACTGAAGGACAGTCAACAAATATCCTTGATTTTGTTAATGGTGTGCTCAAAACTAGGAATAGACAACAATCCAACTTTCGGCTTGTTAGGACCGGTTTTGATTTTGACTTTTTCCAACTCAAGTGTTCTTGCTTGACTTCAAGGTGTCAAAATGTAGTAAGATTATAATATTTCATGGTTGTCTTCTAGAAAGACTATGCCAAAGGTAGACCACAATTGTTTATGAATTCTTTCAAGTTGGGTAAAGAACAGAAGGTCAACAGAGTGTGATAACGTTAGAGGTTTTTTTTACACAGGCCAATAAATTGCCTGTAATAAGCGCAGATTGACAATATTGGAAGTTGATTGACACTCATTTTGTTTTCCCATATAAATGAAACACCAACACTGATTGGTAGGAAGGTACGTACAAATGATCATTCGTGAGGTTGTTCGTTCCTCCTCCTGTCATGCACTTTTTATGATTGTTGGCAGCACATGCCCTGCTTACATTAGGGGAAGTGTTGCCAACCAAAAATAATTTGAAAGGGTTTGTCCAGGTCCTATTCTCTGGCAAGTGCATCTATAGCAGATCAGTGGGGGTGTGACACCTAACATCCCCTCCGATCAACTGTTCTTGGAGCCAGCAGGGGCTGATCGGGCAGAATTACACAGCTCCGTCAACTGTATAGCCGCCGAGGCCGGGTACTGCAGATCCATGCCTATTCATTTGAATAGCCGCAGATGTGCAGTACCTGCCCGCGGCCACTATACATTTGATGCAGCTGGTTTTGCTCCACAATTAAGTACATCCGTCTGCCGCCAACACTGAGAACAGCAAATGTTCCCAAGAGTTGCACCCCCCATTTGATATTGATGACTTTTGATCATAGACCCTTTTACAGTGGGCAGTGGTTGGCACGAACATTTATTCAGACGATAATCATACCATGTAAAAGGCCCTTAAATCTTGAAATGATCAAGAAGATCATAGGGAACAAACATGATGTAACTTCTATTGGTGTGGTCAAGTGAGAATACCAAAAACTGGCCACGTATTTTCTGTTAGCATTTCTAACAGTTGACCAGAATTGACTTAGATCTCAAAATCACCCTCTATAAATCATGCATTATTATATTATTCCAATTGAATATAAATAAACAAGCGTATGACATTTACGCATATTTGGTCGCACTTTTCCATTCATTCCGTCCCATTTGCGTTCAAGCAAATGGATTTATCACTTTGAAAAGAAAACACGATTGCCTAAAAGAAGCAGTTAAGTCACTGTGCTTATACTATAAAACATACAGATTGATGGGGTGTTCTTATAACGGGACGCTTATTTATAGGAAGGGGCATGCTAGGGCTGTGAGCTCTTTAGGGGTATGTTCTTATAACATGGGTTCACTGATGGTATCTTTGTTGCTGCAATAAAAATGATATTAAACTACATTATTAGCCCAACACTGCCCCAAAGGAGGTCTTCTAAAAGTAGTTATATATATATATGTCTATGTGAAGTCCATATCATAGTCATGAATAGAGAGTTGCAATAATATAAAATTATATGAAAATCTGATTCTAAGAAAGCATCTTCCACTCCCCTGAGATGCTGCATCCATCATTTTGGTAATCATAGCTAGATATAGAATAGCTCAAAAGACAATATTACAAACATTCACATCAAGTGTATGTTACTGAATCAAATCCTAAAATGTTAATATTGCTGGCAATCATAGAATACAGTGGATAGCTGTTGAAGAAATATAGCATAGATATTATAGGACATGGTCATAAAGAATTGTACAGAACCCTGGTGGACACAGAAGGAAAAGGGCAAGAAGAATATATGGGCCCTTTCCAGCCCAATAGCTTAATGCACAATTTCACCAGTTTTGCAAGTGGAAATGGACCCCTTTACCTCTTGGGCCCTTGTGCAACTGCATAGGTTGCACCAATGATATGTCCACCTCTGGTACAGAAACACATGGAGTCTGTGTGGCTTTGTACTATGTCATCATCACACCTTATGGAGTCCATACAGAGCTTTGCTCCTTAAGGAGATGTTCATTGTTGGATTCATGTTGAATCTGACAGAATCATACCACCACCATTCACTCATTCCTCTATAGGAAATTAAAGCCCTACAGAGATACAACGGGGTCCTACAGAAGTAGAAAGTTGAAGGCTGAAAGGAGCCTTATTTATTTATTGTGCTAAACTGATATAGCGCTATCATTCTGCAGCACTTTACAGTCCCCACTGGCTCACAATCTAAATTCCCTATAATTATGTTTATGGCGTGTGGGAGGAAACCAGAGTACCCGGAGGAAACCCACACAAACACAGGGAGAACATACAATCTCCTTGCAGATGTTTTACTTGGTGGGATTTGAACCCAGGACCCCAGCAATGCAAGGCTGCAGTTTTAACCAGTGAGCCACCATACTGCCCAGAATACATATATGTACATTACTCCTAAAGTAGCCCATATACATAAAATAAAAGTCAGAGATGAGTGTAAGATGCTATACATGCAATGAGTGAGAGCCATTTCACAGAGAAAACCCAAGAAAAAAAACAAATTGAGAATATATCCTATAGTAAGTAAATAAGTAATCAGTAATAGTACATGTAAATAAATTAGGTTAACTAGTTAACACTATTTTGATAAAAAAAAAAAACATAAAAGCCATCCCACCGCGACAATGTGTACCCAGTTGGGAGGATCCTAGTCTATGTCTAGTTTTAAAACCTCACCTTGTTTACACTGTGGCCATTTCACAGACAAAGCCTAAAGGTACCTTCACACTAAACGACTTTGCAACGATAACGATAGCGATCCGTGACGTTGCAGCGTCCTGGATAGCGATATCGTTGTGTTTGACACGCAGCAGCGATCTGGATCCTGCTGTGATATCGCTAGTCGTTGCCGAAAGTCCAGAACTTTATTTGGTCGTCAGATCGGCGTGTATTGTCGTGTTTGACAGCAAAAGCAACGATGCCAGCAATGTTTTACAATGGTAACCAGGGTAAATATCGGGTTACTAAGCGCAGGGCCGCGCTTAGTAACCCGATATTTACCCTGGTTACCATTGTAAATGTAAAAAAAAAACAGTACATACTCACCTTCTGATGTCCGTCAGGTCCCTGGCCGTCTGCTTCCTGCACTGACTGTGATTGCCGGCCGTAAAGCACAGCACAGCGGTGACGTCACCGCTGTGCTCTGCTTTTACTTTACGGCCGGCCGGCGCTCACAGTCAGTGCGGGAAGCAGACGGCCAGGGACCTGACGGACATCAGAAGGTGAGTATGTACTGTTTTTTTTTTACATTTACAATGGTAACCAGGGTAAATATCGTGTTACTAAGCGCGGCCCTGCGCTTAGTAACCCGATGTTTACCCTGGTTACCCGGGGACTTTGGCATCGTTGGTCGCTGGAGAGCGGTCTGTGTGACAGCTCTCCAGCGACCACACAGCGACACTGCAGCGATCGGCATCGTTGTCGATATCGCTGCAGCGTCGCTTAATGTGACGGTACCTTAACAAAAAAACAAATTGAGCATATACCCTATAGTAAGTAGATAAGTAAACGGTAATAGTAAATGTAAATAAGTTAGTGTACTTAGTTATCGCTATTTTGATTAACAAAGCAAAAACTCCATCCCACCACGACAAGATGTCCCCAGGCGGGATGGCCCTAGCCTGTCTGTAGTATTAAAACTTATTACATATGGGTCTCTCAGAGTTAGAAAGTAGAAGGCTGAAAGGAGTCTTAAAGTAGTCCATATACAAAAAATAAGTTACCCATAATGGCAGATTTTGACCATCCATCGTTTAGAAATTATGCGTGAAGTCTCATTCTCAATGGTCAGTGGCAAACTATTTTTCAGTCCTTGTCTGCTGAAGATACCAGGCTGAATTAATTTGCTTCTTCAAACAACCCCATTCTATTAATCTGACCGTTGATATAGTAGGATCATTGTATGAGTGATCCGATGGATTGATGGCGAAATTCTGGCCGATTTTAGTCTTATGTGTATGGCCAACCATAGACGATATACTTATCGGCAGATTGGGAAAGTTTTGATGGGATTCGCCAGCGATTTATCTTCTATGATCTGCAATATGACTTAAATTTTATGTTTTAGAGATCCCACAAAATTGTCTTGAAAGCTCCATAGTTTATTAGGCAAAGGAGAATGAGTATTTTATGTAAGTAGAATCAAAACCAGAGGTTGAAAAGTATTCCATACTGTCCCTCACAGAAAAGAAGGTTAGCTTCAGCATGGTGGCCAGGGAATAACGAAGGTTACATTAGTGTTTTAGAACCACTAACAGATGGGAAAAAAACTTTAGGTACATTATTTAACAACATAAAAGTACCACACAGTGAAGAGTAATCTACGCTCTCCAGGAATTACTGAATAAATTGTGCTCTAAAATAACATGGGTGAAAAAAAAAAGAGTGATGTCAGTTTTAATGGACAATACGACCTCCCATCATCCCAGACTCTTTAATGTGCCATGTATGGTCTGACTGCAAGTAAGAGGTAGCCACTTGAGAATTGCAAAAGATTTTACAATGTGCCGGTAATGTGTTTATTGGGTATGGCCGCTGGTCAGTTCCATTTGTAAAGACATATTAGCTCAAAATAGCTGACCTCAGGAGTTTACGGAAAAGAATGAGAAATGAATAACATGGGGGACAGGAGAACAAGTACTTCATTTTATATATGGGATAACCTGCCTGCTCCTGCTTCTCTGTGACCAGAATGTTCTGGCCGGGGCTATTGGTTGGAGCGGTGATTGATTGTATTACAAGTATAAAGATACACAAATCCAAATCTTCTCATTGCCAATGTGTAGCCATCAGTTTCCCTTTATTCACCCTCTTAAATCCTGACACTTCATCCATAACATGAAGCAGTGTCCTTAATGACCTAATCTCATGAATAACCAGGTCACTGCACCCCACAAAATCAACACACTCTTTTCAGCTGCCGTCATCATTCGTATGACCCATGTGGCATCAAAGTGCCATATACCTGTCAACCTTATGAATCACTTCCAACTCTTGTCATGACCTGAATGGCTGAAGGGTATCTTCACACCCTGGCACACCAAAAGCAGGGGGCTCGTAGACAAAAAAAAGTAAGGGAAGGAGTGCTAAAATGTCAAATAGATCGGAGCCAAGAGCTGTGTAAATCCAGGGTGTCATTCAACTCACGTTACAACGTTACAATATGAAACTTTCATATTAATGCACAGGAAAGGTCAATACACAATTGCATCTTGATGCCACCCCAACATAGCTACCAAGTCATAGATGCACTGAGCTGTGTCCGTTCTTTGATTCCCATTCCTAAAGGACGCGACATCATGCAACGTTGTGTGCTGTATCTCAACGAGGAAAAATAGCTGTCTGTCAAACTCTAACATGTTCCCTGACCCGTCAGTATAACAGAGGAACCCTGTTCATTGATTGCTACCAAGCATGCCGTGTCACGTAGCATACCAAATATCCATTGTGGCCATTTCCTCTAACTAGAACATGCAATATCCTGATGATTTAGTAATATTGCCCATGGTATAGCGTAAGGAAGGCAGATCAGTTTGAGCTAAACATGTGATAGAGGGAATAAGATCATTAGTTAATGTCCTATAATATCACAGTAATAGCGTCTTGTATTACTTTGGAAATCTATCGTAATGGCTTCAGTTCGTAACGGAGCCAAGATACCTATGAAATTCTTAAAGGATCCCAACATATCCTGATGAATTCCATCGCATTATAATGGGGTCCATCATGTTCCAGTTGGGGGTTCTCGGTATGCTTCACATCACGAATAACATTACAGATTGATAAGTATCGGATACCATGATGGAAGCTGAAAATCTTCAATAATATGGCTATTTCCTATTCAATCTATGATTGTTGGTGGAAAATCTGAAACCCTAGAGAAAAGATTTTCACGTTATTAGAAATGATCGAATATATATAGGAGAGGAACAGAGCACACCAGATTTCAGGCCATGTGGAGAAATTGGAGCCAGGGAATAAAGTCAGTTTAGACAACCCTATCATGTGCGTAAAACCTATGACCTCTTAATATTAGGCGCAGGATCTGACCACTGACCAGCAAATTTAGCTAAACGATTTACATCTGGACATACTGGATGATTGTTGCGTTGACCCCATTCCATCCAGAAGAACACTGAAGCCAGACGTAGTTGGCTTTTCCAAATTAAAACCTACCCATCACCTACTCACAGTAGAGTCAGTCATAAGGAGGCCTTTTACATTCCTGAAGCTACCTCTGCTGTGTATATGTGATATGTTCTCCATTGGGTGTCCTGTTTATCTGGGTTGTAAATTAACTATTCTAATAATGGGAAACTAAATTTCAGGGACATGAGATTAACCTATAAGAAGGGGTGTTCTTTTAATGGGTTCCCTTATATAAAGGGGCACATTGGCACAACAGGACTTTCCTTCATTCGGGATACTTGTTTGCTGCAAGAATCTATTTCACTTAATCAATATTTCAGTTCAACAGGATAGTGGATGCCAATTTCATGTACCCACGATGCAACTCAGCAGGTCTCTTTCTTGCGTCTCACACCTCATGGCTGTTTAATCAGCTCCCCTCTAACCCAATTAGCTTTCAGGATCCCAGCCTGAGCAGCAACAGAGATCCTCAGTGGGGGGAGGTCAATCACCAATGGTCCATGATTGGCTGTAAGAATGATATGTGACCTCCAAAAATTTTTTTATTATTATTATTATTTTATTTTATTATTTCTCCCTCCCCTAGCAGCGCTGCCATGGCAATAAATATGTCATTTTCTGTTACTGCGGGGATGGAGAAGATATAAGTAATGAGGAAGAGGAGGGGGAGAGAGAGAGTTGCTCATGAGATGGGGAAAGAGACACTTCCTTAGGGGACAGAAAAAAAAGTTTTCTCAGCACCGAGGAGAAAAAAGAAACTCCTAACCAAGAATTAGCTCATTAGATGATCTCGGGATGATATAGACTGTGACTGTGGTTGGGTAGAACTGTGTGGAGAAAGCTTATGATAACGGGAAGGAAACTTAAAAGGGATCACAGTTCAAGAAAATATATATATAGAGAGAGAGAGGAATTTTTGTAGTTTCATCCATTGTATCCTTTAGTGATGGGCAAAGTGAAAAAGAAAGTTTTTCTAGAAGACATTAGAGCGGTGGGCAAAATGTGGGAAATTTCGGGTATCTTGGAAAACCAGATAGGTTATGATAGGCATACGTTAAGCGTGGGAGTATTCTGAGATTAGGAGAGGGTCTTCTTTTCTGATTCTCTCTCTTAATCTTCTTTCCTTTTCATACCCTTCTCACTCCCCCAGACTCATCCTCCTATGATCACAGGGTTAATACAGGGGGTGTAGAGAGAATGCGCAGCTCACAACAATTTTTTTTCTCTCTCCCCTCCTGCCCCTGTCTCTTCCCTCTCTTTTTCTACATTCGTTTTATCATTCAATGCTCATCCACCATCTTTAATCCTCTTCCAATTTCTAATTTCATCATGACGATTTTATTAACATTTTAACATGGGTCATCCTACTCAATTGATTTCTTCCTTATTTCTTTTATGTACCACTTATCGAATTGTCGAACATTTTTAATTTCTGCTTCTCTATCACTCATCCATTCATGGTTTTACCGTATCATTTCCTTCCACATTTCCTTTCTTCCTCCCTCTATCCTTTCCCACGTCTTTCCTTCCTCACAGTTTTCGTCTGCCCGGGAATGTTACAAGAAATTCTAGAACCCACTTCGACCCATGAATCTGAACACCAGTCAGGAGCGTGGTGTCGAGATCCCCTTCAGGCTGGAGAGCGTCTCTATGTTATGCCGTGGATCCCCTACCGTACCGATACATTAACAGAGTATGCATCATGGGAGGACTATGCTGCTGGCCGTCACACCACTACGTATCGACTACCAAGTCGTGTGGATGGAACTGGTTTTGTAGTATATGATGGTGCTGCCTTTTATAACAAAGAACGTACACGTAACATTGTAAAATACGATCTTAGGACACGGATCAAGAGCGGAGAGGCCATTATTTCCACAGCTAATTATCACGATACGTCACCATACAGATGGGGTGGTAAAACTGACATAGACTTGGCTGTGGATGAGAATGGTTTGTGGGTGATCTATGCTACAGAAGGAAATAGTGGGAGGCTGGTGATCACCCAGCTTAATCCATATACTCTACGTTTTGAAGGCACGTGGGAGACTACATATGATAAGCGTTCTGCATCCAATGCTTTCATGGCTTGTGGGGTCCTTTACGTGTTGAAATCAGTCTATGCAGATGATGATAACGAGTCTGCGGGTAACAGGCTAGAGTATGCCTTCAACACCCATCGGAACAGAGAAGAGCCATTAGGAATGAATGGAGCCAGTGGACTGGATTTTCCAAATCCATATCAATATGTGTCATCTGTAGACTATAACCCAAGAGACGGACAACTGTATGTCTGGAATAACTACTTTCTTGTACGTTATGCATTGAGGTTTGGACCTCCGGACCCAGCAGAAGGTTAGTTTTGTGGAAAAAAAAATGTTTATTAAGTGGAGACCTTTGCATGTTGGTTGAAGAATATGAAAGATTCACATGATATTGCAAATATACACCATTATCAGACAATAATTCTCGCTGGTATAGCCAAGATATGTCTTATATCTAGATGCACCGTTGTGTTCAATAAGGTTTACAAAAAAGACATAGGGGGTAATCAAGTGGACAGATACTACAACCTATTCCTGTATCTGAATTGTAGTTCCAGATATATATAGTCAATTCATATAGAGATAAAAACCTATTTAGTCAGTACCTTGAAGCATATAGATTGGTGGTTTCCAGACGTTCTCAGGTACAGTGAGTCCGATGAATTAATATAGTCTTTTCAGCGTAGTGTCGGAGAGCTGTCCCAGCCGGGAGCAGCTGCTCCGTGTGTAAGCACCAGTACGGGGCGGAGATGCTAAGTCCTGAGACAGAGATGCCGTGCAAGGTGCAAGTAGTGAGGGCGGCTCGTCTAGGACCTGCGTGACTCAGTGAATCAGGTGACCGCCCACGTGACTGGAGGCTAGATACGGATCGCGGTAAGAACCAAAAAAACGACTCGTTTCGGAAACACCTGTTTCCTTCCTCAGGGATGGTCCTTGCCCCGATTGGAGATCCTTATATGCCTTCAGTAATAGGTTGCTAATAGAAGCCGAACAACTCGACCTTGCTGTTAAGTCTTCTGGTGATCAGCGTGTCCAATACAAAAATCCATTTACTCTCAGTCCTTGACATAGATTTTATATAGTTCCCACCTCTCCAATATGGGTGTACAACTTCAATACCAGATACTTCCATGGTTTGAACCAATCCACCATACAGTTCGATAAAGTGCTTGGAGAGTGGATGGCCTGTAAATTTTTTCTTTATGTTACGTATGTGCTCATTGATTCTAACCCTCAGCGGCCTCTTTGTACACCCTACATACAATTTATTGCATGGACACTTAATTGTGTAAATCACCCCTGTTGTAGAGCACGTAATAAAATTCTTTATCTTAAAATTTATATCCCCTTTATCAATACTAGTTGATTTGTGCGTGTTTGTTTGCTTGCACATACTGCATCTACGACATGGAAAAAAGCCATTTAATATATTATGAAAAAAAGAATTCTGTGCAGGGGGAGACTTATTTTGTATAGTGGGAGCGACCATATACCCCAAATTTTGGGCTTTTTTATATACGAACCTAGGATGCGTGGGAATTTTGTCCCCTATACACTATGTTCCAAATTATTATGCAAATTACATTTTCATCAGATTTTCCTAAATGGTCGGTACAAATGAAAGTCAGTCTAATAAAAGTCATCACCCGTTAGATTATACATCAAATTTTATTGAAGAAACCTCCCAATGATAACAGTATAATCATCAAAATGAATAAAAACTCAAAATGCACTGTTCCAAATTATTATGCACAGTAGAATTTCTAAACATTTGATATGTTTTAAAGAACTGAAAATGCTCATTTGTGGAATTTGCAGCATTAGGAGGTCACATTCACTGAAAAAAAAGCTATTTAACACCAAAACATCCTAACAGGCCAAGTTACATGTTAACATAGGACCCTTCTTTGATGTCACCTTCACAATTCTTGCATCCATTGAACTTGTGAGTTTTGGGAGAGTTTCTGCTTGTATTTCTTTGCATGAAGTCAGAATAGCCTCCCAGAGCTGCTGTTTGGATGTGAACTGCCTTCCACCCTCATAGGTCTTTTGCTTGATCATCCTCTAAAGCAGTGGTCAGGAACCTTTTTGGCTAAGAGAGCCGTAAACGCCACATATTTTGAAATATAATTCCGCGAGAGCCGTACAATATGTTTAAAGGGCCATTGACAGATCAATCGCTCCAATGTTCACTTAGTACAGCAAGGAATGCTCCTCCCTGCTGTATAAAGCCACAACTGGACTGAAACAATGGTAATTAGCAGTAAAAAAATTAAATAAATAACTTACATTGTGAGCTTGCGATGCATGACATCAGTCCAGCAGTCTGGCTTCTTCTTTTTCCTGCGCATGACTGGAAGCTGGCATTCTTCCCACCTGATGTTGAGAGAATGCCAGCTTTGAGGCATTCGCAGAAGAAAGAAGCTGGAATGTTGGACATGTCACACAACGCATTGTCAGTTATGTCAATTATCTATTTTATTATTTTACAGCGAATTATTGTTTAGGTCCAGCGGTGGCTTAGTGCACCTTCAAAGCAGCAGCACAGCCAGGGGTTTCTGGAACGTCCAAGGGAGACACAAGGGAGGAGGCAGATGCCACTTCACTAGGGGACGCAGGTGCGTGCTTGCAGACGGCGCGGCTATGCAGGGAGTTATGGGAAATGTAGTCCATGCTCCCTGCCGCTCACCACTGCCGCCAATGCTTATCAGGCCATCAAAGAACTACCAATATCAGCGTGCACCGCGGCCTGATGGAGCGCGGTGCATGCATCCTTCCCAGGGGCGTAGCTAGAGCTTTTGCCGCCCGGGGCTGTTCCCGAGTTTGGCGCCCCCCCCCCCCCCAGAACGTATGCGATTTTCACACTTAGTCATGTACCGACGAGCTCCTCTCCCTTAAGCTCCCAATGTTCAGTGAAAAACTGAGAGAAGCAGAAGAGAAGCTCGTTGTTACAGGACCATGAGTATGAAAATCGCATATGAGTGACGTGTCCATGTGTCGACGACTGGAACCTGCAGAGGTGAATCCTGACAACGCAGCTTCTGAATTCTCACAACTAATGCATTGCACACTTTTAGGATTCTCCCTGGCCGGTGGACAGTCATGTCAGCACAAGCATGCGATTTGTATACTTCCGACCACATTCCGACTAGACGTGCCTGGCCTCGCTCAGTTCATTTTCATAGAGTGAGGCCACACATGTCTAGTCAGCACGTGACAGCATGTATGTAAATCGCCAGCACCAGAGAATCCTGACAGTGTGCAGGGTGCACTGTGAGAACTCAGAAGTCTGCAGTCACAAAGAATGACTGCAGACTCATTACAAACCTGGACATCCCCTTTAATGCTCCTAACATAAATAAAAACATGAGAGTTAGTCAGTATCACAAATAACATTTACATCCAGGTACCTTATAGATGACGTCGCCTCTGGAGCCGTTCTTCTTTTCTTCATCTTGTCCAGATCCCATGATGAGTTTTCTCATCCACAGCCGTCTCTGCAGACTTCCATCTTCTCCATTCTTTTGCAGAAAGTCTCCACATGACGCCCTTAAAGATACAAGTGTCATTATAATGCTCCTGAATAAAAAATTTCCCCGCACTATATTGTCTGCATAAAATATGACCCCCACACTGTCCCTCTTATGGTACTTGCTCTTCACACTGACCTCCCCTTTCTATACCGGACCCCTCTTCACACTGACCTCTCACACTGTGTCCCCCCTATAGGGCCCAGTATTTATACTGTACTCTCTCATCACACTCCCCCTCCTTTGTATCATATCCCCTCCTGGCTGTGCCCTTACACTGTCCCCCATGCTACGCATGCACACATCCCAACACCCTCACTCCCCGTACTCTGTCCACATACGTTTTTCACATCGCTACTCATACTGTGTCCGCATACATTCCCCTGTTTGACCCCAAGCTGTCTGCACCCATCCCCCATACTGTTTCCTCATATATGCCCCCCCATCTCCCCCTTTGCTCTTCATTTTGTGTCCTCAGATCTCCCCCACACATTAAATCCCCCCATCCCCATGACAAATCTCCCCCCACACACAATAAATACCCCATCTCCACTCACATTAAATCTCCCCCCATCTCCACTCATATTAAATATCCCCAATCCAATAATATATCCCACTATCCCCACTCACATGAAATCCCCCCCCATCCCCACTCACAGTAAATCCCCCCCAGAATATATGCCCCCCATCCCCACTCACATTAAATCCCCCCCACAATATTTTCCCCCATGCCCACTCACAGTAAATCCCCCCCTGCACCTTCGGTGTCTTCAGCTCCACTCACAGTAAATCCCCCCCACAATAAATGCCCCCATCCCCACTCACAGTAAATCCCCCCCACAATAAATGCCCCCATCCCCACTCACAGTAAATCCCCCCCACAATAAATGCCCCCATCCCCACTCACAGTAAATCCCCCCCACAATATATGCCCCCATCCCCACTCACAGTAAATCCCCCCCACAATATTTTCCCCCATCCCCACTCACAGTAAATCCCCCCCTGCACCTTTGGTGTCTTCAGCTCCAGCCTCCACTCACAGTAAATCCCCCCCACAATATATGCCCCCCTTCCCCACACAGTAAATTCCCCCCCTGCACTTTCGGTGTCTTCAGCTCCATTGGAGCACTTACCACCGCTCTGCATCTCCTGCTCTGCCGCGCAGGTGAGTGACGTCAGCAGCGTGATCACATGACCTGATCACGCTGCTGGTATCGCTCTGACCCGGCAGTCAGAGCTTCAATTGTACTCGCATCACAGATACGAGTACAATTGAACACTGGGAGCCGGCACGCTGCAGCTTCTCTGTGTCGGCTGTCAGCTTGACAGTCGGCACAGAGAACAGCTGACTCCCAGCGCGGGGGGTGACAGAATGCAGCCGCCGGGGGAGACACTGCGGACCGCCGCTTTAGGCGGCCCGACTGCGCCCCCCTGCCGGCTGCTCCCCCCCTAGATACGCCACTGACTCACCCCCGCATTGTGCCGCCCCCCCGCATTGTGCCGCCCGGGGCGGCCCGCCCCCCCCGCACCCCCCTTTCTACGCCACTGATCCTTCCCATAGACAGGTAGGAGCCCTGTCTGCGAGCCAGATTTGGCCATCAAAAGAGCCATATCTGGCTCGCGAGCCATAGGTTCCCGACCCCTGCTCTAAAGGTTCTCTATAGGGTTGAGGTCAGGGGAAGATGGTGGCCACACCATGAGTTTATCTCCTTTTATGCCCATAGCAGCCAATGATTCAGAGGTATTCTTTGCAGCATGAGATGGGGCATTGTCAGCATGAAGATGATTTTGCTCCTGAAGGCACGTTTCTGCTTTTTAGACCATAGAAGAAAGTTGTCAGTCAGAAACTCTATATACTTTGCAGAGGTCATTTTCACACCTTCAGGAACCTTAAAGGGCCTTACCAGCTGTTTCCCATGATTCTGGCCCAAAACATGACTCCTCCACCTCCTCGCTGACGTTGCAGCCTTGTTGGGACATGGTGGCCATCCACCAACCATCCACTACTCCATCCATCTGGACCATCCAGGGTTGCTCAACACTTATCAGTAAACAAGACTGTTTGGAAATTAGTCTTCATGTATGTGTGGGCCCAATGCAACCATTTCTGCTTGTGAACACTGTTTAAGGGTGGCCGAATAGTAGGTTTATGCACCACAGCAAGCCTTTGAAGGAGCCTACACCTTGAGGTTCGAGGGACTCCTGTTATGATTGAACTGGTGGTTAGGAGCACTAGAAATGACCAGATGAGCAAACTAGTAATACAGGACGAGCTCTGGGAAGTGGGAGCTCTGCTGACCGCAACCCCCTAATCCTATCACAACAACTAGAAATAGCTGTGGAGCGTTCCTGACTCTGCCTAGACACCTCTTCACAGCCTAAGAGCTAACTACCCCTAAAGATAGAGAATACAGCCTACCTTGTCTCAGAGAAATTCCCCAAAGAAATAGGCAGCCCCCCACACATATTGACTGTGAGTTAAGATGGAAGTCACAAACACAGGAATGAAATAGGTTTCAGCAAAGGGAGGCCAGACCTTACTAAACAGACTGAGGATAGAAAAGGTATCTTTGCGGTCAGCATAAAAAACTAACAAAAAACCACGCAGAGTGTGCAAAAGAGAGCACCGCACCGACTCACGGCGCGGTGGTGCCACTCTGCATCCCAGAGCTTCCAGCTAACAAGACAAAATCGTAATAGCAAGCTGGACAAAAACACAGTGGTAACAAATAAGCTAGCAGGGACTTAGCTTTTGCTGAAGTAGACAGGTCATCTGAAAGATCAAAGAGAACTGAACCAGTACTAGGACATTGACAGCTGGCATCAAGTAACGATCTGAGTGGAGTTAAATAGAGCAGCCAGCCAAGGCCTAAACGAGGTCAGCTGGGGAAGGAACCTCAGAACCAGCAGCTCCACTCACAGCCACCAGAGGGAGTCCATGGACAGAACTCGCCGAAGTACCATTCATAACCACAGGAGGGAGTTCGAGAACAGAATTCACAACAGTACCCCCCCCTTGAGGAGGGGTCACCGAACCCTCACCAGAGCCTCCAGGCCGATCCGGACGAGCCAAATGAAAGGCACGAACAAGATCGGCAGCATGAACATCAGAGGCAACCACCCAGGAATTATCCTCCTGACCATAACCTTTCCACTTGACTAGGTACTGAAGTTTCCGTCTCGAAACACGAGAATCCAAAATCTTCTCCACCACATACTCCAACTCCCCCTCAACCAACACCGGGGCAGGAGGATCAACGGAGGGAACCATAGGAGCCACATATCTCCGCAATAACGACCTATGGAACACATTATGGATGGCGAAAGAAGCTGGAAGGTCCAAACGAAATGACACAGGATTAATAATTTCAGAAATCTTATAAGGACCAATGAAATGAGACTTAAACTTAGGAGACGAAACCTTCATAGGAACATAACGAGACGACAACCAAACCAAATCCCCAACACGAAGTCGGGGACCAACACAGCGACGGCGGTTAGCAAAACGTTGAGCCTTCTCCTGGGACAATGTCAAATTGTCCACTACGTGAGTCCAAATTTGCTGCAACCTGTCCACCACAGAATCCACACCAGGACAGTCCGAAGGCTTAACCTGCCCTGAAGAAAAACGAGGGTGGAAACCAGAATTACAGAAAAAAGGTGAAACCAAAGTGGCCGAGCTGGCCCGATTATTAAGGGCGAACTCAGCCAAAGGCAAGAAGGACACCCAATCATCCTGATCAGCAGAAACAAAGCATCTCAGATATGTTTCCAAAGTCTGATTGGTTCATTCGGTTTGGCCATTTGTCTGAGGATGGAAAGCTGAAGAAAAAGACAAATCAATGCCCATCTTAGCACAAAAGGACCGCCAAAATCTTGAAACAAATTGGGAACCTCTGTCCGACACGATGTTCTCCGGAATGCCATGCAAACGAACCACATGCTGGAAAAACAATGGAACCAAATCAGAGGAGGAAGGCAATTTAGGCAAAGGTACCAAATGGACCATCTTAGAGAAGCGGTCACAAACCACCCAGATAACTGACATCCTCTGAGAGACAGGGAGATCTGAAATAAAATCCATGGAAATATGCGTCCAGGGCCTTTTCGGGACCGGCAAGGGCAAAAGCAACCCACTGGCACGAGAACAGCAGGGCTTAGCCCGAGCACAAGTCCCACAGGACTGCACAAAAGAACGCACATCTCGTGACAAGGAAGGCTACCAAAAGGATCTAGCCACCAAATCTCTGGTACCAAAGATTCCAGGATGACCAGCCAACACCGAACAATGAACCTCAGAGATAACTCTACTAGTCCATCTATCAGGGACAAACATCTTCTCCGCTGGGCAACGGTCAGGTCTATCAGCCTGAAACTCCTGCAGCACCCGCCGCAAATCAGGGGAGATGGCAGACAAAATTACCCCCTCTTTGAGAATACCAGCCGGCTCAGGAACTCCCGGAGAATCAGGCACAAAACTCCTTGAAAGGGCATCAGCCTTCACATTCTTAGAACCCGGAAGGTACGAAACCACAAAATTGAAGCGGGAGAAAAACAGCGACCATCGAGCCTGTCTAGGATTCAACCGCTTGGCAGACTCGAGATAAGTCAGATTCTTGTGATCCGTCAAGACCACCACGCGATGCTTGGCTCCTTCAAGCCAATGTCGCCACTCCTCAAACGCCCACTTCATAGCCAACAACTCTCGATTGCCCACATCATAATTGCGCTCAGCAGGCGAAAACTTTCTAGAAAAGAAAGCACATGGTTTCATCACAGAGCCATCAGAACCTCTTTGAGACAAAACAGCCCCTGCTCCAATCTCAGAAGCATCCACCTCGACCTGAAACGGGAGCGAAACATCTGGCTGACACAACACAGGGGCAGAAGAAAAACGACGCTTCAGCTCCTGAAAAGCCTCAACGGCCGCAGAGGACCAATTGACCACATCCGCACCTTTCTTGGTTAAATCAGTCAATGGTTTAACAACACTAGAAAAATTAGCGATGAAGCGACGGTAAAAATTAGCAAAGCCCAGGAATTTCTGAAGGCTCTTCACAGAAGTAGGCTGAGTCCAATCATAAATGGCCTGAACTTTAACAGGGTCCATCTCGATAGTAGAAGGGGAAAAAATGAAGCCCAAAAATGAAACCTTCTGAACTCCAAAGAGACATTTAAACCCTTTCACAAACAAGGAATTAGCACGAAGGACCTGGAACACCATTCTGACCTGCTTCACATGAGACTCCCAATCGTCCGAAAAGACCAAAATATCATCCAAACATACAATCATGAATCTATCCAGGTACTTTCGGAAGATGTCATGCATAAAGGACTGAAACACAGATGGAGCATTAGAAAGCCCGAATGGCATCACCAAGTACTCAAAATGGCCCTCGGGCGTATTAAATGCTGTTTTCCATTCGTCGCCCCGTTTAATATGCACAAGATTATACGCCCCTCGAAGATCTATCTTGGTGAACCAGCTAGCCCCCTTAATCCGAGCAAACAAGTCAGACAGTAGCGGCAAAGGGTACTGAAATTTGACGGTGATTTTATTGAGAAGGCGGTAATCTATACAAGGTCTCAGAGAACCATCCTTCTTGGCCACAAAAAAGAACCCTGCCCCCAATGGTGATGACGACGGGCGAATATGCCCTTTCTCCAAGGACTCCTTTATATAACTCCGCATTGCAGCGTGTTCTGGCACAGATAAATTGAACAGTCGGCCCTTCGGAAACTTACTACCAGGAATCAAATTAATAGCACAATCGCAATCCCTATGAGGAGGTAGGGCACTGGACTTGGGCTCATCAAATATATCCCGGTAATCTGACAAGAACTGAGGGCCTTCAGAAGGATGGGAAGACGAAATAGACAACAATGGGACATCCCCATATACCCCTTGACAACCCCAACTGGATACAGACATTAATTTCCAATCCAATACTGGATTATGGACCTGTAGCCATGGCAAACCCAAAACGACCACATCATGCAGATTATGCAACACCAAAAAGCGAATATCCTCCTGATGTGCAGGAGCCATGCACATGGTCAATTGAGTCCAGTACTGAGGCTTATTCTTGGCCAAAGGTGTAGCATCAATTCCTCTCAATGAAATAGGATGCTGTAAGGGCTCCAAGAAAAAACCACAGCGCCTGGCAAACTCCAAGTCCATCAAATTCAGGGCAGCGCCTGAATCCACAAATGCCATAACAGAATAGGATGACAAAGAGCAAATCAGAGTAACGGACAAAAGAAATTTTGGCTGTACCGTACCAATGGTGGCAGACCTAGCGAACCGTTTAGTGCGCTTAGGACAATCAGAGATAGCATGAGTGGAGTCACCACAGTAAAAACACAGCCCATTCTGATGTCTGTACTCTTGCCGTTCAGCTCTGGTCAAGGTCCTGTCACATTGCATAGGCTCAGGCCTCTGCTCAGAAAACACCGCCAAATGGTGCACATTTTTGCGCTCACGTAAGCGTCGATCGATCTGAATGGCCAAGGACATAGACTCATTCAGACCAGCAGGCGTGGGGAATCCCACCATAACATCCTTAAGGGCTTCAGAAAGACCCTTTCTGAAAATTGCCGCCAGGGCACATTCATTCCACTGAGTAAGCACAGACCACTTTCTAAACTTCTGACAATATACCTCCGCTTCATCCTGACCCTGACACAAAGCCAGCAAAATTTTCTCTGCCTGATCCACTGAATCTGGTTCATCATAAAGCAATCCAAGCGCCAGAAAAAACGCATCTACATTACGCAATGCAGGATCTCCTGGCGCAAGGGAAAATGCCCAGTCTTGAGGGTCGCCACGCAGCAAAGAAATAATGATTTTTACTTGCTGAATGGGGTCACCAGAGGAGCGGGGTTTCAAAGCAAAAAACAGTCTACAATTATTTTTGAAATTCAGGAACTTAGATCTATCCCCAGAAAACAAATCAGGAATTGGAATTCTGGGTTCTAACATCGGGTTCTGAACTACATAATCTTGAATGCTTTGTACCCTTGCAGTGAGTTGATCCACACAAGAGGACAGACCTTGAATGTCCATATCTACACCTGTGTCCTGAACCACCCAGAGATTTAGGGGAAAAGAGAAACAAAACACACTGCAGAGAAAAAAATAAAATAAAATGGTCTCAGAACTTCTCTTATCCCTCTATTGAGATGCATTAACACTTTATGGGCCAGCTGTACTGTTATGATTGAACTGGTGGTTAGAAGCACTAGAAATGACCAGATGAGCAAACTAGTAATACAGGATGAGCTCTGGAAGTGGGAGCTCTGCTGACCGCAACCCCCTAATCCTATCACAACAACTAGAAATAGCCGTGGAGCGTTCCTGACTCTGCCTAGACGCCTCTTCACAGCCTAAGAGCTAACTACCCCTAAAGATAGAAAATACAGCCTACCTTGCCTCAGAGAAATTCCCCAAAGAAATAGGCAGCCCCCCACACATATTGACTGTGAGTTAAGATGGAAGTCACAAACACAGGAATGAAATAGGTTTCAGCAAAGGGAGGCCAGACCTTACTAAACAGACTGAGGATAGAAAAGGTATCTTTGCGGTCAGCATAAAAAACTAACAAAAAACCACGCAGAGTGTGCAAAAGAGAGCACCGCACCGACTCACGGCGCGGTGGTGCCACTCTGCATCCCAGAGCTTCCAGCTAACAAGACAAAATCGTAATAGCAAGCTGGACAAAAACACAGTGGTAACAAATAAGCTAGCAAGGACTTAGCTTTTGCTGAAGTAGACAGGTCATCTGAAAGATCCAAGAGAACTGAACCAGTACTAGGACATTGACAGCTGGCATCAAGTAACGATCTGAGTGGAGTTAAATAGAGCAGCCAGCCAAGGCCTAAACGAGGTCAGCTGGGGAAGGAACCTCAGAACCAGCAGCTCCACTCACAGCCACCAGAGGGAGTCCATGGACAGAACTCGCCGAAGTACCATTCATAACCACAGGAGGGAGTTCGAGAACAGAATTCACAACAGACTCCATAGGCACCAGCAGCTTCAAATATCTGTTTGCTGCTTTGTAATGGCTTTTTAGCAGCTGCGCTCTTAATCCGATGAACTTGCCTGGCAGAAATCTTCCTCATTATGCCTTTATCAGCACAAACACATTTGTGCTCAGATACAGCCACAAATCTCTTAACAGTACGATGATCACGCTTATGTTTTTGGAAAATTTCTAATGTTTTCATCCCTTCACCAAGGCATTGCACTATTTGATGCTTTTCAGCAGCAGAGAGATCCTTTTTCTTTCCCATGTTACTTGAAACCTGTGGCCTGCTTAATAATATGGAACATCATTTTTAAGTAGTTTTCCTTTAATTAGAATCACCTGGAAAACCAATTATCACATGTGTTTAAGATTGATTTCAGTGATCCATTGAGCCCTGAGACACAATACCATCCACGAGTTTATTTGAAAAACAAAACAATTAAATCTTTATGACACTTAAATCCAATTTGCATAATAATTTGGAACACAGTGTAATCTTATCATCCTTTAATAAATGCCAGTGTTTTTTCACTATTTTGCGCAAAATATGTGAGTTGGCATTGTAAGGGGTCAAGAAGAGAGTTATCCGCTATCTCTCGGATAACTCTCTTCTTGACCCTTTACAATCTGGTTTCCGCTCTTTACACTCCACTGAAACTGCCCTCACTAAAGTCTCTAATGATCTAATAACAGCTAAATCCAAAGGTCCTTGCTCTCTGCTGATTCTCCTGGATCTATCTGCCGCATTTGATACTGTGGATCACCAGCTCCTTCTCACTATGCTCCGCTCCATAGGTCTCAAGGACACAGCCCTCTCCTGGTTCTCCTCCTACTTCTCTGACCGCTTCTTAACTGTATCTTTTGCTGGCTCCCCTTCCTCTCCTCGTCCCCTTACTATCAGGGTTCCGCAGGGCTCAGTCCTGGGCCCCCTTCTTTTCTCTCTATACACTGCCCCTATTGGACAAACAATCAGCAGATTTGGGTTCCAGTACCATCTCTATGCTGACAACACCCAATTATACACTTCTTCCCCTGACATCACCCCCACTCTAATTCAAAATACCAAGGATTGTCTGTCTGCTGTCTCTAACATCATGTCCTCCCTCTATCTGAAACTAAATCTCTCCAAAACTGAACTACTTGTGTTTCTCCCTTCTATGAACCTGACTCTACCCAACATCGAAATTACCCTGGAAGGTTCAACCATAACTCCCAAGCAGCAAGCCCGCTGTCTTGGGGTCATATTCGACACCGAACTTTCCTTTACTCCCTATATCCAATCACTCACTCGCTCCTGTCACCTGCATCTTAAAAACATCTCCCGAATCCGACCTTTTCTCACATTTGAAACTGCCAAGACTCTTACTGTCGCTCTTATTCATTCTCGTCTGGACTACTGAAACTCTCTTCTGATCGGTCTCCCTCTTTCCAAACTTTCTTCTCTCCAATCCATCTTGAAGCCAGAGTCATATTTCTGTCCAGCCGCTTCACCGATGCCTCCATCTTGTGCCAGTCATTACACTGGCTACCCATTCGCTACAGGGTCCAGTACAAACTCATCTCTCTCACCCACAAAGCCCTCCACAGTCCTGCACCGCCTTATATCTCCTCTCTCATCTCTGTCTATCGCCCTACACGTGCCCTCCGTTCTACACATGACCTAAGACTAACATCCCCTGTAATCCGAACCTCGCACCTCCGTCTCCAAGACTTCTCTCGTGCTGCGCCAGCTCTTTGGAATGCACTTTCCCAGACGATCAGACTGATACCTAGCCCCGACCTATTCAAGCGCGCTTTAAAAACACATCTCTTCAAACAAGCCTACCACATTAACTACTCAGTAAACTAACTTTGCCCTGTTCCCTCCTTCCAAATATTACTCTGAATCTACCCTACTATTCATCTGTCTCCACACCCTCCATGCACATGATAACTGCACTTGATACTTGACTATTGCACTTAAACACACGGGCTGATGACCGGATCATGCAGCTTTTTATGAAAATCCCTATTTATTATAATTTCCAGACCAGAAATAACGAGCACTTTTCACCTATTGTGTCCCCCCCACTTCCTTGTAGATTGTAAGCTTGCGAGCAGGGACCTCACTCCTAATGTCACTGTTTAAATTTTTAAATTGTCTTAACTTGTACTGAATTTATTGTCTGTACATGTCCCCGCTTAATTGTAAAGTGCTGCGGAATATGTTGGCGCTATATAAAAAAAATTATTATTATTATTATTGAGTAATTATGGGGATAAATTCATTGGTCTCCCTATGTGTTAGGGCGGGGGTTGATCAAATCCTGACGTAATTTTGTGAAGGCACTTTCTTTAGATGTTATTAGTATATCCTTCTTATACCCTTTTTCCAAAAATGTTATGGTCATTATTTCAGCCTCTACATTAAAATCTCGAATCCTGGAGCAATTTCGATGGATTCTCATAAATTGACTCTTAGGGATATTGAGCAACCAGTTTGGGAGGTGACAACTATCTAAAGGAATAAAACTATTGGTGTCCGTAGGTTTGAAAAAAGTGCGGGTTTGGATTGTGCAATTTTCGATAAGAATATTCAAATCTAAAAAATTGATGACACTCGTACTTGTATTAAAAGTGAATTTTAAAAAGAAGTCATTTTTATTAATATCCATTAAAAACTTACTAAGGGTGTCTGGCCTGTTGTGAATTCTGCTCTTGGGCTCCCTCCGGTGGTTATAAGTGGTAGTGCTGCTGTCTTTGGATCGCAGCATTCATCAGGTGTGTCCACTTATTGCAAGTCTGACTGGGCTATTTAGTCTTGTTTGACCCTTTAGTCAGTGCCAGTTGTCCATTGTTCCTGGAGGATTCACATCCCTGCCTGGTCTCTCCTTCTTTGCTGTTCATTTCATCAAAGTTAAGTTCTGGCCTTGTTTTTTGCAGTCCACATGCTGTGGGCCTTATTGTTCAGTTCTTTTTCATGTTTTGTCTTGTCCAGCTTGGTCTGTATAAGGATTTGTTCAGCCAAGCTGGTATCTCTGGAGATGCAGATATACCCTCCATATCTTTAGTTAGATGTGGAGATTTTGTATTTTCTGTGGTGGATATTTTTTAGTGTTTTAATACTGACCGCATAGTACTCTGTCCTATCCTTTCTATTTAGCTAGAAGCGGCCTCCTTTGCTAAATCCTGATTTCAGTCTGCGTATGTTATTTCCCTCTCCTCTCACAGTCAATATTTGTGGGGGGCTGTCTATCCTTTGGGGATTTTCTCTGAGGCAAGATAGTTTTCCCTTTTCTATCTCTAGGGGTATTTAGTCCTCCGGCTGTGTCGAGATGTCTAGGGAGTGTTAGGTACATTCCACAGCTACTTCTAGTTGCGGTGTTAAGTTCAGGGTCTGCGGTCAGTACAGGTACCGCCTTCTCCAGAGTGCGTCTCATGCTGCTCCTAGGCCACCAGATCATAACAGTACAACTGGCCCACAATGAGTTAATCGCATCTCAGAAGAAGGGAAGGAAAGTGCTGAGCCATTTTTTTTTCTGTAGTCTGTTGTGTTTTTTTTCCCTCTTTACCTCTGGGTGGCTCAGGAGTTTGGCGCTGGCATGGATGTTCAGGGATTGGCTTCTCGTGTGGATCAACTTGCTGCTAGAGTACAGGGTATTTCCGATTATATCGTTCAGACTCTGGTTTTAGAGCCTAGAATTCCAACTCCTGATTTGTTTTTTGGGGACAGGTCCAAATTTTTGAGCTTTAAAAATAACTGTAAATTGTTTTTTGCTCTGAAACCCCGTTCCTCTGGTGATCCCATCCAGCAGGTTAAAATTGTCATATCTCTGCTGCGTGGTGCCCCCAGGATTGGGCATTTGCCCTGGAACCTGGGAATCCGGCTTTGCTTCATGTAGACACCTTTTTCCAGGCGCCTGGGTTATTGTATGATGAACCTAATTCAGTGGATCATGCTGAGAAGACCTTGTTGGCCCTGTGTCAGGGTCAAGAAGCGGCAGAATCGTATTGCCAGAAATTTAGAAAATGGTCTGTGCTGACTAAATGGAATGAGGATGCCTTGACGGCAATTTTCAGAAAGGGTCTTTCTGAATCCGTTAAAGATGTTATGGTGGGGTTCCCCACACCTGCTCGTCTGAGTGATTCTATGTCTCTGGCCATTCAGATTGATCGGCGCTTGCGCGAGCGCAGAGTTGTGCACACTATGGCGTTGTCTTCCGAGTGGAGTCCTGAGCCTATGCAGTGTGATAGGATTGTGTCTAGAGCTGAACGACAAGGATTCAGACGTCAGAATAGGTTGTGTTTTTACTGCGGCGATTCTGCTCATGTTATTTCGGATTGCCCTAAGCGTACCATGAGAATCGCTAGTTCCGTTACCATCAGTACTGTACAACCTAAATTTCTGTTATTTGTGACCCTGATCTGCTCATTATCGTCATTTTCTGTCATGGCATTTGTGGATTCAGGCGCCGCTTTAAACTTAATGGACTTAGAATTTGCCAGACGTTGTGGTTTCCCCTTGCAGCCTTTACAGAGTCCTATTCCTTTGAGGGGCATTGATGCTACACCGTTGGCTAAAAATAAACCTCAGTTTTGAACACAGCTGACCATGTGCATGGTGCCAGCTCACCAGAAAGATTGTCATTTTCTGGTTTTGCATAATTTGCATGATGCTATTGTGCTGGGTTTCCCATGGTTACAGGTGCATAATCCGGTGTTGGATTGGATATCTATGTCTGTGACTAGTTGGGGTTGTCAGGGGGTTCATGGTGACGTTCCTTTGATGTTAATTTCCTCCTCCCCCTCTTCTGAAATTCCTGAGTTTTTGTCAGATTTCCAGGATGTATTCGATGAGCCCAAATCCAGTTCCCTTCCACCGCATAGGGACTGTGATTGTGCTATTGACTTGATTCCAGGCTGTAAGTTCCCTAAGGGCCGACTTTTCAACTTGTCTGTGCCAGAACATGCCGCCATGCGGAGTTATGTTAAGGAGTCTTTGGAGAGGGGGCATATTCGGCCATCTTCTTCACCATTGGGAGCAGGTTTTTTTTTTGTTGCCAAGAAGGATGGCTCCTTGAGACCCTGTATTGATTATCGCCTCTTGAATAAGATCACGGTCAAATTCCAATACCCTTTGCCTTTGCTTTCTGATTTGTTTGCAAGGATTAAGGGGGCTAGTTGGTTTACTAAGATTGACCTTCGAGGGGCATATAATCTTGTTCGTATTAAGCAGGGTAACGAATGGAAAACTGTGTTTAATACCCCCGAAGGCCATTTTGAATACCTTGTGATGCCATTCGGACTCTCTAATGCTCCATCTGTGTTTCAGTCCTTCATGCATGATATATTTCGGAATTATCTTGATAAATTCATGATTGTGTATTTGGATGATATTTTGATTTTTTCAGATGATTGGGAGTCTCATGTGAAACAAGTCAGGATGGTATTTCAGATCCTTCGTGATAATGCCTTGTTTGTGAAGGGGTCTAAGTGCCTCTTTGGAGTACAGAAGGTTTCTTTTTTGAGCTTCATTTTTTCTCCCTCATCTATAGAAATGGATCCGGTTAAGGTTCAGGCCATTCATGATTGGATCCAGCCCACATACGTGAAGAGCCTTCAGAAATTTTTGGGCTTTGCTAATTTTTATTGCCGTTTCATTGCCAACTTCTCCAGTGTGGTTAAACCCCTGACCGATTTGACAAAGAAAGGCGCTGATGTGACGAATTGGTCCTCTGCGGCTGTTGCTGCCTTTCAGGAGCTTAAACGCCGATTTACTTCTGCCCCTGTGTTGTGTCAGCCAGATGTTTCTCTTCCTTTTCAGGTTGAGGTTGACGCTTCTGAGATTGGGGCAGGGGCCGTTTTGTCTCAGAGGAATTCTGATGGTTCCTTGATGAAACCGTGTGCCTTTTTTTCTCGAAAGTTTTTGCCTGCGGAACGCAATTATTATGTCGGCAATCGTGAGTTGTTGGCTGTGAAGTGGGCATTTGAGGAGTGGCGACATTGGCTTGAGGGGGTCAAGCATCGTGTTGTGGTCTTGACCGATCATAAGAATCTGATTTACCTCAAGTCTGCCAAACGGCTGAATCCTAGACAGGCCCGATGGTCCCTGTTTTTCTCCCGTTTTAATTTTGTGGTCTCGTATCTTCCGGGTTCTAAGAATGTTAAGGCTGATGCCCTCTCTAGGAGCTTTTTGCCTGATTCCCCTGGGTCCTTGAGCCGTTCAGCATTCTGAAGGAAGGGGTGATTCTTTCTGCCATCTCCCCTGATTTGCGACGGGTTCTTCAGGAGTTTCAGGCTGATAAACCTGACCGCTGTCCAGTGGGGAAACTGTTTGTTCCTGACAGATGGACTAGTAAAGTGATTTCTGAGGTTCATTGTTCTGTGTTGGCTGGCCATCCTGGGATTTTTGGTACTAGAGATTTGGTTGGTAGGTCCTTTTGGTGGCCTTCTTTGTCACGGGATGTGTGTTCTTTTGTGCAGTCCTGTGGGACTTGTGCGCGGGCCAAGCCTTGCTGCTCCCGCGCTAGTGGGTTGCTTTTGCCTTTGCCGGTTCCTGAGAGGCCTTGGACGAATATTTATATGGATTTTATTTCAGATCTTCCGGTTTCCCAGAGGATGTCGGTTATCTGGGTGGTTTGTGACCGGTTTTCTAAGATGGTTCATTTGGTACCTTTGCCTAAATTGCCTTCCTCTTCTGATTTGGTTCCGTTGTTTTTTCAGCATGTGGTTCATTTGCATGGCATTTCGGAGAATATTGTGTCTGATAGAGGTTCCCAGTTTGTTTCTAGGTTTTGGCGGGCCTTTTGTGCTAGGCTGGGCATTGATTTGTCTTTTTCTTCCGCATTTCATCCTCAGACAAATGGCCAAACCGAGCGAACTAACCAGACTTTGGAAACTTATTTGAGATGCTTTGTGTCTGCTGATCAGGATGATTGGGTGGCTTTCTTGCCATTGGCCGAGTTTGCCCTTAATAATCGGGCTAGTTCTGCTACCTTGGTTTCACCCTTCTTTTGTAATTCTGGTTTTCATCCTCGTTTTTCTTCAAGGCAGGTTGAGCCTTCTGATTTTCCTGGGGTGGATTCTGTGCTTGACAGGTTGCAGCAAATTTGGGCTCATGTTGTGGACAATTTGGTGTTGTCTCAGGAGGAGGCTCAGCGTTTTGCTAACCTTCGTCGGTGTGTGGGTTCCCGGCTTCGGGTTGGGGATTTGGTCTGGTTGTCTTCCCGTCATGTTCCTATGAAGGTTTCTTCCCCTAAGTTCAAGCCTCGGTTTATTGGTCCTTATAGGATTTCTGAGATTATCAATCCAGTGTCTTTTCGTTTGGCCCTTCCAGCCTCTTTTTCCATCCATAATGTTTTTCATAGATCTTTGTTGCGGAAATATGTGGTGCCCGTTGTTCCCTCTGTTGATCCTCCTGCCCCGGTGTTGATTGATGGGGAGTTGGAGTATGTGGTGGAGAAGATTTTGGATTCTCGTTTTTTGAGGTGGAAGCTTCAGTATCTTGTCAAATGGAAGGGTTATGGCCAGGAGGATAATTCTTGGGTTGTTGCCTCCGATGTTCATGCTGACGATTTGGTTCGTGCCTTTCATTTGGCTCGTCCTGATCGGCCTGGGGGCTCTGGTGAGGGTTCAGTGACCCCTCCTCAAGGGGGGGTACTGTTGTGAATTCTGCTCTTGGGCTCCCTCCGGTGGTTATAAGTGGTAGTGCTGCTCTCTTTGGATCGCAGCATTCATCAGGTGTGTCCACTTATTGCAAGTCTGACTGGGCTATTTAGTCTTGTTTGACCCTTTAGTCAGTGCCAGTTGTCAATTGTTCCTGGAGGATTCACATCCCTGCCTGGTCTCTCCTTCTTTGCTGTTCATTTCATCAAAGTTAAGTTCTGGCCTTGTTTTTTTGCAGTCCACATGCTGTGGGCCTTATTGTTCAGTTCTTTTTCATGTTTTGTCTTGTCCAGCTTGGTCTGTATAAGGATTTGTTCAGCCAAGCTGGTATCTCTGGAGATGCAGATATACCCTCCATATCTTTAGTTAGATGTGGAGATTTTGTATTTTCTGTGGTGGATATTTTTTAGTGTTTTAATACTGACTGCATAGTACTCTGTCCTATCCTTTCTATTTAGCTAGAAGCGGCCTCCTTTGCTAAATCCTGATTTCAGTCTGCGTATGTTATTTCCCTCTTCTCTCACAGTCAATATTTGTGGGGGGCTGTCTATCCTTTGGGGATTTTCTCTGAGGCAAGATAGTTTTCCCTTTTCTATCTCTAGGGGTATTTAGTCCTCCGTCTGTGTCGAGATGTCTAGGGAGTGTTAGGTACATTCCACGGCTACTTCTAGTTGCGGTGTTAAGTTCAGGGTCTGCGGTCAGTACAGGTACCACCTTCTCCAGAGTGCGTCTCATGCTGCTCCTAGGCCACCAGATCATAACACTGGCCCGTCCGACCAAATAAAAGCGATGTCATCAATGAAACATTGCCAGAGGACCAGGTCCGCCCTCAGCCGCCCCTTAGGGTATATGGTGGTCTCCTCCCACTTACCCACATAGAGGTTTGCGTAACTGGGCGCGAACCTGGTCCCCATAGCAGTACCCCACTGCATAGCAGTACCCCACTGCTGGGATAAGTAGTTCTTTTCATATAAATAGTAGTTATGAGTTAAAATGAATTGCATAGAGTCACATAAAAACTCAATCTGTTCACTAGGGACCGTAGAAAGCTTCTTAAAAAAATATTTGGCGGCATTACACCCTGTGTTGTGATCAATGACTGTATATAATGAGGCAATATCTAGGGTGCCAAGTATGTAGTGGTCTTGCCATTGTACGTTCTGTAAAAGTTTTAAACTATGTGCACTATCTTTCAGATATGCTGGTAAAAGCGGTACAGTTTTCTGCAGGTGGCAGTCCACATATTTGGACATATTCGCTGTAAGACATTGAATGCCTGATATAATTGGTCTTCCTGGTGGGTTAGTCAGATCTTTATGCACCTTTGGCAGATAATAGAAAACAGCCAACCTTGGTGAGGGATTATTAATAAATTCATATTCATGCTTGTTTGAAAACCCCATATTGAGCCCCCTAGTGGTTAGGGCTTTCATATCTCTAATGTATTCCTCAGTGGGGTCCCTACTTAGTTTCTGATACGTTAAGGAATCACTGAGGAGGCGCATAGCTTCTATATGGTATGATTCCTGATCTAGTATAACAATTCCCCCCTTCCTTTTCCGCTGGACATACAGTATAACTAATTCTTTATTCAATTGTCATGATTGAATGGCCTTCTTTTCCTTCATGGTTAAATTAAATTTGTGTCTCTGGCATTTTTTGTCATCAAGTTTACGGATTTCATCTGTTACATTTCTCTGAAAGGTGTCCATCTGTTCAGAGTATTCGTTAGTGGGGTGGAACAAGGATTTATCCCTCAGATCAATGTGTACATAGGGATTTATTGGCGCCACATCACAGTTACTACCATTGGGGTTTTTTATGAAATGTCTTTTAATGGCCAATTTCCTCACAAAAAGTTTGATGCCTACAAAGGCTTCAAATTTGTTACATTTACTCGCTGGAGCATATTTGAGACCCTTTCGTAGTAGAGACACTTCATTCGGGTCAAGAATATGTTTACTTAAATTGAAAATGGTTTGAGAGTTAGACTCCAGATTAATTACTTGTTTTTTCTTTTTGGTGAATTTCCCGCCTCTGCAACCCCTTTTCCGTGTTTTTTTGTACCCACTTGAAAAAAAGGGTGTCTAGTAGTGGTTTTATTCCGGGTATGTGAAGTTACTTGGTTCTTCACTTTACCATTTTTATTTTTTTTATTATTATTTTGGGGGTCTCTATTAGAGGTCGAACCGTGGGTGCCATTGGTAGCCTCACTAGGTATTTCAGAGTTAGTGCTGGCTAAGATCTGAAAGCGATTGTGAACAGTGGTTGAAGTAGAAGGCAGGGCCATAGGCGATTGGCCTTGGTCGTTTCTGCTAATATTTGAAACATTCAATAGGCTGGCATCCCCCGGCTCAGTAGTTAGCTCCAATACCCTAGGTGATGGAGAAGGGGTTGGATGTAAGGAGAAAATCTCCGAAATGCTGCCATCCACTTGATCAATAATTTTGAAATCTGGTTCAATATGTAATGAATCTCTAAAGGTACATTCGGGGACTGCATCTCTACCAAATTTTTTATTTTTCCTATCAATAATTTCCTGTTCTTTATTGTGGATCCATGCTATTCGATATTTTCATAATTTCAGGGTGTTGCTTGAAAGATTTGATTATTTCAAATAGTTTGGAGATCTTTTCCTTACTCTCAACCAATTGTTTCTTCCTTTTTTCAATGATAAATTCGACCGCTTGTTGAGAAAAGGATCGGAACATAGCATTCCATTGGGAAAGTGTATCAGGATCCCCAATGTCTCCTGAAAGTGTTTTATGAACTGTGAGACCCTTGGGGATGCAGTCAAACGCAATACACCTTTCTATATTCATTCATCGGACTCACCGTACCTGAGAACGTCTGGAAACCACCAATCTATATGCATCAAGGTACTGACTATATAGGTTTTTATCTCTATATGAATTGACTATAAATATCTGGAACTACAATTCGGATACAGGAATAGGTTGTAGTATCTGTTCACTTGATTACCCCCTATGTCTTTTTTGTAAACCTTATTGAACACAACGGTGCATCTAGCTATAAGACATATCTTGGCTATACCAGCGCGAATTACTGTATCTTATTTTAGTTTGTATTCCCTGCAATCTTGTGATGATTGTTTTATTTGCTGCAGGTAACTAAGGGTACCGTCTCACAGTGGCACTTTTGTCGCTACGACGGTATGATCCATGACGTTCCAGCGATATCCATACAATATCGCTGTGTCTGACACGCAGCAGCGATCAGGGACCCTGCTGAGAATCGTACGTCGTAGCAGATCGTTTGGAACTTTATTTCGTCGCTGGATCTCCCGCTGTCATCGCTGGATCGGTGTGTGTGACACCGATCCAGCGATGCGTTCGCTTGTAACCAGGGTAAACATCGGGTTACTAAGCGCAGGGCCGCGCTTAGTAACCCAATGTTTACCCTGGTTACCATCATAAATGTAAAAAAAACAAAACCGTACATACTCACATTCTGGTGTCCGTCAGGTCCCTTGCCGTCTGCTTCCTGCACTGACTGACTGCCGGCCGGAAAGTAAAAGCAGAGCACAGCGGTGACGTCACCGCTGTGCTCTGCTTTCACTTTACGGCCGGCACTCAGTCAGTGCAGGAAGCAGACGGCAAGGGACCTGACGGACACCGGAATGTGAGTATGTACGGTTTGTTTTTTTTTACATTTACGATGGTAACCAGGGTAAACATCGGGTTACTAAGCGCGGCCCTGCGCTTAGTAACCCGATGTTTACCCTGGTTACCCGGGGACTTCGGCATCGTTGGTCGCTGGAGAGCTGTCTGTGTGACAGCTCCCCAGCGACCACACAACGACTTACCAACGATCACGGCCAGGTCGTATCGCTGGTCATGATCGTTGGTAAATCGTTTTGTGTAACGGTACCCTATCACTTTTTAGACACCAGCGCCGCTTTCATTTATTTACATTATCAGACAATACCTACTAGAAAAGCAGAGTGAAAGCTCTTGAAGGGTCCTAAAACTTTACATAAGAGCCCAATTTAGTTATAACCTAAATCTGAACCAAGACACAACTGCATAGCCAGATGAGACACCTTAACTGCAAATTTCAAGCCATTTCTTCCGGTGTATTGTGCCAATCACAGGGCCTTTTCATAGGAAAATATGATAGCAGCTCGCAAAAAGAAATTGGAATAGAAAGGTCTTAGTAATTCAGAATTTCTAAAAGTCTTTTGTTTCATCACAGTTGGAAAAAGGTATATGAAAAAAGTAGACAAGAGAAAAAAGTACAGAGATGAAAAAACGATTGATAAAGTTCACGGATATTCCTAGTAGAAAAGAAGCTACAAAGGCAAAAAGGGTCATTTATGACGGCAAAAGTCATTTTCTATCTTAGCATGATACTTGACAGCTGCTGCGCTGTATATAGCTTCATTTGGCACGTTGGGGTCTTTTGCAAAGAAACAGTATTTCGATAAACAGTAGATAATGTGCACATTTAAAACTAAATTTGACTGAAAACCCGAAATGCTTTGAACATAATACCAGCTAAGCCGACAACCTCACTTTTCCTCCATACGATATTTTCTTAACTCTCCAATGATTAAGAGAGTTGTTCTGGTAAAGTATCACCCAATGGTGCTACGTGAAATTGCTCTGTTTCATGAGGAAGAAAAATGACCCTTAAATAAGCCGTGCCACATGACATCTGGCCAAACCAGAGTCTTCTTCAAAAGGAAAGAAGTTCGATCTACACACAGCTGTTTGGGGGTTTATGCGCTTCATCAGTGCAGTTATCAATACTAGTTGTACTGGTTGGTCAGGTGAAAGGCCTTTGATGAGATCTAGGCAATACTGTTTCTCCTTGTGAAATTGACAAGAAGGAATAAGATTTATAGGCTAGAAAATATTTTAAATGTAAAAGGTATGCAAATTAGCTCTCTTCCCGAGAGAAAGAAATTTGAGCACTAGAGAGCCGGCTTACTTCCTCTTACAAGAGAGCTAATTTGCCTACCTTTTTCATAGCGAGCACTGTCAAATCTATAACTCTCCACGTGCCAACTTGGCACTTTCACAAGAAATAGTATTCCCCTAGGATAGCTGTGTTACCCTTTGGCTACAAAAATCAAATAGAGTGGTCACCATAGACTTTCTTGTACTTAACTTTTTGTCTAAAAAAGGGCTCTCAAAAGTTGAAGGACCATTATTTTGATAGTCTGCAAAAAAAATTCACAGTTGAATACCTTGTTCCCTCTGTCAGCTCTGCCGCCACAGAACTGTCTGAAATAACTATCAAATAACTTTAAGGGGGTTCTGTAGCATCTCTCATTTTCATATTGGGTGCTGAGAGATACCTCTTCGCACCATGCGGGACAATTTGCTTAGGCAAATGATGGATACTTGACATGTATTATGCTTGTGTCCCATTCAAATTAATAGGACTTCTGTACGATACCTTCCAAGTATCTGATAATAACTCTTAGAGCCCAATGTGGAACCACTTTAACCTTAAAACTTTTGAGATTTTAAGAATAATCATGCTTTACGTTGCTTTTTAATTTCCTTTTTGTTTCTTTGCGTTCTGTTCATGACATTATGGTCAGAATTCATGCCACTCTCTAGAGATAACCTGTGGAGGTAGCCTTAGAAAAACTTTATGATGCCATATTACAAGGACTAGTTTTAAGGCTGACTACTATCCAAGACTGAAAGTTAGTAATAATGTTTATTTTCATGTTGTTGAGAAGATAACTCTATAGAGGTGTATCCCACCTATATTGTCGATTATTACATTGATGAACTTATTGGAGTATGTGTGCGCCGGTTCTTACATTCACCAAATTTTCTGAATGAAAGATCTACTTCCAGAAGAAGCAGGGTGGATGAGGGTTTACGAAACCTCATAAGGACACTGTGCACTTATTCTGGCAGTGAAAGCTCGAATTGTGGCTAATATATTGAAGGAGAACTGTCCTGTAAAACATTATTCTGTGTGATTGTTAGCTGTAGGTGTCCTAACAAAAATTCTTCTATCGGTTCTTCAGAGATGCAACTTGGCATACTTAACATTTTATTCTATTCTCTTTCTCAGCTTTCTGTTAAATATTATTAGTCATTGTGTCCTCCATCTGAAGAAAAATATTATCTCCCATGATCACTCTTTATGACCTAAAACAATGGCAAGTTAACCCGCCATTCCAATAGGAAGTTATTGCCAGAAGGTTACGACTGCCAAGGCTACACCTGTCATGTAATCCCAGCTAATGAGGACTGCTTTGAAATAGTTCAACATTTCGAGGATTTCTATCTCATCATAATAAATATCACATAGCAAAGTGTTACTGAGTCTTTTTTTCTAATGTATATGCTCCACTTGTGTTTTCTTTGTGTACATGGAAAGGATGTTAGTTACAGATAACAGATTCATGTTATGCTCGGGGAACTGTCTGATTGATTTGCTAAACTTCTGCCTGCATTCTGAATCCTCTGCGCCCCTGTACTGCCCTTGAGTCCTTCAGCCATAACGAAATAAACCTGACCTATTGTTCTAGTATAGCCCAATCTGAAAGACACGCGCTCCCGTGGCATTGTTAGACAAATATTATCTTACAGCTGTCAACCTTCCCTGATTCCGGGGACATTCATAGCGTTTAAAGGTTTCCTCTGTCAATGCCCTGTTTTTAAGTAATGGACGACTGTACAACTCAGGTTCTTTGCTTTCTACGAGGATAAACTCGATATGGTATAATTCGTTTAATTAAACGTAAAAAAGACGGTACAACAATAGTCAATGCCGTTATTCTTCACACCCTATGCTGCCACTGTAAAAAAAATTATAGCCTAGCTCCATTTATCTAGACTTTTTGTTTTGGCTACGAAAATCTTCCTGTTTGATATCAAGACACATGTAAAAAGTGGCCATTGGGAACTCAGCCTTAGAGTAATGTATAGCCCACTCCCAATAGGTATTATTAAAAAGAAATGTCCAGTCTTAACATTTGTATTGCCCACAGTGGGCATTATTAGCAAGATTATCGTGTACAGTGTCCCAATAATGAGAAGCATTTTCTCTACATGCCAAATATATTTTTAATTAATTCGAGGTTTTTTTTTTTTTTACTATAGATGAATATGTTGTCTACACAATTGCCAGACATATTAACTAGATTATCTATGACAATTTTACCAATTTTGAATTGTAATTTCATATAAAAAGAATGAATGGGTGCCTGGATAGCATGATCCCACAACAGTGAACGAGGTTCATGTTTGTCAGTAAAATGTTGTAATTGTATTATATTCCCATTTCCTTTAAAAGTAAAATAAGTAAAATTGCAAAGTGCTTGTAAAAATGATTAATTTTGCAATTTACCTATTATTAAAAATTCATAGGGATTTTAATTCCACTGTGTACTGATCGTTGTTTGGGCTACCATTCACCTCTTTAGTTTATTAGAAGTTGTTTCCAAGTTAGGGAGTGGAAGCTTTTTTGCTTTAGCTTCTTTGAATCTGGCTGGATCGCTGGATCTGATGCTGCAGCAATAAAGCTGCATATGAAAGCAGCATGGGAGAATGTACATTTTGGACCATGACACTGGTATGCACTGTCAATCTTCAGGAGCATACCATTCCCTGGCAAGCAGGAAGCCAGGAGACAGCAGTCATGTGCCCCTGGAGAAAAAAAAAAAATGTTGAGCTATGAGCAAATAAATCCGAGTGGAATTGAATTCTACTTAAAAAAAAAAAAAAAAAGTGTAATTAAGGCACAGATTCAGAAAAATGGTACACGCTGGCCACCATTTTTCTGCCTTATCATGGGCCATCATTAAGAAAATCTGAAAAAAAAAATTACAGTCACCTTACGGCTCATCTCTCTGGCTCCTCTATTCCTCGCGGTCACCTGTTTAGTCCTCATTGCATCTTCTGATCCTCATTGCGAGCGCTGAAATTCACAGGCCTCTCACAGTTGGGACTCCTAGCTCGGAGAAGGTCTGGGATACTTCTGCGCATGTGCGCAAGGTTGTGGTGCATGGCGTTGAAGTTCCAGTTTAGTGTGAGCGGCAACGGAATTCAGCGCTTGCGGCAGAAATCAGAAGATGCAAAGAGCCGGACAAGTGACATGGACAGTGTGGATAACAGGGGTCGGAGAAGTGACTGGTAAGTTGAGTATAAGGAATTATTATTTATTACATGTTACTTTTATCATGCTTGATGGTCTGCAGAGATCTCAGAGCAAAATAATGGACAATAAATTCATGGAGAGTAACTTATCTGCAAATTGAATATTCTGGGAAAATCCATGCAAACTGGCAAGTTTGAATTTTGCCTGATCCACTTGTTACGTACGTGGTTGTGGAACCACTGTGCTATGGTCTTGGGAGAGCCTGGAAGGGTGTAACTAAGCGAACACCTGACTCTTCACTAGAGCCCCTAATTTTGGGGTTAGATTTGGTTCCAGGTGAACACCAGGTGCTACTCCAAGACAGACCCATGGAGCCGTGGCAGCTGACTCCCAAGGGGGACAGGGCAGCAGGACCGGCCAGGAACTGGTTAGCGGGATGGTATACATGGGAAGCCACTGGTACGGGATCACAAATACAGGTTCAAACTAGGAAGGTGGGGTTAGTGGCACAGGTGCGAATCAAATGGATCAGGATTAGACACAGGCAGGGCGGATTCAAGTTTGGGTTAAGCAGGACGGACTGAAACAGGAGTAGACAAGATGGACGGCATCAAAGATCTCAGGTACGGGGACCTAACAATTAGCATGTAGGATACACACTGAATCACTAAAGTTGCTAAGGGACCTCTCAATAGGAGAGGATGCCTTATATACCAGACCTCTCCAAGCTATTGGCTGGGCCCTTTAAGAGGCCGGTAGCTTGCGCTCGCCTTAAGCACTCTCCGAGGAAAGCTGTGTGCCATGTGTGCGTGGGAGGGAGCAGATGCTGAGGGAGCAAGGTCAGGTGAGTGCACATGCCGGCGTCCCTGCAGGTGGAAAGGAGAGGACACATGCAGGGTCGCCGGCACTGTTATAACAGTACCTCCCTCTATTCCCCCTCTTCTTCAAGCCAGCTAGGAATTTCTGAAAAAGTCACGCATGAAAATTTTCTTTGTGTGCCCACAACCTCTCTTCAGGTTCAAATCCCTTCCAATCGACTAAGAAAAACCTTTCTTTAAGGCTAGGATATTTTTTACTTCAAAGACATCCTCGGATATGATGGGAGCAGGCATGACATCGGGATTCTTCAAGAAGTAACCCAAGATGACCGGCTTTAGAAGGGACACATTGAAGGATTTGGGTACCTGTAAGGAGGCTGGCAACTTCAACTTATAAGATACAGCATTAATTTGCTTGATGACTTCAAAGGGACCGTTGAAGCAAGACCTAACTTATAGGATGGGATTTTAAGATGGATGTACTTAACAGACAACCACACCTTATGTCCAAGATGATAACAAGGTGGAACCAAGCATCTCTTATCCACATGCTTCTTCATACGCACAGATGATCTTTCTAGAGTGGCTTTAGTGTCCTTCCATATCTTCGAGAAATCCTTAGTAAAATCATTGGCTGCTATTACACCAAAGGCAGCCGTCACCAGAAGGGGAATTCCTGGCTCTTGTCAAAAAACAATAAAGAATAGAGAACTTACTTGGATGTTATAGGAGAATTCTGCCCATGGTAAGAGTTTGACCCACTCAGCATGATGTGCATTAGTGAGGTGCCTTGGGAAGTTGGCCAGTATCTGGTTGACTCCCTCTACCTACTTGTACTTTGGATTGAGGGTGGTATGCAGACGAGAAATCCAGGACAACGTTCAGAAGCTTGCACAAAGCCGCCAGAATCTGGATGTGAACTAGACACATCAGTCGGACACGATGTGGCTTGGGAATCCGTGAAGATGGAAGATGTGCTGAATGAATTTCTCTGCCAGTTCTGGAGTGGACGGAAGGACTGGCAATGGGGTGAAATGTGCCATCTTCGAGAAACGATCCACCACTACCCAGATAACAGAACAGCCTAAGAACACAAGTTGATCTGTAGCAAACAAAATTAAGTCAGATGAATGGCACTCACCGGGCTGGTTTTCAAACTTTATTGGAACATCTTCTGCGGGAGAATGAGAACAGAGGTGCAGGAATGACGACAGCCATTTCGCGCAAATGCGCTTCAACGGGTCGCACCATTGTTTAAGCTGTGCAGATTTTTCTTCTTTTTTCCTCCATATGTGAGATCTGTAGCAAAGTCCATAGCAACAAGCCTCCAGTGAGCCGAGGGCACAGGGAGTGGTAAGAGTCGCCCAGAAGGGAGTTGCCTAAAAGTCTTGTTATGGGCACAGGAAGGGCAGGCGGAAACAAACTCCATGATTTCCTTACGCATGATAGGACACCAGTAGTGATGAGATATGAGCTGCAAAGTCTTTTTCTGCCTGGCATGTACGGCTACCGTGGATGATTGCCCCCATTGCAGAACTCGCCTCTTGTATAATTCTAACACCAAAGTCTTTCCCGGTGGAATTTGAGACAGGTTTACCGGAACCACAATAACCATCTTGGATCGCTCGATGATGAGCTGAGGTTCTTCCTTTTGATTGGCGGGCAGGAAATAGTGGTAAAGTGCATCAGCTTTGATGTTTTTCTCAGCAGGCCGAAAATGAAGAATAAAATCAAAATGGGAAAAAAATAGCAACCACCTAGCTTGACGTGGGTTCAGTCTTTGCTTAGACTGTAGATAGGCCAGGTTCTTGTAGTATAAATGACGACAGGATGGACTGCTCCCTCAAGAAGGTACTGTCACTTCTTAAGAGTCATCTTAATTGGTAACAAGTCTCAGTCACCAGTCCAGTAGTTGCGCTCAGGAGCAGAGAAGGCCTTGGAGAAGAAACCACAGATCACCATAGGGCCGGAAGGAGACTTCTGGGTAAGAACGGCTCCAGCCCCAGAAGATGAGGCATCTACCTCCAGAAAGAACTGTTTGTTCACGTCTGGTCCATGTAATACTGGAGTGGAGGATAAGGCCCGATTTAAGGAGTGAATAGTGTTCTCAGCTTCTGGAGTCCATACCTTCGATTCAGCATACTTATGAATCATGGCGGAGAATGGTCCGGGATAAGAAATGCGGAATGAATTGCCGGTGTAGTTGACGAATCCCAGGAATCACTGGATAGCTTTAACACCGTCAGAATGCGGCCACTAAAGGATGGAAGACAGCATTTCCGAATCCATATCTGGATTGTGAATTGTGAAGTGATTGTGATTGTGAAGTGATATAACCTAGGGAAGGGAGAGAAGATTTTTCAAAGAGACATTTCTCAAATTTAGCATATAGGCGATTCTCGGAGTCACTGCAGGACTTGATGGACATTCCGCCTATGAGAGAGCAGGTTTGCAGAGAAGATCAAGATATTGTCCAGGTAAACCATGACACAAGTGTACAGGAGGTCTCGAAATATATCATTCACAAACTCTTGGAAGAATGCTGGGGCATTGCTGAGCCCGATCGGCATAACTCGGTATTCATAATGACCGTCCCAGGTGTTGAAAGCTGTCTTCCATTCATCTCCTCGACTTATCCGGATAAGATTGTATGCTCCACCAGATCCAATTTGGTAAAAATAATAGCACCTCTTAGGTGGTCAAACAGCTCCGGAATCAACGGCAACGGATACTTGTTCTTAATCGTGATCTGATTGAAACCTCTATAATTGACGCAAGGTTTAAATCTATTTTAAAAAAAACCCTAAAAAAAAGGCAATATGTAATATAACTTAAAACCCATATACTGTATATATAATTTTTTTTTTGTGTAATTACATAACAATAAAAATATAAAATATATATCAAGTGAGAGGACCATATATATTGTCCCAACAAGTACAATGTGATATCAATAAAGTGCAAGGGACAACCAGTTCCTAATGAAAGCCAACACTCTCTTTATAAACTATAAAGTGAAAATAGTGCATTAAAAAAGCAAGTGAAATTTGCATAGTATAATGGGTTAAATATAAGATGGTATACCTTTCAGGGGTTAATAGATCCAGCATACACGCACCCCAACTTGCTTGGTTGCTTGGTAACTAGCCGAACGTCTTCAGATAAGGGCTTCCCATCGACAGGTGACACTAGCAATGGATCTTGGAGTGGTCGAACGGGGATCTAGTAGTGATCTACCCTTGCTTGCTGTATGAAGTTCTTGACCTCGTGGGAATCCAGATATGCTATCTCAACAAACCGGGAACCTCCACAAGACACAGATACAGTCGCAATCAGTGGCAGACTGGAATTGCTCTCGCCCAGTGCAGCCTCTCCCAACAACCCTAGACTAGTGAGTTTTCCGGTTTCTTTGGACATGAGCGAATGAGATGACAATAGAAGCACAACTCATTAACTCAATGGATCTCATACCAGACCCACTTTGTCGATTTGAATAGGTTCTAGAGAGGATGCAGTAAGCTGAGGAGTGAGCAGCCTTTGGAAAGATGGAGCCAGACAAAATGGATTTCTTTCACAAACTGTTTCTTGGGAGGCCTACTAGAATCGGAGGTCAATTCAGATGGCCAGGGAAACTAGATTGCCCATTTTAGTAGGAATGTCTCGGCCTGATAGTTCATCCTTAATTCTTCCGGGCCATCCTTCCCAGATGGTGGCTACCAGTGCCTCGTTGTTCCAGCAGAGTTCAGAAGTCAGGGGGTGGAAACAGACTTACGTATTGGCGTACACACAGACTGGCCTGACATAGTCGGATGAGGGAAGAGGCAGCAGAAGTAACTCGGCCCAGGCTCATCAAATATCTTATGACAAGAAACAACGGAGTAAAATAGTCCCAAACAACATATTAGCTGAAACAGGAGTATACGCAAGGGGTACCCAGGGTCATCAGGTGGCGTGTGGCGAGGTACCCCTTGTATTATGGGTAAGTGTGCACTTTCTTTGGCCGTTTATTTGCGGTAGGTCAATTATGGGGGATGGCTTGACATGTTTTGTTAATGCTCTTTGAGCTATTAATGCCATCCTCTTAAGCCTAGCATTTGGTTTACCTTAGTGCACACCATAGGGATGGTTCCCTGCCACATTCTTCCCTGTAGTACCGCCAGGTCCTTCATTGTGTATACTCCTGTTTGATGTGTGCTGCGTACAGCAGACATACATATATGTGTATATGTTGTATATGTTATGGTGATTATATAAATAAAACGTGTATTTTCAGCTAAGATGTTGTTTGGGACTATTTTACTCCGTTGTTTCTTGTCATACTATTTTTGGAGTTGTCCTGTTAAGGAGCCCTTGAGGCATTTGGGGAGAGAGTTTCTCTCCCAAACTTACCGTATAGGGGTGTCTTTGGATTTTGTTTGTATATCATCAAATATCTTGCAGAATGCCTTCAGGAAGGTTTGCAGGTCTGAGATTATTACATCTCATCTCTCCCACAAGGCACTGACCCATGCCAAGACCTCTCCTTCAAGATGATACATTAGAAAGGCTACCTTCGTCAATTGACTCCAAAACCTATTGGTCAGATATTACAGGTCTTCCAGAGAGATTTTCTTTTTTTACCATAAAATGCTCCAGGTTAATTGACAGAAGTCTCAAACTTTAAACCTCCAACTGTATGTCGCAGCTCATGAATTTTAATGTGGCTTCTGTACCTAAATTTGGTTGAAATCTGCATTCCATGCATGTGATGGGGTTTTCACAACCCTATCGACAGGCATTATAAATTTTATATGAATTTTCAGTTCCACCATAACTACTTAATTCCCAGAGATTCTGTATGGGAAAGTTGTGGAATGACAATAAGGCTAAACCTCGTTCCGGTCAGACCCTCCAATTTCTTAACCCATAGTAAAAATATTTAAAAGGGAACTGTACTTTCAGCATGTTCTGCATAAATCCATGGCACATGCAAATATAAGAAACTTTGTAATATATCTCATCAGAAAAACATACTCTTTTCTCCACTTATGAGCCATTCCTTGGTTAGATCCAAAGGAAGTGCTCGGATGAAAAATCACAGTTGGGAAGAAATTTAGGGGACTTAGAAAGTTCGTGAAAATCCAGCGCTTGTTTTCAGTGTGAATGAAAACAAAGACTTTTATTGAAACATCCAAATTAAAATTGTAAAGATGTTAAAAAACAGGATATCTTGGGGATAGTAGCAAAAACCCTGTGCATTTCGGATCGGCATTTGTGTACGGTTCTTATTCATGGCCAAGAATTGTATTCACAGTGAAAACAAGTGCTGTATTTTCACAAACTAAGTCTTACCTCTGTGCCGCTTTTCCTGGTGAGATAACAAAATCAAGTTTGACAACTTGATTAGGACTAGAAAAGTCTAGGCCCCAGATCAGAGTGAGATCATTTTGTCTGAAAGTCTCATATTTACTTATGACGATGTTGTCCAAGACAGCAAACCTTCACAGACCAACCATGAATGGCAAGTGAATCAGAAAAAAGCTGTTGTAAATCCCTAACACGCTAATATTTTTTATGTATCAGCGAGAGAGCTTGAAGCCTCTAGACCCCAATACACAATATGTAATAGTGTCCCCCAAATTTGTAGTACTGGTCTCAACAAATGGGGCAAAAGGACCTACTGGGGTCCATCAGGCTCCAGTGTCTAGATGCAACCACCCCATCTGGTCAAATCCCTAATTTTTTAGACAAAGGCTGTAAAACAGGAAATATATCTACAACGACGGCAACGTTTCCATGTGGATAATTATTCCCATTGTTATGAATATCGCTGAACATGTATTTTCAGTGGTGTTTAATCAGAAGTAACAAGAAAAAATGAAAACAATTCCTATACTTATGGATTTTCGATGTTTTTAGTAACAGACGTGGAGCTAATCGTTGGTGGAAACTTTCAGCTGTGTTTCTCTTTAGAAACTGTCCGTTGCCTGCCTTCTCCACAATATTCATGAGTTCATATTTATTTCTAGTGCATTCCTAAAATCCAATAAAACTGTTAATCCTCAGCTTTATTATGCTACGGTAATAGAACGGGTGCAGTCGTAGTAGAAGAGCCACTGGCTATAGGGAGATGTTGCCTGAAGTTATTTGATTCCCTTATAGAGGACATTTAATACCAACTGAGACACATCGTACGGTGCCAAGGCTCCCGGCTGTGTATTTTAAGAGGGTGGTGCCTAGAGCAACTACGGTAGGAATCTGTAGAGAACTGGCTTTATATCCATTTTCTTTTTTGAGGGGTGGATGGAGTAGGAGAGTGGTGGGTGATCATAAGCAAGTGACAAACTTGATTTCCTCAGCTCATGCATGGACGTGCTCATAGATCGGTGTGCGAGCTCAGTGGAAAGTCCGCTGCTGATTGCAGAAGGGAGCACTTCAGAGCAGTGTTTTGAGCTATCGGTGGCGGTCTCAGGTCTGAGACCCCTGTGATCCAGAGATCGGAGGCTATGTAACCTAGGAACAGACCTCTGTCTTGAATGGAGCAGAGGTGAACATACTCTACCTCCACTCCATTCATTGTCTATGGGACCACAGGGAAAAGCCATACACAGTACTCCACTATTTCGGACCACCTCATAGACAATTAATGGTGTAGATGGTGAACGTGTATTCCTCCACTCCATTTAAGATAGGGGATCAGCAAAGCTCGGTTCCGGGGTTCCAGAGCAAAGCTCGATTCTGGGATTCCAGAGCCCTTATATTAGGATTGTGTGGGGTCCTAATAATCAGACCCCCTGTAATCAGTACACCATCCACTATCCTTTCGATGGGAGATAACATCATGTTGGGTGACAAGGGTCTGCTTACTTGGACTGACAGTACTTAACTTTACCGATCAGAAGTCATTTCATAGCGTGTTTACACAGGCAGACCGAAGTAAGCAATGTGCAGTGCGCGATCTGCAATAGATCGCTCAAAGGTGGCCAAATTTGTCGGAAGGGCGAGTCCTGTGACAATGCACCTTAGAAAACAATGATTTTTTGACCTGTGCAAACAATAATTTCACCCGACGGACGAGCGCTTTGCTCATTTATTAGGTGATCGGCAGCCTGTTTATACTGAAAGATTATTGTGAAACGAGCGTTTCTTCATTCCCAATTATTTTTCAGTATAACTGCAGCTTAACCCTTTAAGCCCCTTTGCAGATTGGATATTGTCTGCAGCACATTCCCTGTTTATGAGGAAGATACGTTGCTGACAGCGGTTATTTTTTAGGCCGCATAACAGATCCAGTCAGCCAATGAATGGGACAACATTTGCTCATTGCCAGGCTGCCAACAATTACTCAATCAGGCTGCCATGTTTACATGGGCCAAATATTGGGAATGAGCATTTATCACCATTAAGCCAGTGTGAAAGGGCCTTTTTCTGTTTATTCCCTCTCCAACTACGACCTGTAGAAGAAGAGATGAGTGAGCACAGCGGCTCAGTGGTTAGCACTGTTGCCCTGCAGAGAAGGGGTCCTGATTTTGATGGTTTTCATTTGCGTGGTGGTCTCCTCAGGCTAATAAGGGTTCCTCCACACTGTAAAAACATATTGAGAAGCTAATTTGGAATTTCGATTGTGAACCCAATGGAGATGACTCCTTACAGCACTGGCGAATATGCACAATAGAAATTATTAAAATAAATATCCACAAGGAACAGAATAGTGGAAATATTACTGGATTGATGCTCTTTCACTATTTCTTTTACCTCTTCCAGTCTTATAATACATTTCTTGTTTTGGTTCTCATACTCTAGGTCCCGTTACTCCCACTCCAGCAGTGGTCACAGTTACTCTACCTCCGCCTCCAGTGACAGTTACTACTTTACCTTCTGCCACCACCACTGTCCGCCGGCAACCCCTCACAACACATCCAGTGGGTGCTATAAATCAAATAGGCCATGATCCTCCTACTCCTGGTACACAGCGTCCTCCCCCTTCTAACCAGAATTCACATCCAGAAATTTTTTGCCCGGCCCGCGAGGAGAGGAAAGTACAATGGCCAGCCACCCAGCAAGGCATGCGAGTAGAAAGACCATGTCCAAAGGGCACACGTGGTAAGTAGACGTCCAAGGCATTTTAATAGTCATTTTGAAGAATTATGGAGAGTTGACTCTGATTACATTTACAGTTAGCTATGTTGTCCATAAACATTATAAGAACTCATCAGTTTCATTGACCACCTAGCAAGAATGGGGATATCCTGACTCTCTCTCAAAAGCCGATGTTGGTGGAGAAAATGGTCAGCGTGTTGTATTTCAACATGTTCATTCCTTTTGTTCTCAAGCAAGAGGGGGTTTCTAGCAGGACATTTTTACCTTCTCTCAATTGAGAACATGTGCTTGTTGGATATGTGGTGGTTGGTAGGACCATCAGCTATACATGGTGTATGGCTACCTTAAATTTTACCATAGTTTATGTATCCTCGTATCATAAAACTACACAATTATAGCAGATTATGTACAAACAACACCCTCCACCAAATATGACTGTTCCCATCTATTTACAGATATAGAAAGAAATTGGCGCGCACTCGGTATTCTACGGGAGCGAGGTGCAGGTGTAACGGACTGTAAAAGTCCCAAACTAACAGAGGGAATAGAATACACCGCACTCTCTATATATTTATGATGCAATAATAGTGAAAATTTATTAAGGACATTAAACATAGGATTCCATATGTTGAAAGCGACCAGAAGTTAAAATGACATTTCGGCTCTTCCCGAGCCTTAACCATATAATCGCTTGGTACAAGATAAATGGAGAGTAGAAGGAAGTCCCTTGAGGTTGGTGAGTAAACTCCTCATTAGCGTTATTATAGTATGCCTATGTCGTATATAGTCCCAAGTGTAGGATCTTGCTAATGTGTCAGATGAGCGGCGCTTCTTTCTCTGTAAGTTCTCCCCTCTTTTCCTCAGGCATTGCCTCTTTCCTCTGTTTGCCCACACTGGCCATCTGGAACCCTCGAGGCCCAGATCTAAGTAATTGCACTTCTCCCTGGGTCAATCAAGTGGCACAGAAGGTGAGTAGATGCCACACTTATACAGAGCATGCTTTCTTTTTTTGCCGTTATTTTAATACTTTTTATGTTTGTGTTATTCAACGTGTCAATAGTTCTAAGGCCATATTTCCATCTCCACAATTAACGCTTGGCTCCTATTCTATAATCTCCTTTCAGATAAGGAGTGGAGAGAACGCCGCTAACATTGCAGGGGAATTAGCCCGTCACACCCGTGGACAGATCTATGCAGGTGACGTTACGTCGTCCGTACGCCTTCTAAACGATCTGGTTGATATTCTTGACAATCAGTTACAAGCCCTAAGACCAATTGAACGAGAGAGTGCTGGGAAGAATTACAATAGGGTGAGTAGAGGTGCCTCCAACTATTAATTTATCTTACTCATCTACTCGATGGCTAGCGGTTGCTAATTCATCTAATGCTCATTCCCCTCGCAAAATCAGACTACACAATGCACATACTTATGAGTCAATGACCATTAAAACACTGAAACCTCGGGTGCAGCCATCTGATTAGCAAACAGGACAAGGCTCTCAAGTGATGGCTGCTCTGTCCATTTTGTGTCAGCAAAAAAAAGAATCCATTTTTATCCATGTCATGGTCCATCTTTCATCCGTTCATGATCCGTGTCTCCGTTTCGCGTGCTCAGTTTTTCTCATCCATAAAAAAGAAAGAAGATTTCTCATGCAACTCCTAGCTAGCCATTAATTTTTAAAGGGGTTGTCCAGTCTTAAACTACAATTCCGTTGTGGTTCTGTGTGAATACAGACTTGTGAATCCTTACATTGCGCGTACTGCACTCTGTAAGGATTCTCCAGCGCCGGGAACAGGAGATCACATTCCGACTAGACATGTCCGGCCTCGCTCTATACATTTGTGTTGAGCGAGGCTCTGCACGTCTAGTCAGCATGTGACAAATCAGATATTTGCTGTCACGCACTCTCTGATCCCGACGCAGAAGAATCCTTACAGTGTGCAGTGCACTTAATGTGAGGATTCACAAGTTTGCAGTCACATAGACTGACTGCAGACTTTTGACCGTAAAACACCTTTAAGGACATATTTAAGGACAACAGTAGGACATGTCTCCGTTTTATTTTTTGCCAACTATCTGTCCCTTCCCCCCCAAAGTATAGATGCGAAGCAAAAGAACACGTGTTTTACGTTGTGTATTTTGACAAAGCATTTTTAATACGTGCACATAAGCACAGACCGGTCAATTCAGGGCAGCAGTCGAAGAGAAGCTGCCGGGGACCAGATTCCCATGCGGCTTGGACTACAGCAACTTTTAAAGTATGTTTTTTTCTGTAAAACCGCCGCGTTTCAGAGTCAAATATATGTGGGTGAGATCACACAGCCACAGCCACGTACATATAGTCCGTGGATCGGGCAGCACGTATCAGCTATCAGGTTCCCTTTAAACAAGTACACAAAAAATGAATAAAAAATGTTAATAAGAGAATAAAACACCCAGTGGAAACCCAAACTTAGGCCTCATTCACACCTCCTTGTTTCACGCACATGTCCTGCCCATGTTTTCCATGGATAGGACACACACCTTATGTGGCCGTTCACATTTCCTTTTCTTTTTTGGAGACCAATTATCCGCAACAAAAAAAGAGACAAAAACGAAACGTGTTCTTTTGATCCGACTTGTGGATAAATATCACCCATTCAATAGGTCTGTGAAATACAAATGACACCATCCATGTTGCAGCTGTGTGCTGTCAATAACGGAGAGGAAACGCTTGAAAATTTGTTTTTTCAAGTTAAAACAGAGACATGGCTGAAAAATGGATAAAAATATGATTGAAAAAAAAAAACACTGATCACAATCAATCCAAAAAAAAAGCTGACGTACATCCTTTGGCGCACAGAACAAGGAGGGGAATTTGCAAGCTTTGCATTGGGCGTCGAGTCGCATGTGTGAACGTTGTTGTTCTCTGATTTTCCCCGTATACATAAATTATTCCGCTGCTGACCTATAGATGCATTATGCATGCCAGTTATTAACCCTTTTTATTATTTTACAGATGCACAAGAGGGAGAGAACCTGCAAGGATTACATCAAGGTAACGGAGGATATAGTAGTGTTATATCCGATGTTGTGCAGGTTCTAGCATTACTATTCTGTGGACACGCTCTGTGCCGCGTACAGTCATATTCAGCCCGCATTACTGTATCCCAGCAGGTAATAGTTACTGGTGAGGACATTTTTATTCTGTGTGTATCTTATTTGTGCAGGCGGTGGTGGAGACAGTGGATAACCTTTTACGCTCAGAAGCGTTACCCTCATGGAGAGACATAAATGTCACAGAGCAAGAACATGTGGCTACCATGTTACTGGACATACTGGAGGAAGGGGCTTTCCTGGTAGCTGATAATGTCAAGGAACCTGCACGATTCCAGACTGCTAAGCCTAATGTTGGTGAGGCACCAGTACAGCCATTTCTCTAGGAATATTAACAAAAAAATATGAATATTACAAACTAAACCTCTGGCAGAAATAAGAATATTTTACGATGAGGGATTAAAATTATTAATGAACTGATTCCCACTCGCATCATATGGTAGAGGGTCATTATCAAAATCATTGCATTGCATTGGTGAACTCCTTCAATGTTGTGGACCTCCTGACCACCCAAAACTATGCTCAGACGACGTGAAAGCAAAAAAAAGTGAACATAACTTGACAAGTTGGAAACTTCATAGTTTTAAGGTTGAAATAAGACACAAGTCTATTGAGTTCAATCTAGAACCTAACATGTTGATCCCGTGGGAGACAAAAACTCCATGGGACAGATGCTAATTGCCCCATATTAGGGGAAAAATTCCTTCCTGCTTCTGCTCCGCAGAGAAATTCTTGGGATCAACGACCCATCACCGAATCTAGTACCTACAACCTTTAATAATATGGCCCCAATTTATCAAGATGGGCAATGTTCATGCCGGTCTTAAAGAGGGATCATGTTGGAGTCAGGATGCTACTGATTCATTGACAGGCGCACTCCTCTTAATGAATCAGAAACATCTAACGAGAGGAGTGTGCCTTGACACAAATCAAGGACTGGAGTAAGATTTCCGGTGTAAGGAATGCAACAACTTGCCCTGTACCCGTCCTGCCCCAGTTCTGCCCATTTTGGCAGAGCTGGGCAAACTTGCATAGAAATGACAAGAATTGCTAATTTTTGTCTCAACTTTGAGCAAAAAATTGTGACTTTTCAAAGTGATTTCCATCAGAATTCTGGCGTAATCACTTTGATGAATGGGGGTGTATATTTTTCAATGTTTTTGCTTTCCTACCGATGAACCTGTTAGGTTATAAGTTGATCTCAATGGACTTGTGTCTTATTTTAACCTTAAAAACTAAGAAGAAAGGCATCCAGGACTTTCTTGTACTTGGCCAAGTTGTAGTCGCTAAGCAGCAGGACAGCCACAGGTTGGGGACCACTGAACTACACTATTTCTTGACCAGTAACACACATATCTACATATTGGGTCTCTAAAAGTATACTGTTTCATCAAAATTTCAAAATGATTTCCTGTGGAGGTCTATTAATGGGATTATGTCTCAGAGACACCAGCTAGTCATCCCAGGTCTGGCTTGCAGTACCTCTAGCAAACATCTGATCTGCCTAAGGAAATCTGCAGCCAGTCTTCTCTGCTGTGGCTAGTCTACGGGAAATGAAGCTATACATAATGGGGAATTCAGATGATTGTATGTCATGATGATACAAGGATAGGTCAAATGCTCCATAACAGAAGCCAATCCTAGAGTCTCAGGCAGAGGAACCACCTCTATCAAGACTATATGGCAAAAATTCAGCTTTTTTTTCCCCAGCCTTTCTGTAAACACATTACCAAAGCAGGTGCAGGCAGCCGTAGAGTCTCTCATCCTAGAGAATCGGCTGATTATGCAAATGACACTCTGATCAAACCCTGATCCGTGTTTGATCAGAGTGTGATCACAGTGTGATCCGATTCTCTCGGATGAGAAGATGGAGAAAAAAATGTCTCCATCTTCTCCATTCTGTCATGGAAATTGGACTTCACTAAGATTTCATCCGAGTGCAGTCTAATGGTTTCCACGCACTCATTGACTTGAGTGGCCGAGTGTGATCCAAATATCGGATCAAACTTGGACAAACAGCAATTTTTTTCCTTAGACAGCCTCTGTCCATGAAAAAATCAGATATGTGCTCGGCCCCATAGATTAACATCAGTCTGAGTGCGATCAGATGTTTTGTCGGATCACACACAGACAGAAAATACGGGTCGTCTGCACAACCCCTTAAAAGGGTTGTCTCATCTTATTATATGGGTAAAATTGCAAAGTGCTTGTAGAAACAAGCAACGTTGCTACCGGTATTTATTTTTTATTAGCAATCCTTTCTGTTATGATCTTTTATTCAATAGTTTACAGATTACCGACCACCTCTGGAATCTATGATAAGTAGCCAGTTTCCTATACAAAGAGCGCATGCTTACAAGCTCTCTGCTGTACAGCTTTCAAGCACGGCTCTGAAGCAAGGCACCAGGGCTCCGATGAAGCTCCCTCTGCTAGTAGCATCTGAGAACGCACAATATGTGCCAGTGGCTCAACCGTGCTGCCAGCAGGAAGTATCAATCTGCAAGAGCACACCGTTTCACTGGCAAGCAGGAAGCTGGAAAGCTGGGGAGTGGTGCACTCCTGAAGACAACATGAGATAACCCCTCTAAGGCCTCTTTCACACTTCAGTTGTTTGGCGTCAGTCTAAATCCGCCATTTTCCTCAAAAAACGGATCAGTTTTTTTCCCCATAGACTTGCATTAGCGACGGATTGTGACGGATGGTCGTCCGTTCCATCCGTCATGCGACGGATCCGTCAAAATTTGGCGGACGTCATCTAGACATTGACGGTCATTGCAACGTTTTTTGTCTGCGTTGAAATGGCGGATCGCGACGGATCCGTCGCGTCCGTCATTTCATAGAATGGCCACCTATGGGCGACGGATCCGTCGCGACCGTCATTTCGGCGGATCCGTCGCCCCAATCCGTTTTTTCAATTTTTTTCAATTGCGCATGCTCCAAAAAGTATATACAACCCCCGAGTAACGGATCCGTCAAAAAAACGGATCCGTTACATCCGTTTTTTTAACTATTGTGACGAATCCGTCGATCCGTCATTATGTCGGAAGTGACTGACGCCAAAAAACTGAAGTGTGAAAGAAGCCTATGAATGCAATATATACAAAAACTGTCAGTCGAATGTTTACTTAGGAAGACAGCTATCTCTTCCCAACTCCCACATACATATGGAACTAAGTTGAGCAGTCATGTGTTTTCAACAGGGATAGTATAAAACTTTGGCATCTCTGGTAGCAGCTTATCTCCACTTTAAACAAAAGGTTCAGCCATTGAAATTCCAACTGGCTGTTCCTTCTTTCCCATGACATCAAATCATCATGTTCAAGAGAGTCGGGAGGGCCATCATAAACAACAGGTGGTCTTCTGGTCCTGCTAAATTTGGTTGGTTCGGCTGACATTCATCTATATGTCCAAGGGCCTTTGGGTTGTGATTAGTCTGGCATAATGGTTCTGGATTTATAAGATACATGACATGTTCATTTTTTAACCAAATTATAAGGGATTCTGATCAATCCTTTTGACCGTCAATGGGTTTGTCATGTATTTGTGCTTGCGAACAGTGCCTTACGTTGACTCTGCCAAAGCAGGCTGAAATAAATGGACCTGTAAATGCCCATACCGTGTCACCAAACTAGATGTCATGTTGTAAAACCCAACCAACCATTCAACAACCCCTGTTCTTCTATTAAGCGTAGCGTTAATCAACCCTGTATGTTTGCGGAGTAGCTTGTTAAATAAGTGATGTTTGCTTTGTGCCATCCTCCATGCTCTCTCCAATGGTAATTCCACAAGGGTCAGATTTGATGCTGATATTTCTGCAACTGAGAAACAGTTCTGTTGATGTAAATGGAGTTGTTTCAACAGCAAGTTCATGCATTTCTGCAAGATCCATTAAGATGAATGGGACAGTCTCAGCAATGTCTGAATTCCCCCTAACCGTCCATGTCTTCTCGTAGTGCTAGAAGTTTCTGTCATAAACACCGATGACCCCGTCTCCGAGCTGATCTTCCCTCAAGACAACCACAGTGTCAGCTCTATCCAGCTGTCTGCCAGATCCATCAAGCAGAACAGTCGCAATGGTGAGATCTGTCATTATTTAGGTTGTGTTTCTCTTTGTAGATAAGTTGTTGCTGAGATGGTGATGTCCTCTCTTTATTACATACAGTAAATAATATCCTACATCTCGCCAGTACACAAGGTTCAAAAGCTCCACTGCAAGAGGCAATATGGATTAAAATAAAAACAAAATTTTCAAAAACATGATCATTGCCTAGTTGGAATTATATTCCTACTTTGTTACAAAGAAGTGAATAGATGGTATAAGTCACCAACTCCATTGGATCTATCTCTAACGACAGGACTCGTAAAACTTAAATAATTTACTCATCCATGGTCTTTTTAAAGAGAATCTGTCTTTAGGATCAACCCTTCTATGCCATCTATATGGGCTGGGAGATAATAGAAAGAAGAATAAAATGATACTTTGATATCCGTGATCCGATGTCTTATTCCCGAGAAATCCATGTTTTATTTAATATGTAAATGAGACATTAAGATCTATGGGCTGGACATAGATCTCCATGAGAATCTGACTCCAAGGCTTATTTTATATAAATAGGGACATTACCTGTGTGAGACATGTATATGAGGATAGCAAAAGGTCAGTCATTACATGTTTCACACTGGTAACGCTTTCTTTCATTTACAGTAAAATAAGCCAGGTTCTCAAGTAGATCTATGTCCGCCGAAGAGATCTTATTGGTTCCTTTCCATATAAGTAAAATGTGTATTTCTCTGGAATAAGACATCAGATCGTGCTATCAAGTTATCATTTCATTCAACTGTCTAGGACCTATAAGTACATATACATCGCTTAGGAGGATTGATCACTCCTTTTAAGCCAACCAAAAAAACCACTGAGGCTCAATTAACACGTATATTGCTGATCCATTTGTGGAACATTTTCCTATGTCTAAAGCTGGCCATACACATTAGATGGCCGTCAGTCAATGAAGCTTGAGCTGATTGTTTGGCCCGACAGTCATCTCAGCCAACTCTCCCATACATAGGAGCGCTAATTTAGCCAGCACTCTTGAATTCTCTACGTAAAAGTCATCGCCAGGCTTGTTTGGTCACAGCTTATCTCCGAGAGAACAATGCAATTGGCAGTTCAAATCAGAGATTCTGAACCCGACAGCTCTCCTGATGATTAGTTTTCTGGGACTTCCATACACATTAGAGAGTCGGCAAAATCTGTCGATATCAGTGTGTTTGGAACATTAGTCTAATGTATATGGGGGCCTGTAGACAAAACTTTAGTACGAATGCGATCAGTTGATCAGTGTTGTTGGTGATTTTATTATTGTTTGTCAATAACTAATATCGTGCAGAACGGGTTGTCTTCAGCCTTTACCAGAATGATGCCAATATCTTACCATTTATCTTTATGTCACAATTCACTCTTCGACTTTGTGATCACTGCAGTTCCTAACTCCCTATATTTTCATAATTTTCCATCTCAGGAGTTGTGAAAGTGGTGTTCATCCTGTACAATAATTTGGGCCTCTTCTTGTCCACGGAGAATTCCACTGTACGCTTTGGTGGAGAAGACAGCTCCTCAGGACACTCTTTGGTGGTGAACTCACAGATCATCGCAGCTTCAATTAATAAGGAGTCCAGCAGGGTTTTCCTCATGGACCCTGTTATTTTTACACTACCACATTTACAGGTGAATGCAAAAATTTAAAGGAAGATAAGAGTACACTGTATATGGAAGATAGAAACCAAGAGAATGTAAGAAATGGTTGTTTAGCAGCTGTAAAAGTTTGGGAAAATTAAGGGATAAACCTCCGACATAACGTCGGAAAAAAACACTGAGGAGACAGTGGTGGAGACTTAGTTAGCCAAGAGAATGTCAAATGACCATGACAACGGTGAAGCTGAGCTTTTAGGAAGACATTTACAAACGGACAATTTGGCAGACAAGAAGGTTCCATTTATGGGCCAAATAGATTATTTTCAAGCTATGGAAATCTGGTAATTGGTATGGAAAATGGTAATGTACAGGATTGCTCTTTAGAGGGGCATTACTGTTAAATCTGGCCATAACCATTGGATATTGGTTGTCAGATCCAATCAAAAAATGTGTGGAGAGTAGATGTGTTTGTAATGGAAGTAGCCTAATGGGATTTTGGACGAGTTTATATTTGAGCTTGGAGAGCAGAAAGATTCTGTAATAGACTTTGTAGGTTGAAGTTTTTGCAATACGCTGTTAGATTGTATACAGGCAAAGTGGCTATATAGATTAGCTGATCATTAATATGTCTGGAGGTCTCCCAACTCCCTTGATGAAAGATGTCAAAGGAAGGAAGGAGGGACACAGCATGTTGGATTCCGGCATGTCCAAATTTTTCAACAATAGTGTGCTAGTTGTTTATTCCCATCTTTCTACTAAAACACACATGCTTAGCATACCTTATATATATGTTTGGTTACTTTAACTTATTTGTTCCTGTTTTTCAGTCTAAAAACCACTTCAATGCCAACTGCACCTTCTGGAATTACTCTGAGCGCTCGATGTTGGGTTTTTGGTCAACACAGGGTTGTCGGTTGCTGCATACTAACAAGACCCACACGACCTGTGCGTGCAACCACCTAACTAATTTTGCTGTGCTGATGGCCCATAGAGACATGGTGAGCGCTCTGTTACTGTCATGATTTATTTCGTTTCGGAAGATTAAGATTTCATTACTTTAATAAAATATGACTTTAACTTCTCTTTTTAATTTGGTTCCTAGTGGGTTTCTTTCATAATCAGGGTTTGCTGTAAAGGTTTTACTGAACAGTTAGCACTGAGACCCTTAGTGACGTATAGCGTCCTATATAACGTAAAATAATAAATCACACATTATGACAATCAGAGCCGAGTTGTAGAAAATACACAATATTACACTGGTTGTTATAACAAACTGGGCCCTGCTAACTGTACATCATGGTTGTCCAGTTTTATTTTGGTGGATCTGTATAACAAATGTTGGATGACTTGGTAAAGCTAAATTTTTGTTTTCTCAGTACCAGGGTCGAATAAACGAGCTGCTTCTCTCAGTTATCTCCTGGGTGGGAATAGTGATCTCTCTGGTGTGTCTCGGAATCTGTATATCCACCTTCTGCTTCTTGAGGGGTCTTCAGACTGACAGAAACACCATCCATAAGAATTTGTGTGTTAGTCTGTTCCTGGCTGAACTTCTTTTCCTCACTGGTATCGACAAAACCCAGTATCAGGTACAACTATCTTGTTTTCCTTGAGCTTGAAACTCCAAGACTCTAGACTGAAAGACATTTACCATTCCAACCTAATTTCTGATTCCATCTCTAAATGTTTACTATCATTACCATTCCTCCAAATTGTGTCCAATGATTTGGTGGTAACCATGTTGTATTTTTTTAAGGTGGTTTGTCCCATTTTGGCTGGTCTCCTGCACTTCTTCAGTCTGTCGGCTTTCTCTTGGCTGTGTCTGGAGGGTGTTCAGCTTTATCTTATGTTGGTGGAAGTGTTTGAAACAGAACATTCCCGAAGGAAGTACTACTATCTGTGTGGCTACGTGTTTCCTGCTCTTGTGGTGGGGATCTCTGCAGCTGTGGACTACAGGAGCTACGGCACGGATAAGGCGTAAGTCTTCCTCTGTCATCTACGATCTCGTATTCTATCCCAATATGTACACAGTGACCATGTATCTTCCACGATCTTGTATTTTATTCCAATATGTACCTTTATCTCATCCAACTTACAACATCTCTGCTATCTACTGTCATTAACAATCCTTCAAATCGTGTCCAATGATTTGGTGGTGACCATGTTGTATCTTCTACAATCTTGTATGCTATCCTAAGAATTCTCATCCAACTTACACCATCTCCATCCTTGTTATTACATGTCTAGACATTCTCTTAATCCTTCGAGTGGCCCTTCTCCATCACAGTTCTTCATATTTAGTCATCTTTCTGATGGTCTCCATATTCTTTCCCATGTAACTGCTCTCATAGACGGTCTTGTATTGTCTCAAACAATGTAATTTTGCCTTTAACCATTCTCCCTCATTCTTTGTAACTGCTCTGTGACTGCAAGTGTCTTCATCTCTCATTAATTACTTATCTGGATGTGGCTGTTTCTCTGCGTTTCTATCAATGTTCCTCACTGTCTGTTTTGCCGCTTCTCTTATTGTCACAGTTGCTGGCTGCGAGTTGATAATTATTTCATCTGGAGTTTTATTGGCCCGGTTTCCCTTGTTATTGTGGTGAGTAATGATACTGGTGTCCTTTCTCTTTAGCTCACTGTCACTGCTTAACTTTATCCGGCATTATGTTTTCTGCTCTCCTTTATGTCTCCTTTTTTTTTCTCACTCTTCTTCTCTTATGCTGAGCGTCACTACTCAAATAGTCCATTTTGCATAGGGTTAGGACTACACAGAGATATTCCATCACATCTAAGGATTGTCAATGTGGTTGCATTGTGATGCGCAACTGTAAAAAGTCTAAACCTTTAGAATTCGTGGTTTGCAAAAGTTGTATGTGACTTTGCCCCATAGACTTCAATGTAAGTCATATATGTACTTGTAAATCACACGCAACATGTCTATTTAATTTTTTTTTTTCTTACAGCCAAGTTGAACAGTACAGTCCAATGATAGGGAGTCACGGACAGGTCACACCAATGTTTTTGGTGCACAACACGTCTCTGTAGCCCTAACCTTACACAACTAGGCACATTTATCGTGTGGTCCGTGGGTTATGTTGCATCACTAATTGATTCCTATCCATGAGCAATAATCAAATCAGTGTATTCATAGGAAAGAAGGAACAAGATTTACATCCTACTTATTTATGATCTTTGACCAAGTATCTGCAACTCTAAAAAGTTTTTTAAAGCCTCCTTCACACTTTTTGCAGTGTATTTTTTTATGATTTTAATTTGTTGTTTACAAGAATTTTTTATGGCACTTTTATTATTTTAAAAAATAGGCAGAGAAAACCATCAGATCACCACTTCTATGCACAAATAATGATATATATTTCACCGGTGTCTTTGGTGCATGAAAAGTGTAGCAGGACCGACTTCCCAGAAATGATCACGTAGAGTAGGTAGAGTCCAGCACTCGCTTCGTTATTAATACATGCTAAAATAGCTCATTATAGAAAAGGTATTAAAACAGAAAAAAAACAATGAGTCTCAAGTGGATAGACTACCCTTACTCATAGTACATGACCCAAACACGTTTCAGGTGGTTAGACTACCCTTACTCATGGTACACGGCCCAAACGCATTTCAGGTGCTAAGACAACCCTTTGTCATGGTACATGACCCAAACACGTTTCAGGTGGTTAGACTTCCCTTACTCATGGTACACGCCCCAAAAGCATTTCGGGTGGTTAGACTACCCTTACTCATGGTACATTGCTCAAACGCGTTTCAGGTGCTAAGACAACCCTTACTCATGGTACACAGCCCAAACACGTTTCATTTGGTTAGACTACCCTTAAGGTACCTTCACACGAAACGACGCTGCAGCGATAGCGACAACGATGTCGATCGCTGCAGCGTCGCTGTTTGGTCGCTGGAGAGCTGTCACACAGACCGCTCTCCAGCGATCAACTATGCCGAGGTCCCCTGGTAACCAGGGTAAACATCGGGTAACTAAGCGCAGGGCCGCGCTTAGTAACCCGATGTTTACCCTGGTTACCAGCGTAAAATCTAAAAAAAAACAAACAGCACATACTTACATTCACGTCCCCCTGCGTCCACTTCCTGACTGACTGAGCGCCGTACAGTGAGAGCAGAGCGGTGACGTCACCGCTGTGCTGCTTTCACTTTCACTTTGCGGCGCTGAGTCAGAGGAGGAAGCAGACTGCAGGGGACGCAATGTGAGTATGTGCTGTTTGTTTTTTTTACATTTTACGCTAGTAACCAGGGTAAACATCGGGTAACTAAGCGCGGCCCTGCGCTTAGTTACCCGATGTTTACCCTGGTTACCAGTGTAAAATATCGCTGGTATCGTTGCTTTTGCTTTCAAACACAACGATACACAGCGATCGGACGACCAAATAAAGTTCTGGACTTTATTCAGCGACCAGCGACATCACAGCAGGATCCTGATCGCTGCTGCGTGTCAAACGAAACGATATCGCTAGCGAGGACGCTGCAACGTCACGGATTGCTAGCGATATCGTTATAATGTCGTTTCGTGTGAAGGTACCTTTACTCATAGCACACAATCCAAAGGCATTTCCGGTGGTTAGACTACCCTTACGCATGGTACACGGCCCAAATGCGTTTCAGGTGGTTAAACTACTCTTACTCATGGTACATGACCCAAACACGTTTAAGGTGGTTAGACTACCCTTACTCATCGTACATGATCCAAACGCGTTTCAGGTGCTAAGACAACCCTTTGTCATGGTACATGGCTCAAAAGCATTTCAGGTGGTTAGACTACCCTTACTCATCGTACATGATCCAAACGCGTTTCAGGTGCTAAGACAACCCTTTGTCATGGTACAAGGCTCAAAAGCATTTCAGGTGGTTAGACTACCTTTAAACATGGTACATTTTGTTAGTAATACGTACCTTGACTAAGGGTGGTCTATACTCCTGAAACGCATTGATATTTGTTTTTATACCTTTCCGATCATGTGCTATTTTTGGATGTATTCATTATTTAATTATATTAATGAATAAAAATAATAATAAGAAAGAATTGGATTTTTAATCGATCTCAAGTGCTAGATTCTTTCAGCTATTCATAATTTTTTTGCTTTTCTGAAGCCTTTGGGGAAAATGTTACAGGAGAGGAACCAGCTACAGCTTATTTTTTGCTGTAAAAAACACAAAAAAAGTGATATTTTTGCAAAAGAATAAGCACCAGCTTAGATAAGGATATACACATGCCTGGACAATTGCAAGGTTTATGAAGTCTGCTTTGCGGTTTTCTATCTTCTCTCCTCTTTTCCATAAGGACTCTTTCTCCTTCTATTGCCGGTTTAACACACATCAGCGTTTTTTTTTTCTCATACGTGAAAAATGGACCATTATTTTTTCAGAGTTCTGGATTCATTTTTGATCCATGTGTCGCTTTTCACAACCTTGTTGAATATCTTTATTGTCGCATGAACCACAAAAAAACCCGCAATTAATCTAATTTATTTAATAGGTACAGAGAATCTGCAACATCAAAAACTCATCTAATACTCATCGTGGGAACGTAGCCTTAAAGGATTTTTCTGGGTTTATGTAAATATAGTTTAGTCATTGCATAATTGAAAGTTATACAACTTTATTTTATTTACTTTGGTCAAATGTATCCGCTACCTTAGCTCATTAAGGACATAATGCAATTGCAGCAAACCACCAGCTGTGAAAAATATTAGGAGTGTGCGGGTTTTCGTCCACAGACAACAGAGATCTCGAAAACGGTGAAAAAATTAAACAAATATGCATTAAAAAGTTTCAGTACTTTTCATTATATGGGGATTAAGATTTATTAAATAAGATTTATTAATATAAAACCCTGAGAGTGCAAGTCTTGCAGATTGCAAATTGAGAATATTTGAGATATAGTAATTAAGGAATCACCGGACATCTCAAATATCATTAATTTCACTTTACCAAAAACAGTCCCCTAATAAGCTAAAACCTGATCCTATAAGCCACTTTTTGGACATGGACTATGGCTTAAAGGGAACCTGTCACCACGTTTTTGGAAGATGGGATAAAAATAGCGTTAAATAGGGGCAGAGGTGGGCGTTACATTAGTGTGTTTGTTATGCGTTTATTACCCACCTAAGTTGCCGAAATACCTTTGCAAAGTCTCCGTTTTCGCCTGTCAATCAGGCTGGTCTGGTCAAAAGGGCGTTGTCTTCCCCCAGATTTTGCGTAGTTTTCCGTTGGTGGCGTAGTGGTGTGCGCATGCCCAAGGTCCCGAATCCTCTGCCAGGGGATTTAAAAGAGCGCGCTGTTCGTTATTTCATTGGTGATCGGTGGGCGCGGCCATCTTCCTTTGGCCGCGCGTGCGCAGAAGCGGCGCTCTGCTGGCCGCGGCTTCAGGAAAATGGCTGCGGGATGCCGCGCGTGCGCAGATGGATATCACGGCGGCCATTTTCCTGAAGCCGCGGCCAGCAGAGCGCCGCTTCTGCGCACGCGCGGCCAAAGGAAGATGGCCGCGCCCACCGATCACCAATGAAATAACGAACAGCGCGCTCTTTTAAATCCCCTGGCAGAGGATTCGGGACCTTGGGCATGCGCACACCACTACGCCACCAACGGAATACTACGCAAAATCTGGGGGAAGACAACGCCCTTTTGACCAGACCAGCCTGATTGACAGGCGAAAACGGAGACTTTGCAAAGGTATTTCGGCAACTTAGGTGGGTAATAAACGCATAACAAACACACTAATGTAACGCCCACCTCTGCCCCTATTTAACGCTATTTTTATCCCATCTTCCAAAAACGTGGTGACAGGTTCCCTTTAAAGTGGTTGTCAGGTCTAAAACGACTAGTCTGCAGTCACTCTATGTGACTGCAGACTTGTGAATCCTCGCATCGCACACACTGTGAGGATTCCACTTGTGAATCCTCGCATCGCTCACACTGCACACTGTGAGGATTCGACATTTGAATCCTCGCATCACGCACACTCCACACTGTGAGGATTCGACTTGTGAACCTTCGCATTGCGCACACTGTGAGGATTTGACGTGTGAATCTTCGCATCGCACACACTGCAAGGATTCGACTTGTGAATCCTCGCATCGTGCACACTGCCTACTGTGAGGATTCAACTTGTGAATCCTCGCATCGCACACACTGCACCCTGTGAGGATTTGAATTGTGAATCCTCGCATTGCGCACACTGCACACTGTGAGGATTCCACTTGTGAATCCTCGCATCGCACACACTGCACACTGTGAGGATTCCACTTGTGAATCTTCGCATCGCACACACTGCACACTCTGAGGATTCGACTTGTGAATCTTCGCATCGCGCACACTGCACACTGTGAGGATTCGACTTGTGAATCCTCGCATCGCGCACACTGCACCCTGTGAGGATTCGACTTGTGAATCTTCACATTGCGCACACTGCACACTGTGAGGATTCGACTTGTGAATCTTCGCATCGCGCACACTACATACTGTGAGGATTCGACTTGTGAATCCTCGCATCACGCACACTGCACACTGTGAGGATTCGACTTGTGAATCCTCGCATCACGCACACTGCACACTGTGAGGATTCGACTTGTGAATCCTCGCATCGCGCACATTGCACATTCTGAGGATTCGACTTGTGAATCTTCGCATCGCACACACTGCACAATGTGAGGATTTGACTTGTGAATCCTCGCATCGCGCACACTGCACACTGTGAGGATTCGACTTGTGAATCCTCGCATCGCGCACACTGCACACTGTGAGGATTCGACTTGTGAATCTTCACATCGCGCACACTGCACACTGTGAGGACTCTCATGTGTGAGCACCGGGAATGGCAGGCACGTGACCAAAAGAATGCGATACGCAAAATCCAACTAGATTGTTTCCGGCCTCAAGTAATACACTTGCATTGAATGGGCAGAGTTGCATACGATTTCAGATTCTGTCATTGAAAAAAATCGGTCACCAGCATTGTCCCCATTGACTAACATTGGCCCGAGTGCTACCCGATAAAAAATCAGACAATACTCGTCCGATGTATACGGCGGTGTGAGCGAGCCCTAAAGGACAAACTCAGCGCTACTACATCTGTACTGTATAGAGACGCTCAAGTCTCATGTGTAGCCGCGAAGGATACAAGTACGGCACATCTGTTACTGACTTTCTTGCTTTTGAGAAGTTAATTTCAACCATCAGGTCTTAACCAAATGATGCTTGTAATAAAAATGTAAAAATTAAAGGGGAAAAAATGACAATAGTTCCCTCTTAGGACCAATTAGGTATTTTAATTAATATACAGTTTTCAATACAGCTTAAGGGTTGTATTTTTTAAGTGATGGCAGACTGACTCCGCTGGAGCAGAACTTTGATGGCAGATCGGCCCTGCGGCGTTCTAAGGCGCAGTCTCCGTATGTTTTCTACTACACTAAGACTTGCTCTGACAAGGGCATTTTACACTTGTGGCAAAATATGGATATCATTCTGTATGCAGGTCCAGGTTCAGGTTGGAGAGAGTTTGTGGGAACTGGGAAGTGTTCTAGTCTTTCATGCCACGTTCATTTATTTTATGTTTTACATATTTTCTTAAGCTCTACATAATTATGAGAAGATACAGAACTCAACAACCAAACATAAAAAAATTGCTGGGCTGAAAGTAACCCTATATGACCGACATAGGTGATAATGGGGGGACCTCATGGAGGGTGGTGGGGCAAAGTCAGGTTTGTGCCATCCCCTGTTCCAAAATCGATTATGTAATTTGAAGTAGGACTATGCTGTCCACAGGGACAGGTGGACATACCATTGGTGCAACCTGGGCACTCGTAGAAGGGCCCAAGAGGTAAGGGGGCCACATCCACCTCCAGATCCAGGTTGGTTTGTGATGAGGTATTAGGCTGCAAAGGGCCCATATATTGTTGTTGCACAAAGGCCCTCTTCTGTTTGGTGGTTTCTCCTGTAACTGGACAACGGACTGAGGAATTGTCCCAATAGTCATTGAATGGGGCAGACAGGGGCCTCCTATCCTTCATTACCATGTATCTCCCCATTTCTCCCATGTAAAGTCTATACTTTTTCACTCCAGGTGAACCTCCTAATCCTCTTGGTCACTCTTCACAAGATGCTGCGCTCCTCTTCTGTCCTAAAGCCGGATTCCAGCCGCCTGGAGAACATCAAGTGAGAGCTCTTGGCAAATCCTACATCTTCTCTTCTCCTGTGTTCTCCCCTACTCTCCATGCTTTCGCCTTCGCCCTTTCTTATTAGTTATGTTTTCAAGAACTTATGTGTTTTTTTCTCTTTTCTTAGGTCCTGGGCTTTGGGAGCTGTCACGTTGCTCTTCCTCCTTGGTCTCACTTGGGCATTCGGACTTCTGTTCATTAATAAGGAGTCTCTGGTTCTGGCTTATCTCTTTACGACCTTTAATGCTCTGCAAGGCTTGTTCATCTTTATCTTCCATTGCGCTCTCCAGAAGAAGGTTAGCATTCAGGGCATCACATCTGTAACATAAAGCTTGCGGGGAATCTCACAAATAACATGGCCTCAGCTGAAGGACACTCCACTGCAATTATACTCTCCAGAAACCTAGAAAACCCGCTACACTTGGAACTCACTAACCGCCAAAACACTTACCGTATTTTTGGTACATAGAGCAGATACTCTTTTACAAATCAGATAACGGCAAACACACAATGTAAGATCAGTATGAGAGCTCTACCACTGCAGATTGCCGAGATATATGGTACAGAAATCACCGTACTGAAAAAGAAGTTACATCTTAAAAACATTGACCACTACTAGTTTGGAAAAACTACTGTAGCTGTCTCTTTTTGAAGAGTAACTACAATTTTTTTTTTAATTAAAGGGAATCTATCACCAGGTTTATGCTACCCCATTTGATAGCAGCATGATGTAGAAGCTGAGCCCCTGATACCAACGATGTATCACTTACTTTACTGCTTGCAGTAGTTTTGATTTAAAAACATCTATATGTGACAGATCTAGCAGTGCTCTGAATGCTGAGCTCTGTATAATTCCACCAACATCATTGTTTGGCAGCTTTCTATGTATACTGTGCATAGGCAGAAACCTAACAATCAGTAGTGGGGGTGTGGTTGGACTACCTGACAGCAGGTTTACTAGTCCTGTAGTGAGAATCTCCTGTTGAAAAAATAGTGATACCATAAAAATTACAGCAAGCAGCCCAGTAAGTGACACATCGCTGGAATCAGGGAATCTGTCCCTACATTATGCTGTTCTTAGATTAGGTAGTAAAAACATGGTGACATTTTCCCTTTAAGTATCATAACAACATTCCAAAGTTATGAATTTTTGTAATATATTTCATTGCCTAATTTTGATTCCTTTTTTTCCCAGAATATTACGCTGCAGTGCTGCTTCAATGGCCAATTTATGCTACTTTAGAAGTGCCTTTCAACTGCGGCTCAGCAAAGATCCACATACTTTATTAAGTCAGTTTGTGTACTGGAATACCCCTATTTGAGCCTTTCTGCTCCCCACCCCTGTAATCAGACAGGGGAATTTCTATACACAAACTGTTTGAATATAATGTGAAGACATTGCAGAGCAGCAGTTGAAAGCAACTTCTAAAAGAACATATCCTGGTCATTAAGACAGCAGTGCAGCATATAACTTTGCAACAGATGGAAGATAACTAAAGTTTACAAATGGTTCTCTCCCAAGAACTACTCTACAGTCTGTGCAGGCTTGATACAACTCTCTACACCATGGGCAAATCATCCAATGCTCCAAAATCCAAAGCACCAGACACTCTCCTCCGATTAATCAATTTATTAAGTTATAGCATACACAGACCAAATAACATGCAACGTTTCGGCCACATAGGGCCTTCGTTAAGCCATAAGGGTACACTTCCTTTCACTTATGGCCTGACAAAGGTCCTATGTGGCTGAAACGTTGCATGTTATTTGCTCTCTGTATGCTGTAACTTAATAAACCAATTGATTAGAGGAAAATGTCTGGTGCCTTGGATTTTGGACCCTTATATAAAAAATGTTTAGGTACTCTTTACAAGATTTTTATCTGGTCCATATGTATTATATTCTAAAATAGTAGTCTTTAACATGTGGGTGTAGAAAAAATAGAGCTCCCAGGGGCCATGGGTGTCAGGGCTTGCTGGGAACGGTCGTTTTTCAGCAGTGAGAACCACAGGTTGGGAACACTGCACTGCACCATTGTATAGTTTCTATAGGACCTCACACCAAACCACAGATGATGCTGAGGGATGCTTGGATATCGAGGAGTCAGGATGCCCCAGAATTGTGCTACCTCACTGCTAATATTGAGAATCCACTGCCCATACAGGTACATAAAGAGTACAGTAAATGTCTGAGACACTCCTACTGTTGCGTGAGGGGCCCAGGAGCTGAACATGGCACCTTGAAGTCAACCGTTAATAGTCGATATTACACCCAGAGCCGAATCCGCAGGATGTGGAACGATACAGTGAGGAAACAGACAGAATCGTCCTTCATTGCTGGAGACCTTAACAGCACCCCGACTCTCAACAGAGGTGAGTATCAGCGGTTGCCGATGTCTTATATACAGTATTACAAGACATTTCATTATGTCTTCCTGGTCCTGGATCCAGAAGACTGACTATTGTTTATCGTCTCCCCCCAGGCACAATGGGAAACCACTTGCTGACAAATCCTGTGTTGCAGAGTCGTGTTGGCAGCAGCCCATACAACACGCTGATCACCGAGTCTGTGGGCTTCAGTCCATCTTCCCCAGGATACAATGCCACTGGTGAGATTGATTACTTGAAGCAAGAACAATTATTTTTTCAGCAATTTATGATTTTTAGAAGGAATTTTTGTAAAATAAAACAAAACTTCACAAAAGTGAACCTAAAAAAAAGTTTTGGGTAGAGATTTTAGCTCTACTCTCTGTCGTTGGACAAGTAAGAATCCTCCTCCCAGGCCTTGCCATAACTCACACCGGCTCCTTCGTTACTCCATTTTTAAGAAATGATTAGTTTTGCAAAGTTAATCAATTGTAAAGTGACACGTAATGTCAGACATCACGACATTGCGACGACCATTACCTTTCAATTCCAGGTGGTCGATACAGGCAGTGAAGGCTTGCATTTCAAATTTACATCTTGGGATGGGGCCAGTTTTATAGAAAATTGAGTCCTTGGCAAAAAGCAAAGTAGGGTCCTCAATATTCTTAACAGCTGTTCTTGTTATATATACATATATATATATATACAGTACAGACCAAAAGTTTGGACACACCTTCTCATTTAAAGATTTTTCTGTATTTTCATGACTATGGAAATTGTACATTCAAACTGAAGGCATCATAACTATGAATTAACACATGTGGAATTATATACTTAACAAAAAAGTGTGAAACAACTGAAAATATGTCTTATATTCTACATTCTTCGAAGTAGCCACCTTCTGCTTTGATGACTGCTTTGCACACTCTTGGCAATCTCTTGATGAGCTTCAAGAGGTAGTCACCGAGAATGGTCTTCCAACAATCTTGAAGGAGTTCCCAGAGATGCTTACCACTTGTTGGCCCTTTTGCCTTCACCCTGCGGTCTAGCTCACCCCAAACCATCTCGATTGGGTTCAGGTCTGGTGACTGTGGAGGCCAGGTCATCTGGCGTAGAACCCCATCACTCTCCTTCTTGGTCAAATAGCCCTTACACAGCCTGGAGGTGTGTTTGGGGTCATTGTCCTGTTGAAAAATAAATGATGGTCCAACTAAGCGCAAACCGGATGGAATAGCATGCCGCTGCAAGATGCTGTGGTAGCCATGCTGGATCAGTATGCCTTCAATTTTGAATAAAACCCCAACAGTGTCACCAGCAAAGCACCCCCACACCATCACACCTCCTCCTCCATGCTTCACAGTGGGAACCAGGCATGTAGAGTCCATCCGTTCACCTTTTCTGCGTCGCACAAAGACATGGTGGTTGGAACCAAAGATCTCAAATTTGGACTCATCAGACCAAAGCACAGATTTCCACTGGTTTAATGTCCATTCCTTGTGTTCTTTAGCCCAAACAAGTCTCTTCTGCTTGTTGCCTGTCCTTAGCAGTGGTTTCCTAGCAGCTATTTTACCATGAATGCCTGCTGCACAAAGTCTCCTCTTAACAGTTGTTGTAGAGATGTGTCTGCTGCTAGAACCCTGTGTGGCATTGACCAAGTCTCTAATCTGAGCTGCTGTTAACCTGCGATTTCTGAAGCTGGTGACTCAGATAAACTTATCCTCAGAAGCAGAGGTGACTCTTGGTCTTCCTTTCCTGGGGCGGTCCTCGTGTGAGCCAGTTTCTTTGTAGCGCTTGATGGTTTTTGCCACTGCACTTGGGGACACTTTCAAAGTTTTCACAATTTTTCGGACTGACTGACCTTCATTTCTTAAAGTAATGATGGCCACTCGTTTTTCTCTACTTAGCTTTACTTTTTCTTGCCATAATACAAATTCTAACAGTCTATTCAGTAGGACTATCAGCTGTGTATCCACCAGCCTTCTGCTCAACACAACTGATGGTCCCAACCCCATTTATAAGGCAAGAAATCCCACTTATTAAACCTGACAGGGCACACCCTTGAAGTGAAAACCATTCCCGGTGACTACCTCTTGAAGCTTATCAAGAGAATGCCAAGAGTGTGCAAAGCAGTCATCAAAGCAAAAGGTGGCTACTTTGAGGAACCTAAAATATAAGACATAATTTCAGTTGTTTCACACTTTTTTGTTAAGTATATAATTCGACATGTGTTAATTCATAGTTTTGATGCGTTCAGTGTGAATGTAAAATTTTCATGGTCATGAAAATACAGAAAAATCTTTAAATGAGAAGGTGTGTCCAAACTTTTGGTCTGTACTGTATATATACACTCACCGGCCACTTTATTAGGTACACCTGTCCAACTTCTTGTTAACACTTAATTTCTAATCAGCCAATCACATGGCGGCAACTCAGTGCATTTAGGCATGTAGACATGGTCAAGACAATCTCCTGCAGTTCAAACCGAGCATCAGTATGGGGAAGAAAGGTGATTTGAGTGCCTTTGAACGTGGCATGGTTGTTGGTGCCAGAAGGGCTGGTCTGAGTATTTCAGAAACTGCTGATCTACTGGGATTTTCACGCACAACCATCTCTAGGGTTTACAGAGAATGGTCCGAAAAAGAAAAAAAATCCAGTGAGCGGCAGTTCTGTGGGCGGAAATGCCTTGTTGATGCCAGAGGTCAGAGGAGAATGGGCAGACTGGTTCGAGCTGATAGAAAGGCAACAGTGACTCAAATCGCCACCCGTTACAACCAAGGTAGGCCTAAGAGCATCTCTGAACCCACAGTGCGTCGAACTTTGAGGCAGATGGGCTACAGCAGCAGAAGACCACACCGGGTACCACTCCTTTCAGCTAAGAACAGGAAACTGAGGCTACAATTTGTACAAGCTCCTCGAAATTGGACAGTAGAAGATTGGAAAAACGTTGCTTGGTCTGATGAGTCTCGATTTCTGCTGCGACATTCGGATGGTAGGGTCAGAATTTGGCGTAAACAACATGAAAGCATGGATCCATCCTGCCTTGTATGGAGCATCTTTGGGATGTGCAGCCGACAAATCTGCGGCAACTGTGTGATGCCATCATGTCAATATGGACCAAAATCTCTGAGGAATGCTTCCAGCACCTTGTTGAATCTATGCCACGAAGAATTGAGGCAGTTCTGAAGGCAAAAGGGGGTCCAACCCGTTACTAGCATGGTGTACCTAATAAAGTGGCCGGTGAGTGTATATATATATATATATATATATATATATATATATATATATATATATATATATATATATATATATATATATATATATATGTATATGTCTAATATATAAAGCTGAATGTGTGTGTGTGTGTATGTATGTATGTGTGTATGTCCGGGATTGCCATCTGCACCGTCGCAGCTACAGCCACAAAATTTTGCACAGTCACACGTCTGGACCCCGAGAGCGTCATAGGCTATGTTGTGAGGCGAAATTTTAACCCCGCGCTTTCCAATTCACCAAACAATTTTGCCCCTATCTACATAATGGGGAAAAAGTGAAAGAAAAAGTGTTGGAGGCAAATTGACAGCTGCCAGATGTGAACAAGGGGGACTTAAAGAATGAGAGCGATGGTGCCAAAGAGTATATACCGTACAGTGGGGCCCCGACATGGGATACTCACCACACACGGGGATATGAACACACACACAAATGCGCCACACACTACCACGTACTTGAACACATATACCACCCTCAGCACACATTTCACCACACATACACCAACCTCGCCACATAAAAGTCGAAACACAAAAGTCACTGCTCAAAACTCGCCACGCGCAAAATTCGCCACATGCAAAACTCGCCACATGCAAAACTCGGCTCACGCAAAACTTGCCACATGCACAAAAGTTGCAACACATGCAAAAGTTGCCTCACACAAAACTTGCACCTACTCAAAACGCACCACACATAAAACTCGCCACGCGCAAAACTCGCCATGCACAAAACTTGCTGCACACAACTTGCTACACTAACCTGTCACATGCAACTCGACACACAAAATGTTGCTACACACATGTTGCCACACAAAATTCATCTAACAAAAGTCGCTACATGCATGTCGCCACACGCAACTCAACACACACAACTTGACACATGAAACTCGCCCTAAAACACACACAAGTCTGGTATTATCCTTCAAAAATAAAAATCTGATTAATAAGCAGACAAACTACAAGAGCAACAAATGTACCATATAGGAAATACGGCAGCTGTCAGTCACATGACCTGTATATGATGTGTATGTGTGAGCTAATATATACTGCCGGGGGGGGGGCTTCCTGTTGGCTGGGGATTTATCAGGCTGCCAATTTAGCTTACAAATACTGAGGTAAAAATACCGACCAAACAACGTGTGAATGAGGTCTAATACAGGAGGAGATCACATACAGGCACATACTATATACAGGAGGAGATGACTTACAGGTATATACTATATACACGAGGAGATGACATACAGGTATATACTATATATACAAGGAGATGACATACAGGTATATACTATATACAGGAGGAGATGACACACGTATATACTATATACAGGAGGAGATGACACACAGGTATATACTATATTAAAGAGGAGATGACACATAGGTATATAGAGGAGGAGATGACATACAGCAGGTATATACTATATACAGGAGATGAAATACAGGTATATACTATATATAGAAGGAGATGATATACAGGTATATACTATATACAGAAGAGATGACATACATGCATATACTATATACAGGAGGAGACGACACATAGGTATATACAATATACAGGAGGAGATGACATACAGCAGGTATACTGTAACTATTTACAGGGGAGATGACATACAGGTATATACTATATACAGGGGAGATGACATACAGGTATATACTATATACAGGAGATGACATACAGGTGTATACTATATAAGGGAGATGACAAACATGTATATACTGAGGAAAATGAGAGGTGTGAGGTAAAAATGAGAGGTGTGAGGTGAAAATGAATAGATGTGAGTGCAAAATGAGAGGTGAGGGAAAATAGTGGAGTGATCGGAAAATGACAGATGTGAGGTCGAAATGACAAGTGTTAGAGGGGAATGAGAGGCGTGAGGGGGGAATGAGAGGAGTGAGGGGGAAAATAAGAGGAGGGGGAAAATGAGAGGTGTGAGGGAGAAAATGAGAGGCGTGATGGGAAAATAAGAGAAGTGAGGTGCTATAACTAACCACAGATATTTACTATGCCCAAGCAACGCCGGGCTCTTCAGCTAGTAGATATATATATATAAGAGTTTTTGGCAAAGCTAGCTCACCGCTTTGAAGAAACAGGAATACATCCAACCTGTTACAGTTCGCATGGAAAACGGATTGGGATAAATCCACACATGTAAAGAAAAACGTTTTGTTTCTCCAGTGATCAGTCCAATGGTAGAGTAAAATATACCTTTTATTTATCCATTAAAAAGTTCCAGATTTCTTCAATAACAGTATTGCATACATTTGATCCCTTACGGGCGACATGTTTCGACACCACATGTGGCTTCCTCCAGGTCCATATATATATATATATATATATATATATATATATATATATATAATGTTTATATAGCGATACATATGTACTTTTTACCCAACTACTGATTCAAAAACAAATAAAACCTACATATCAGTGACCAAATAATAAAACCGCCAAACAATGGCTAAATAATACTTCCATACAGGATCCAAATACTAGTAAAATAATTCTATTTAGTGCCCATGTAACAATATTTCCCACACATATCTGCTACGCAGTCTAAATAATACTGCCATACAATACTGCCTATACAGTGAAAGGGTCTGATGTGGTCAAGGGTGCTGAAGTTTCTCTTTAAAATGGGTTGTCCAGCCTTAGGGAACAAGTCTGCAGTCACTCTGTGTGACTGCAGACTTGTGAATCCTCACATTGGATTCACAAGTATTCTCCGGTGCTGGGAGCGGAAGATAATGCCTCCACCAGTTTGAAATTTGCATACTTCCGGATACATTCCAACTAGACGTGTCCGGCCTCAATCAATACACTTGCGCACTTCTAGTCTGTATGTGATCGCATGTATGTAAATCATATTCTTGTGATAATGCTCCCGGCAGTGAGAATCCTCACAGCAAGTGCGGTGCCCCAGGGTCCTGGTCGTCGCAGTGGTATTGGTTTCCTCTCGGGGAGAGTGATGCTATGTTTGGAGGCAATGAAGGAGAACTCTTTTTCAGGTAACACAATTCATGCAACATGTTCACACTCCAGACTAGAAGGGGGAGCTCTAAGCCTGTTTAAGGTGAACTCCCTTTAAGAACATCCTGATCTGGAGGGAAAGGGTTCAGTTCCTGTCAGAAAGACAGAGGGAAGGGAAGCAGAGGAGCCGTGCAGCCTAAAATGCTACAGCTCTTGGGAAGAGACATTCAGAAGGCAGAACTGTATTGCAGCGAGCATGAAGGAAGTCAGAGCAAAGGAGAGGATACCAGAAGGGGACCAGCCCTGCACAGGCTGCCTCCTTCTGAGGCGCAGAATCCCGGTAGCCGGAACACCGAGGGAGTAAGGACTCTTACGTATGCTTCACTCCAGAGACCGGCAGGACAGTTAATTGCAAGTTACCTGTTCGCACCTACAACCAGGAGGCACGGTGGCACCCCTCAGAGGCCGGGGCGTGCTAGAGTCCCTATAAACAGCCTCAAGCCACCAGTCATACAGGTATTGTCCTATCCAACTATGGGGGACAGAGAGAGAGACATTACATCTGTGAGGACCTTATGTGAAGCCTTAGGCAGTAAGGAACTACAACACTGCAGCACAAGGGAAGGCTACTGATTTCCACCTGGACAAGGGAACTCTGGATTTGCCTCCAAACCAGCCGGACTCTGCCTGCCCTGTGATCTGGTGCCCTGGACTGTGGATGCTGAAGTCTTCAGTAAAGGTAAAGAGACTGCAACCTTGTGTCCTCGTTCTTCTCTGCGCCTCTCACCATCTACACACTGGGAAGGCCTGGGGATATACTTCACCTGTGGGAAGGTATACCATCTAGCTGCCATAACATCACCCCAGCGGACCCCTTAAAGCAGCGTCGGCAGGGGCTGACTGGCCCAGGTGGCAAAGAGGCAAATGCCCCCCGGGCCGCTCCCCCAGCTGCTGTTCAGGGCCGGCTGCCTGGTGGTGGCTACAGCCACACAGCAAATTGTGCGCAGCCATGTCTGCTGTACTGTGACGTGGCCGGCAGCAGACACAGCCGCATCACAGTCAGTGCACACGTCTGCGCTGGGGCCAGGAGCTATGCTTGGCTGTCACCTTGACGGCTGCGCAGCTACTGCTCCCTTCATGTTCTCTATACTTCCAGGTTAGGTGTTGGGCATGCGCAATGGCATCCTCACGCACGCGCCGACATGACCCGGATGCTAGAAGCAGAGAGGCACTGCAGGGGAGTGACTGGTGAGGTAAGTATAAAGAACTTTTTTGTTTTCTTTATAAAATAAATTTAATGGTGGGTAACTGCAAGTGATGAAGTGGGAGGTGTAAGGAGACTGCACATGATGGAATTTGGGGGTTAAAGGAGACTGCACATGATAGAGTGAGGGGGTAAGTGGGGCTGCACATGATGAAGGTTGAGTGGGGCTGTACATGATGGAGTGGGGCTGCACATGATAGTTTAGTGGATAAAGGAGACTGCACATGATGAAGTGGGGAGAGTGGGGCTGTATGATGGAATGGGGCTGCACATGATGATGTGGGGGTAAGGGGGATTGTGCATGATGAAGGGGGAGTGGGGCTGCACATGAAGTGGGGGGTAAGGGGGACTGCACATGATGAAGTGGGGGGTAAGGGGGACTGCACATGATGAAGCGGGGGTTAAAGGGGACTGCATATGATGAAGTGGGGGTAAGGTGATCTGCACATGAAGTGGGGGGTAATGGGGACTGCACATGATAAAGTGGAGTGTAAGATGGACTGCACATGAAGTGGGGGGTAAGGGTGACTGCACATGTTGAAGTGGGGGGTAAGGGGACTGCACATGATGAAGTGGGAGAATGGGACTGCAGGACTGCACATGATGAAATGTGTCTGATGTGGGACTGCTCATGATGAAATGGAAGGGGGATAGGGGGCTGCAAATGATGAAGGGGCACTGCAGATGAAGTGAGGAGGTGATAAGGGACTGCAATGAATGAAGTAAGGGGACTTCAAATTAAAGTGGGGGGACTGCAAAATGATAAATTCAGTGTGAGGGACAGGGGACAGCAATTTAATTGAAGGTGGGGGTGGGGAGAGCAAATGATCAATTGAAGAGGGGGTGGGGAGAGCAAATGATGATCTAGGGGAAGAGCAAATACTTAATTTTAAGGGTGGGGGAGTAAATGATGTATTGAATGTGGGGTAGAGCAGTTAATAATGAATAGAGGGTGAGAGAGAAAGACATGACAATGAATTGGGGCGGGAGGGGCATGTAACTATAATGAATCGGAGTTAGGGTTAGAGTGGTAGGTACATAGTGGGGGGTGTTGAGGATGAAGTGACTGGTAATGAATTGGGGGAAAGAGTACAGGTGCTAATTAATTTATATATTAAATGGGGAAAGTGGCTATTTATAGTTACTGGGTGCACAGTGGTGGATTATAATTTATATTTGGAATGGTCGGTTAATAATAATAATTATAATAATTTTATTTCTATAGTGCCAACACTTTACATTTTAGAGGGGACTTGTACAGACAATGGACATTAAGCATAACAATAAACACATAGATCAACAGATACCAAAAGGAATGAGGGCCCTACTCGCAAGCTTACAATCTATGAGGTTGCATAATAACCAATTATATATTGTTTGTGGGTGCACCTCTGTATTCAGATGTCTAGTGTACACCATGTTCCAAATTATTATGCAAATTGGATTTAAGTGTCATTAAGATTTAATTGTTTTGTTTTTCAAATAAACTCGTGGATGGTATTGTGTCTCAGGGCTCAATGGATCACTTAAATCAATCTTAAACACATGTGATCATTAGTTTTCCAGGTGATTCTAATTAAAGGAAAACTACTTAAAAATGATGTTCCACATTATTAAGCAGACCACAGGTTTCAAGCAATATGGGAAATAAAAAGGATCTCTCTGCTGCTGAAAAGCATTAAATAGTGCAATGCCTTGGTCAAGGTATGAAAACATTAGATATTTCACGCAAACTTAAGAGTAGGGTTGAGCGAAACGGGTCGATCATTTTCAAAAGTCGCCGACTTTTGGCTAAGTCGGCGTCTCATGAAACCCGATCCGACCCCTGTGCTTGTCGGCCATGCGGTACGCGACTTTCGCGCCAAAGTCGCGTTTCAATGACGCGAAAAGCGCCATTTCTCAGCCAATGAAGGTGAACGCAGAGTGTGGGCAGCGTGATGACATAGATCCTGGTCCCCACCATCTTAGAGAAGGGCATTGCAGTGATTGGCTTGCTGTCTGCGGCGTCACAGGGGCTATAAAGGGGCGTTCCCGCCGACCGCCATCTTACTGCTGCTGATCTGAGCTTAGGGACAGGTTGCTGCCGCTTCGTCAGAAGCAGGGAGAGCGTTAGGCAGGGTCCACTAACCACCAAACCGCTTGTGCTGCAGCGATTTCCACTGTCCAACACCACCTTCGGTGTGCAGGGACTGTGGAAGCTATTTTTTTTTTTTTTTCCCCTCAGCGCTGTAGCTCATTGGGCTGCCCTAGAAGGCTCCGTGATAGCTGTATTGCTGTGTGTACGCCACTGTGGAAACCAACTGCTTTTTTCAAAGCACATATCCTCTTGTTCCTTCCTTTCTGCACAGCTATCTTTTTTGTTTGTCCACACTTTTTATTTAATTTGTGCATCAGTCCACTCCTATTGCTGCCTGCCATACCTGGCTTAGATTACTGCAGGGAGATAGTAATTGTAGGACAGTCCCTGTTTTTTTTTTTTTTTTTTTTTGTGGGAGATTAAGATTTGCATTTCTGCTACAGTGCCATCCCTGTGTGTGCCATCTCTCACTGAGTGGGCCATAGAAAGCCTATTTATTTTTTCCGTGATTTGTGTTCTAAATTCTACCTCAACACAAAAACACTACATCAGTCAGTGGGAGAAAAATATTGGCCTCAGTCAGGGCTTGTGTGCCACTCCTGTGTGTGCCATCTCTCATTCAGTGGGCTATAGAAAGCCTATTTATTTATTTATTTTTTTTAATATTATTTGGTTTCTAAAGTCTCCCTGAAAAAAAAAAAAAAACCTAAAAAAACAGTGGGAGAGTAATATTGCCCTTTCAGCTTGTGTGCCAGTCTTGACTCCTGGGTGTGCCACCTCTCTCCCTCTCATTCAGTGGGCCATAGAAAGCCTATTTATTTATTTTTTTTAAATATTATTGGGTTTCTAAAGTCTCCCTTAAAAAACAAAAAATACATAAAAAAACAGTGGGAGAGTAATATTGCCCTTTCAGCTTGTGTGCCAGGCTTGACTCCTGGGTGTGCCACCTCTCTCTCTCATTCAGTGGGCCATAGAAAGGCTATTTTTTTTTTGGTTTTTTTAATATTATTTGGTTTCTAAAGTCTCCCTGAAAAAAAAAAAAAAACATAAAAAAACAGTGGGAGAGTAATATTGCCCTTTCAGCTTGTGTGCCAGTCTTGACTCCTGGGTGTGCCACCTCTCTCCCTCTCATTCAGTGGGCCATAGAAAGCCTATTTATTTATTTTTTTAAATATTATTGGGTTTCTAAAGTCTCCCTTAAAAAACAAAAAATACATAAAAAAACAGTGGGAGAGTAATATTGCCCTTTCAGCTTGTGTGCCAGGCTTGACTCCTGGGTGTGCCACCTCTCTCCCTCTCATTCAGTGGGCCATAGAAAGCCTATTTATTTTTTTTTTTAAATATTATTGGGTTTCTAAAGTCTCCCTTAAAAAACAAAAAATACATAAAAAAACAGTGGGAGAGTAATATTGCCCTTTCAGCTTGTGTGCCAGTCTTGACTCCTGGGTGTGCCACCTCTCTCCCTCTCATTCAGTGGGCCATAGAAAGCCTATTTATTTTTTTTTTTAAATATTATTGGGTTTCTAAAGTCTCCCTTAAAAAACAAAAAATACATAAAAAAACAGTGGGAGAGTAATATTGCCCTTTCAGCTTGTGTGCCAGGCTTGACTCCTGGGTGTGCCACCTCTCTCCCTCTCATTCAGTGGGCCATAGAAAGCCTATTTATTTATTTTTTTAAATATTATTGGGTTTCTAAAGTCTCCCTTAAAAAACAAAAAATACATAAAAAAACAGTGGGAGAGTAATATTGCCCTTTCAGCTTGTGTGCCAGTCTTGACTCCTGGGTGTGCCACCTCTCTCCCTCTCATTCAGTGGGCCATAGAAAGCCTATTTTTTTTTTTTTTAAATATTATTGGGTTTCTAAAGTCTCCCTTAAAAAAAAACAAAATACATAAAAAAACAGTGGGAGAGTAATATTGCCCTTTCAGCTTGTGTGCCAGTCTTGACTCCTGGGTGTGCCACCTCTCTCTCTCATTCAGTGGGCCATAGAAAGGCTATTTTTTTTTTTGTTTTTTTTAATATTATTTGGTTTCTAAAGTCTCCCTGAAAAAAAAAAAAAAACATAAAAAAACAGTGGGAGAGTAATATTGCCCTTTCAGCTTGTGTGCCAGTCTTGACTCCTGGGTGTGCCACCTCTCTCCCTCTCATTCAGTGGGCCATAGAAAGCCTATTTATTTTATTTTTTAAATATTATTGGGTTTCTAAAGTCTCCCTTAAAAAACAAAAAATACATAAAAAAACAGTGGGAGAGTAATATTGCCCTTTCAGCTTGTGTGCCAGTCTTGACTCCTGGGTGTGCCACCTCTCTCCCTCTCATTCAGTGGGCCATAGAAAGCCTATTTATTTTTTTTTTTAAATATTATTGGGTTTCTAAAGTCTCCCTTAAAAAACAAAAAATACATAAAAAAACAGTGGGAGAGTAATATTGCCCTTTCAGCTTGTGTGCCAGGCTTGACTCCTGGGTGTGCCACCTCTCTCCCTCTCATTCAGTGGGCCATAGAAAGCCTATTTATTTTTTTTTTAAAATATTATTGGGTTTCTAAAGTCTCCCTTAAAAAACAAAAAATACATAAAAAAACAGTGGGAGAGTAATATTGCCCTTTCAGCTTGTGTGCCAGGCTTGACTCCTGGGTGTGCCACCTCTCTCCCTCTCATTCAGTGGGCCATAGAAAGCCTATTTATTTTTTTTTTTAAATATTATTGGGTTTCTAAAGTCTCCCTTAAAAAACAAAAAATACATAAAAAAACAGTGGGAGAGTAATATTGCCCTTTCAGCTTGTGTGCCAGGCTTGACTCCTGGGTGTGCCACCTCTCTCCCTCTCATTCAGTGGGCCATAGAAAGCCTATTTATTTTTTTTTAAAAATATTATTGGGTTTCTAAAGTCTCCCTTAAAAAACAAAAAATACATAAAAAAACAGTGGGAGAGTAATATTGCCCTTTCAGCTTGTGTGCCAGTCTTGACTCCTGGGTGTGCCACCTCTCTCTCTCATTCAGTGGGCCATAGAAAGCCTATTTTTTTTTTTTTTTAATATTATTTGGTTTCTAAAGTCTCCCTGAGAAAAAAAAAAAAATAAATTAGGTGGGAGATTAATATTGACATTAGTGCTTGAGTGACAGTCCTGCGTGTGTGTCATCTCTGTGATTTTGTGCCACAGAAAACAGAGTGTGTAACATTGTGCCTGATTTTCCTTGTGGTCTCACCAACCTGTTAAGGGATATTGAAATCATACTGAAGTTATAGCTCACCGTGTAAGTTGTTTGACAGCAACAAATAAAGTTACTTTGGTTAAGATTTTAAAACAATGAGGAAGTCTGGTGCAAGAGGTCGTCGTGGGCGTTCATTGTCAGCTGGTAATGATGGTAGTGGTAGTGGAGCATCAGGTGGTCGTGGGGATAAAAATATTCCACCTAAGTCTGGAGCTGTGGAGCCAGTTTCGTCGTCAGGCTACACAAGGCCTCGAACGCTCTCTTTTCTGGGAGTAGGAAAACCGCTTTTAAAGGCGGAGCAGCAACAGCAAGTTTTGGCTTACATTGCAGACTCAGCCTCTAGCTCTTTTGCCTCCTCTTCCGAAACTGGTAAATGTAAAAGCAGCGCGTCGCTTGTGGATGTTCACGGTCAGGGACAAGTCGCTTCCTTGTCCTCCTCAGCAAAAACTACAACAAGAGAGAAGGATGCAGCAGGCGACACAACGGGTCACTCCATGGAGCTCTTTACACATACCGTCCCTGGCTTAGAAAGTGAAACATTTAACAGGCCATGCCCATTACAAGTATATTCTGACATGGAGTGCACTGATGCACAGCCACAGCCAGAGTACTATGCTGCTCCTTTGACTCAGACCACCACATTGCCCTCTCAGGGTACAGATCCACAATCAGACCCTGATGAGACTATGTTGCCCCGCCACGAACGCTATACCACCGACCGACACAGTGACACAGACGAAGTTGCACACGAGCTCGAAGAGGAGGTAATAGATGACCCAGTTATTGACCCCGATTGGCAGCCATTGGGGGAACAGGGTGCAGGCGGCAGTAGTTCAGAAGCGGAGGTGGAGGAGGGGCCGCAGCAGGCATCAACATCGCAACAGGTTCCATCTGCCGGGCCCGTATCTGGCCCAAAACGCGTGTCAAAGCCAAAACCTGTTGGAGCACAGCGTTGCCATCCGGTTAAAGCTCAGTCTGCAATCCCTGAAAAGGGATCCGAGTCTAGGAAGAGTGCAGTCTGGCATTTTTTTAAACAACATCCAACTGATCAGCGCAAAGTCATCTGTCAAAAATGTTCAACTAGCTTAAGCAGAGGTCAGAATCTGAAAAGTCTAAATACTAGTTGCATGCATAGACACTTAACCACCATGCATTTTCAAGCCTGGACTAACTACCAAACGTCCCTCAAGGTTGTAGCACCCTCGGCCAATGAAGCTAGTCAGCAACGCAACATCCCTTCCGTCACTGTAAGGCCACCATTTTCCGCACCACCGGCAGTATCTGTGCAGGTTTCTTTGCCAGCCAAAAGCAGTCAGGGTCAGGGAATCACCAGTTTTGTAGGAGGAAATATTGCATCTAGGGCACCGGCGGAAACAATACCGTCTCCAACCGTCTCTCAGTCTGCCATGTACACCGGCACACCCGAAAGTTCCACGATCTCCAGCTCTCCAGTCCAGCTCACCCTACATGAGACTCTGGTTAGAAAAAGGAAGTACTTATCCTCGCATCCGCGTACACAGTGTTTTAACGCCCACATAGCTAGACTAATCTCGTTAGAGATGATGCCCTACCGGTTAGTTGAAAGCGAAGCTTTCAAAGCCCTGATGGAGTACGCTGAACCACGATACGAGCTACCCAGTCGACACTTTTTTTCCAGAAAAGCCATCCCAGCCCTGCACCAGCATGTTAAACAGCGCATCGTCCATGCACTCAGGCAATCTGTGAGTACAAAGGTGCACCTGACTACAGATGCATGGACCAGTAGGCATGGCCAGGGACGTTATGTGTCCATCACGGCACACTGGGTGAATGTGGTGGATGCAGGGTCCACAGGCGACATCAATTTAGGGACAGTTGTGCCTAGCCCACGGTCTAGGAAACAGTTGGCTGTAGGCGTTCGCACCCCCTCCTCCTCCTCCTCCTCGTCCTCCTGCAGAAGCTACAGCTCTTCCACAGAACGCAGTCTGCCAACCACTCCATCGGCAGATGACACTGTTGCACACCAGTTGTCCCATTATGGGCCAGCTACTGCCAAGCGTCAGCAGGCTGTATTGGCTATGAAGTGCTTGGGCGACAACAGACACACCGCGGAAGTTCTGTCCGAGTTCTTGCAACAAGAAACGCAGTCGTGGCTGGGCACAGTAGATCTTGAGGCAGGCAAGGTAGTGAGTGATAACGGAAGGAATTTCATGGCTGCCATCTCCCTTTCCCAACTGAAACACATTCCTTGCCTGGCTCACACCTTAAACCTGGTGGTGCAGTGCTTATTGAAAACTTATCCTGGGTTCTCCGACCTGCTCCTCAAAGTGCGTGCACTTTGCTCACATATCCGACGTTCGCCTGTACACGCCAGCCGTATGCAGACCTATCAGCGGTCTTTGAACCTTCCCCAGCATCGCCTAATCATAGACGTTGCAACAAGGTGGAACTCAACACTGCACATGCTTCAGAGACTGTGCGAACAGAGGCGTGCTGTTATTTATTTGTGGGAGGATACACGGGCAGGCAGTAGGATGGCAGACATGGAGTTGTCAGGTGTGCAGTGGTCTAAGATACAAGACATGTGTCAAGTCCTTCAGTGTTTTGAGGAATGCACACGGCTGGTTAGTGCAGACAACGCCGTAATAAGCATGAGCATCCCCCTAATGCGTCTGCTGATGCAAAGTTTGACGCACATAAAGGAGCAGGCGTCTGCACCAGAGGAAGAGGAAAGCCTTGATGACAGTCAGCCATTGTCTGGTCAGGGCAGTGTACAGGACGAGGTAGCGGGCGAAGAGGAGGTGGAGGACGAGGAGGATGATGGGGATGAGTATATTTTTAATGCCGAACCTTTCCCGGGGGCACAGGAAATTGGTTGCGTGTCACGGCCGGGTTCTGGTTTTTTGAGGGACACAAGTGACGTAGATTTGCCTGCAACTGCCCCTCAACCAATCACAACCGGAGATTTGACAACTGGAACTTTGGCCCACATGGCGGATTATGCCTTACGTATCCTAAAAAGGGACACACGCATTACGAAAATGATGAACGATGACGATTACTGGTTGGCCTGCCTCCTTGATCCACGCTATAAAGGCAAATTGCAAAATATTATGCCACATGAGAACTTGGAACTAATATTAGCAACTGGAGCGCCCCCACACCGCCGCAGGGCCGAGGGGTACCCGGAGCCGGGCCTCTAGGTCTCAGTCCTGGGGTTGTCACGGTGACTAGACCCGGTCCGTGGCCCTGTCTGTCAATGGGGGACGTCCGGTGCAATAAGTGGTGTGGTAACGGTGCAGGTCGCGGTAAATAACGAGGACACCAGTTTGCAGTCTCTTTACCTCTTTACTGAAGATGTTGGAGACCTCAGTCCAGAGCGCTGTTAACTGGGTTTTCAGAGACCGGCCGGTCCAACGACACATCAGGAGTTCTCCTCACAGGTGGGAATCAGTATCTACCTTCTAGCGCTGTGTGTTGTAGTTCTTCCCTGCTGAGCTCCCGGGATAGTCCTCACAACTGTTTCTTTCTGTCTCTACTGTTCGTTCTCCGTCCTCCAGGTGATATGGTAGGACGCACCCGTATGACGGGGTAGGCCTGGAGTTCTTCCGGGACTCTAGAGTCGCCCCTCTCCCACAGCTGCCTCCGTTGTCTGCTTAGGTGTTAAGTGAGACAGCCAACCTGTAATTAGCTGTCCTGCCGTGGTTTGCAATGTACTTAAAGTCTCTTACTTGCTCGGCGTTCCGGCCACCGATTGTTTGCGCCTCAGCAAGGTGCTGCCTCTTTCAACAAAACCCCTGCTGGTATTCTCCTTTTCTGTATTCCCGTTGTTTGCTGGTTAGTTCTGCTCTGAGGAGTCTGCCAGGATCCCCATCCCTGACAGGTCCTCTCACTAGCTCTTCCCAGCTACTTCTCTCTGTCTTCCTGTCCAACCCCCAGTTTTACCAGAGTTGTGAGGAGTGGCCTACTAGATAGGACCACCCCCCCTGGTGGCCGGAGTGTGAAGTGTGGTGAGAATGTACCTGGTCAGAGAAACTCCTTAGTGCAATCAGACGTACCATAGCTCCCCATAGTGGCGGAGCCACAGTACTGCAACAACCAGGACTCTGGGGTGCTGCACTCCCCCCCGGTTAAATCCAGTACTCCGGGACTGGGAAAACAAGAACAATAATACATGTTAACAGGAAACACACAAACTTTTGAAATAGCATAACAATTGAACATAACAATGCTTCCCTTTACGGGAGGTGAGGATTCTTGAACGTTGCAAAAGTTAGGTCATGCACAGTTTATGACTCTCAGTTCAGTGGTTGAAACAGCGGGGACCCCGGGTAAACAAAGGGGTCCCCCTTATGAAAGTTTTTGAGCAATTCACTGTCCATTTTAACAACCTGTAACAAAAAGATATGCATACAAACATTTTTAATGAAATAGCAGCCCTTATCAATACCTCCACATTTTGTAGCGGAGGGGAGTTTGGTTCTGTGTGCTGCGTGTGGACCTTCGCAGCGCAGGGGTTGCTATTGGCCTAACAGGGCCCGCTATGCTTGCTACCGCTGGTGTAGTGCGCTGTCTTCTAACTACACTTCTAGTGAGTCTGGGTAGCACTGGCAGGTTGGGGCTCTCAGAGCTGCTGCTATCAACAGTGGGTACGGCAGGCTCACTGATAGCAGAGGGAGGATTTGCCGGTTCAACGGTTGGCATGGCTTCTTCAGGCAAGGCTTGTTGAGGTTGCGGGGCCGGATGATCTGGTTCCACCATTGTTTCTGGCGGGTCCGGCTGTTCAAACATTACAACAGGTACCGCAACGGCTTGGTTTATCAGAGTCCAGGACTGGGGAAAGTCACCAAGGACAGTATGGAACATTTTCTCCTTTTCCACCGGCGGGGAGATTTCTGGGGCCGTGCCCCTCTCTTTCAATTTATCGGGGCAGACCTTAAGGTGATCCCTGGATACCGCTGTCGAGGTCTCCCCTTTGTCCTTGCTGATGAGACAGACCTTAGTGTTGTCGAAGTCGGATGGCAAGATGGTATACGGTTCCGCTTCCCATTGGTCATCGAGCTTGTGTAACCTCCTCTTTCGTTTAAGCACTTGCTCACCAGGTGACAGGGGAATCGCAGGAGCGTGTTGGTTGTAGTCCCTTTCTTGCCTCTGCCTAGCCTGGGCGAGACTTCTCTCCACACACTCTTGCACTTCGCGGTACCTTCGCTGCCTTTCTGCATCCCAATCCGCATCCGGCGAGGTATCTTCGGGTACTAGGACCCCCATGTCCAGATCAACGGGTAACCGACTAGACCTTCCTCGCATCAGGTACGCTGGAGTACAGTTGGTGGAACTTACTGGGATGTGGTTGTACATATCCACCAAGTCAGGCAACTTTGTCGGCCACAGATTCCGTTCCTCCACAGGCAAGGTCTTCAATAAATCGATTACTACCTGGTTCATCTTCTCGCACATCCCGTTGGTTTGAGGGTGGTACGGTGTAGTTCTGATCTTCTTACACCCGTACAACTGGCAGAATTCTTGGAATACTTCTGCTTCAAAGGCAGGTCCCTGGTCGGTCAGTACCTTCTCTGGGTAGCCATGGGGCCTACAAAAGTGCTGCTGGAAGGCCCTGGCGGCAGTCTTGGCCGTTAGATCTTTAACAGGCACAACCACCAGAAACCTGGAGTAGTGGTCCACGATGGTAAGGGCGTAGATATAGCCCGACCGGCTAGGTGTCAGCTTCACATGATCCAGCGCGACCAGTTCAAGCGGCCGTTTGGTGATGATAGGCCGCAGGGGGGCCCGTTGGCTGTCACGGTCCTTTCTGCGCAGACTACATGGACCACAGTCCCGACACCACTTCTCAATGGTTCTCTTCATGCCAATCCAATAGAACCTCCCTCGGAGTAGCTTCTCCAGCTTCTTCCATCCGAAGTGTCCGGCTCCATCATGGTAGGCTCCCAGAACCATGGGCGCATCTCGCCTTGGCACCACTATCTGCCACACCAATTCATGAGTACGTGGGTCGATGCTCCTCCTGCACAGCTTGCCATCATGGATAAACAGCTTGCTTCTTCCCTTCCACAGCTGTTGGGTTTCTTGTGGATCATCTGGGCCAGGGTGCAACCCAGCCTGCGTCAAGAGCTCCTTCACCTGACGGACCGCGGGGTCACTATCCTGGGTTTCTGCCCATCCGTGGTGGGGCAGGGGATTCAGCGTGGCATCCGGTTGGTTCTTGTGCCTGTTCTTCACATGGTGAGAGCTCTGAGTGGCTTTGGGGCGATGGAAGGCAGGCAGCTCCACCTCTTCAAGTGCCTCCGGGTCTTCTCCCACTTCTGGTAAATTGGGCATTCGGGACAAAGCATCGGCATTGGCATTCTGGTGCCCTGCCCGATATTTGATGGTGAAGTCATAGTTGGACAGCCGGGCCATCCACCGCTGTTCCAAGGCCCCGAGTTTGGCGGTATCCAGATGCGTTAGCGGATTGTTGTCCGTGAAGACGGTGAATTTCGCGGAAGCCAGGTAGTGCTTAAACCTCTCCGTCACTGCCCAGACAAGGGCAAGGAATTCCAGTTTGAAGGAACTGTAGTTGTCAGGGTTCCTTTCCGTGGGACGGAGTTTCCTGCTGGCGTAAGCGATCACTCTTTCCTTGCCGTTCTGGACCTGAGACAGCACGGCTCCTAGTCCCACATTACTGGCATCTGTGTACAGCACAAACGGTTGGTCGTATTCGGGGTAAGCCAGTACCTCTTCCCCCGTCAGCGCCGACTTCAAGCAGGTGAAGGATTCCTCCAGCTCTTCGTTCCAATCAAAGGGGGTTTTCCTCCCCTTGGTCTTCTTTGGTTGGCCCACCAGCAGATTTTGCAAGGGTGCGGCCTTCTTGGTGAAATCCTTAATGAATCTCCGGTAGTAACCTACCAACCCGAGGAACTGCCGGACTTCGTGGAGGTCACTAGGCTTTGGCCAGTCCTGGATCACTGTGACCTTGTCGGGGTCTGGGGCCACTCCTTCAGCGCTCACCACATGGCCCAGGTACTGCACTTTAGGTTTCAGCAGATGACACTTGGACGGTTTCACTTTTAGGCCGAATTTGGACAAGGCTTCAAACACCTCGGCCAGGTGCTTCAGATGGTCTTCGTAGGTTTTAGAGAAGACTATGACGTCATCCAGATATAGCAGCACGGTTTCAAAGTTCAGGTGTCCCAGGCAGCTCTCCATCATCCTCTGGAACGTTCCGGGAGCATTGCACAATCCGAAGGGCATGTAGTTGAACTCACAGAGGCCCATTGGCGTCGTGAAGGCCGTCTTTTCCTTATCCGCCTCCGCCACAGGAACCTGCCAGTACCCACTGGTGAGATCTAAGGTAGAGAAATAGTTAGCAGATTTTAAAGCAGCCAGAGACTCCTCTATCCTGGGCAGTGGGTATGCGTCCTTATGTGTAATGCGATTCAACTGTCTGTAATCAACACACATCCTCATTGTACCATCTTTCTTTTTAACAAGGACTAACGGAGCCGCCCAGGGGCTACAGCTGTCTCTCACCACCCCAGCCTCCTTCATTTCCCGCAACATGTCCTTGGCACACTGGTAATGAGCTGGGGGTACAGGGCGATATCTCTCTTTTATGGGTCGATGATCTCCCGTGGGGATGTGATGTTGGATCCCTTTCACCTGCCCAAAATCTGAGGGGTGTTTGCTGAATACCTGTTCGTACTCGTGTACCACCCTGTAAGCCCCCTGTATTTGATGAGATGGGGTAGAGTCAGTGCCCACATGCAATTCCCGACACCAATCTTTCGAGTGCTCTGCAGAACCTTTGTTCTCCGCCACGTTTGACGGGCCCAAGGGTTCAGGTGTCTGTATTACACTATTATTGACAGTGAACAGTTTGGCGAGCGTAGTATACTTGGTTAGGTGGACCTCTTCCTCCCCACAATTGAGGACACGTACAGGCACTCTCCCCTGTCGGACGTCTACCACCCCCCGGGCTGTCAGAACAGTAGGCCTATTGTCTGAATATACAGGTTCTACCAAGGCCTGGTAGTCCTTACCCCTGAGGCCTATGGCTGCTCGACACCATATTAACATTTCACTCTTGGGAGGTATCGCGATGGGGTTTGAATCACTTACAGTGACACGACCAATCTCACCACCAGTCAGCTCTACCTGCTGTCTCTGCATCAGAGCTCTGATTTCCTTCTGCAGGGCACGTTGCTCACTGTGGCCAGCGTTTTCTGCCACCTGTTGCAACAAAACAATCACTTCTGCAAGACAATTTTCTATAACATTAGTACCAAGAGTCATCATGGGATTACATTCTCGACGATCAATATCTACAATCACAATCCCTTGGGCTTTCAATTCCACCCGCCCCACTTTGATGGTGACCTCCTTATACCCCACTTGTGGCAATGGCTGACCATTACTGGCGATTATGGTGAAATCATCATCAGGGCCACGAGTAATATCAGCGTCCTCCCAATACCGTTTGTAGAGCACGTAAGGTATAGTCGTCACCTGAGAACCGGTGTCCAGCAAAGCATTCAAGGGGATTCCATCAATCACTACAGGGAGAACTGGTCGTCCTCCAATATACTTGGTTCTCCAATGCTGCGGGCCTGACCGTCCTACTCCTGGGGGTTGGCCCTTTGCCCCAGGGGTTGCTCGTTTAAAGGACAGTACCTTGCAAGATGGCCCACCTGGTGACAGCGGCGGCAGATGGGTCGTCCATCCTGGTGGAAGCGATCGTCGGGCCGGCTCCTGGTCGGCGGAGTCCTCCTCTGTCGCATCCAAGGGACATCCTCCGGGCTGGAAGCCAACTGGATCTTCTCTTTGGGGGCCTCCTGTAGGGACTGCACCGTCCGGGCCAGGGCAGCAACGCTCTTGGTTAGCTCTTGCATCTGGAGACGAAGTCCTGCAGGGGAGTCGTCCTCGAAGCTCTGGGCGTCGGCCTCCGTGACAACTGGGGTATCCGATGCCACCTCCTGGTGGTATGTGAGAGCGGGGCGCCTGGGTGGTACTGCGCGGCTGGGCTGTCGCTCCTGCAATGCCTGGATAGCTTTATCTTTAAACTGCGCAAAAGTCAAGTCTGGATTTTGCATGGCCAGAAAGTGCAATTGGCCCCGCTGGTGACTGCACAGGAGCCCCTCAATGAACCGCTCCTTCAGGATTTTATCTTCATCCTGCATGCTGCCGGGGTCACTCTGCTTAATGGCCCGCATTGCTTCCTGGAGATTAAGGGCATAGTCCCGCAAGCTATCCTGTGACTTTTGTTTGCATCCATAAAAAGTCAGTTTAATCTCTGTAGCAGTGCGAGTGTCAAAGGTGGCTTTAAGCTTGGCAAAAATCTGTTGTGCAGTTCCTTTATCCTCAGCGGGCCAGGATTTCAATTCCCTCAGAGCCGCCCCAAAGAGTTGGCCGGTTATCATATGGACCTTCTGGGGCTCGGTTAGGGGATAGAACTCGAGCAGGCTGCAGAGCCCTTCTTTAAAGTCAGTGAACGTATGCGCCTCCCCAGAGTATCGTGGGAGCCAGGCCGCTCCGGGCAGGTAGGGCATGGAGAAGGGCATTATGGCTTTTGCATTAGCGGCAGTGTCCGACTGGCTGATGGGGGCAGCGGGTTCTGCGGCAGTCAGTGGTGGTATTAGGGCCGCGGCTTCGCCCGCTGCGGGGACCGGAGCTGCCCCTGCGTCCGCGGCTGCGACCGCCACCTCCTCTCCTCCCGACTCGGACATGGCCGTCCCTTCCTCCCACTAACCTGCTGGAGGTTGGAGTTCCTCTTCCGGGATTGGCGCCTCACCGCGCTTTCCGTTCCGCGCTTCTTTTGGCTGATCCCGCCCACGTAGCTAAGGCTCCTCCCTCCGCGCGCGGCAATGGCGAATTTTGGCGGCAAATGGCACAGCACAGTCTTTTCAATAAAGTACAGTCCAAGCACAATAAATCACAGTCTCTAGGCACCCATGACCTGATTCTTCAGGCTTAAGTAGATCCTGTTCGTGACGCCAAGTTGGAGCGCCCCCACACCGCCGCAGGGCCGAGGGGTACCCGGAGCCGGGCCTCTAGGTCTCAGTCCTGGGGTTGTCACGGTGACTAGACCCGGTCCGTGGCCCTGTCTGTCAATGGGGGACGTCCGGTGCAATAAGTGGTGTGGTAACGGTGCAGGTCGCGGTAAATAACGAGGACACCAGTTTGCAGTCTCTTTACCTCTTTACTGAAGATGTTGGAGACCTCAGTCCAGAGCGCTGTTAACTGGGTTTTCAGAGACCGGCCGGTCCAACGACACATCAGGAGTTCTCCTCACAGGTGGGAATCAGTATCTACCTTCTAGCGCTGTGTGTTGTAGTTCTTCCCTGCTGAGCTCCCGGGATAGTCCTCACAACTGTTTCTTTCTGTCTCTACTGTTCGTTCTCCGTCCTCCAGGTGATATGGTAGGACGCACCCGTATGACGGGGTAGGCCTGGAGTTCTTCCGGGACTCTAGAGTCGCCCCTCTCCCACAGCTGCCTCCGTTGTCTGCTTAGGTGTTAAGTGAGACAGCCAACCTGTAATTAGCTGTCCTGCCGTGGTTTGCAATGTACTTAAAGTCTCTTACTTGCTCGGCGTTCCGGCCACCGATTGTTTGCGCCTCAGCAAGGTGCTGCCTCTTTCAACAAAACCCCTGCTGGTATTCTCCTTTTCTGTATTCCCGTTGTTTGCTGGTTAGTTCTGCTCTGAGGAGTCTGCCAGGATCCCCATCCCTGACAGGTCCTCTCACTAGCTCTTCCCAGCTACTTCTCTCTGTCTTCCTGTCCAACCCCCAGTTTTACCAGAGTTGTGAGGAGTGGCCTACTAGATAGGACCACCCCCCCTGGTGGCCGGAGTGTGAAGTGTGGTGAGAATGTACCTGGTCAGAGAAACTCCTTAGTGCAATCAGACGTACCATAGCTCCCCATAGTGGCGGAGCCACAGTACTGCAACAACCAGGACTCTGGGGTGCTGCACAACCAAACAATCAACTCTTGTTGACCGTTTGCTTCAGGCATTCCCAGCACACAGCGCACGTGATCGTTCTCACACGAGCTCCAGGGGGCAGCAGACTAGGAGTGTTAGGGGTGCACACATCAGAAGTGGCGTTGGACAGAGGGGTTTTCTGACCAGGTTGTGGAGTGATTTTGCTATGACCGCAGACAGGACAGGTACTGCTGCATCAATTGAAAGTGACAGGAGACAACATTTGTCCAGTATGGTTACTAACTATTTTTCATCCCTTATCGATGTTCTCCCTCAACCGTCATTCCCATTTGATTACTGGGCCTCCAAATTAGACACCTGGCCAGAATTGGCAGAATATGCATTGCAGGAGCTTGCTTGCCCGGCAGCAAGTGTCCTATCAGAAAGAGTATTCAGTGCTGCAGGTTCAATATTAACCGAAAAAAGGACTCGTCTGGCTACCCAAAATGTTGACGATCTAACATTCATTAAAATGAACCACAACTGGATTTCGAAATCTTTTGCCCCACCTTGCCCGGCCGACACCTAGCTTTCCTATGAAAGGCTCTTGCCTGTGAATTACTTTTCTAATGTCTAATTTGCTGCAGCTGATTGTACAGCATACGACATGTTTACACCTCCCTAAATGGCCAAACTCCCCACACGGGGCCGTGGTATCGCGACTTGGCGCAAGCACCCGTGAGACTGCTGTTTGTCTGAAGAGGTGGGTGTGCTCGCTTTTGGTTGACGGCATTGCTACTGGGTCCCTCATAGTACAATGTAGTGTCTCTGGCGGTGGTGGTGCGCACCCAACGTCAGACACACCGTTGTAACATGAGGGGCCCTGGGGCGGTCCCGCCGGCCTCTAGAGAGTTCCCCCCGTACCCCAGCTCAAAATGTGCTCTACCACATGCAAAATTATGTCGCACAGCTCCACCAATCTTTAGTCTATTCGCTGACATCATTCAATGTCTGGCACTGACAATACAAATTTGTAGACATCTATGATGCAACTTAAAGTAGTCTGTGTCTGTGTCCTATATTGGCACCATTAAATAGTTACTGCCAAATTACTATGTCAGAAACTCAGCAGATGAGCCCACCCCTGTACCTAAGTATGCCACCTTTTTTTTTGTTTTGGTTGTTTTGCGAGACATTAACATCTATTTATATTTTGGGAGTACTGGGACAGACACTCCTTGCACTACTCCTCCACTCACCACCAAGCTGCCCGTGTATCCATGTAACCGCTGTAAAACTGCCATGAGCCTATTGTTTGTTATTTTAGGCCTTTGAAGCCTGTCTGCGGTCCCTCCTTCCACTAGTCCTCCACTGACCAGACCACTGCTGCCCGTGTACCCCTGGAACCAATTATAAAGTGCCTACAGCCAGCCCATTTTTTTATGTTAGGCCTTTGAAGCCTGTCTGCGGTCCCTCCTTCCACTAGTCCTCCACTGGCCAGACCACTGCTGCCCGTGTACCCCTGGAACCAATTATAAAGTGCCTACAGCCAGCCCATTTTTTTATGTTAGGCCTTTGAAGCCTGTCTGCGGTCCCTCCTTCCACTAGTCCTCCACTGACCAGACCACTGCTGCCCGTGTACCCCTGGAACCAATTATAAAGTGCCTACAGCCAGCCCATTTTTTTATGTTAGGCCTTTGAAGCCTGTCTGCGGTCCCTCCTTCCACTAGTCCTCCACTGGCCAGACCACTGCTGCCCGTGTACCCCTGGAACCAATTATAAAGTGCCTACAGCCAGCCCATTTTTTTATGTTAGGCCTTTGAAGCCTGTCTGCGGTCCCTCCTTCCACTAGTCCTCCACTGGCCAGACCACTGCTGCCCGTGTACCCCTGGAACCAATTATAAAGTGCCTACAGCCAGCCCATTTTTTTATGTTAGGCCTTTGAAGCCTGTCTGCGGTCCCTCCTTCCACTAGTCCTCCACTGACCAGACCACTGCTGCCCGTGTACCCCTGGAACCAATTATAAAGTGCCTACAGCCAGCCCATTTTTTTATGTTAGGCCTTTGAAGCCTGTCTGCGGTCCCTCCTTCCACTAGTCCTCCACTGGCCAGACCACTGCTGCCCGTGTACCCCTGGAACCAATTATAAAGTGCCTACAGCCAGCCCATTTTTTTATGTTAGGCCTTTGAAGCCTGTCTGCGGTCCCTCCTTCCACTAGTCCTCCACTGGCCAGACCACTGCTGCCCGTGTACCCCTGGAACCAATTATAAAGTGCCTACAGCCAGCCCATTTTTTTATGTTAGGCCTTTGAAGCCTGTCTGCGGTCCCTCCTTCCACTAGTCCTCCACTGGCCAGACCACTGCTGCCCGTGTACCCCTGGAACCAATTATAAAGTGCCTACAGCCAGCCCATTTTTTTATGTTAGGCCTTTGAAGCCTGTCTGCGGTCCCTCCTTCCACTAGTCCTCCACTGGCCAGACCACTGCTGCCCGTGTACCCCTGGAACCAATTATAAAGTGCCTACAGCCAGCCCATTTTTTTATGTTAGGCCTTTGAAGCCTGTCTGCGGTCCCTCCTTCCACTAGTCCTCCACTGGCCAGACCACTGCTGCCCGTGTACCCCTGGAACCAATTATAAAGTGCCTACAGCCAGCCCATTTTCTTATGTTAGGCCTTTGAAGCCTGTCTGCGGTCCCTACTTTAAATACTCCTCCACTGACCACCAAGCTGCCTGCCCGTGTATCCATGTAACCGCTGTAAAACTGCCATGAGCCTATTGTTTGTTATGTTAGGCCTTTGATAGCCTGTCTGCGGTCCCTACTTTAAATACTCCTCCACTCACCACCAAGCTGCCTGCCCGTCTATCCATGTAACCGCTGTAAAACTGCAATGAGCCTATTGTTTGTTATTTTAGGCCTTTGATAGCCTGTCTGCGGCCCCTACTTGCAATACTCCTCCACTGACCACAATGCTGCCTGGAGTGCCTGCCTGTGTATCCACGTAACCGATGTAAAACTGCCATGACTGCCTACTGTTTGTTATTTTAGGCCTTTGATAGCCTGTCTGCAGCCCCTACTTGCAATACTCCTCCACTGACCACACCAATGCTGCCCGTGTACCCCTGGAACCTATTTAAAAGTTCATAGAGCCTAGTTATATATTTTATTTACTATTAATAAGGCCATGATGGACTACGCTGTACCACGCTACAAGCTAACCAGTCGACACTTCTTTTGCGAGAAAAGCCATCCCAACCCTCCACCAGCATGTAGAAGACCGCATTGTCCATGCACTCTGGCAATCTGTGAGTACAAAGGTGCACCTGACAACAGACGCATGGACCTGTAGGCATGGCCACGGAAGATTACGTGTCCATTACGGCGCAATGGGTTAATGTGGTGGATGCATGGTCCACAGGGGACAGCCTACTAAGTCTGTCTGCAGTCCCTAATTCAAATTGTCCTCCACTGTCTAAATCGGAGCTTCCACCTTCTGGCTTTCGGCCTATAGTATCAGAAATTAAACTGCATTTGGCCTTCAACTTTGGTTAGGGCCTACTAACGGCTTCTGCCCCTCCCTGGTGTTGTCCTCAACTAAATAAAGCTGAGCTTCAACCTTCTGCTCCAAATTACCATTTTAAAAAATGCAATAGGCTTTTCCGGCCTACTAAAGGTGTCTGTCTGTGTGCCCCTGCCTGGTGTTGTCCTCAACTAAATAAAGCTGAGCTTCAACCTTCCGGCTCTCATTAAGTGGTTTTAAAAAAAAAAAATGGTGGTTAGGGCCTACTAACGGCTTCTGCCCCTCCCTGGTGTTGTCCTCAACTAAATAAAGCTGAGCTTCAACCTTCTGCTCCAAATTACCATTTTAAAAAATGCAATAGGCTTTTCCGGCCTACTAAAGGTGTCTGTCTGTGTGCCCCTGCCTGGTGTTGTCCTCAACTAAATAAAGCTGAGCTTCAACCTTCCGGCTCTCATTAAGTGGTTTTAAAAAAAAAAAATGGTGGTTAGGGCCTACTAACGGCTTCTGCCCCTCCCTGGTGTTGCCCTCAACTAAATAAAGCTGAGCTTCAACCTTCTGCTCCAAATTACCATTTTAAAAAATGCAATAGGCTTTTCCGGCCTACTAAAGGTGTCTGTCTGTGTGCCCCTGCCTGGTGTTGTCCTCAACTAAATAAAGCTGAGCTTCAACCTTCCGGCTCTCATTAAGTGGTTTTAAAAAAAAAAAAATGGTGGTTAGGGCCTACTAACGGCTTCTGCCCCTCCCTGGTGTTGCCCTCAACTAAATAAAGCTGAGCTTCAACCTTCTGCTCCAAATTACCATTTTAAAAAATGCAATAGGCTTTTCCGGCCTACTAAAGGTGTCTGTCTGTGTGCCCCTGCCTGGTGTTGTCCTCAACTAAATAAAGCTGAGCTTCAACCTTCTGCTCCAAATTACCATTTTAAAAAATGCAATAGGCTTTTCCGGCCTACTAAAGGTGTCTGCCCCTCCCTGGTGTTGTCCTCAACTGAACAAAGCTGAGCTTCCACATTCTGGCTTTCGCCCTATACTATCAGATATTAAACTGCATTTGGCCTACTAGTGTGGTTAGGCCCTTGAAACAGTGTCTGCTGCTCTTGGGTTTGCTACTCCACTGAACAAAGCAATGCCGCCTGTTTAGTCCTGTTACCAATTTTGAACTGCATGTAGCCTACTTTATTCTTTGGCCCTATATCTGTTTCCTCCTCATCCTGCCCATTGCCCAGCCACTGCTAAATGAGTCTGCTGGTACATTGACCTAGACCACTACATTCCCCTTGTACTCTACACAGCCAGAATCTGACCCTGCTGAAAGTAAGGTTCCCCTTCCCGCATGTTATACCACCTTACACAGGGACAAAGAGGAAGGTGCAGATGAAAGTGCAGGTTCCTTCATCAGGTGGGGGGCATACTCGTTGGCGACGTCACTGGCACAGGGCCCCTCAGAGTACGCAAAAGTGTCGCTGCTGGTGGGAGGCGCCCCCGCCATGCAAACACACCGCCGTACTTTGAGGGGCCCTGTGCCAGTGGCAATGCGAACGAGTGGGCCCCCCCTGCTTGCTCAGGATCACAGCACTTGCAACGTTTAAATACTTACCTTTCCCTGCAACACCGCCGTGACGTAGTCCGCATTTCCTGGGCCCACGAAAAACTTGAGCCAGCCCTACTCCCCCCACAACTTTCCCCCAATTCCCTATGCCCAACTATTATTATACAGTTAATTAAGATTGGCAAGCTTCAGAAACAAGAATGGATGTTTTTGGCATTAAAATGGGCACTGTAGGTGTTTTCCTGGCCTCCACTCACTGCCGACTATGCTTCCCCATTGACTTGCATTGGGTTTCGTGTTTCGGTCGATCCCCGACTTTTAGCGATAATCGGCCGACTGCACTCGACTCGACTCTGGACAAAATCGGGTTTCCCAAAACCCTACTCGATCTTAAAAAAATGAAAGTCGCTCAACCCTACTTAAGAGTGATCATCATACTGTGAAGAGATTTGTGACTGAAACAGAGCACAGACAGAGTTCATGCAGATAAAGGCATAATGAGGAAGGTTTCTGCCAGACAAATTCATTGGATAAAGAGTGCAGCTGCCAAAATACCATTACAAAGCAGCAAACAGTTATTTGAAGCTGCTGGTGCCTCTGGAGTCCCTCGAACCTCAAGGTGTAGGATCCTTCAAAGGCTTGCTGTGGTGCAAAAACCTACTATTCGGCCACCCCTAAACAGTGTTCACAAGCAGAAACGGTTGCAGTGGGCCCAGACACACATGAAGACTGATTTCCAAACAGTCTTGTTTACTGATGAGTGTCGAGCAACCCTGGGTGGTCCAGATGGATAGAGTAGTGGATGGTTGGTGGATGGCCACCATGTCCCAATAAGGCTGCAACGTCAGCAAGGAGATGGAGGAGTCATGTTTTGGGCCAAAATCATGGGGAAACAGCTTGTAGGGCCCTTTAAGGTTCCTGAAGGTGTGAAAATGACCTCGGCAAAGTATATAGAGTTTCTGACTGACAACTTTCTTCCATGGTATAAAAATCAGAATTGTGCCTTCAGGAGCAAAATCATCTTCATGCATGTCAATGCACCATCTCATGCTGCAAATAATCCCTCTGAGTCATTGGCTGCTATGGGCATAAAAGGAGATAAACTCATGGTATTGCCACCATCTTCCCCTGACCTCAACCCTATACAGAACCTTTGGAGTATCATCAAGCAAAAGATCTATGAGGGGGGGAGGCAGTTCACATCAAAACAGCAGCTCTGGGAGGCTATTCTGACTTCATGCAAAGAAATACAACCAGAAACTCTCCAAATACTCACAAGTTCAATGGAGGCGAGAATTGTGAAGGTGATAACAAAGAAGGGTTCCTATGGTAACATGTGACTTGGCCTGTTAGGATGTTTTGGGGTTAAATAGCTTTTTTGTTCAGTGAATGTGACCTCCTAATGCTGCAAATTCCACAAATGAGCATTTTCAGTTCTTTAAAACAGATCAAATGTTTAGAAATTCTACTGTGCCTAATAATTTGGAACAGTGCATGTTACGTTTTTATTCATTTTGGAGATTATACTGTTATCATTGGGAGGTTTCTTCAATAAAATTCGATGTATAATCTAACAGGTGATGACTTTTATTAGACTGTCATTTGCACCGACCATTTAGGAAAATCCGAGAAAAATATAATTTGCATAATAATTTGGAACATGGTGTAGAAGAAAGGGAAAAAGTGGGGAATGTGGTCTGGAGGCCGTGCTCTAGGTAACTGTGTTATTTTATGCAGAGACGAGTCCTGGCTGGAAGAAGTGACAGCAGTCTGTGCTGGATGAAAATGAAACGCAAAGATGAAGGACTTCAGCTAGAGACGTCACTAGTGAGTCAGTGTATTACCTGTACACTGACACTATACACTGTATACTATATACAAAACTCCTGTGTATAATGTCACTGGCAGTGGTGATCACTGTATTACCTGTACACTGACACCTTATACAGATCTCCTGTGCATAATGTCACCAGTGATCACTGTAGTATCTTTACACTGACCGTAAATACAGAGTTCCTGTATACAATGGCACTTAGTATTGTGCTTTTTTAAAATTAATGATCAGTATTGTAGTATACAAGTAGTAAAAGGTGTACACTCCCTGACAGAAGTAATGTCGCTTATCCATGTTATGTAAATAAAAGCTTATAACCTGATGTTAAATTCATCCATTGGTTGTATAAATTATTCTTTTGAAAGCTGAAACCTTCCAAAATGTGGTTTAGGTTAAGAAAATAAATTGACATCAATGCAGAAATATTGATTAGTTAATGGACACAGAATGGTCAGATTTTAGCAAGACAAAAGTTTTGTCGCCTGGTCATATAATGCACCCAATCCTAATTTACATCCTCACCTGTGCTCAGTAAATGATCGGTTATTTAGTGTGTGTGTATAAAAAGAAACCCAGCACCCCAGACCTTCACTTGAACTGCAACTTAAGCTCTGACAACATGCCAAAAATCTACCCTGCGACCAAAGCCTGGATTATCAAGAGGCTGAAGACCAGATCCACTGCAGAGGTGGTGGGCACCTTTAATGTGTCTCAGCATCAAGTACAAAGAATTAAAAAAAAGATCTGAAGAGACTGGAGAGGTGTTTGACTAGCCCAGGTCCGGCAGACCCCGCAAGACAACTGCTCAGGAGAAACATTTGTTGGTTAGAAAATCCAAAGCAACCCCCTCTTCCACAGCAGCAGAGCTCCAACAGGTCTGGTCACCTCAAGTCCCTGTGTCAACTAGAACAGTTTGTAGGATTCTGTCTCAAAATGGCCTCCATGGTGGAATCAGTGCCCAGAAGCCAGCACTGAACAAAAGGCAAATAAAAAACCGTGTGGCATTTGCAAACTCTCACAGCCTGCTAAATAGATGGACACTGGAAAAGTGGCAAAAGGTGGATTTCTCTTCAGTAGAATTACACCACAGCTACCACAAACACTGCAGGAGACCTACTGGAGCCCGTATGGATCCAAAATACACCCAGAAGACAGTTAAATTTGGTGGTGGAAAGATCATGGTCTGGGGTTACATTCAGTATGGGGGTGTGCGAAACATTTGCAAGGTGTTAGGCAATATCAATAGCCTAAAATATCAAGAAGTATTAGCTACCTCTTATATTCCAAATCATAAAAGAGGTCAAATTCTGCAGCAGGATGGTGCTCCATCTCATACATCCATCTCTACAACAAAGTTCCTCCAGGCAAAAAAGATCAAGGTGCTCAAGGACTGGCCAGCCCAGTCACCAGACATGAACATCATTGAGCATGTTTGGGCTAGGATGAAAGAGGAAGCTTGGAAGACAAAACCAAAGAATCTAGAGGAGCACCACAACTTCATTCACCAATGTTATGCAACATATATTTGTATTTTAAGTTAATTATTTGTCTGTGGGCAACAAACATTTTGTCTTGCCAAAATCTGACCATTCTGTGTCCATTAACTGATCAATATTTCTGCTTTAATAACAATTTATTTTCATAACCTAAACCACATTTTGGAGGGTTTCAGCTTTCAAAAGAATAACTTATACAACCAATGGATGAATTTAACGTCAGGTTATAAGCTTTTATTTACATAACAAGAATAAGCGACATAACTTGTGTCAGGGAGTGTATGGTGGCATCATTGGTCTTTGTATAGAGTGTAGTTTCATGTAGAGGTAATGGTGATATTATAATATTATGTATTCTCTGTGTAGTGGTGATAGTACTAGGCACTGTGTAGCTGTATTGTGTGTATGTTTGTAAGTAAGCTCCGTTATGGCACCATATCTAAGCAGTAAGCTTGGTTCTGGTACTCTATCAATGTAGTAATCTAGATTATGGTACTGTATGTATGTCGTAATCTCAGTTCTGCTCCAGTTTCTATGTAGCAGACTTGGTTCCATGTAGTAGACGTATTAAGCTCGGTTCTGCTCCCTTATCTCTGTAGTAAGCTCGGTTCTGCTCCCATATCTCTGCAGTAAGCTTCTGCTCCCATATCTCTGTAGTAAGCTCGGTTCTGCTCCCTTATCTCTCTAGTAAGCTCGGTTCTGCTCCCTTATCTCTGTAGTATGCTAGGTTCTGCTCCCATATCTCTGTAGTAAGTTTGGTTCTGCTCCCATTTCTCTGCACTAAGCTCGGTTCTGCTCCCATATCTCTGTAGTAAGATTGGTTCTGCTCCCATATCTTTGCAGTAAGCTCGGTTCTGCTCCCATATCTCTGTAGTAAGCTCGGTTCTGTTCCCCTATCTCTGTAGTAAGCTTGGTTCTGCTCCCTTATCTCTGTAGTAAGCTTGTTTCTGCTGCCATATCTCTGTAGTAAGCCCTGTTCTGCTCCCATATCCTTGCAGTAAGCTTGGTGCTGCTCCCATATCTCTGTAGTAAGCTCGGTTCTGCTCCCATATCTTTGCAGTAAGCTCGGTTCGGCTCCCATATCTCTGAATCTAGTAAGTTCGGTTCTGCTCCCATATCTCTGTAGTAAGCTCCGTTCTGTTCCCATATCTCTGGAGTAAGCTCGATTCTGCTCCTATATCTATGCAGCAAGCTCCGTTCAGTTTCCATATCTGTGTACCAGCCTGTTTTTAAAGCCTGTTATCTCTGCTACTTTAATGCAGTGGCCAGATATAAGCAGGGAAAAGGAGGGCCACCGCAACTCGAGGGCCACTGCCTTGTGATTGCCCCCCAGGCTGAAAATTGCCAGCCAGCCCCTGAGCGTCGGTCACCCTGACCGAATACCACAGGTGGCGTCACAAACACAAACTTTAAAGACCTTTCCCTTTTACACAGACGTCCCACGGCCACGGACCGGGTCAGCCACCGTGACATCCCCCTGTGAACCGCAGGACCCGGTACCGAGTACCCCACGGCCCCATGGGGGCGATCCACATGCATAGCGAGCGATGTGAAGATTCACAAGTATGCAGTCACATAGAGTGACTGCAAACTTTTAACCTGAGGCCAAACAACCCCTAAGTCCACCAAACACATTGGATGTCTGTCGGCCGAACGTTGCTTCAACTGATCGTCCATCCAACAGCCATCTAGGCCATCTCTCCAAGGATCCAAATAATGTACTATAGAGTAGAGCTTGAAGATGGATGTTGGCCGCCACATTTTTCTAATCCTGGGCAAGTGGGTTCTCATCCCGTTTTTACATGTCATATCACATGTATCCACGCGCCGCTACAATAATACAATACTAAATAAAACCTAGGTGTCGGTGCTCATCATTACACTTAGTATAGCGGAACAGCAACGCAACATGGAGCAATACGTCATACCATCTAATCTATACCATGGGAGGAACGGTGACAGCCAAAAGCATCACTACCATGGAAAGCGGGTATATGACTCCTGTGATCCACACCCAAAACTTATGTCAGGTACCCAGAGCCACCAGTAGCATACCGCATACGGATTTAGGCTCAGGTTACATGGTAACTTCAGCCGCAACACAAGTCCTTGCGGCCAAAGTTCGCAATACGCAGCAGCTACAATGCAACATAATCAGTTGAATGAGGCTCGTATTACGACCCAAAGGGTACCGTGACTGCGAAAAGCAGGTGCATCCAAAGAGAACGTGTAGCCCAAGCCTTACCCAGTTCCCAATGTGTCCAATACTAACTGTATAATCCAATGGTGCCCGCATAAAGGATTGAGGACATTTTAAAAAAAAAATAAATTTTAAGAATATATAAAATAATAATAATAATAATAATAATAAATCTAAAGATATTGTATCTCTAAATAAATATTTGAATGAAAAAAAACAATAAAAGTACACATATTTGGTATCACCGCGTCTGCATAGACCCGACCTATAAAACTGTCCCACTAGTTAACCCCTTTAGTGAGCACCATAAAAAATAAATAAACAACAAGACAAAAAACAATGCTTTATTATACTGCCGAACAAAAAGCGGAATAAAACATGATCAAAAAGACGAATATAAATAAACATGTAACCGCTGAAAACGTCATTTTTTCCAGCAAAAAACAAGCCATGATACAGCTCCATCAGCAGAAAATTAAAACAGTTATAGTTCTCACAATAAAGTGATGCAAAAATAATTATTTGTTCTATAAAATAGTTTTTATTGTATAAAAGCACCAAAACATAAAAAAAATATAAATAAGGTATTGCTGTAATTGTAGTACTGAACTGCATTATCAAATTTACCACACGTGGAAAGGCATAAATCCCTTCCCCCCCCCCCCCCCCCCCACAGAAAAAAAATAAAATCCTGAATTGCTGGTTTTTGTTCGTTCTGCCTCACAAAAATCGGAATAGAAAGCGATCCAAAAATGTCATGTGCCTGAACATGGTGCCAATAAAAACGCCAACTCGTCCCGCAAAAAACAAGACCTCACATGACTCTGTTCCAAAATATGGAAAGATTATAGCACTCAAAATAAAGATAAAGTCGCCTAATCACTTATACTACACGAGGAACAGCGTACAAAAATAAATAAAACCAATTCTTCACCTACTGTTCATTTTTTCATTCTTCTTCCCAAAGAGTACAGTAAGGCTCAACGCACATTTATCCTGCACTCTGCATTGAGTGCTTACACCAGGGTTTCCGTGTAATGTCTGAAATACGTGATTCAAACAGAACCTCTAGAGGAAGATTCCCTATAATCAGGCAGATGGAGACACTGTGGACACCGTCTGGCCTGTGATCCAGTAGTGTCCGTCTTTTTAGACGTGTACAGTTTTGTGCACTTCTAAAAAGATGGACACCGCTGAACAGAGGCCACACGGAGTCCAGAGTAACTCTGCTGCCTCATTATACTGAATGGATCCCTCGGGAGTTTCATCTGAATCACGCCAAAGTGCTCAGAGTAGAGCACCAGAAAAATGTGATCCCAAACGATATGTAAAATGTTCTCAATAAAAGATTCAACTCAATCCACACGAAAAAGCAGGTCCTCACCTAGATCCATTATCTGTTAACGGAATTATAGGGGGCTTCCACGTTATTAGTTGCACCAAGGCTCTGGAAAAGCAAAATGGCTCCTGACCCGCCAAAAGAAATTCAGCAAATTCTGAGCTACCAAATCCAAATGCGCCCCTCCCTTCTGAGCTCCCCAGTGTACCTAAACCACATATAGCGTACACGTTTGGCATTTCTGAAGCGACGAGAGCCCGCCTAACTTACGGGTGCATGCCTCCAGAAGCATGAGCTGGGCATAAAGTACTAGTGACTGTAACGTACTGGCCACAACAGCAGCAGTTTGCATTTTTCACTTGGCAACATTCATTGCTGCTTTTTTCTGGAAAATACCCATCGAGTCAAAATCGTCACTACACCTGTAGATAAATTCCCAAAGGGGTATAATTTCCAAAATGGGGTCACTTGAGGGGGAATTCTGCTCTTCTAGCAATTAGGGGCTCTGTATATGGAGTCCGCAAACTCTTCTAGGAAAATGTGCACTCCAGGAGGCAAATAGCGCTCAGTTCCTCCTGAGTCTCTCCATATGGCTAAGTAGTACTGTACAGCCACATATGGGGTATTGCCTCGCTCAGTAGAAATTGTGGGACACATTACGGTACCATTTTTACCCACTTCTTGTGTGAAAATGTAAAATCTGGGGCTAAAAATAAAATTTGGTGGTAAAAATTTAGTTATTTTTTTCTTCACTGCTCAATGGTATAAAATTCTGTGACACACCCGTGGTGTCAATATGATCATTGCACCCCTAGATGAATTCACTGAGAGGTGTAGTGTGTAAAATGGGGTCACTTATGGGGGTTCTGCTGTTCTGGCACCTCATGGGCTCTTCCAGTGGTACCTGCAAACCATAACAGTAAAATCTAGTGCTCCTTGCCTTCTGAGCTTTGCACTGTGCCTGGAAAATATTTATTGATTACATGTGGGGCATTGGCGCACTCAGGAAAACATGGACCTCAGTTTGTTGTAAAACAATTTACTATTAGCCCTTAGAAAAAGTAAAAACTTGGGGAAAAAAACAACATTTTTGTGAAGAAAATGTGATTTTATTATTTTCATGGCTCAGTGGTATAAACTTCTGTGAAGCACCCGGGAGTTCACAGTGATTAACATGCATCTAAAAACATTCCTTGAGGGGTCTGTTTTCCAACATGGGGTCACTTGTGGGGGGTTTCCACTGTTTAGGCACATCAGGGGCTCTCCAAATGGGACATGACGTGCGCTAATGATTCCAGGATAATTTTACATTCAAAAAGTCAAATTACGCTCCTTCCCTTCCGAGCCCTGCAGTGCACCCAAACAGTAGTTTTCTGCCCCATATGGGGAATCGGCGTACTCAGGAGAAATTGCACAACAAATTGTATGGTGCAATTTATCCTGTTACCCTTACGAAAATGCAATATTTTGTGCTGAAAACATATTTGTGGGGGAAATTTGATTTTTTTTATTTTTACGGCTCAACGTTATAAACTTCTGTGAAGCACCTGAGGGTTCAATGTGCTCACCACACATCTAGATCTGTTTCCTAAGGGGTCTAGTTTACAAAATCGTGTCACTTGTGGGGAATTTTCACTGTGTAGGCACATCAGAGGCTCTCCAAACGCGACATGGCGTCTGCCAATTGTTGCAGCAAATTTTACATTCAAAAAGTCAATGGCGCTCCTTCCCTTCCGAGCTCTGCTGTGCACCCAAACAGTGGTTTTCTCCCTTATATTAGGTATCGGCATACTCAGGAGAAATTGCACAACAAATTTTGGGGTCCGTTTTTTCCTCCTATCCTTGTCAAAACAAAAAAATTTGGATCTGAAGTACATTTTTGGGGAAAAAAAGTTAAATGTTCATTTTCTTTCCACACTCCTAAAATTCCTGTGAAGCACCTGAAGGGTTAATAAACTTCTTGAATGTGATTTTGAGAACCTTGAAGGGTGCAGTTTTTAGAATGGTGCCACTTTTGGGTATCTTTTATCATATAGACCCCTCAAAGTGACTTCAAATGTGATGTGGTCCCTAAAAAAAAAAATGGTGCTGTAAAAATGAGAAATTGCTGGTCAACTTTTAACCCTTATAACTTCCTAACAAAAAAAAATTGGTTCCAAAATTGTGCTGACGTAAAGTAGACATGTGGGAAATGTTATTTATTAAGTATTTTGTGTGGCATATCTCTGTGATTTAAGGGCATGAAAAGTCAAAGTTGGAAAATTGCAAAATGTTCTAAATGTTTGCCAAATTTCCATTTTTTTCACAAATAAACGCAGGTAATATCAAAGAAATGTTACCACTATCATGAAGTACAATATGTCACGAGAAAACAGTGTCAGAATCACTGGGATCCATTGAAGCGTTCCAGAGTTATAACCTCATAAAGGGACAGTGGTCAGAATTGTAAAAATTGGCCCGGTCATTACCTGGTGGTGCAAACCACCCTCGGGGGGAAAAGGGGTTAAAGAGTCGCTTCATCTGTACAGTAATTGCTAGACAAATTCTGCCATTATTGTGTATATCAGCACTTGCAGACACATTGGCTAGGAGGGAGTTAAGGATTAGGTAGAAGGTCCTGATATGGAGTGGGGATTAATTAATATAAGGCTGAGTTCAATAAGTTTCCGGGAGGGAAGTTGAAGTGTGTTAGGCCATAGTGTGTGAAGGAAGAACAGTAGCAGTGATATCAAGAAAGTATCTTGGATGAACAGTGGTAAATTGATATAAAGGGAATCTGTCACTAATCTTTCCCTATATAGACTGTATCCACCACCAGGGACGTAACTATAATAGGTGAAGGGGTTGCAATCGCACCTGAGTCCTGGAGCCAAGGGGGGGAGGAAGGCAAAAGACTATTATTATTATTATTATTATTACTATTATTAAAAACCTGTAATAGTTGGGGGCCCTGTTGGAGGTTTAGAATCGGGGCTCATGAGCTTCAAGTTACGCCACTGCCACCATCCTTGTGCTGTCTTCAATGGCGTTCCTGAACCTCCTCATAAGGGCCCCACTCCTCCACATACCTAGGAAAATTCCTTTTATAACTGTCCCACACTATATGTTGATCAGCACCGAGTAGTCCGATGGACATCTTTTGACCGGGCTCCGAGGCTCCTATGTCCCCACAACTGGCATTCCCTTTAAGATACAGAAAAAACATTTCTGGTGCCCCAAAATTGTAGTAAAAGAGAGAGGAAAGCTCAGTTGTAGCTGTGCATGGAGCCACAATTCCACACAGGCACAGCTGTGGGCAGAAATGGAACCCTGAGACAGTAAAGGAAAGTGAGGCAAAATGTAGAACACGTCCTGAACGTTACAGTGAAGGAATACTGGGCCATTATGAGCAAAAAAGTTATAGGTAGAAACCGGGAAGTATGCAGTGTCATGGAACTTTAATGTGTTCCTCAAGTATTGAGCCACCACTGAGAACAATGTTATTGCCTGCTGTCATCTGATTGCACTGTTAATCAAGTTCTCCGGTGAAAGAAAGTTCATTTTTATAAACTGGAGTTTCTCCTTCCTTGTCAGCAGGGGTTCTCAAGATTAGTGTCAATGTGAAGTACATGGTGTCAAACCCGTGTCTGAATATACTTCTGAAACCCCTACCCTGGTCGTTAGGCAGCACCGCATTAATACTACGGTTACTGCTCGACGTTGGTAGCGTGTGGGAGTTTAGCGTGTAGATTGCTGAGATTAGTTGTCCTTTTCCTTTCCACATGTGTTTTGCTGTAGTGAGCTGGTATGTAATTAGCTCTCTGCTGGGAGCCATGGATGAGACTCCTTTCTATACAAATCTCAGCAGGCTGTCTATAGCTGCCAGTTATTTAGTTTCAGCTAGACCAGTGCTCTCTTAGCCTTTGATCCAAGGATCCAAGGCTCTCGGAAATCTCCTTCAAAAAGAGTTTATTGATTCCAATGTACACACAAGAAAAATTGCTGTGGATACACTCTTATTAAACGTAAGTGCTCTCTTATCTCTTAGACCTTTGCTCCTGGGTGCTATTTTGTGTATCATCTTGTCCGACTTCGGCCTGTATTTTGACTACCCGCTTGTCTCCCGATTTTGTACCTGACGTAACGACCCCTCTTGCCTCTAGTTTGCTTCTTGGACAGGAGCCATTCCACTGAAGCAAACCAGTGGCCACCATTGTAAGACAAGACACCTGTACAGGGGTTAAAAGTGAAAGTCTGGGTTCCTCTGAAAGTTGCCAGACGGAATGGTTTGTGCCAAGTCTGTCCGAGGCAGCCATTTTGAACCTGTGGTCTCTGATAGATGTAACACATGGCTGCCTAGTAGAGTGTCTGGAAGATATAATATCAGACATACATAGAAGGGAACCAGAGTTTGGGAGCGCTGGTAGGATTCTTGGCCCGTGCGCCCCCTACAGATACATGCAGAATCATATTATTTATCATGTCAGGAAAAAGTAACAGAATTTCACTATAGGGAAAAATGATAATATTAGTTGTGACAGAGCTTCATACAGAACAACGGAACTTTAATAAAGGCGTAATATATTTGGCAGAGCTTTTAGGTGGGAAAGTGCCTTTCTGAATAATACGATGGGGCCCATGGTGACATTTTGTACACAGCAGACTCATCCGGTCTTGATGTTAGATCTGTATCCAGGAACTAATGAATGATGATGATTTTTTTTCCCTTATCTTAATTCACCCCTAATGTATTTATACCGGGAGGCTGATTGCATTCATGTGAAACCCTCCTTAAAGCTGTGCGCTTAAAACAGCTGGCAAAGACAGAGAGTGAAAACACATTTCCTTTTGCATAATTAAGCTAATATTCTAATCAGAGCGGGTCCGGCAGCATGAGACTGTAGTCAGAATCCTATTAATATATTGTAATAATATATATAATTATTATAATAACTCTTTCAGTTGTTGATGTGCATTGTGGGTTAATCATCCTGTCGCTCAGTAAATGTCACGCAACCATTCATCCTCAAAGATCTGTCATGAAAGCACTAATTACATTAAAGGGGTTTTCTGATCACTTGAAATATTTAAAGGAAAAGTCTCAGAATGGTGTAAAATATTATAATATGAATAATGTTTTCCCATATCTTCTGATCCAATGCATCCTGGGTCCCACACCGGTCTCTGTACCTCCTGGATACATATCCAACTAGTCTAGGTGAATATGGACCTGCAGTAGCCAATCACTGTCTATAAGTGACACATTGGTCATTGATGCGTTCTCTGATTGGCTGGAGTTGGCCACATGTCCAAGTCCAGGCGTTAAACTCTACATTGATGGAACTCCCAGAGATCACATGTATTTTGCGGATAGGTAGTAAATGTTTCTAAGCCATCCTCTTTAAAGGTATCGGTCACTGTCTCCAACAAAACTATACGGGGGTCAGCTCTTGGACCATGCTCTTTCTCAGATTTTTGAACCAGAGTTTAGAAATCACTAAAGCCCCCCCACACACACACATTTGACTTATGTTGACCGAACCTACCGATAGCGAAGGTTTGGAAGACACTCTAATGTATATGGGGTCACTGGACAACTGAGTGTTTGGGGGAGATGTCGATCAGACATGTCCAATTTTAGACTGCCGGTTGCTTTGTTCTCCAGGAGATAAGTAACCACCAGACATATCTGACGTCGGCTCTATCATAGAGAACACGGGAGTGTTTGGCTGAATGAGTGCTCCTTTTTATGGTATGGAAGAGTAGACGAAGACGGATGCCGCCCAAACGACCGTATGGATCATTGTTTTACCAATATCCATCTAACACGTCAGGTCAACTTTAAAGAGAAGGTGTGAGGAGGAGAGATGATGTTATTTAATAGGGCTTTTCAGATTACAATTTTTTCTCTCGTTCCGACCATTCGTGGGGGAGGGGAAAAATTGCATTACGCACTATTCTCTTCACAATCTCGTATGAGACACTCAAGTCTACAGGTGTGTAAAAAAAATTGGATCCCACACAGAACATCTGAGTGGCCTCCAATTTTTTATTGATACATTTCCATTATAAACCTCAGACAACTAGGGGGACATCAAATTGTTTTCAACTTACAGAAGTTCACTGGACAGTTCAAGTTCATCAGATTGTAACATGTGAGATAGGGCACAGAACTTATTATCCCTTATTTTCTTAGCAAAACACATCTTCAGCCGTACTATGTGTTTCTACTGGACTAACCCTATGCCCTTTGGCTCCATCAGCCCCAGGCATTTCCTGTCCAGTCCCATGGTGCACCCGAGATCCCTCACCTGCCCTTCACGTGGTTCCGCGTCCCTCTTCCACTGTGCATAAGAGGGCACAAGTTGCCCTTTAGTCATTATGTCAGGCATTGAGCTCCTGACATTGCTGGAATATCCGCACAGGTTTCTAGCACTGCCTCTCACTGCCTCAAACGATAGGTACAGGCTGGCCCTAGCAGCCCACTGAACTTGAACTTGTTACTGTTCTTCCCTATCTGAGTCACTACCAGAAAGTGCCTGCTTTTCACTTGAATACCCCTCCCATTGTGGGCTCATCCCAAACATTAACTGTATCTTATCCTACACCTTCAGCTAACTACAGTTACTATCCTATAACAGTACTAAACCTATTGCCCTACCCTTGTACTGTACACACACTATGCATATTATACTTCCCATTACTATATTACTACCAGTACTTATACTACACCATATCACATGACACACTAGATGCATAGAAACGCATGACACCATTCATATTTCACAGTATTGACCAGATTGTTGTCTTCAGGGGTAGGAACACAGCAGCACAGTCCACAACTCTTACAGAGTCATTACCTTATATCTAAAAGAAAGCCACTTGTTCAATATCTAATATTTTTTCCTTTTCTTCTCTTTTTTTTTCCTCCTGCAATAACAGGAAGTTTCAGAGATCCCAGTAAGTATTGCAATGTCTAAATCTAAATTGTGATCATAGTGGAGCTTACTACATACTGTTTTATTATTATACTGCATACTGTGCTATTAAAGATGTTGTCCAGGCGACTTGTGAATCCTCACAGCGCGCACAATGCACACTGTCAGGATTCCTCAGTGCTGCGAGAAGGCGCGTGACAGTAAGTAAGCGGTTTGCATACATACAATCATGTACCGACTAGACTTACACAGTCCTGCTCAATAGAAGTCAGGCATGTCTAGTAGGAATGTGGCTGGAGGTGTACAGATTGCATACTTGCATTCACATGATTTAGCTGTTTGACATCTTTGGAAACCTGGAGCGGTTTAAAAACACTAAAAAAAGACTAAACTCGAGAACAGAAAGTCGTTTTTACACTGAAATGGATACGTTCATTCTTTTCAGCTTTTTCTGGTCACAGATAGCGCTTGCCCCAATATTATTCTATGGGGACGTGCACAAGTTTGATTTTTCCTGTAACCGAGTGGTCTGAGGAAAAATATCGCAGCATGCACGAGTTGCATTTGATAATTAGGTCGCACTCAGCCATTCATGTCTATGGGTCTGTGGGAAAAAAATCGGACGGTACTTGGATCACATTCAAGTGCGGCCCTATTTTCACGGACTGACAGAATGAAGAAAATGGAGAATTTTTTTTTTTTCTCCTTCTCCACATCTGAGAAAATTGGATCACACTCTGATCAAACGTTGATCAAACTCTGATTGGAGTCTGGTCAGACTGTGATTAGCATAACTGGACTGATTTTCTCCGATGCGAGCATTAAAGGGGGTATCCAGGACTTTGCAAAAAGCAAAAAATGTACCTTAGTACTAACTAACTGCCGGGGAGAGAACTGCGTCGGGCACAACAGGCAGGTAAGCTGCAATTACCTGCCTGTTGGTGCAATATTTTTTGTTTTTTTTTGTAAAGTTCCTGATACCCCCTTTTAATGTGAGCTCCGGAGATTGCCAAGTGTTGCTCTCAGCTAGTCTTTAGTACTCTGAGTAAAATGAATGGAGTGGCAATGCATATTGATTGACCTCTGCTACATTCAACTGGGACTTTTTAGAACCCATCAGTTTCGGCCATGATAGTCACACCCCCAGCAATCGTAAAGTTATTATCAGCTATTCTATAGATATGGAATAACTTTCAAACTATAGAATACCCCTTTAAAGAGGACCTATCACTAGCTATAAATACCGTATGTAATTTTTTTTGCATTTGGTCAAATAACACTGTTCTCCTGAATATGGCGGTGTAGAGGGGGGCTATTTCAGTGTTTCGGTGCCTCTCCCTTCATGAGATACTCCTTTCTCCTTTTTGTGCCATGTATATGAATTTAGTTTTCTTAGCCAAGGTGCCAAGAACTTTACGAATACACCCACAGAGAAGATTTCAGGCTCAAATCCCCTTGGCTAACTAGACTAGATTTACATACAAAGCGCATGAAGGAAGAGGAGCATATCTCAGTAATGGAGAAGTGCAGGAACAAAAAACAAAGGGCAATTACACCAAGTTAAAAAGGACATATTTAGGGCAAGATATAGGTCCTCTTTAAGGACATCAATCAGATTAAAGTTCTAGGATATAAGTGAGGTAGAAACAGTAATAGAAATCCATTTGATGTAGATCTCACTGATCATCGCTATTTTATTACCCTTTACCTTTTTTACTTACCCTACAGAACACACCTTGAGCAGAGATCCATGTGGTAAGGACGCACTCCCGCCCCTTCCTCTTAATGGCAACTTTAATAACAGTTACTCTTTAAGAGCTGGAGATTTCCCGCCTGATCCTTCCAAAATGGGAGAAGGCGGTGGACGTCGTAATATTACGGATGCAGCAGCCTTTGAAAAGATGATCATCTCCGAACTCGTGCACAGCAACCTCCGAGGCAAATCTCACGCAGGGACAACAGACACGGGAGATGAAGAAGTGACATCAGGGGCATTAGCAGAAGGTGGAGAGGTTCCTACATTAGAGATGGAGCGCATGTATAAAGCTTTGGAGGAGCCCCTTCTCTTACAAAGAGCTCAGTCAATCCTCTACCAGAGCGATCTGGAGGAGTCCGAAGCTGAAGCTGCCCCTCGCGACTCACCCAATCGCGATTCACTATACACTAGCATGACCAACCTCAGAGACTCTCCATACCCAGATAGTAGCCCTGAACCGGGCCTGCCATCATCTGGGGAAATGCTGCCGTGCCACCAAGGGGTGCCCCCACCTACGGGGGTAGATGCCATGTACTTCCCTGGCCGGCTGGGTTCAGTGCCCAGAGGGCAGTTGCAGGCCTTCTACCAGATGCCACAGGGGTTTCTGGGTCTCGAAGGGTCAGTGCCCGAGGGTGACGGGCAGATGCAGCTTATCACCAGCCTCTGAACTTACTCACCCACCCCTGGCACCAACCTCGTTATTCCCCTATTAAAAAAAAAAGAAAAAATACTGCCTTCCCTTTCCATTTCAGAAGAAAGCAGGGTCAGATGGAAGGAAGGGGTATTTGAATAGGGGTTATTTTGGTGGGACAGGGGTGAGGACAAGACACTGCCTGGGCTAATGGACAATGGGTTGTGATGTGGGCTCAGTCTACTTGGATTTCCTTTTGATTGCCAGTGTCTGTTAGAAATTCTGAAATAGAAGGCCACTAACAGGTAGGGGTTTGGGTGCCAAAAAATATTCTTCTGAAAATGCAGTTGTTTGCCCAAAGACAACCCATGAAAGCTATGGATGCAAAAAACAGTTTAGGTGCTGGAGTTTGCAGTATTGTTAAAAAAGCCAATTTAAAGAAATAATGAGAAGAGACAGATAGGTGTTGTGTTTAGCCTGTAATAATTGTAGGCAGCCCATTTGTGTTAGAAATACCAGATGTCTACAAGTGATGCAAACAATGAGACTACCTGGTAAGGAATTAATCACTAGCGCTCGATAAGTGGTGCCAAACAGCCTATGGGGCTTGCTGAGTAATGAGAAAGTAGAGGACAGAAATTGCCTAAGATTGCGAAATTTACATTTTTTATTTCTGAAAGGTCACAGCTTATAATTTGCATTCCCGTTAAAAAAAAAAAAAAAACATGGGCAGAACATGGAAATTCAAAGAAAAAAAATAGCAAAAGCCACTTTCCGTTCAATAATGAACTTCTTCCTTGGGCTTTTCGAAAAAATTGTGGCCCTCACTTCTCATCTTTTCTTCTCACCCAAACCCCTATATCTGCCCCAAAGACAGGGTAAGAGATTTTATTTTAACTCAAATCCGTCCAAAAGAGTTTGTGATTCATGTGGAAAGAACAAAGAACTTATCAAAAATAAAAAACAAGACATAACATGGAGTTTGGAAACGACTAAAATTGAAAGTTGGAGCGAAAGTGAACTGTACAACTGCCCTGCATATTCTTTATTTAAGCACAAAACACCCCCTGCCTCTATTACAGAGGAACATTGGAACTTTTACAATGGGGGAAGCGAGTGTCCTTTCCGATTGCTGTAAATATCGAACTTCTAAAAAGGGGGAAGGGAGAGACGAGGGGAGATGCCTACACCCTTCTTCCTAATCTTGTATCTGAGGTGCGGAAATAATCAGTAGGGGGATTTTTTTCTTTAATTTATGTGTGTTTTCCTTCTGCAAAGTTTCTTTGGATCTGGTTTGGACACATTGGTACTATCTGTCCTTACGGCCACAGTCATGGAGAAACTTCTTCGTCAGTCCCAAAGATACCACTTTGTGTCTCCAGCTACTTTTTTCGTTGTTTTTTTCTTTTCAGCGTCTTTTTCTTAATTTATTTTTACGTTGCATGTAGAAATCTAGCATTGTACAGGCTTTTCTAATTTTGGCCACCTATTTGCCTGAGAATTAGCTATATTTGTTCTACTGACGATGATCAAAAAAGGTGGTTACCGTCATTTTTGAATAGCAAAGTATATACAAGGTCCAAGGATGGCACGAAACAAAAAGAACAAAATAGCTAGTAACGCTATAAAAGTAATTATAAAGCTATACATCTTACAGCCACCTGCTGCTATATGTAGGCCATGACGTATAGGGAACAGTGCAATAAGGCATGGCTTTTGGGGGGCACATCAAAACAATCATTTTACCAGCCCCTACAGTGCCTCCACCTGACGTGAACTGCTAGGTTGGTCTTAATATCATTATTGAAGGTTAAACAAGGCGCTGGCGACATTTCCGTGGATCCTGCACAAAGCTAATGCCAAAACCTACATACAATCATATATCTGCTCTATGGTTCCCCTTTAGAGATCTATGTATCTCTAAATTTAAAGATCTTTATATATTTACATAGATATATGAAATAATTATATATCAATATAGGGTTGTAGGTACAGAGATGCAGGTCCCATGGTTTAGACGCTGTGGTCAATCTAGGATGGTGGTCTTTTCTCCATAAAAGTAACGACAGAAGCTGTCACTATTATCTCGTGTAAAATTAGACATGGTATGAAAGAAATCTGTGATAAGAGCAGAGAGACACAATTATACATGTTGACATACCAGGATAAATGGTAGTTTATGTAGGCAAGTTAAGCATTTCATTATATGTCCTCGCTTGTCCTATCAACCACCATTTATCCAAGCTCAACACATGGGGAGTCGCTCTTCGAACCTACGGAGTCAATAGAAAAAAGGAAGTTCCAGAAATGATCAAGAATCTGCATGTTTCCCCGAGCAGAACACAGCACTTACAAAGATTATTTTTATCATTCTTATATTTCAGACTATATGAATATAGAAATGCTATTTATGAGAGGCCCAAAAAGAAACGGGTATAAAAAAACAATATAGATTCCTATAGAAAAGACCTTCCCATTAGTGGAAGTTCAGAGGACTGCTAGAGTATGCACTCCATTAGTGGCGATGGTCTCTGAATTGTAGACGGATGGGTGGACCACATAATGGAAGGTGCCTTCTGAGTGATAGATTATGTTTGGGAATTCTATGTTTCGAGAGTTGGTCTTGAGTCCAAATCAATGGCCCACATTTATGTTCTGTGCACATGTATGTCAATTTTCTGCTTCGTCCTAATGTATTTTACTGCCAATCCCACCCAACCCCTGAGTCTGACGAGCAAAGGGTCAAATACTTCTCCGCCCCCTTCCCGTCCCTCACTCCTCTCCTCTCTCTCTCTCTCCTTCCTTCATTTTCTTTTTCATATGCCAAAACCAGAAATGGGTCGAACGCCATTCTACAAGCGAACAAAAACAAGAAAAAAAAAATTCATCGTACGAAAGACTGAACATGATATCGTACATAGAAAAATGAAACAAAAAAAAAAGGCAGAAAAAAATAATGCTGAAAAAAAAGTACAAAAAAAAAATTAAATATCGCAACTTGTGGAGTGAAAGAAACACACCAATAAAAACATTTTGATTTCTGGATGGTCGTCTTTTATTGTGTACACGGCTCTTTTAATTTAAAGAATGCCAGATTTATGTGCTGGAGAGTAATTAGAAATGACAGGATCCAACGGCTTTTTGTTCCAAGGCATCCCCATGGTACCGTAAGCAGTGTGCTAAGGTAGCAAATAGTTTTGCGAAATCCAAAAACAATAGATGTTATTGCTGTAATATATTGTCTTCTATTGTCTAGGACGTCTGCAGTTCTGTCCTTGGTTATATTGAAACTTTCCGAGCAAAAGCATTTTAAAAATAGCACAGCACCATATCTATCATGCAACAGACGCCATGTCAGGGGATAAGGTCACGATTATGGGCGTCTATGCGGATTCAAGGGGTTAGTTCTTATCCACTCACTTCTGCATTGAGAAGTGATCCAGGAAAGTACGTATCATCACATATTCCAATACGCCAAGAAGCGTGAACAATCGGCAGGTATTGTGCACCCGTCCTATTCATTAGCCTGGAACACCATGCCTGCCAATCACGCATGTGCAAGCAGGTGACCGGATGCAACAGAAAGCGGAAGTAACCAATGAAACTATTCCCTACTATGGCAGGAAATTGCGGTAACTATAGCAATAGTGAATAACGCAAAACAGGGTAATTACAGCATGAAATATGTAAAATCAATGAATCCTGAAGTTCGCTCTATTATCACAATGTCTTGTTATGTGTTTTCATTGCTACTGACAGGGAAGATAATCCCGATACTATAAAAGTCACTGTACAATCTCTTGTTCTTATACTGGCCTTAGAGGGGGTCCTCGGTTCTTCCTGCTAGGCCGCAAGTCCTCCTGACAAATCCTAGCAAAGCTCACAGGGCTGCCTTCACTTCAGACGGCCCTCGTCCTATCTGCTGCACTAGCCCACATCAACCTTTGTACAGTACGTTAGTGCTGGAAGCAATGGCCCGGCTCACCCGTGCCTCCCGTACACCACTGCAGGTGTCCACACCTGAGCAGAGTTTCCTCACAGGTTTACGGTGCTTGACCAACAGTGGATGTCTCTCGTGCCCAGTGAAATATGGGTTGGGACTTAGCTCTTGACTGGCGTAGTCTGGACTCCAGGTCTTGACGGCACAGGTCTGGTGTTTGGGCCATGACCGAAGTAGTCTGAACTCTGGAACTTGCCACGTGTGGATCAGGTCTTTTGATCTTGACCAGCATTGTCTGGATTCTGGAACTCGTCCGGTGCCTGGGTTCTACTTCCAAGCACGCCACAACCCACTCCCTCGGGCCTTTCATCATGGCCTGTCACCTCAGCTTCCATGTCCTCCTTGACACACCTCCTGTCAGTCTCTTTACTAGACGACAAATTCCAGCCAGTTTGGCGCGCTGGCCTTTTATATCGGGGGACTGCATCATCAAGGTCACCTGATCTGATGCTCTGTCCAAACTCTTCCTCCTTGACACTCTTCCCCTTCCAATCGGTTTCGCAGGGTCAGTAGAAGGCAGTCTTGTAGCACAAATGCAGCACTACGCTGGTAATTCTCACTTCTCATGGCACACCTTCTTACACGTGTCCCTGAATGTATCTGTAGATGTGACATCACCTCTCATTACAGAATTGAGCAGAGGAGGACAAGCCCTTTAAGGCATACCTTCCAACTTTGAAAGATAGGAAAAAGGGACACATACTGTGGTGCACTGCAGCCAATTTTTTGTTTGCTAAGCCACATAATTTACCTTACCTACCCCTTTTTTTGTGGCCATACAGAAATATTGCCCCTTTAAAATCCCCTTCAGTGTTCCCACCCACTACGATACCCTTTTCATTGCCCCCGTACTGTGTAATGCCCCAAAGAAGACCACAAACACAGTATGATGCGCCCCACAGTGCCCTCCTCCCACATACAGTATGATGCCCCCACAGTGCCCCTAAGACAGTATAATGCTACCTCTTCCAGAATGCACTAAAACAATACTCATCTAGCTCCATTCTCAAGATGAGCTGTGCTAACCTGTGTTGCTCCATGCGGTGAAGCTTGGCATCACATGTCCCTTCTAGTGATGTCATTGTGCCTTCTGTGCTGATTCCCAGGCAGCACACATGGCATGCACAGGCTCTATAGTGCAGCAGGGGGATGACAGCTCCCTTCTTCACCATTATATTCCACTGTATTTTCATGCTAAGGGAACGCAAATACAGTTGAAACTGTGACACCACCAATCTCTCGGGACAGCTTCCCAAATTCAGGAATGTCGCTGGATCCTGGTTGGTTGAGAGATGTGGGTTTTAATTCCATCACTTTTTGGCCAGTTAATACATGAGATAGTTCTTACAGTTAGATCCCTGGGGAAACCTACTATTGAGTTGGAAGATCAAAAATAGTTCTCACTGTTGAAGTTTTCAATGCCGTCTGACTCAACACTAGATTTCCTGTTGGTCTTTACTTAATAATGATCTTAGGTATTTATATTTAGATCATCATTATGTTTAGATGTTAACTGGTCATAAATGTATTTTTGTATTTTGGCGCTGTCCGTATGAAGAACTTGTTTACTTTGATGTTCTTCCTTTAGTCGGTGATTACATAGTAACATAGTTAGCAAGGCCGAAAAAAGATATTTGTCCATCCAGTTCAGCCTATATTCCGTCAGAATAAATCCCCAGATCTACGTCCTTCTAAAGAACCTAATAACTGTAAGATACAATATTGTTACACTCCAGGAAGACATTCAGGCCTCTATTGAACCCCTCAACTGAGTTTGCCATCACCACCTCCTCAGGCAAGGAATTCCAGATTCTCACTGCCCTAACAGTAAAGAATCCTCTTCTATGTTGGTGGAAAAACCTTCTCTCCTCCACACGCAGAGAATGCCCCCTTGTGACCGTCACCTTCCTTGGTATAAGCAGATCCTCGGAGAGATATTTGTATTGTCCCCTTATATACTTATACATGGTTATTAGATCGCCCCTCAGTCGTCTTTTTTCTAGACTAAATAATCCTAATTTTGCTAATCTCTCTGGGTATTGTAGTTCCCCCATCCCCTTTATTAATTTTGTTGCCCTCCTTTGTACTCACTCTAGTTCCATTATATCCTTCCATGAGGACATTGTCCCAGTCAACAAGATTAAGGGCATCTCTAAGCTGCTCAGACTTTGCCTTCCTAAAGTTCAGTGTTTTTCTGACTCCCTGACAAGTCCCCCTAGCGAAAGACAAGTGAAACTGTACAATATTGTGGTCGCTATTTCCTAGATGCCCGACGACCTGCAGATTTGTTATTCTGTCATGTCTATTAGATAGTATTAAGTCTAAAAGTGCTGCTCCTCTGGTTGGATTCTGCACAAATTGTGAAAGATAATTTTTCTTGGTTATTAGCAGAAACCTATTGCCTTTATGGGTTTCGCAGGTCTCGGTTTCCCAGTTAATATCTGGGTAGTTAAAGTCCCCCATAACAAGGACCTCATTATGGGTTGCAGCTTCATCTATCTGCCTTAGCAGCAGACTTTTCATGATTTCTGTTATATTTGGGGGTTTGTAACAGACCCCAATGAGAATTTTGTTACTATTTTCCCTTCATGTATTTTGACCCAAATGGACTCGACAGCCTCATTCCCTTCGCTAATATCCTCCCTTAAAGTGGACTTTAGACAAGACTTTACATAAAGACAAACCCCTCCTCCTCTCTGATTTTTACGATCCTTTCTAAACAGACTGTAACCCTGTAAGTTAACTGCCCAGTCATAGCTTTCATCTAACCATGTCTCGGTTATTCCCACTATGTCATAGTTACCTGGAGATATTTCTGCTTCTAGTTCTTCCATCTTGTTTGTCAGGCTTCTGGCATTTGCGAGCATGAAGATTAGAGGATTTTGTTTTGTTCCTAATCTCCTCCCTGTGAATTGTTTTGGAAATTTTCTTACCTCCCTTCCGAGTATGTTGTCTTGGGTCTTCTTTGAAGCTCCTCATATCCTTCATCAGTATGTTTTCTGGCTTCATGCTCAAGTCTAATGTTTTTAACTGAATACAATACTTTAAACTTTAGCAATGACTAAAGTCCCCCATGAACATTAGACGAACATCGGTCAAACCAGGCATTATTTGCAGACTTGTCTGACAGTCGGTGTATGAAGGCTTCTCGACACTGAGGTCAGGGTAGATAAGGATCTGGCATGTCTGATTTCGTACTGTTGATTTTTTGTTCTTGGTGAGATAATCAATCAGCAGTGGAGTCTAGCCCTGCCTCTCTCATAGAAAACACATGAGCGTTTGTCAAAGCATGTGCTCTTGTGCTGAAGGATTTGGGGCAAAACAGTCAACTGAACCATTGTGCGGCCGACAGCTATGTACTGTGTATGGGGCCCCTAATGGCCGTCACAGACATTCAACTAAAGTTGTCCAAACCCGCCTATAACGACCGACAGTTCAATGTGTCTGGGGGCCTCCATACTCAGAATTTCTGAACAGTTGGCAACCCTGCTCCTGGATCTTCCCCAAAAGAGGAAATCGTGGAAGAGAAGTATCGTTGTTGGCTGAAAGATCGTTCACTCAACAGCTACCTAATGTGGGTCTTTAAAATCCTTAAACAGTGAAATGCATAAGTGTTGTCTCCTACACCAATTGTATTTTAAGAGGTGTAAAGCAATTTTTACACTAAATACATTGATTACTACAGGTAATAAATATATGCTTGCTAGTGGTTCAACCATAGGGCCCCTCTACGACATCCCAAGAGCGGGGTCTTAAGTCTCCTTTGTGAATGGAGCAGTGGTGTACATGTGTGACCACCACCCCATACAATTCTATAGGATTGAAGTGAATGCATTGGTGGTGTCAAAATACCCCCTACTGCTCTTTTCCCAGACGGGACTTTTGGCCCCTCTTCTTTTCACAGGTTAGCTTATAAATGTATTTGCTTGGAAAACCACTTTAATAAGCATCAAGAATAATATTTTTTTGCAATGTATTGGACATTTTTACTGCTAATTTGACTTAATGGCAGTCTGTGCACACTTCATTACATAAGGACTCCAAAAATGGCTTACAATTGGAAAACAAGCAATTCAGCATCAATTGTGGTTTTCAACTTGGGATTAGGTTGTACATTCTCCTACCTCTTTTCCGCTCTGTCTTGATCCTATCCTATTATGGAGCACTTTCAAAGGGCAACATGTGCAGAGATTTGGTACCACAGAAAAATGACGGCCAACTGATGCCAAAGGGTCCACTTTTCTGTTAGGATTTATGAAAGCTATTGAAAGGGTATCTGTAGCCCCTGCATTCTATATTCCAATGCTGATAGAAGTTTAGCAATGCATAGACTTTATATACCTATTTAAAGTGGCATGGGCTATATAGATGCTTGTCCCACCTACCTTCCCCACCAAAAAAAATGGTACTGAGATGCCCGTACGAGTCTTGTGAATTAGAGCGTAGAAGCAATAGGCAAATCAAGCTGGAGGTACACTGGAAGTGTGTCAATGTCTCTCAGATTGCTTCTTCCCAATATATTGACACACCCCAAGTGCACTTCTAACCTAATTTACATATGGCTTCTATTCTAGATTTCACAGGAATGGCAAATAAGATCTCTACAAAAATGGAAGCAAGTTTACTGGGGGAAAGGCATCTGTACAGCTCCTGCCACTACCCCCAAAAACACCCCCAACCATGAAGCATGGTGGGGAAAACATCATACTTTGGAGGTGCTTTTCTGCATAGGGGGTAGGACGACTGCAGACAGGTTCTTTTTAAAGGGCCACTGTCACCCCCTCCAGCCGTTATAAACTAAAAGAGCCACCTTGTGCAGCAGTAATGCTGCATTCTAACAAGGTGGCTCTTTTAGTTTTTGGTTCAAGTATTCCCAAAATAAAGCGTTTTGAAACTTGGCCAAAATACCTGTCTTTAGCCAGGGAGGCGGGTCCTCACTCCCCAGCTTGAACTGCTACTCTGCCGTCACTCAAATCTTCAGGGGCTTTCGGCGCCGCCCCCTCCGCGCTTTTTTCTCTTCAAAACCGGCGCCTGTGCTGTGTTTAAGCTCTGGCCGTGTGACGTCCCAGCCAGGCTTGCAGACTGCGCCTGTGCGGGCATTGTGGCCACCCACCTTGGGAATCCCAGCCCCGCAGTGTGTTATGCATTATGCACAGTGCGGGGCTAGGATTCCTGGGCATGCGCACTGCATGTGTCAGCCTGTCACCCAGGTCTCCCGCCTTACAGCGTCTGTATACTGTATTCAGCTGATCGTGCCTCCTCTGTTATGATCCGGTGACTTTGGAGCCGCATGAACTTTCTCTGGAGTAGGTGGAAACTGTACTGACCGCAAAACCTGAACTAACACCGCAACTAGAAGTAGCCGTGGGGTGTGCCTAACAAACCCTAGACACCTCGACACAGCCGGAGGACTAAATACCCCTATAGATGGAAATAGGAATACTACCTTGCCTCAGAGCAGAACCCCAAAGGATAGGCAGCCCCCCACGAATATTGACTGTGAGTAGGAGAGGAAAGACACACGCAGGCAGAAAACAGGATTCAGCAAAAGAGGCCACTCTAGCTAAATAGGGAAAGATAGGACAGAATACTAAGCGGTCAGTATTAAAACCCTTCCAAAAATATCCACAGCAGATAATACAAAAAGTTCCACAATCTAACTAAAGACATGGAATGTATATCTGCCACTCCAGAGAATCCAACAAGACTGAGAAAATACTGACACAATCTAAGCTGGACAAAAAAAACACTGAATAGCACAGAATTATTAAGCACACAGCATGTGTGCCACAGAAACAAAACCAGACACATATCTTTGCTGATTTGGCAGAAGGCAGAAGGAACCAAACCAGGACCAAAACCTCCCAACAACCATGGACAACTGGCAAGGACTAATGAATCCTGCACGCCTAAATACCCCAGTCAGAACTGCAATCAGCAGATACACCTGACCAGGACTGCAACTCAGGGACAACTGCATTACCACCTACAACCACCGGAGGGAGCTCAAAAGCAGAATTCACAACACTCCTCATACAGTATACAGCACAGTATACAGTACAGTATACAGATGCTGTAAGGCGGGGGACCTGGGTGACAGGCTGACACACGCAGTGCGCATGCCCAGGAATCCTAGCCCCGCACTGTGCATAATGTTAACACACTGCGGGGCTGGGATTCCCAAGGTGGGTGGCCGCAATGCCCGCACAGGTGCAGTCTGCAAGCCTGGCTGGGACGTCACACGGCCAGAGCTTAAGCACAGCGCAGGCGCCGGTTTTGAAGAGAAAAAGCGCAGAGGGGGCGGCGCCGAAAGCCCCTGAAGATTTGAGTGACGGCAGAGTAGCGGTTGAAGCTGGGGAGTGAGGACCCGCCTCCCTGGCTAAAGACAGGTATTTTGGCTAAGTTTCAAAACGCTTTATTTTGGGAATACTTGAACCAAAAACTAAAAGAGCCACCTTGTTAGAATGCAGCATTACTGCTGCACAAGGTGGCTCTTTTAGTTTATAACGGCTGGAGGGGGTAACAGTGGCCCTTTAAAGATGTTCTCAGAACAGAGCATCTCATTGATAGGTAGATTATCTTTTATAAAAGTTCAGATATTTGACCATGTTATAAATCATCGCCAGTAACTAAACACTATGGGAAAAAATGGATCAAAACCAGCATTGTATCAGCCTTAATAAAAAGCCCATTGAAGATACCCCTAAACTATTAGCAGGAGCATGCTTCTTAATAAATTAATGCGCAGGTCGGACAATTTGTACATCAGAAAATCAGAAGCATGACATAGTTTCTTGAGTAAATTCTAGTATGTTTGTGGGTGGTGGGTGGCCAGTTTATCATGATAAACCCTGCTATTTTTTAAGAAAAGTAATTTGAACACTGGAAAAAGGGTGAAAAAAAGAAATGAATTAATGCATATATGTAAAAAGATGGACGTGTTTCCCACGTTCACCCTTAAAGGCACATGTATTGTTATAATGCATTTGAATGTGTAATGGGTTTTGTGACATATGTTAATAGCAATAGAGACGTGTTCTGTCCAAGCACAGTTAGTTACAAGGGACAGTTATGGTTAACGGTTGGGATTAGCCCAGAGTGGGAGGGACTAAAGTAGGACAGAGAGAGTTTCCTGTTAGGCAGGCAGATAGGGCCTAGCACGCAATAGAAGCAGACCTAAGATCTGATCAGTGAACAGAGCCGCATGAATTGGGTGTCCATGATGTCAGAGGAGACCGAGACAAAGGATAGTGAGATCCAGAGTAGAGACCGAGGCAAAGCGTTAGTCAGAGTGAGTGGTTTACCGGAGCTGGGATCTGGAGCAGGAGACCCAGTGGGACGTTTCCAAGTTCGCAAGCCATGTGTGACGTTAAACATATATGGGGTGTACCATTATTTGCTATTTTTTAATACCAGAAAACTGGTGAAGTGAGAATGATAAATTCGCCCCTGTCCTTAGAATGTAAACAAGCCACCGTAACAACAAACGACACCCATGCAAAGAAGTGAAAGTCCCATCTCAGAAAGTGGTATTAGCGTGTGATATTCCAGGCAGATTCAACACTTTAACAAAACTGTCAGACACCTGCAAAGTGAAAAAAAACCAACTCTAGTGCCTTGGCAGACAGTCATTAACAAACTCATTTTCAGTCCTTACAGGTTCTCCATGACAGAAAACATCCATCATGATGGCATATTGTTTGTGCTGGTGTCACAGGCAGAACGCCTTACCTCTTCAAATTCACACTTCCACGGCAATCCAATTTGTTTGAGAATGCTCTATTGTTCTGACCGAAACGGCATGAGCATTTATATGGCACAAAAATGACTTATTGAGCAGTAGGTTTATGCACAGAAATCTCATTACTCGCTTCCTATGTAATATACAGACAGGCTGCATCTGGGGGCGCTCTTAATGACTAATAGATGACATATGGAGAGAAGAGGTTCCTGATCGGAGAATCCCAGAATCCCAATCCAAGACATTCATATGCCTCAACAAGGCAGGCATGTTTTCACAAGTTATCTGTATCTGACACTGCTTTTAATATGTAAAACATCTCCAGCACAAAGTGATTCGATATGCAAAAATATAAATCAATTAGTCAAAGGAAAAAATCTATTAAAGTAGCATAACTAGTAGCGCTATGGCGGTGTCCTCGCTCGCACAGCAAGAAGAAAGATTAGAGTGCCCCCCACATACAAGCAGATCCTCCATGGGCCGAGGCTCTGACACTCTAATGTGCCAAAACTGAAGACAACCTCGACTGGGTGGTGACTTTGGAGCCAATGACTTGCTACATAGATCTTTTTCTTATGACATTATTTCCAACCCTTTTTGGCCTTCAGGCACCCCTGGCGAAACCAAAATTTACCTTGGAGCATCGCTACTCTCGACCAAAAAAACATACTGTGCCCCCTAAATGTTAAAAAAAATCAGTGCACTCGGAATAAAATAAAAAATACACAGTGCTCCTTAAATCTGTGCAGAAATATACACTGTGCCCCATGAATATTGAAAAACTGTGACCCTAATAATATGTAAAAATATGAACAATGCCTTCTGAATGCATAAATATTAAGTGTAAATCCTAAAATAAAATAAACCCTCTCCTCACATCGGATGCCACTCGTGTGGCCGTATCTTCTGGACGATTCTGCCCCCTACTGAACTATGCAGGTGGCCCAAGTACATAATTGCGCTGCCAACATTGACTTGGAGAAGACTTGAGGGCGCAAGGCCGAAGACGCTCTTAGCTTTTTGTAGCACCATTGTTTTAGTCAATTATATCAGCATTTTATGGATGCAGAGACAGACGAATAAGTTAGAGGCGCTGCAGGAAGTCATGAGTGTTTTCCTGCCTAGCTGCTGCCATATGTAACTATAGTATCCTGGTACCGAGGCTCAGAAACATTGTTTTATGGGATAATTCCCTAATAACCTACAGTATTAGAACTTATTGATGATCTGTTCTGTGTGAACAATGCAAGTAAATGGGGATGTCTACATGATCTGTATGGTTGTAGGGTGGAGCCTTGAAATTCTTTCTTCTGGGGGGTGTAAAGCCGGCCAGACAGATTAGATGGCAGTTGGCGAATATTGCTTCCGACATCCATCTCAGCCAACTTTCTATGAAAGAACCACCGACTGACACTTTGGCCGGTAGCTTATCTCTGCGAAACCAATGCGATCAGCATGCTGATATCAGATATATCCAATCAACGTCTCACCCCACCATCAGTAGGCCAGCTCCCCCATACACAATAGACGATCAGCCGAACCCGTCAATATCAGCCGACATCAATCTAATGTCTACGTTCTAAGGAATCCCAGTCTAATGTCTAAGTTCTAAGGAATCCCATTCTGACTGTATTAAAAGTATTTTTCGTTCAGAAACATTATTTACCTGCAGATATAGGGTAAATCTGCTGGAAAATAGTGCTAATGTTAGGCTGTATAATTGGGGTAGCGGCTACAGGGAGAAAATGAAGTTATATCTTCCCAGTAGCCACTCTCTTCCAGTCATAGGGACAGAGGAGAGGACTGTTACAGTCACCGTTCTGCACACACCGTCCTGGTGACCGGAAGCGAGAGGCTGCAGGGAGGATATAACTTCATTTTCTCCCTGCAGCAACTGCTCCATTAAGTAAGGCTAAATATTTTAATACAATTATCTACAGATTAACACTATATCTGTAGGTAAATAGTGTTTCTTGACATGTCAGGTTCCCTTTAAATTAGAACAAAGCCGAAAATAAAAAAGAGGTATGTTTTGTTACGTGTTTTGCTTTAAATTGTCCATAAATGTAATCTTGAAAAAAGATGAACAAAAAACAATAGTAAAAACTAAAAGAAAAAAAAAATTAATTTGCACGTTCAGTATAGTTAGAATATATTCAACAGTGAAATGAGTGATGGATAATGTAATTAAATGAGGAAAAGAGAAAGGAAGTTAAGTATTATCAGAGTTTAATTGATTCGAGAAGTGATTAATTTGATAAATTCAGTAAGAAAAAAAAAATCTCAATGTTAATGTAATACTTAGAGATGTTCACTTCCTCATTTAGGAAAATGTTAAAAAGATGAAGGCTCCATATTACAATGTCAGGTATCGGGAGGGGGTAATACCAAGAAATGGGGGAACACGAAACACTAACAGAACATTTTCGGATATCTGTCCTGCCAACCCGTCCCTGCGGCGTCTGCAAATGTAGAAATCCAATAACTTAAAGGGAATCGGTCACGTTAAATAACGCTATTAACCTGCAGATAAAGGGGTTAATCTGCAGGTTAATATCGTTGTGAAGGTGCCTGGCCGCTGTACTGAAAGTGTGGCTCTTGGGAAAAAAATTACTTTATTCCTACAGGGAGCCACCGGCTTTCAGTCATGCAGGTGTGTCGCTGAGGCTACAGTCAACACTCGCAGCACTGTGAGCGGCATCTGTAAGCACACCCCAGCACTTTGACTGGCATCTTGCAGCGCAGTGTATCAGTGCAGAGTGGGTTGTCAGCAGGGCCGGACTGGCAATTCTGGCAAATGCCAGAAGGGCCGGTCTGATTGTGGGCCACCTTGTCTGCAACGTTCATAACAGAATCTGTGTTCTCAAGACACCCATACTGTTAAGAGTTGTGACGGAGCACAAAGTCGCTGACTCCGTCACTTACCCCAGCAGGCCACGGGAATCATTAGAAATATTGGTCTTATAGTAAATTTTGCTTTCCTCTATCCAGGGTAATATTAGTAATATATCCCATCTGGTGCTTGGGGACGGGAACAGCGTGGGCCTTTGTGATTTTAAATGCCCGAGCTGAATTTCAGTCCCAGTCTGTACCTGGTTGTCAGTCAGTGAGTGGTGACTGTAGTATTGTTAGCACAACTGCATAACTGAAAGCCGGCGGCTCCTAAGAGGAATAAAGTTAATTTTCTCCCAAGAGCTGCACTTTCAGTACAACGGCCAGGCACCCTTCTACTGCTATTAACCTGCAAATTATCCCTATAGCTGACGGTTAATAGCGTTATCTGCCAACACAGGTTGTCCAGTCAAGGCCTGAAGTGCTTTGACTGAAGGGTAATAAGGGTAATTTTCCATGAAAGATTAAAGCCCCAAATCGATTATCAAGACCGGAGTAGATTTCTATTGTAATTTAAGCCACTGTTTTGGCTTATTTTAGGAAAAACTTGCAGGCCACACTCTCCGTAAAGCTTCACCCACTTTTCAAAAAATTGGCTGCACCGGTGTAAAAACATCAAAAGTTGTAAAATTTTAAATATGTATGTTTGTTGAATCAGGGCCTAAGTGACCAAAAACAGCCCTGATCTATTATACCAGAAGTCAATTGTCTTGACCATTTTCTCCTAGCAATGATATTGAAGCATTAATTCCCCTCTTGTCATTATTGTAATATACCAGGGAAAACTGTGCTGCCTAGTGATCATTTTTAGGCCCTCACAAGACGCACAAACAAGCTAATCGATGGGTGTCAAAATATTGACCAATGTATTTTATCCATCATTTTCATCTTTTTATTGCACATTTTTATGCAGGATGCAGTCAGGCCCTTTAGTGTTGGTTGTGTTAATTGCGGTGTCTGTTCTTGTGGGGTGTACTTATATAGTGCTGGGCAGCCCACCTGATCTAATATGGCACATCATCAATATGCTGTAAGTCAGACACTGTGCATCTGTGTGACTGACACCATATGCAAGCCTCATCTGTGTGCATTCTTAATACTAGACATTTAGGCAACCACCCCCTCCATGAATCGATAGGTTTGTGAATGGTCAGTTGATTAGTATTTTGCACCTCTGCTGACCCCGCTGCTTGGGGATGGCCGTTCCTATGAACCTTTGCTTGGCTGATCAATGGCTTTTGTAAAATGGCCTTAAAGTCCCTCATCTCCCCCGTAGGGTCCAGCATTGAGTCTCTGCTCCCAGTGTCTTGCATTGGCTGTGGCACTGACATTACAGTTGACAGTATGGCAGCCAATCAGTGGGCTCACCCTGTGACGACAGACCGCCACCTTCAATGCTGCTGAGCTCACTGATTGGCTGCCACATTTTCAACGTGACATCAGCGCCACAGTCAATGCCAAACACCTGGAGCAGTGGCAAAAGATTTGCTTGTGGACCTGGGGAAGGTGAGTACGACGAAGTTTGTATCTTTATAATAGCCTGCAGCTGGGGACTAACATTTACTGAAACAGAGCATCCCTTTTACTCTAAGCTTCTTGATTACCCTACCCACCGTTGGCATTGTAAGCAGAGATCAAGTCTCAGACTCAACCCTGGCCTTCATGAGTGGCTTGTTACCTATGGGCCGAGTTGATTACTGTCGAGCGATATCTCTGGCACATTCATCTCACTGTGTAGAAAACAGCATGGCAGAGACTGCAATCATTAGGAAGCATTAACAAGTTTCTAAGGAACAATTACAATTGGAAACAGTTGTAGCTCTGAGCACGAGATATTGTCAAAAAGATGTGACATTTTTTTGAGATGATAGAGCTTGGCCATTTCCGCTGTGCTTCAACCCCTTTAATCAGCTAATCATGGGGTATCGGGAGTGAGTCGGCCGGTAATGCTGCCAAGAGCAGTAGTCATGACCGAGCTGCTGTCCGGCTACACTGGCAATTTACAGGAAAACAGTGTTGCAGTCCCAGTGTGCGGTCCGGTGTGAAGTGTATCACACTCACTTGTACGCCGCAGGCCTCCGCTGCCGGCTCCAGGCCTCCATCTTCAGGAGCCGCCACACACAACTCTGGGGTACCAAGCTCATTGCAACAAGCAAATGTTTTTTGATCAGTTGAATTTCATTAGGTCACAACACGTGAGACAACACTTCTGGTTCCTTACTTCCTTAGTACGACACATCTTCAGTCCTACTATTCGTTCCTCCTGGACTATCCCTAAGCCCATTGAGTCCATCAGCCCCAGGAATTTCCTGCCTAGTTCCACAGTGCGCCCGGGATCGGCCACCTTCCCTTCACACGGTTCCGAGTCCATCTTCCCCTGTACACGAGAGGACACGATGTGCCCTTTAACCCCCATGCCAGACCTTGGGCTCCTGGCGTTATTGGAATGTCCACAGGGGATATCAGTGTGCCTTGAACAATTGGTACATGATGGCCCTAGCAGCCCACTGCACTTGAACTTAACCTTGTTACTAGACTTCCCTATCTGAGTTATTACCAGGAAATGAGTCCCTTTTCTAACCTCATACTTCCCCCTCCCACTGTGGACTAACACCAAACATTAACTATATCTTATCCTATATCAGTCTTTACTAAATCCACTGTACTTATCTTATACCCTAGGTCCTAATCTATGTCTTGCCGTATGCTGTACACTATCCAACATTATACATTACTGTACATAATATTATACGTCACATTACCATATTAACAATACTTATACTACACCATATTTTATTACACACTAGACACATAACAGTTTTTACATTATGCGATTGTTGTCTTCAGGGACAGGGCAATACAGTCCACACTCTTTCAAGCCCTCACCAATTTGATATTGATGACCTATCCTACGTATAGGTCATCAGTATTAAAAGTCTGGAAAAAAATTTGCTTACACCATGTTACAGAGAAATGATCCAGTATAATCTGTGTTTTCATCATTTAATCCTCTACTCTTTCTGGGATTTTCGGTCCAGTGGGCGGTCCTATCAGTGACTGAAAGCTACTTGAATAGCTGTCAGTCACTGATAGGACTGCCCACTGGACAAAAATTCCCAGAAAGAGCAGAGGATTGAATTATGGAAACCCAGGTTATACTGGATAATTTCTCACACAACTATATATCAATTTTCTCAGCATCTCCTGCTCTATACCATGATGGCTGCAGATTGGATGGAATTTTCATGATGACTGGTTCCCCTTAAAGGCTTTGCAATTTTTTTATTTTCTCTAATAAGTGACAGGCCCTGAAACACCTTACAGATTGGTGGGGCATCCAGGTCCTGAAACCCCACTTATCAGATATGAGCTGATGGGGAAGATTGCGCACTCATTGCAGTGTAGGGGCTCTTTGGAAAGTCAATGACCCCGATTCATCATTGCCTTTGTGCCTGTTTTTGTGTAGTTTTGAGCCTTTTTAGGTTTGCAGCCAATTCATTATTCTATTTGTGCTTTTTTTTTTAACTCTGTTTCATATGTGCTCCCCTTTTTTCATTTTTTCCCCCTTCATGGGTAGAGTCCAGCGATTCCAGATGTTTTCTTACGATTCGTCAATCATGTTTTTTTGATTAAAATAAAATTGCTAAATTTTGTTCCACTCTACTTTAGTATCCCCCCACCTTCCCCGGGGTGATTTTTTGCAATTAAACCACAAAAAGTCACATCTTTTGCAACAGTTTGAAAAGTTGTCACTCTTTTGCCCAAAAATAAGCAAAAGGAAAAAAAGAACGATTTCTGGTGTAAGGAATGCCACAGGTCATGAATCAAATGAATCAGACGAGTTGTGGTGTCACCCCTCCACAGTGTCCCCTCCCGCCTCAACTGCGCCCAGTTTGGCAAAGCTGGAAGAAACTGGACTGAAAATGCAAAAATGTGCAAAATTTTTGTGCAATTCAAAGTTGTGCCACAATTTTACAGCTTTTCTATGCAATTCACTCCAGAAATAACTTTGATGAATCAGGGCTGAAACGTGACTTAACACGCCCCCCCCCCCCCCCCCCATGCTTTCCGCAATTGATGAATCGGGCCCAAGTGTATGCGCTCAGGCACGAGATGATCCCTCATGTTTCTTGAGCACAAGTGTTTTTTTTGCGATCAGTGGGGGTCTTCGTCTCAGAACCTGGACCCCTATAGAGCATTTCAGTGCCTATAACATAAAAAAAAATAAAGAGTGCAGGTAGCGGACCCCTTTAAAAAATATGTTACAGCCGTCACTCAAATTCTTTACGGTTTTACATTACAGGAGTGTTGCTTGTGATAAAACCGAAAAGTGTCCCAGTGTGCACATACATATCAGTCACTGTACATGTTCCTACAGCTCTGGCAAATATTAAGAGACCACCACATCAAATCCCTGTCATGGGCAGCCCAATCTCCAGACCTGAACCCCATTGCGAACCTCTGGAATGTAATCAGGAGGATGATGGATAGTCACAAGCCATCAAACAAAGAAGAACTGCTTACATTTTTGCACCAGGAGCAGTGTGAAAGACTGGTGGAAAGCATGCCAAGACGCATGACAGCTGTGATTAAAAATCATGGTTATTCCACAAAATATTGATTTCTGAACTCTTCCTGAGTTAAAACATTAGTATTGTGGTTTCTAAATGATTATGAACTTGTTTTCTTTGCATTATTTGAGGTCTGAAAGCACTGTTTGTTTTTTTTAATTTTGACCATTTCTCCTTTTTGGAAAAAAAATACAAAAATTATTGCTTGGAACTTCGGAGACATGTTGTCAGAAGTTTATAGAATAAAAGAATAATTCACGTTTTACTCAAAAATATACCTATAAAGAGAAAAATCAGACAAACTGAACATTTTGCAGTGGTCTCGTCATTTCTTCCAGAGCTGTATGTGCGTCTGTACATGTCTGTATGACTGATCCCTATTATTGCACGATGCTGATGACACCGTTACATCATTCAGCAACATGAGGGCTAAAGCATCAGAAATTGCTCTTCTATACGGCATTAATGTGGAATGAAATAGTGACCTCCAAACTGGTATTTCCCCCAGTACGGATAGTGTGCAACTGGAAATGATCACCTTGATCACAGTGACCCCTGGTGGTGGAGTATGTAGGTCTCCTCTATGCAGATCTCCGCCGGCTGCTCATCCCCGTGGTATAATGTGCCGAGTAGTTTCCTATTTTTTTCACTGGCGGTTTATTTACCTGTAGTTTGCAATCACTCGGCTCTCTGTACACTGACAGCGGCGAGGCTCGTACACAGCATTTCAATATTCAAAGGCTCCTGGGCTGCTCACGAGACTGGGAGGATTTCAGAAAACCCATAGATACAGTGGCGTAACGTGAAGCTCATGGGCATTAATGCAAAAGCACAGAGGAGCGCCCAATTGTTGCAAGTCTTTAATAGTAATGGTCTTTTCATATTTTGGGCGTCTTTTTGGGCCCCTTAGGCTCCGGCCTGGGTGCGATTGCAACCCCAGCACCCATTGTACTAATGTCCCTGCATAAGTAGATAGTAAGTGGCGTCCTAATGGAGCAGAAACGAGCGATCCTGGGAATGGGGATCTTCGTTCATGAACAGAGTAAATGAACCGGTAGTGTTTGAACCCAACCATCTACCACTTATAACTTACCTATATAAACCTCATGCACACAGCACACAACTGACCATCTGTGCGTTCTTTATGGGGAGAGCGGAACATCTGCACAACAAGTGGGTCTAGAGAAAAAAAATAGAATTTCTCCAAATCCTTATCTCCCATGACATAATCTGTCAAAGAATCCAGAGGTCCCGAAACACATCAGAAGGCTGTCTGATTTTATCAAAATCATTGGGTTTTGCCAACTTTTATCTAATGTACATGGGAACCATAAAGGGATATTCCCATCTCCGAGATCCTATTCCAATATGTAGTAGGTGCAATAATAATATTAGCAAATACCTCCGATTAGAAATGTAGTATAGTTCTTCTGATTCGCCATGTCACTTACCCCATGTACAGGGAATTGCAGCAGCATAGGTATCCATGGTTACGAACAATTACAGTGGGGAAAAAAGTATTTAGTCAGCCACCAATTGTGCAAGTTCTCCCACTTAAACAGATAAGAGAGGCTTGTAATTGACATCATAGGTAGACCACAACTATGAGAGTCAAAATGAGAAAACAAATCCAGAAAATCACCTTGTCTGATTTGGTAAGATTTATTTTGCAAATTATGGTGGAAAATAAGTATTTGGTTACCTAAAAACATGCAAGATTTCTGGCTCTCATGGACCTGTAACTTCTTCTTTAAGAGGCTCCTCTGTCCTCCACTCATTATCAGTATAAATGACACCTGTCCACAACCTCAAACAGTCACACTCCAAACTCCACTATGGTGAAGACCAAAGAGCTGTCGAATAACACCAGAAACAAAATTGTAGCCCTGCACCAGGCTGGGAAGACTGAATCTGCAATAGGCAAGCAGCTTGGTGTGATGAAATCAACTGTGGGAGCAATAATAAGAAAATGGAAGACGTACAAGACCACTGATAATCTCCCTCGATTTGGGGCTCCATGCAAGATCTCACCCTGTGGGGTCAAAATGATCACAAGAACGGTGAGCAAAAATTCCAGAACCACATGGGGGGACCTAGTGAATGACCTGCATAGAGCTGGGACCACCGTAACAAAGGCGTCCATCAGTAACACACTACGCCGCCACGGACTCAGATTCTGCAGTGCCAGACGTGTCCCCTGCTTAAGCCAGTACATATACGGGCCGTCTGAAGTTTGCTAGAGAGCATTTGGATTATCCAGAAGAGTATTGGGAGAATGTCCTATGGTCTAATGAACCAAAGTAGAACTGTTTGGTAGAAACAAAACTCATCGTGTTTGGAGGAGACAGAATGCTGAGTTTCATGCAAAGAACACCATACCTACTATGAAGCATGGGGGTGACAGCATCATGCTTTGGGTATGTTTCTCTGCAAAGGGACCAGGATGACTGATCCGTGTACATGAAAGAATGAATGGGGCCATGTATCATGAGATTTTGAGTGCAAACCTCCTACCATCAGCAAGTGGCTTCGTAAGAAGCATATGACGGTCCTGGAGTGGCCTACCCAGTCTCCAGATCTCAGCCCCATAGAAAAACTTTGGAGGGAGTTGAAAGTCCATGTTGCCCAGCGAGGCCCAAAACATCACTGCTCTAGACGAGATCTGCATGGAGGAATGGGCCAACATACCACCAACAGTGTGTGCCAACCTTGTGAAGACTTACAGAAAGCGTTTGACCACTGTCATTGCCAACAAAGGATATATAACAAAATAGTGAGATGAACTTTTGTTAATGACCAAATGCTTATTTTCCACCATAATTTGCAAAATAAATCTTGCCAAATTAGACAAGGTGATTTTCTGGATTTGTTTTCTCATTTTGACCCTCATAGTTGTGGTCTACCTATGATGTCAATTACAGGCCTCTCTCATCTTTTTAAGTGGGAGAACTTGCACAATTGGTGGCTGACTAAATACTTTTTTCCCCACTGTAAATAGTGACAGCTAGTTAGCTGTTGGTGTTACCTAAGCTACTGCAATGCCCTGCACATTGGGTAAACGACATAGTGAATCAGAAGAACTATACTACATTTCTAATTAGAGGTATTTTCTATTATTATTATTAGTACACCTACTACATATTGGGATAGGATGTTTGAGATGGAAACACCCCTTTAAGTGTAAAAGCCACCATACACAATACATGATAGTTCAACGATCACACTGCCGACATGTGGCAGTCATATTGTAGTCAATATTGCCTGTTCTAGCTCTTCAACCTTGCCGTACAGGCTCAGTGACACCGGGCGATCTTTCCAGGAATATTCTTTCAACCAAAAATTGTATAATGATTAGAAATCCTTTTTTTTAACAAAAGATTTTTCATCTGAAAAAATCAAGCACGTGTCTGACTTTATTTCCAATGATCACACTAAAATGATCATTTATTGTTACTCGTTTTTGGTTGAAATCTGTTATTTTCATCAATTTTAGCTGGGTCGTCTTAAATGATGTTGTTCTGTTCATTTTCATTTTTTTTGTAGTCTAAGGTGCACAGACTGACAAAATAATGAACTGAGCTTTTATTCTTTTATTTGCACTCCCGAGGTCCATCAATGTCTGTCTGCCACTGCTATAATCTTTGTTGATCGGCTGCAGCGGTGATGTTACTTCTAACTACTGCAGCCGATCAGTAGACCGAGTTGCTCTCTGCCAATGTAGACAGCACAAGGAGCTGAGCCCAGTGATTGGATGGAGCAGTTATGAGTTCAGTAGAAGTGACATGACCGCTGCAGCCGATCACTGGGCTGAGTGGCTCTCTATCAATGTAGATGGCACAAGGAGCTGAGCCCAGTGATTGGATGGAGCAGTTATGAGTTCAGTAGAAGTGACATAACCACTGCAGCCGATCACTGAGCTGACTGGTTCTCTGCCAATGTAGCCAGCACATGGAGCTGAGCCCAGTGATTGGATGGAGCAGTTACGAGCTCAGTAGGAGTGATATAACCACTGCAGCCGATCACTGGGCTGAGTGGCTCTCTGCCAATGTAGACGGCACAAGCAGCTGAGCCCAGTGATTGGATGGAGCAGTTACGAGCTCAGTAGGAGTGACATGACTGCTGCAGCCGATCACTGAGCTGACTGGCTCTCTGCCAATGTAGCCAGCACATGGAGCTGAGCCCAGTGATTGGATGGAGCAGTTACGAGCTCAGTAGGAGTGATATAACCACTGCAGCCGATCACTGGGCTGAGTGGCTCTCTGCCAATGTAGACGGCACAAGGACCTGAGCTCAGTGATTGGATGGAGCAGTTATGAGTTCAGTAGAAGTGACATGACCGCTGCAGCCGATCACTGGGCTGAGTGGCTCTCTGCCAATGTAGACGGCACAAGGACCTGAGCCCAGTGATTGAATGGAGCAGTTATGAGTTCAGTAGAAGTGACATGACCGCTGCAGCCGATCACTGGGCTGAGTGGCTCTCTGCCAATGTAGACAGCACAATGAGCTGAGCCCAGTGATTGGATGGAGCAGTTACAAGCTCAGTAGGAGTGACATGACCGCTGCAGCCGAACAAAGCCAATGATTGACCTGGGAAAAATTAGTAATCGCTCAGTTTCTTATACGATTTCTCAGACTTTAAGTATCGGATTCAGCTAGAGCCCTGTGCTGTGCAACTCGTATACATTATATAGACGCTCTAAACTTTTAATAGTTTTTTTTTTTTTTTACATTTCAAACTAATTGTATCTTTTCAGGAAGTGATAAAACGAAGAAGTGAAAACGTTCTAAACCCCAGGAATTTACAAGTCTCGTTGAATATCTTGCAGAGTGCAATTTCTCACTGTTTTTGGATAAACTGGGTCATAAGAATAAATAAATTAAGACTGGTCTGACATGGAAGAAGGGTGATTTTCATAATGAGGAAATGACTGCAAGCTAGAAGGGCTGCCACCCACTAAACAAAAGAAAGTAACTGAATGGTAAAAGTCCCTGTGTTAGTGGCAGATATTATTGGGTGGATCTCACATAGCCCCTCTGGTGACGCCTTACATGTGCTGACATCTAGTGGCCAAGCTGGGTACAACACAGGCTCATTAATATACTACGATAGGCGCTTTTTACATGGTTCTTAGGCCTCATTCAGATGTCAGGATTTTTTTTACATACGAAAAAAACCAGACCGAGTTTCATCAATGATTTTCATCAGAGTTTGGTTAGAGTTTCATTAGTTTTTTAATGATGAAAAGAAAACAAGTTTCTTCACCTTCTCCTGCCTATTAACCACTGAAAAACGGACAGCAGACATCCAAGTTTTATAGACGCCTCTCCATTACTAACCCCTGAGCTTGATGTCAGCTGGCAATACAAAGCTGACATCAACCCAATACTACTACCCCACTTGCCATCGTACCACGGCAAGTGGGAAGAGCAGAGGCTAAGAGACAGAAATGGCGTATCTTACGGATGCGCCATTCTGGGGTGGCTTAAATCTGATGTTTTTAGTCTGGGATGGGGCCAATATTCATGGCCCCTTCCTAGGCTATTAGTATCAGCCCACAGCTGTCTGTCTAGCCTTTGCTGGTTATTAATTTTAATGGGGCCAACGTAATTTTGTTCTTAGAGTCCTCCATGTTAATAACCAGTAAAGGCTAAGTATACAGCTGTGAGCTGATATTAGTAGCCTGGGAAGCTCCATGGTTATTACCCCCTTCCCAGGTTATAAACATCTGCCCCCAGCTGTCAGCTTTCCCTAGGCTGGGTAATAAAATTTTTGGGAACCCCAAGTCATTTTTTCTCACACCCATTGACGAGTCTCGTCCGATATACGTGGCCACTCGCAGCATACTGCAAATATCTGAGCTGAGAAAAAAAAATGGCAGAAGAGCAGGGAATCATTAAATAACATTGGCGAAAGTGCAATCTGATTTTTTATTGTATTGCACTCATCCGTTTTTCTCAAAAATTAGTATTATCCCTGAGTGTCACTGTTTGCCCTCTTCTTCTGGTTTAAGCGGCTCTCCGGTCCGTTACGGCACCACATGACCAGCGAATCACACAGCGGTTACTTAAATTTTCCCAATGCAAGTGACACTAAGTCACTACTCAAGCCATGAGACAAGGTAATCAAGAGGTCAGATACCAAGACAGCGTGTCAAAGAGGGATAAGACAAAGGTGTAGTCAGGTCGCAGTCAGAGGTCAGAATTCCAGAAAGGTAGGGGATCAAGACACAGGGGCTGGGCAAATGGATGGTCAAAGGCAAAGTCCAAGGGCGGACAGCAAAAGATCAAAAAGAGAGCACTGAAAAACAAGACACACACACAACCGAGCTAAAGCTACGACTGGCAATAATCAGACACTGACAGCCAGCTGAAGAGCGAGGTAATCACCCAGAACCTGGAAGAAACCCAGCACGCCCCTGCCCTGATTGGCAACTGGACTGTCACTCAAAATACTGAGCTCAGAACTACCCTGATTCAGTAGGGCAGCTGAGCTGTCACTCACTTCATTCTGGTCACAGTACGGAGGCTAGAAAAGCCCATCCTGAGCCTCACAGACTTACATTGAGAGAGTAAGTGACACTTCACATCGTTAGCCTGAAGGTTACAGATTTGGTCACGTGGTGCCGGAGCAGACAAGGAGTAAACGGTGACTGGTAAGTATGTTACTATCTACATGAGACTTACATACAGTACATGATGCCTAACAAAGGAGCAAATAAAAAAGCACTGGAGTGATCCTTTATTTATTATGATTGTACTACCTAACCAAGATACCCAGCTCCACGTAAGGTCAAGCCAGCAACACTGGCTGTAGCAGTAGTCGTCTCTATACATAACAAACAAATTACGTTGCACTCTGTAGTGCTAAAGCATGTAAATATGAAATATGAATAGCATTTCTGCTGTAGAAAATAAGAAAAAATTGAGATACTTAGCACATAATTTGGCCAATTCATGCATGCATGTTGGTAATGTATATACACTGCTCAAAAAAAATAAAGGGAACACTAAAATCCCACATCCTAGATACAGTTATATGAAAAAGTTTGGGCACCCCTATTAATCTTAAGCTTAATGTTTTATAAAAATTGTTTTTTTTGCAACAGCTATTTCAGTTTCATATATCTAATAACTGTTGGACGCAGTAATGTTTCTGCCTTGAAATGAGGTTTATTGTACTAACAGAAAATGTGCAATCTGCATTCAAACAAAATTTGACAGGTGCATAAGTATGGGCACCTCACCAGAAAAGTGACATTAATATTTAGTAGATCCTCCTTTTGCAAAAATAACAGCCTCTAGTCGCTTCCTGTAGCTTTTAATGAGTTTCTGGATCCTGGATGAAGGTATTTTTGACCATTCCTCTTTACAAAACAATTCCAGTTCCGTTAAGTTTGATGGTCGCCGAGCATGGACAGCCCTCTTCAAATGATCCCACAGATGTTCAATGATATTCAGGTCTGGGGACTGGGATGGCCATTCCAGAACAGTGTAATTGTTCCTCTGCATGAATGCCTGAATAGATTTGGAGCGGTGTTTTGGATCATTGTCTTGCTGAAAGATCCATCCCCTGCGTAACTTCAACTTTGTCACTGATTCATGAACATTATTGTCAAGAATCTGCTGATACTGAGAGGAACCCATGCGTCCCTCAACTTTAACAAGATTCCCGGTGCCGGCATTGGCCACACAGCCCCAAAGCATCATTGATGGAACCTCCACCAAATTTTACTGTGGGTAGCAAGTGTTTTTCTTCGAATGCTGTGTTTTTTGGCCCCCATGCATAACGCCTTTTTGTATGACCAAACAACTCAACCTTGGTTTCATCAGTCCACAGGACCTTCTTCCAAAAAGAAATTGGCTTCTCCAAATGTGCTTTTGCATACCTCAGCCGACTCTGTTTGTGGCGTGCTTGCAGAAACGGCTTCTTTCGCATCACTCTCCCATACAGCTTCTCCTTGTGCAAAGTGCGTTGTATAGTTGACCGATGCACAGTGACACCATCTGCGGCAAGTTGATGCTGCAGCTCTCTGGAGGTGGTCTGAGGATTGTCCTTGACTGATCTCACCATTCTTCTCTGCCTTTCTGATGTTTTTCTTGGCCTGCCACTTCTGGCCTTAACAAGAACTGTACCTGTGTTCTTCCATTTCCTTACTATGTTCCTCACAGTGGAAATTGACAGGTTAAATCTCTGAGACAGCTTTTTTTATCCTTCCCCTGAACAACTATGTTGAATAATCTTTGTTTTCAGATCATTTGACAGTTGTTTTGAGGAGCCCATGATGCCACTCTTCAGAGGAGATTCAAACAGGAGAACAACCTGCAAGTGGCCACTTTAAGTAGCTTTTCTCATGATTGCATACACCTGGCTATGAAGTTCAAAGCTCAATGAGGTTACAAAACCAAAAAAAGTGCTTTAGTAAGTCAGTAAAAAGTAGGTAGGAGTATTTAAAACAAGAAAATAATAAGGGTGCCCATACTTATGCACCTGTCAAATTTTGTTTGAATGCAGATTGCACATTTTCTGTTAGTACAATAAACCTCATTTCAAGGCAGAAACATTACTGTGTCCAACAGTTATTAAATATATGAAACTGAAATAGCTGTTGCAAAATAAACCATTTTTATAAAACATTAAGCTTAAGATTAATAGGGGTGCCCAAACTTTTTCATATAACTGTATCTCTGAATGAAATATTCCAGTTGCAAATTTTTATTCATTGCATAGTGGAATGTGTTCAGAACAAAAAAACAAAACAATTATCAATGTAAATCAAAATGAATACCCCATGGAGGTCTGGATTTGGAATGATACTCAAAATCAAAGTGGAAAATCAAATTACAGGCTGATCCAACTTCAGTGGAAATGCCTCATAAGGAAAAGATGCTCAGTATTGTGTGTGGCCTCCATGTGCCTGTATGACCTCCCTACTGTACAACGCCTGGGCATGGTCCTGATGAGGTGGCGGATGGTCTCCTGAGGGATCTCCTCCCAGACCTGGACTAAAGCATCCGCCAACTCCTGGACAGTCTGTGGTGCAACTTGACGTTGGTGGATGGTGCGAGAGATGATGTCCCAGATGTGTTTAATCGGATACAGGTCTGGGGAATGGGCGGGCCAGTCCATAGCTTCAATGTCTTTATCTTGCAGGAACTGCTGACACACTCCAGCCACATGAGGTCTGGCATTGTCCTGCATTAGGAGAAAGCCAGGGCCAACCCCACCAGCATAAGGTCTCAGAAGGGGTCTGAGGATCTCATCTCGGTACCTAATGGCAGTCAGGCTACCTCTGACGAGCACATGGAGGGCTGTGCGGCCCTCCAAAGAAATGCCACCCCACACCATTACTGACCCACTGCCAAACTGGTCATGCTGAAAGATGTTGCAGGCAGATCGCTTTCCATGGCATCTCCAGACTCTGTCACGTCTGTCACAGTGTGAACCTGCTTTCATCTGTGAACAGCACAGGGCTCCAGTGGCAAATTTGCCAATCCTGGTGTTCTGAGGCAAATGTCAAGTGTCCTGCACGGTGTTGGGCTGTGAGCACAACCCCATCTGTGGACGTCGAGCCCTCAGACCATCCTCCTGGAGTCGGTTCCTAACCGTTTGTGCAGACACATGCACATTTGTGGCCTGCTGGAGGTCATTTTGCAGGGCTCTGGCAGTGCTCCTCCTCTTCCTCCTTGCACAAACGCTGAGGTAGCCAGGGCTGTATTTAGAGTTTCTGCTGCCCTAGGCACTTTTCGTGCTGCCTCCCCCATTGGCCAGTATGACTAATGCAGACACTATCGGCAGTGACTTAGGCTAATTTCACATCAGCGATTTTTGACATTTGCGGCAGATCCGGCAGTTTTTCCGCATCCGTAACGGATCACTTATGGCAACACTGTGTTCTGCCTCATTCATTCCCTATGGGACTTGCGGCACTTGCGGTTTTGCTGCGATCCGGCAAATGCAGTACTTGCAGCAACAGGAAAAAAAAAATGCTGCTAGCAGTGTTTTTTTTGTCTCACCTCAAGTGCCGCACATGTCCGCAAGTCCCATAGGGAATGAATGAGGCCGAACGCAGAGTTGCCGGCCCGTAGGTGATATGTTACGCGACAGATGCGGAAAAACTGCAGTATCTGCCGCGAACTGAGAAAATCGCTGATGTGAAAGTCGCCTTAGCAAACCTTTCCATTAGTTGTCATGTGAGAATCTGGTGGATCTCATACACCGTACATGGTCAGTTGATTCTGCCACGGTTGCACGGTTTGGCTGACAGATTTTTAACCCCTTCATGACCGTGGGATTTTCCGTTTTTCCGTATTCGTTTTTCACTCCCCTCCTTCCCAGAGCCATAACTTTTTTATTTTTCCGTCAATTTGGCCATGTGAGGGCTTATTTTTTGCGGGACGAGTTGTACTTTTGAACGACATCATTGGTTTTACCATGTCGTGTACTAGAAAAAGGGAAAAAAATTCCAAGTGCGGTGAAATTGCAAAAAAAGTGCAATCCCACACTTGTTTTTTGTTTGGCTTTTTTGCTAGGTTCACTAAATGCTAAAACTGACCTGCCATTGTGATTCTCCAGGTCATTACGAGTTCATAGACACCTAACATGACTAGGTTGTTTTTTACCTAAGTGGTGAAAAAAAATTCCAAACTTTGCAAAAAAATAAATAAATAAAATTGCGCCATTTTCCGATACCCGTAGCGTCTCCATTTTTCGTGATCTGGGGTCCGGTGAGGGCTTATTTTTTGCGTGCCGAGCTGGCATTTTTAATGATAGCATTTTGGTGCAGATACGTTCTTTTGATCGCCCGTTATTGCATTTTAATGCAATGTCGTGGCGACCAAAAAAACGTAAATCTGGCGTTTCGATTTTTTTTTTCATTACGCCGTTTAGCGATCAGGTTAATGCTTTTTTTTTATTGATAGATCGGGCGATTCTGAACGCGGCGATACCAAATATGTGTAGGTTGGGTTTTTTTTTTATTGATTTATTTTGATTGGGGCGAAAGGGGGGTGATTTAAACTTTTATATTTTTTTTATTTTTTTCACATTTTTTTTTACTTTTTTTTTTAACTTTTACCATGCTTCTATAGCCTCCATGGGAGGCTAGAAGCAGGCACAGCACGATCGCCTCTGCTACATAACAGCGATCATCAGATCGCTGTTATGTAGCTAAAATGCAGGTGTGCTGTGAGCGCCGACCACAGGGGGGCGCTCACAGCCACCGGCGATCAGTAACCATAGAGGTCTCCAGGACCTCTATGGTTACCTTCCTGATGCATCGCCGACCCCCGATCATGTGACGGGGGTCGGCGATGCGCTCATATCCGGCCGCACGGCCGGATGCGGTAGTTAAATGCCGCTGTCTGAGTTTGACAGCGGCATTTAACTAGTTAATAGCGGCGGGTGATCGCGATTTCACCCGCCGCTATTGCGCGCACATGTCAGCTGTAAAAAACAGCTGACATGTCGCGACTTTGATGTGCGCTCACCGCCGGAGCGCACATCAAAGCGGGGGTCCCGACATGTGACGTACTATCCCGTCACATGTCGGGAAGGGGTTAAGGGAACCTGTCAGTCGATTCATATTACCAAAACCACGGGCAGCATCGCTCAGACTGCAAGCAGGGAAGTTTATCTCTGCAATGCTCGGACGTTTCACAGAGAATAGTTTGAAGAGCTGGATGGGTAATTTAGTGCGAGAACTGACTAATCTGTTGCTATCGTCTGTGGGCTTCTCACTCCATGTCTCTAGATCAGGGGTGGGCAATTTATTTTCCCGAGGGGCCAGATGAAAGACCATGACTGTTGTGGAGGCCGAACCAATAGCATGAAAATAATTCTACTCAATATTAATTAATATTAATTGTATCACTTAATATTGAGCAGAATTAAGTATGCTGACACCCCCCTATATATCTTTAAACCCCCCACAGCCCCTTATATACAGCATGAGCCCCACACAGCCTCCCCATATACACTGCATGAGCCCCACACAGCCTCCCTATATACTGCAGGAGCCCCACACAGCCTCCCCATATACAGCAGGAGCCCCACACAGCCTCCCCATATACAGCATGAGCCCCACACAGCCTCCCCATATACTGCATGAGCCCCACACAGCCTCCCCATATACAGCATGAGCCCCACACAGCCTCCCTATATACAGCATGAGCCCCACACAGCCTCCCCATATACAGCATGAGCCCCACACAGCCTCCCCATATACAGCATGAGACCAGCCTCTCATCTCCTCTCCTCAGCAGCCTCCCCTCTCCAGCCTCTCATCTCCTCTCACCAGCCTCTCATATCCTCCCCTTAGCAGCCTCCCCTCTCCTTACCTCAGCAGCCTCTCATCTCCTCACCAGCCTCTCATCTCCTCTCCTCAGCAGCCTCCCCTCACCAGCCTCTCATTCCCTCTCCTCAGCAGCCTCTCATATCCTCTCCTCACCAGCCTCCCCTCTCCAGCCTCTCATCTCCTCTCCTTACCAGCCTCCCCTCTCCAGCCTCTCATCTCCTCTCCTTACCAGCCTCTCATCTCCTCTCCTTACCAGCCTCCCCTCTCCAGCCTCTCATCTCCTCTCCTTACCAGCCTCTCATCTCCTCTCCTTACAGCCTCCCCTCTCCAGCCTCTCATCTCCTCTCCTTACCAGCCTCTCATCTCCTCTCCTTTCCAGCCTCTCATCTCCTTTCCAGCCTCTCCTCTCCTTTCCAGCCTCTCATCTCCTTTCCAGCCTCTCATCTCCTTTCCAGCCTCTCATCTCCTTTCCAGCCTCTCCTCTCCTCTCCTTTCGAGCCTCTCCTCTCCTTACCAGCCTCTCATCTCCTCTCCTTACCAGCCTCTCATCTCCTCTCTTTACCAGCCTCTCATCTCCTCTCCTTACCAGCCTCTCATCTCCTCTCCTTACCAGCCTCTCATCTCCTCTCCTTACCAGCCTCCCCTCTCCAGCCTCTCATCTCCTCTCCTTTCCAGCCTCTCATCTCCTTTCCAGCCTCTCATCTCCTTTCCAGCCTCTCATCTCCTCTCCTTACCAGCCTCCCCTCTCCAGCCTCTCATCTCCTCTCCTTTCCAGCCTCCCCTCTCCAGCCTCTCATCTCCTCTCCTTTCCAGCCTCTCATCTCCTCTCCTTTCCAGCCTCTCATCTCCTCTCCTTACCAGCCTCTCATCTCCTCTCCTTACCAGCCTCCCCTCTCCAGCCTCTCATCTCCTCTCCTTACCAGCCTCTCATCTCCTCTCCTTTCCAGCCTCTCATCTCCTCTCCAGCCTCTCCTCTCCTCTCCAGCCTCTCTTCTCTTTTCCAGCCTCTCATCTCCTCACCAGCTTCTCATCTCCTCTCCTTACCAGCCTCTCATCTCATCTCCTTTCCAGCCTCTCCTTTCCAGCCTCTCCTCTCCTTTACAGCCTCTCCTCTCCAGCCTCTCCTCTCCTTTACAGCCTCTCCTCTCCTTTCCAGCTTCTCATCTCCTCTCCTTACCAGCCTCTCACCTCCTCTCCTTACCAGCCTCCCCTCACTCACATCAGCAGACTCTCGTCTCCTCTCTCACCTCACTCCTCTCTGCAGCTTCCTCTGAGTCCTCACACACTGCCCGCCTCCTCTCCCTGCTCACCGCCGACTTCAGTATCTTCTCCCACAAACATGACCTGCTGCTCTGCAGTCTGCTGAGCTCCTACATTAAGAAGAGCGCGCAGCGTGTCACATGATCGGCGTCAGGACCATGATGCACTTGGGCCTGCTGCTGCTTAAAGGTACAGCACCCATTTCTGCCCCATACAGTAGTCAGGGCAGTAATGCCCTGATGTTTGCCCTGCGCCCGAGACCCCCTCCCCCCGCAGAAGCCGGGACTGAGGTAGGCGGGTGGGCGGGGCGACCCCGGACTTAAAAAAAAATATTTTTTTTTTTAAACTTGCTCAGGTGCCACCCCCTGCATTGTCCCCGCCCTAGGCATGTGCCCTCAAGTGCTTAGTGGCAAATACGGCCCTGGAGGTAGCGGTCCTGCTGCTGGGTTGTTGCCCGCCTACGGCCCCCCTCCACGTCTCCTGGTGTACTGGCCTGTCTCCTGGTAGCGCCTCCAGCCTCTGGACACTACGCTGACAGACACAGCAAACCTTCTTGCCACAGCTCGCATTGATGTCCCATCCTGGATGAGCTGCACTACCTGAGCCACTTGTGTGGGTTGTAGAGTCCGTCTCATGCTACCACGAGTGTGAAAGCACAACCAACATTCCAAAGTGACCAAAACATCTGCCAGAAAGCATTGGTACTGAGATGTGGTCTGTGGTCCCCACCTGCAGAGCCACTCCTTTATTGAGTGTGTCTTGATAATTGCCAATAATTTCCATCTGTCGTCTATTCCATTTGCACAACAGCATGTGAAATTGATTGTCAATCAGTGTTGCTTCCTAAGTGGACAGTTTCATTTCACAGAAGTTTGATTTACTTGGAGTTATATTCTGTTGTTTAAGTGTTCCCTTTATTTTTTGAGCAGTGTTTTAGTTCGCACCTGTGCACACCAGCTTTCTGATTTGGAAGTGACGGTCAGACTTTTGTTACCGAGCCATCCACCCTCCAACCTGTGGCAGTTTTATTTGCATCAGGATCCTACCTACCCATAAATTCAGGCTTTAGCCTAAGAGAGGTGTTCACACTAGATAGGTTCCCAGTAAACAGGAGATCGCCTTGTCGTTGGCTGCTGGGCATGAATTTATTGGCCCGATAGAATAACACTGGGCAGAGTACTATGCGATGTTTGATCACATCGCACTCGGCCGTGTTATACGGTAGTGTGATTCTGGTCTAACACAGTATCTGTAATTTTTTACATTAGTTTTTTTAGGCTCCTCATAGAAGACAAGAGAGAAAAAAAAGCACCGAAACCGCACAGTTCAGCAATGTCCTTGTGTAGGGGGGAAGCTGGGATGATGAAGACATTGTGGCAACAGGGGGGTTGTTATGATGTCTGTAGTTTTATGTATTAATATTTATGTGTGATAAAAGTAATGTTATGTTTTATCCCTCTGGAGGGTGTGTGGTCGGTTCTCCTTTAGGCTGTCTTAGGCTATGTGCACACAGTGCGTGCTTGATGAGTTTTCACGGCATTTTTTCCGCATGGAAATGGGCCAAAACCGCTATGGAATCCTTATGCAGCTAATTCAATGAGAATCCTAAAGTGTTGTAAACATGATCAGTCAATTTCCTTCGAGTATTTGCAGTGCGTTTTTTTTCTACAGCATGTCAATTCTTTTTGCGTTTCTGCAGCATTTTTCACCCATTGACTTCAATTGAGTAGGTCAAATTCACAGCAAAAACGCAAGTATAAAAATGTTTGCGGATTTGCTGAGTTTTTCTTTTGCGTTTTCACGTACTTCCTATAGTGTTTCCCACAATGTCAGCTGTGTGATAGCATGGGAAACACCCGCGCGGAGGTTCTTATCGGCGGTAAGACTGTCGGTCAGAGTGCTACGGGGTCATGCTGTCAGATGTCAGTGCAGCGCCCCAGAGTCCGGGTCGTTGCAGTAATGTCGCTCTTCCACCAGGGGGAGTGACATTACGTCTGATGGTACTAAAGGAGTTCACCTTGCCAGGTATCACAAGTCACACACTACACTTCACACTCCAGTCCACCAGGGGGAGCCTTGCTCCTATCTATTAGGCCACTCCTCACACACGGGTAAAACTGGTGGGTTGGATAGGAAGTTAGTCAGAAGCTACCTGGGTTTGACCCAGAGAGGACCTGTCAGGCAGACAGGGGGAGGAGGAGGAACATCTGAGCTGCAGACAGAGGGTCCCTGTCAGGGGTGGGATCCTGACAGAGGCCAAGCACAAGATAGAATGTTACGGAGCTGCGCCTGCACCCATTGCGGCAGCATCCTAAGAAAGTACAGGAAAGGAATTGTATTGTGGAGAGTGAGAAACGAAGTCACAGCACAAGGAGATAATACCGGGAGGAGTTCTGCCCCAAGATCGGCAGCCTCCTTCCGAGGCTCGTAGCCGGTGGCCGGAACACCGAGGGAGTAATTGACTCTACGTATTACTTCAGAGACCGGCAGGACAGTCAATTCCAAGTTGGTTGCCCGACCTTAATACCTAAGAAGACACGGAGGCAAATTGTGGGAGAGGGGCGTCAATAGGGTCCCTATAAATAAGCTCCAGGCCTAGCCCGTTATACGGGTCGTCCTATCCATACCATCGGGGGACAGAGAGAGAGAAGATCAGAAACATCCACGAAAGTTGTGAGGACTATCCCGTGGTGCTCAGCAGGGAGGTACTACAACACACAGGCGCTAGTAGGAAGGCTACTGATTTCCACCTGGATAAGGGAACTCTGGATGTGCCTTCGGACCGGCCAGATTCTGCCTGCCCTGTGAACGGTACTCTGGACTGTGGACGCTGAAGTCTTCAGTAAAAGGTAAAGAGACTGCAACCTTTGTGTCCTCATTATTCATTGCGCCTTACATCGTCCACCATCACCACCTACACATCTGGGAAGCCCTGGGGACATACTTCACCTGTGGGAAGGTATACCATCTAGCTGCCATTCCATCACCCCAGCGGACCCCTAAGCAGCGTCGGTCACCCTGACCGAGTACCACAGGTGGCATCACGAACACCAGACAAACTACACCTTTAATTGGGCGCCCTAATTGGGCGCCCCTCAAAGGGCCACGGACCGGGTCGGGCCACCGTGACATCCCCAGAACAGAGAGGGACCCGGTACCGAGTACCCCATTGCCCTACACATAGGGGCGCTCCATCAGCGTGACCCCGCAGCTGTGACTGTGACCCGCAGCGGTGACCGCGGCATAACGCTTACCACAGGTCAGCAGGCATGGGCTGAAGATACTACTGCTCCTATCGGGCTACATCTGCTGTCACTTATAACAGTGATGGCAGGAGCTGCTGATGGGAGACATAGTCTCATCAGCCATCGCCTGTGCTCATAGTTAGAAAAAAAAAAGTAAAATAATTACATACATATTCAAATAAAAAAACATTATACTCCCCTAACGCCCAATCCCCGATGCCCTCGTCTCCTAGAAATAATGAAAAATAATAAGCCACCATATATTCACCTGTCCACCATAGTCCACGTAATCCCGTGTGTCCCACGGCCATCTCACGCGTAGAACAGTCACATCAGGAGATGTGACCACTCTACCCGGCCACTTGCGATACACTGCGGGAGCAATTAACTCCTGTCAGTGTATCACTGAGCTTCCGTGATAGAGGTCACCCGAGTTCATCAGCTGATCAGCTCCGATGCTCTCACTTACGGCACCGCCGCGTGAGAACTTTCTCACAGCAGCTCAGTGATACACTGTGGGAGCGATTACCTCCTGTCAGTGTATCGCCGGCTGTCTTTGAGAGAAGTCACATCAGTGACTGCTCTCAAAGTCGTCAGGATCGTCGTGGGACATTATGGATTATCTTCTCTGCGGACAGGTGAGGAATATTGTGATTTATTATTTTATTTTTGTTGCAGGAGACATTGGTGTCAGTGGATTAGGCGTTCGGTGAGTATGGTTTAATTCAGGTTCATTAAAGGAGTCTCTGTCATTATTTCAAATAAAGGACTTTATTCTGGGTGTCTGTGTTTGTATACAATATCTCTATGGGGTTAATAATGGATAGGTGTCTTATAGACACTTCTCCATTACTAACCTGTGGGCTTGACGTCACCTGACAATACAAAGACGACATCAATCCCACAAATATGAACCCCACTTAACCCAGCTACAGGGCAAGTCGGAAGAGCGAGGCTAGGCCCCAGATTTGGCGCATCTTATGAGTCTTTTCTGGGCTGGCTGAGAGCTGATGTTTATAGTCTGGGAAGGGCCAATATCCATGGCTAAGCAAACAGCTGTGAGCTGATATTAATAGCCTGGGAACCTTTATGGCTATTGGCTCCTTTCCAGAATATTAATATCAGCCCTCAGCTTTCCCTCTGCTGGTTATGAAAATTAAGCGGTAAGTCCAAAGAGAGTGGAGTGTAGAGTAAGCTGGACAAGAAAGTGTTAGGAGGAGCAAGAAGAGGCAGATGAAGCAGAGCTGAGCGGGTGCTGTCAGGTCATGTTTCCACACAGCATGAGGACACAGTCTGAGGTTTACGTGAAAACAAACACCGTGTGCACTGCTACAGAGTGGTGCTAAGACTAGGTTCCCAAACCATCAAGTCAATATGAAAAAGTCTAGCACTCAACTTAAGCATTAGTTAGTGGATTTATTTGTAGCACTTGAAACGTTTCAGTCCATAAGGACTTTCATCAGTCACTACATTAATAAAGCAAAATCAAAAATAGAGACAAATCAAATGTACGGTACATTGGAAATTACATAACAAAGAAAGTATATACAAATAACAATATGGCAGAGTGAAGGTCATTAAACATGGTTGGTACAGAAAAAAAGTATCGCAGTGGTGCCAAACAAACAACCCGGCTCGAAACGGTGTATGATGTGTGGAGAGATATATGCAAGCCGATATATAAGGAACAAAGACACGTACCGTGCTGTGCTTAGCATATGTGGCACAATTTTTATCACAGGAGAATGGTACATGTATTGTGCCTAATGTGGCATAAGAAGAAATAAGGGTTAGTGGACTAAAAGAAGATACAGAGGAGATGAAGCGTATGGCCGGAGACACACTGGTGCGAGATACGGCCGAGTCTCGCTGGTTAAAAGCAAGCTGTGGCACCGGCACTCCGGAGCGGAGCGTGCAGCTCCATGTATTGCTATGCAGCTGCACGCTCCGCTCTGGAATTCAGGTGCCACAGCTTGCTTTTAACCAGCGAGACTCGGCCGTATCTCGCACCAGTGTGTAGGGCCGCCGCACTATATGGCAGGAGAAATGGTATTTAATATGGCTGTGGAGCAATAAAGGTAGGTGTTGAGACTGCCTGTGAAGAACGGCTCATATGCCTGGTAGCAAATATATATGGACAATAGTCTATATACGTCTATACCTTAGAGTAAATGCTGTCGGGGTGGGGCGGTGACCACACGTTACTATCCAGCATTTGGTAGCTAGAAAGAGCATGTCCGTTAATATACAATATAAAGCAGCTACCTTGTGCTGTTACCGAAACAATGTGGTAGTGGGTTACCTGTAGAAGCCGATGTGGGGAGCGATATTATTAAATACCATTTCTCCTGCCATATAGTGCGGCGGCCCTACTGTGAGTATGTTACATACGCTTCATCTCCTCTGTATCTTCTTTTAGTCCACTAACCCTTATTTCTTCTTATGCCACATTAGGCACAATACATGTACCATTCTCCTGTGATAAAAATTGTGCCACATATGCTAAGCACAGCACGGTACGTGTCTTTGTTCCTTATATATCGGCTTGCATATATCTCTCCACACATCATACACCGTTTCGAGCCGGGTTGTTTGTTTGGCACCACTGCGATACTTTTTTTCTGTACCAACCATGTTTAATGACCTTCACTCTGCCATATTGTTATTTGTATATACTTTCTTTGTTATGTAATTTCCAATGTACCGTACATTTGATTTGACTCTATTTTTTTATTTTGCTTTCTTAATGTAGTGACTGATGAAAGTCCTTATGGACTGAAACGTTTCAAGTGCTACAAATAAATCCACTAACTAATGCTTAAGTTGAGTGCTAGACTTTTTCATATTGACAGTCTGAGGTTTGTCTAGTCGCCGGGGCAGTCTTGGGCTTGAGTTTTGGAAGGGGTATTGAGAGCCATACCCCTGTCTCCTCTGTGAGGAAGATGTCAGCCGGGTCACAGAGAAAGGAAAGAATGGTGATCCTCAGGGAACCTGTTATGCCAGAAGGAGACTCCCTAGGCCGGCTAGGACAGTTGGGCTAGAGACAAGTTGGGCAGGAAGAAGACAGGCCGGGAAACTACTAAAATCGGACTATGTCTTAGGCCGGCCTCACACTAGCGAGTTTTACGGACGTATGAGCGCATAAACTACATCCGTAAAATTCGCATTACACACGGCCCAATGATTCCCTATGTCCCAGCTCCTATCTGCCGTATATTACGCATCCGTAGTATACCGTCTTGTACGGCCGTAGAAAATCGCAGCATGCTGCGTTTGTCACCGTATTACGCAAAAAAATCGCCAATGAAAGTCTATGGGGGCGAGAAAAATATGGATTCCACACGGACCAGCAGTGTGACTTGCGAGAAATACGCAGCGGTGTTAGTGAAAAGTCGGTAATTCAATTGCCGGCTTCTCATTTCTCCTTCCCCAACCCGACATGATATGAGACATGGTTTACATACAGTAAACCATCTCATATCCCCTTTTTTTTTGCATATTCCACACTACTAATGTTAGTAGTGTGTATGTGCAAAATGTGGGCGCTGTAGCTGCTAAAATAAAGGGTTAAATGGTGGAAAAAATTGGCGTTTTAAAATGCGCGCTTGTCCTGCCTCCCGTGACGTCCCGGCTTGTGATTGGTCGCGTCGCCCATGTGACCGCGACGCGACCAATCACAAGCCAGAACGTGATTTTAAAATCCTGAAGGACCTAAAATTACGTCACGGCTTGCTGTGATTGGTCGCGTCGCGGCCACATGGTCGGCAAGCGACCAATCACAAGCCGGGACTTCACGTAAGGAAGGAAAACCGCGATTTTTAAGCAAACAACGCTGCCGATTCCCTCGGTGAGGTCAAGGCTGCGTCGGAGAGGTGAGTATAGCAATATTTTTTATTTTAATTCTTTATTTTACACATTAATGTTGTTTCGATACCGATACCCGATACCACAAAAGTATCGGATCTCGGTATCGGAATTCCGATACAGCAAATATTGGCCGATACCCGATACTTGCGGTATCGGAATGCTAAACAATGGCATCCGATCCGATTTTTTATCGGATCGGATGCCATGCAGGAGGTCTGTGGGTCCAAACAACAGAGCTCCGGTGCAGAGTGTCTAGGCCTGGGACTTCCGGTAGGCCAGGCGCAGCTCCCGGAAGTCCCAGGCCTCTGCGTCGGATCTGTGTTGTTTGGGCGACATTGCGCTGCTCCCTGCTGCGCCGACCAGAAGTCCCAGGCTGCACTTCTGAGGCCTGAGGAGATAGCTGTCCGGAGGCCCTGTGATTGCTGTCTGCAGGCAGCAACCATCATCCAGTGAACTGTGGGGTGTAATTGGCCAATTAACTAAGATAAGTGAGGGGGAGGCTGGAAGAGGCCTGTGCTATGGGTGCCGTTTCCCGCCATTAGGAACGCCATCTTGCAGTACAGACTCAATTTCACCACCATTACTGTTTGTGGTGCATCCTTATTAACCCCTATTTCTGCTAATTGCAGGGCTAACTATAAATATTCTCTCATGGAGAAGCCACAAAATAAGAAACCAAAGTTGAGTAAAGGGAGTGGTAGTAGCAGTAGCCGACCCTTTCAAGAGTCATGGACTGAGATGTACGGCATTATAGAAAAAAATGGCAGATCATTTTGCGTTCTATGTAGTGAAACGGTAGTAAGCAGAACGTGGAATGTAAATAGACATTTTGAAACTAATCATTCCCAGCTCTTGAAAAAAAGTGAGGATGAAAGGAAGGAATACATTTCCAGGCAGCTACACCTTCATAAGAGCCAATCTAATTCCATCCTTAAATTTGTAAAAAGCTCTACAAATTTAACATCTGCAAGTCTGAGCATTGCTCACTCCATAGCTCAGCATGGAAAAGCACTCAGTGAGGGAGAATTTATTAAAGATACTCTCTTAAGATGTGCACCAGTTCTGTTTCATGATATGCAGAATAAAGATGCAATTATTAAGAGAATATCTGAGTTACCACTGAGTAGAAATATCATAAAAGACCGAATAATGAGACTGAACGCAAACGTACAACATCAATTAAAGAGAAACATAAGTAATTGTAAATATTTTTCGATCTCTCTTGACGAAACTACTGATGTCACATCACATGCTCAGTTGGCCATTATTGGTCGATATTCTGATGGTCTCACAATGAGAGAAGAGTTGATAAAGTTAGTATCAGTGCCAACAAGTACATCAGGAAGTGAAATATGTAAGGTTGTTATGCAAACCTTCTGTGACCTAAGCATTGATATCTCTAAAGTTGTGTCAGTGACGACAGATGGGGCACCAAACATGGTGGGGAAAAAAGTCGGATATGTTAAATTGTTTACGGAAGGTATTGGACATCCGATTGTGCCTTTTCATTGCATTATCCATCAGGAGGCTTTATGTGCCAAAGCAGGATTCACTGACTTAAACGACTTAATGTCAGTTGTTACAAAAATAGTTAATTTAATAGCTGCTCGCCCCCTTCGCAAGCGAGAATTTTCTGCACTTTTACTGGAGGTTGATTCCACCTACAGTGGACTGCTGATGTACAATAATGTAAGATGGCTGAGCCGAGGCAAAGTTCTTGAGCGCTTTGTGGAGTGCTTTGAAGAAATTAAGGTATTTCTTGAGGATAAGGATCTGGGAAACTTTCCTCAGCTCTATGATTCTACATGGGTCAACAACCTGATGTTTTTTACAGATCTCTCTGTTCATATTAATGAACTGAACTTAAAGCTACAAGGTTTTGGCAAAAGTATTGACGTTATGTTTGGATACATAAAAGCTTTTGAAAGTAAACTTAAAATTTTCAAGCGAGATGTAGAAACTAAAACTTATAAGTATTTTCCTCGAGTAACAAAGTATTTTGAGAAGGCCAGTGCAGCTGTACAAAATGAAATGGAACCCTTGCATATACAGTACCAGCATGTTTTAGACTCGTTACTTGACCAGTTCAGTGATAGATTTCATCAATTTAGAAGCCTAGAACAGACCATGAAAATAATTAAGTATCCTGATGTAGTAGTCTACAGTAGTTTGGAATTAAATGGTTTCCAGTGGATACAAATTGATGATTTGGAGATGCAACTTGCAGAATTTCAGGACAGCATCTGGGCTCAGGTGTTTGTTGACTTGAGGTCAAAGCTTGAGAATCTAGAAAGGTGCCGCTTGGAGAATCAAGAGGAGTGCCACTATGAACAGGAAATTTGGAGTGCCTGGAATAGGTTACCAGACACTTTTAGCACCCTGAAAAATATAGCAATGGCTTTACTCACTATTTTTCCCTCTACCTACTTTTGTGAGACCTTATTCTCAGCATTAAATAATATCAAAACCAACAAAAGAAACAGATTGACAGATGAACTTAGTAGCGCTTGCTTGGGCTTGAAGTGTACAAAATACCAACCTTCAATTGAACATTTAGCTAGTGAAATTCAGCAACAAAAAAGTCACTAAATTTAGTGATGGCGAACCTGTGGCAGTCCAGCTGTTGCAAAACTACAATTCCCATCATGCCTGGCCATTCCAAGCAAAAGCTTTGGCTGTGAAGACATGATGGGAATTGTAGTTTTGCAACAGCTGGAATGCCACAGGTTCGCCACCGCAAGAATTCCCCCTCCCCCTCACTTATCTTAGTTCACGGCACCCCACACAAGTTAAATAATAGCAAGAGCAAGACCAACAAAAGAAAACAACTGACAGATGAACAAAGAAGTCACTAAGCAGGTAAGTTAAATAATTATAATTATACATATTTGTTATTTAAACTATACATGTCGCAAAATTATGTTTTTTTATCAAGGTGACACACCACCCAAGTTATGCTCGGTTTTTTGGCGAATTTTGACACACCAAGCTCAAAAGGTTGCCCATCACTGCCCTAAGTTCTGTATGGCTGCCTGCTTTCTGCGCACAGGACCTGTGATGAGGTCACAGGAGGGGAGGAGTCAGCGGTCACATGATCGGCAGACCGGGACCTCCGTGGATTACAGGACTTGGCTGTGCTGGTTTCTGCCACCTTGCCACACACATGGTCCTGCAGGAGGTAAGTAATGCCTTGTATGGGGTCAGGAGGTGTGCGGTGTGGATGTAGCAGAGCCGTGTGTGTACGAGGTGTGCGGAGCGGAGCCATCTGTGTGCGAGGTGTGCGGAGCGGAGCCGTGTGTGTACGAGGTGTACGGAGCGGAGCCGTGTGTGTACGAGGTGTACGGAGCGGAGCCGTGTGTGTACGAGGTGTGCGGAGCGGAGCCGTGTGTGTGCGAGGTGTGCGGAGCGGAGCCGTGTGTGTGCGAGGTGTACGGAGCGGAGCCATGTGTGTGCGAGGTGTGCGGAGCGGAGCCGTGTGTGTGCGAGGTGTACGGAGCGGAGCCATGTGTGTGCGAGGTGTACGGAGCGGAGCCATGTGTGTGCGAGGTGTGCGGAGCGGAGCCGAGTGTGTACGAGGTGTGCGGAGTGGAGCCGTGTGTGTGCGAGGTGTGCGGAGCGGAGCCGAGTGTGTACGAGGTGTGCGGAGTGGAGCCGTGTGTGTGCGAGGTGTGCGGAGCGGAGCCGTGTGTGTGCGAGGTGTACGGAGCGGAGCCGTGTGTGTGCGAGGTGTGCGGAGCGGAGCCGAGTGTGTACGAGGTGTGCGGAGTGGAGCCGTGTGTGTGCGAGGTGTACGGAGCGGAGCCGCGTGTGTACGAGGTGTATGGAGCGGAGCCGCGTGTGTGCGAGGTGTGCGGAGCGGAGCCATGTGTGTGCGAGGTGTGCGGAGCGGAGCCGTGTGTGTGTGTGCGAGGTGTGCGGAGCGGAGCCGTGTGTGTGCGCGAGGTGTGCGGAGCGGAGCCGTGTGTGTGCGCGAGGTGTGCGGAGCGGAGCCGTGTGTGTGCGCGAGGTGTCTGGAGCGGAGCAGAGCCACATGTGTACGAGGTGTATGGAGCGGAGCACGTGTGTACGGAGCGGAGCCGTGTGCAAAGTGTACGGAGCGCAGCCGCGTGTGTAAGAGTAGCTATGTGTGGCCATTATATGGTACGAAGTATCATGTGCAGCCAATATACAGTATGGGGCATCATGTGTGGCCATTATACAGTATGGAGCATCATGTGCGGTCATTATACAGTATGGGGCATCATGTGCGGTCATTATACAGTATGGAGCATCATGTGCAGCCAATATACAGTATGGAGCATCATGTGCGGTCATTATACAGTATGGGGCATCATGTGCGGTCATTATACAGTATGGAGCATCATGTGCGGTCATTATACAGTATGGAGCATCATGTGCGGTCATTATACAGTATGGAGCATCATGTGCAGCCAATATACAGTATGGAGCATCATGTGCGGTCATTATACAGTATGTAGCATCATGTGTGGTCATCATACAGTATGGAGCATCATGTGTGGTCATCATACAGTATGGAGCATCATGTGCGGTCATTATACAGTATGGAGCATCATGTGCAGCCAATATACAGTATGGAGCATCATGTGCGGTCATTATACAGTATGGAGCATCATGTGAGGTCATTATACAGTATGGAGCATCATGTGCGGTCATTATACAGTATGGAGCATCATGTGCAGCCAATATACAGTATGGAGCATCATGTGCGGTCATTATACAGTATGGAGCATCATGTGTGGCCATTATACAGTATGGAGCATCATGTGTGTTCATTATACAGTATGGAGCATCATGTGTGTTCATTATACAGTATGGAGCATCATGTGCGGTCATTATACAGTATGGAGCGTCATGTGAGGTCATTATACAGTATGGGGCATCATGTGGGGTCATTATACAGTATGGAGCATCATGTGCGGTCATTATACAGTATGGAGCATAATGTGCGGTCATTATACAGTATGGAGCATCATGTGGGGTCATTATACAGTATGGAGCATGTGCGGTCATTATACAGTATGGAGCATCATGTGCAGTCATTATACAGTATGGAGCATCATGTGCGGTCATTATACAGTATGGAGCATCATGTGGGGTCATTATACAGTATGGAGCATGTGCGGTCATTATACAGTATGGAGCATCATGTGCGGTCATTATACAGTATGGAGCATCATGTGCAGTCATTATACAGTATGGAGCATCATGTGCGTTCATTATACAGTATGGAGCATCATGTGCGGTCATTATACAGTATGGAGCATCATGTGCGGTCATTATACAGTATGGAGCATCATGTGCGGTCATTATACAGTATGGAGCATCATGTGTGGCCATTATACAGTATTGAGCATCATGTGGGGTCATTATACAGTATGGGGCACTGTGTGGCCATATTTTTTTGTTTATAATTATTATATATGAAAGTGTGATCGGCAGTGCTAAATGGGTGTGGTTGGGATGTGGATATGGGTGTGGCTAATTATGAATGGGTGTGGTCAGAGGCGTGGCCTAAAATTTGCCACAAACTTTGTCCCTCTTTCCCATCTTCAGAAGTTGGGAGGTATGCACAATGTGTGACTGCTGCAGCCAATCACTGGGAGCAGTATGGTACATAATGGAAGAGTAGAGGCTGTAACAGTGACTATGTTATCTGAGAAAATAACATTATTTTAGGGGCAGGGGTGTAGCCTGAGATGACCAAGCCCCATAGACTCCCCTCACAGTTCATGCATAGATAGTTCACAGTTATAAAACCCGCCAAGAACTCGCTCCCACCAAAAACATGTCTGCCGCCAGCCGAGCGTCAGGCATTGCTCTAAACCAATCACTATGCACGTTCTATGTGGCCCCGCCCACACAGATGTTGCGACGTCTAATAAGCGCGGGAATTAACGTCAGCCGCCAAAATACGCGCGATACGACGTAGGCGGACATTTTTAAAAAGGGCAAATGCCTCCAACTGACGGTAAGTAACAGTCGTCAAAAAAAAACAAACCCGACACTAAACAGAGAAGTCTCTTTCTGCCCCAATGGCTATATACAAGTCTACAGATTAAAATTGTGATTTACGGGATGTTGCGCAGTGACGTCATGACGTAAACTGGGCGGTCCTTTGCGTGGAACAGGTTTACAAGGGAGGCGTGGTTTAAAGTGAGTAGAGCACGTGATCACGTTAAGGACTATAGCGGGACTTTTGACGCTACAGCGCTGAGTGGGCGGAGCCGATGACGTATGACTGGAGACAGTGGGCGGGAGCGGGGCGGTGACGTATGACTGGAGTCAGTGGGTGGGGCCGACGTGTGTGAGGTAAGGTTGGCGCAGGAGGACGGCGTTTGTGCGCGCGGGAGACAAACGGAGAGCGGGAAAGACAGCGCGGCGGAGCTGAGGCACCGAGTCACGCGGGGAGTCACCGGGGGAACGGACTAGAAGAGTAATAACCAGGTACCGTCAGCGCCGCCGCCTCTATTGTTCTCTGGTGTCATTGGCGGGAGCTGCTGTTATCTTGCGCCGCTGCTGCACGGAGTGTCCGCCCATGGGGGTCCCGGACCCTTTATATCCCGGGTGCCGTTTGTCTCAAGAGACCTGACAACTAGTGTTGCCCATAGCAACCAACAATCCGGTTGCTATGAAAAATGGCAGCCTGGTTCTTGTTGCTATAGGCAACCTGCCTAGTCCTGACCTTCTGGAGGTCCCATGCCGGGTCACTGCCCAAACTGCTCCTCATCCTCTCTGGTTATGCGGCTACTGTGTGACCAGAACGCTGCCGTCCCCCCGAACTGTCTCCAAGGGGCACCGTTGTGGCCGATGGCTTTGCGTCACCCCAATTTTAGCTTACAGTGATATTCCCCTTCCTCATCTATCCATAGTAGGTGATCACTTGATTGTTGGTGAGGCTCCAGCCTCTGGGCCCTTGATTGGGGGTCCGCTGGGTCCGGCCATGCGCCGAGTCCCTCCAGTCATTGTCCTTCCAACAGTCCCATTGTCTCAGATCGCACCTGGTCCTCAACCATGATATTAAAGGGACTGTCCACTACTTGGCGACCCTTTTTGAGACGGTTTCCTCCCAGTAAAATAACTCATTGACCTCCAGTGCCGTTTCAGCACGGGCTCTTATTTTTATACCCAATCGGAGCTGCCTTCACTCCTCACCGATGGATGTAATTGACATCTGGAGGAAGGGGGAGCAGACTTCTTTCGGATGTCTTGGTTTGTGTGTAGAAGAGGAGTGGAGCCAGCGCTGACGGTCTGCAGGGATTGTGTGACAATGTCATGCAATCCCCGGGAGAGCCAGTGCTGACACCGGTGGTGAGTGTAGGAGTTATTTTACTGAGGGGAATCTGATTCAGAGGGGGTTGTCTGAGCAGTGGATGACCCCTTTAATAGGTGATGGTGTCTAAAGGTGGCAACGATGCTTTCATCACAGTTGTGGCTGATGGATGCCATTCTCATCCCTAGGACTCGCACCTATGTCTTTGTGCATCACACGGTATTTGATAACTATAATGCAATGGTGGTAGCCTCTGCAGTATCTCTCCAGTCTTATGACATCTCTCATTTGAAGTTGGCGCTTTCTTAGCTGTGAAATGTCATCCATGGTGCCCGCCCTGACAGGGGCCTCCCGGTCACGCCTGTACCTGCAGCATTATCACAGGTGGATCACTCCCATCAGAGTGGATGACTGGCGCCTGGTAATACACAGGGTGGATAAAAATCAATGTTTTTTTAAAAAAATCGGATTTTTTTGATTTAAATCGGATTTTTTTGATTTAAATCGGATTTTTTTCAATAAACTGCTTTTTGAGGAAAATATTTTACCATCCAAAGGTTCTTCCATCATGAGATAAAGCTGAGTTGTTTAACTCAGTAGAATAAAGGCTGTATATGTGTAACATTCACAATGCCATGCTCTTCCAGAGGTTTCTGTAGGATGCTGACTATCCAACAAGTTTGGGCATGTCAACTGAATGGAAAAAGAAACTAAACCAAAAGTGAAACCAAGCTAGAAGTGTGGAATTAAAGGGGCAGTATGAACAAAATGTGGAGGCTATTAATAGTTTATACAATTAAGACATGCTGCTTTTAAACACCTACCTATTGCCATATAGTAAAACAAAAAAGATTTTTACTTACTTTGGGGTCCCCCCCTCACCCTGGCGTTAGATCGTTGCCCCTAGTTTCGTCCGTGTAACTATGGGCGCACATGCGCACTGCTCTCACTTCTCATTTTAATCGTGATTTATATTAAAAAAAACCTTTTGATTTAAATCAGTGATTTAAATCATGATTAAAATCATGATTTAAATCGATCCGATTTAAATAGAAAAAAATCTTTTGATTTAAATCGTGATTTAAATCATGATTTAAATCGGCGTGATTTAAATCAATCCACCCTGGTAATACAAGGCAGATTAGGCTCCCGTTCTGTGATCGGCTCTGGGGCTGATTTGTGGCTACTAATTAACCCATCTTTAGCCATAAGGGAATGCACATTCAGACATTTTTTTTCCTCCCTCTAGACAGATGATTTATAGCAGTCTTTATTTACTGCTGCGAATGAAGGTCTCTGTTCCGCCAGAAGATTTGGGGTACAATTTCCACATAGGACCAGCAGTAATCCAGAAATCAAATATAATTCTTCACCTCGCGCTGCGATATTAATCACGTTTTCTTAGGAATATATTTCTTGATATCTGAGGGTCCAGCCACTGCAACCCCCGCCAGAAATAGGGCTCTGAACATCCAGATTTGGCACAAACCTTTTGACATGCTAGACCATCGATATGCCGCACTATCTATAGGCTCTGACAACGTGGTAGTTGTGACTGATTTTGGGACTTTAGTTCACCCTCCTCCCAGCTTTCAGAAAGGCGTCAACTAGATGAAGAGAAGTTTTGTTTTTTTTTCTTTTTGTGACTGTTTGCTCTTTTTCCAGTGTTTCTAAGCATCAGGTGAAGAATCGGCATCATGGCGAAGGTCCAGATATTGAATATGGTGGTGCTGGACAACCCGTGCCCCTTCCGCAATCCTTTCCAGTTTGAGATCACTTTTGAGTGCATAGAAGACTTACCGGACGGTGAGTTGGTTTCCATCTGTCGCTGTCAGCGTTTATGTGGCTTCTAAATATGACGCAAGATCTGTTCTATAACACACGGATCCTATTGACATATAATAGGCTCCATCTAGGTTTATAATCCCCACCCACATATATGTAAGCTATTTTCTAATAGAAAACTAGGTCGTACCATATATTTTTGTTCTGGTTCGTTCAGGGTATAGTCACACAAGGTTTTGTGTTATGGTTATTGACCATAGATTTTAGAGTTGCAAAGTGTTTCACTTGTAAAAACCGTGTTAGGCCGGTTTCATATTAGCATTTCCGTGCGCAGCGTAGGCCTGCATACTTCTTCCCTTAAGATCCGCATAGATCCACATGTGTCTTGTGTACCTATATTTAACATTGTGTACGCAGGGACATGTGCTGTATGTGGATGCGTCCCCGTGCATCGTTTTGACGTGCCCACCGAACGCAACAGTGCTGTGCAAAGTGTCAGATCAACGATCCGACACTATACAGTGATGTCCCACCCTGGGACAAAGTAAAAAAGTTTAAAAAAAAAATACTGTATAAAAATATATTTAAAAAAATTCCTAAATAAAGAAAAAATATTGTTCCGATTAAATGCGTTTCTTTATGTAATTAAAAAAAACAAACAATTAAAGTACACATTTCGAATCACCGTGTCCGTAACGACCCGACCTGTAAAACTCTCACTAGTTAAGCCCTTCAGTGAACTCTGTAAAAAAAAAAAAACAGAAGGCAGAAAACAACGCTTTATCATCATACCGCCGAACAAAAAGTGGAATAACACGCAATCAAAAAGACGGATATAAATAACCATGGTGCCGCTGAAAACGTCATCTTGTCCCGCAAGCGACGAGCTGCCATACAGCATCATCAGCGAAAAAATAAGTTATAGCCCTCAGAATAAAGCGATGCAAAAATAATTACTTTTTTATATAAAATAGTTTTTATTGTATTAATCGCCAAACCATAAAAAAAGATATACCGTATACTGTACCGCTCAGTACAGGAAGAAGCTGCGGCGCCGGGGAAGCAGGGACCGCGCCAGGAGCAGGTGAGTATAACGGGGAGCGCAGCGCTGCGCGATATTCACCTGCTCCCCGTTCCGGGCGCTGCTCCGTCTTCAGCGTCTTCTGCAGTGACGCTCAGGTCAAAGGGCGCGGTGACGTGGTTAGTGCGCTCCCTGTGCCTGAACGTCAGTGCAGAAGACGCTGAAGTTGGAGCGGCGCTGGAACGAAGTCAGGTGAATACTGAAAGTGCCGGGGGCCTGAGCGACGGAGAGGTGAGTATGTGATTTTTTTTTTTATTTTTTTTTTTATCGCAGCAACAGCAAATGGGGCAAGTGTCTGTATGGAGCATCTTATGGGGCCATAATCAAGGTTTGTGCAGCACTATATGGGGCAAATATCTTTATGGATCATCTTATGGGGCCATAATCAACATTTGTGCAGCATTATATTGGGCAAATGTGTCTATGGAGCATCTTATGGGGCCATTATTAACCTTTATGCAGGATTGTATGGGGCATATTTTAATATAGAGCATCTTATGGGGCCATCATAAACTGTATGGAGCATTATGTGGGGCTCCTGATTCAATATGGATATTCAAAAACACTTAACCTACTGATGTCTCAGTTAATTTTACTTTTATTGGTATCTATTTTTACTTTTGACATTTACCGGTAGCTGCTGCATTTCCCACCCTAGGCTTATACAGTTGTGGCCAAAAGTATTGACACCCCTGCAATTCTGTCAGATAAACTCAGTTTCTTCCTGAAAATGATTGCAAACACAAATTCTTTGGTATTATTATCTTCATTTAATTTGTCTTAAATTAAAAAAACACAAAAAGAATTGTCCTAAAGCCAAATTGGATATAATTCCACACCAAACATAAAAAAGGGGATGGACAAAAGTATTGGCACTGTTCGAAAAATCATGTGATGCTTCTCTAATTTGTGTAATTAACAGCACCTGTAACTTACCTGTGGCACCTAACAGGTGTTGGCAATAACTAAATCACACTTGCAGCCAGTTGACATGGATTAAAGTTGACTCAACCTCTGTCCTGTGTCCTTGTGTGTACCACTTTGAGCATGGAGAAAAGAAAGAAGACCAAAGAACTGTCTGAGGACTTGAGAAACCAAATTGTGAGGAAGCATGAGCAATCTCAAGGCTACAAGTCCATCTCCAAAGACCTGAATGTTCCTGTCCAAGCTAAAGAAAGGGACAGCGCCACACCGGATAGTGAAAAAGCAGCTCACGGTTTATTCTGCCTCCTGCGGCAACGTTTCGGTCAGAATACCTTTGTCAAAGGTGCTTGACAAAGGTCTTCTGACCGAAACGTTGCCGCAGGGGCAGAATAAAACGTGAGCTGCTTTTTCACTATCCGGTGTGGCGCTGTCCCTTTCTTTAGCTTGGATTTGGACTTTTTATCTGGGATGGACCCACTGGTGAGGACGTGCGCCCTTATGTCCATAGAGACGATGTGATTATAGGGTGCAGCCCTACTATTTTCTCTGATGCTTGCACTGAATGTTCCTGTGTCTACCTAGTGCAGTGTCATCAAGAAGTTTAAAGCCCATGGCACTGTGGCTAACCCCTAGATGTGGACTTAAAAGAAAAATTGACAAGACATTTCAATGCAAGATTGTGCGGATGTTGGATAAAGAACCTCGACTAACATCCAAACAAGTTCAAGTTGCCCTGCAGTCCGAGGGTACAACAGTGTCAACCCGTACTATCCGTCGGCGTCTGAATGAAAAAGGACTGTATGGTAGGAGACTGAGGAAGACCCCACTTCTTACCCCGAGACATAAAAAAGCCAGGTTGGAGTTTGCCAAAACTTACGTGAAAAAGCCTAAAACGTTTTGGAACAATGTTCTCTGGTCAGATGAGACAAAAGTAGAGGCATTCAAAGAAAAGAACACGTTCCCTACAGTCAAACATGGCGGAGGTTCCCTGATGTTTTTTCAGGTTGCTTTGCTGCCTCTGGCACTTAGTCCGGTTCACTATGTAATTTCGCCGGAATTTTCTGGAGAGTTTCAAATATGTACATTTTTGGAAAGGCTATGGTATAAGCAATAAGAAAAACAATGTTTCCATTTGCCCCGAGTCCTAAGTGGCCGCCATCTTGGATTTTACAAAATGGCTGATTTACATCGATTTTCGTTAATATCTCAGCTTGTAAGTAACGTAAAACTTAAATTTTGACAGCTAAACATACATTTTGAGTACTAAGAAATGCAGTGGTATCCAAATAAATACTCTATATACGACTACAAATTGTATCGGTTTATATTTGAACAAATTTTCGAACTCGAAAAGCAGAGAGTTAATGTTTTTAACTTTTGAACAACCAGAGTGTCTTTACATATCGCCACCATCACTGTCATCATCAGTTTCATATTTGGTCTGAGTGTCCTCGTCATTCATACACTCGCTGTCACACTGACAAAGATCGGTACAGGATAAGTTATTTTTTCGGCACGAACACCTTGAAGAAGAACAGTCATGTTTGCATTGACAACTAATCATCTCGATTATTGCTTTTGGAGCTGGAAGAACATCTGTCATGGTTGGTTTCAACTGTCCATCCAACCCTTTGTGATAGCCATTCTTCTCGGGATCCAGCTGAGAATCCTGCAAAGCAATGTTAGCTTGTCCCCACACTCTGGCTTGGATATGGACTCTGAGGACATGTTGTTTTAGAGCTCCGAGTGTAGGAGGTAACCTGTCACTTTCTGCCATATGCTTGCAAAATAGATGCCATCGCAGTTCGGGAATATTCTTAATAAAAATGCCTTTTGGAGAGTAAGCAAAACATACGAAGGTAGCAAGAGTTGACAACATAGTTTCGCTCACTTCTTTTTCAGTCGAAAGCATCTGCAGAGAACTGATTACATCTGGTGTTGCGTTCATGTAAGCTTGCAGCCAGATTGCTTTGCCAATTCGAGAGAACCTTCCAGTTGTGTCAGCACCAGTGAATGCATGGAAGGCTGTCAAAGCCTTTGCTCTGTCTGCCCCTATGACTCGCCTTATTGGCTCTATCTCGATCATCCCAGAGACCATTGAAATCGATGTATTCTTCAGCATGAGGTCATAGTTAGCTATGACCAACACCAGTACATCGGTATCAGGGGAGAAGAAAACCATCCTTGCATCCGGTGGGTTTCGTTGTGTTGCCAAGACAGCTTGGTAGATCAACAGTGTGTCTGCTTCTTCGTGATTGTTGTCGTCGAAAACTAAGTTTTTGTTGCTCCTGGTACACCCTGAAGAACAAGTGATGACCAGTTTTTGTGATGAACTGTTGAACTCTAGAGTCTTTGCAGCAAGATAGTTGGTCAGGTCAGCCTTTGTCTTGTCATGTGAAAGGAACCTGTTCATTGGAATATGATTAATGTTTGTTTCATCTCTGACCTGGTACTGAATTGGTGCCTTTCCTTTTCTTCTTTTATCCCTGGTAGCATCCTTGAGAGAATTTTCCCTATACGTATCAAACACAAGGATTATTTCATCGTAATTTTCTGTGAGAGACATAAGCCTGTCATTGAAGCAGTAACTGAGATCTTTGACTGTCACTAGTGTTGCCGGTTTCTTGGCCATCTTTTGCAGAAGAACCATTCCATCTACCAGGGCTATCTTGCGACTTGGAGCATCTGATCTTGTGTCCATCCTATCTTCTGGCTGCAGATCTTTCTGTGGAGTTTCTACTATAACCAACTTGTTAAGGAGACTGATCAGTTTTGATTTGTCATGGCATGGTAACATTGTACCATCTGGAGCAAAAAAGGCTCTTGGGGTCAGAGTGAATTCGTAGTTCCCAATGGCCACTTTCTGGTTTATGTCTCTGTTGGACCTTGCCAAAACCATCATTCTTCCATACAAGTCCTTGGTCTCCTTAAGATCAACAGTCTTGTCTCGGAGTTTTACTGTGGTTTTCTTGTTTGCCGACATGAACATCCTGTTGTTCTCCTTCTTTACTGGTTGACCTGGCGTTTTGATTTGAATTCATACATGATGTTCTGACTCATAGTGAGTGCTGCTCGGTCAACAATTTTGGTCCTTCTTTGAGTTTCAAGGCTGTTAATCGGCCCTGTTATGATCCAACGGATAGCGGAATATAATTCTGCTGGAACGTCGTGTATGTCACTAGTGACCGTTATGGTGTTTTTATCATTGACTTCCGTTGTAAAATTAGCAATGCTTTTCCTAATTAACTGTGCTGCTTTGTAGATTGTCTGCATGTTGTCTGCATCATCACTACGACATTCCATTGCAGAATTAACCATGATTTCCTCACAGGCTTCTGGTGAATAAAGAACTGCTGATTCCCTTCTGTTTTTTGAAAGACAGGATTTCAGATGTGGCAAGGCATTCATTATAATTTCTTTGAGCCACTTTCTAGTGAATGTAGGTTTGTGATTTTCCACGCCTTCTATACCAAGCATATTCAAATAAGTGGTTTCGATATCTTGTATAGATAGATATGATTGGTTCTGTGTTTGAATATCCACTAGGTTTAGCAACTCTAGCAGACTTGCACGTTGTAATAAGGGTTCTTTGTGGTCTGTTCTGTTGGTACTACGTTCTCGTTGTCCATGAAAAACATGCTTTGTCCAACAGCTTTTGTGGTACCGGACGTCAATAGAATGTGCATCCCCTGGTGCAATGCATGTGTTCAGTCTTGTTTTCAGTGTTAAATTATCTGATGTTTCAATAGCTTGTTTCAACGATTTCCCTGCGTTGACTGTCCTCACATTATAAAGCTTCTCATTCTCATCGTTCTGACAAAAGAAACATTTTTCCTTATCCAGTGGCCATGTATGTGACCTCGTGAATGGTGATGAAGAGTCAGATGTTAATGAACCTGATTCGTCCATTTCAGCACGTCCTCTTTTTAATCCTCGTTTCTTGGTAATGTGGCTACCAGTAGCTAATGCATGTGCATAACGGTCCCGGGCTCGTTGTATTTGGTCGTTGTTAATTGCATTTGTGTAACAACTTCGATGGTAGACTGCCTGATGTGTAGCGATTGTGTCTTTCCTGTTGCTAATCCGTCGATGGATATCAACATAGTTGCCATCTTGTAAACTTGCCCTCTCTGCTACTATGTCCAAAACGCGCTGGTAAGACTGTATCCGAGGATTTTGCACCAACTTCTCATTGCCATTGGAAGACTGACAGCATACATAGCTTCCAGTTGATAGGTGCCTCACCTTCACAAGTGACTTCAGTAGCTTGTGGTTTGTCTGTCATGTTCAACTCCTGTAATAAAAGAAAAAAAAAACATGTGATTCCTGTCATTATGTATTATTATGTCAATACTAATTAATTATAAAAAACTGCTGTAGTAAATATCTAAAACACATCTGCAACTAGTAATATTGCATTTCTTAGCCCTAAAATGTATGTTTAGCTGTCAAATTTTATTTTTATGTTATTTATAAGCTGAGATATTAACGAAAATTGGTTTTACGTCAGCCATTTTGTAAAATCCAATATGGCGGTCACGTGGGACTCGGGGCAAATGGAAACATTGTTTTTCGTATTGCTTATACTATAACCTTTCCAAAAATGTATAGTTTTCAGACTCTCCAAAAAATTCCGGCGAAGGCCTAAATCAATACATAGTGAACCGGGCTAACTGGGCTGCTTGACCGTGTGCATGGCATTATGAAGTCTGAAGACTACCAACAAATTTTGCAGCATAATGTAGGGCCCAGTGTGAGAAAGCTGGGTCTCCCTCAGAGGTCATGGGTCTTCCAGCAGGACAATGACCCAAAACACACTTCAAAAAGCACTAGAAAATGGTTTGAGAGAAAGCACTGGAGACTTCTAAGGTGGCCAGCAATGAGTCCAGACCTGAATCCCATAGAACACCTGTGGAGAGATCTAAAAATGGCAGTTTGGAGAAGGCGCCCTTCAAATATCAGGGACCTGGAGCAGTTTGCCAAAGAAGAATGGTCTAAAATTCCAGCAGAGCATTGTAAGAAACTCATTGATGGTTACCGGAAGCGGTTGGTCGCAGTTATTTTGGCTAAAGGTTGTGCAACCAAGTATTAGGCTGAGGGTGCCAATACTTTTGTCTGGCCCATTTTTGGAGTTTTGTGTGAAATGATCAATGTTTTGCTTCATTCTCTTTTGTGTTTTTTCATTTAAGACAAATGAAGATAATACCAAAGAATTTGTGATTGCAATCATTTTCAGGAAGAAACTGAGTATTATCTGACAGAATTGCAGGGGTGTCAATACTTTTGGCCACAACTGTACTTGAGTCATTAAGTTTTCCCAGTTTTTTGTGGCAATATTAGGGGGGTCGGCTTATACTCGAGTATATATGGTAAATGAGATCGCTGTAATCGTACTATCCCGAAGAATAAAGCTGCTTTATCAATTTTACCAAACGCGGAACGGTATAAACGCCTCCCCCCCAAAAAAAAGAAATTCACGAATTGCTGGTTTTTGTTCATTCTGCCTCACAAAAAGCAATCAAAAAATGTCACGTGCCCAAAAATGGTACCAATAAAAACGTCAACTCGTCCCGCAAAAACAAGACCTCACATGACTCTGTGGACCAAAGTATGGAAAAATGATAGCTCTCAAAATGTGGTGACGCAAAAACTATTTTTTTGTAATAAAAAACGTCTTTTAGTGTGTGACGGCTGCCTTGGTAAAATAAAACAAATTGGATCTGAACTAAATTTTTTGTGAAAAAAAAAAAAAAAAAAAGTAAAATGTTCATATTTTTTTTTTTTTTTTAAACATTCCGAATATTCCTGTGAAGCACCTGAAGGGTTAATAAACTTCTTGAATGTGGTTTTGAGCACCTTGAGGGGTGCAGTTTTTAGAAAATAACCAAGCGTGACACCATTCTATCATATAGACCCCTCAAAGTGACTTCAAATGTGATGTAGTCCCTAAAAAAAAAAAAAAAATGGTGGTGTAAAAATGAGGAATTGCTGGTCAACTTTTAACCCTTAACTCCCTAACAAAAAATAATTTTGGTTCCAAAATTGTGCTGATGTAAAGTAGACATATGGGAAATGTTACTTATTAAGTATTTTCTGTGGCATATCTCTGTGATTTAAGGGCATAAAAATTCAAAGTTGGAAAATTGTGAAATTTTCAGAAAATTTCCGTTTTTTTCCATAAATAAACACAAGTAATGTTGAGGAAATGTTACCACTATCATGAAGTACAGTATGTCACGAGAAAATATGTCAGAATCACCGGGATCCGTTGGAAGTGTTCCAGAGTTAAAACCTCATAAAGGGACAGAGGTCAGAATTGTAAAAATTGTCCCGGTCATTAACGTGCAAACCACCCTTGGGGCTTATGGGGTTAAGTTAAGATGTACGCAGGCCTACACTGCTCACAGAAACGCTAATGTGAAACCGGCCTTAAACAGTCTTTTAGCACAAAATGACTGTCCAAACTAAGCAGAGGCGCTCGGTGCCCCATTAGTGTGGCTGAGCAGTTCCGGGCACCTTCCCACATGAGTGTTTCCATAAGGCTCTGCCCTTCTGTCTCTACTGTAGATCCAGGGCTGTCAGTCAGGGAAGAGGGGGCAGCGGTGGGTGGGAGAGCACTGAAGTAGGGGGAACATAGCTCCTGGGCCTTGCTTGAAGTGATTTTGTGCTGACAGACTCCCTGTATTAGGAAAAATGAGCAAATAACACACTCAAAAAACTGCCTATTTCTCGCACTGTTCTTTCTGCCAACACCCTGGTTATAAATGCAGGAAAATGTGCACATGGCCAAAGACTGACTTAATAGCAAAACAGCAGTACAACTGCGACTATTGTGCAGCACATTATCATGGTATCTGAACACAAAGGTGCAGCAATCGATTTAGCTACTTTAGTGATTCAGATAATGCTCTTCCGCGTAGTCTCCCCATACAGATGTTGCTCGTTTAGCTCTTACTTTTCCAGGTAGACAGTGGGTGTGTGGGTCAGACATGGGAGACTACCGCTATTAATGTAAATAATAACCTAGAGAGGGACATGGTTCACTTGTAACATCAGAGGCAAAGTTCATTCTCCTGCTTTGGTTTCAGAAGATCTGTGAACAGATATTTGGACACGTGACCTATCATGAGATCCTTCCTGGCTCATGTCTGGACTAGTTAATGGCTTCCTTTGCATGTCCAGAATTAAGTTTACATACTTTTCTTTTTCAGGCCGATCAAAAGTTTCCCTTTTGAGATTGTCATTGTAGTTTCCACAATTTTTTACTTGTTTACATTTAAGATAAGTTTCCTGATTCACTTTGTTGCTATTAGAAGAATCCCCCAGTAAAAGTAAAGGGCACACGCACCTAAATTCGCTGAGGTGGCACATGCCCAAACCAGTCTATGGTACCGGCAACAAGCGATGGCGGTAACATAGCACCGAGTGATCCACTACTCCACTATATTAATAATATAGGAGTCATGCTGCCATATTTTACATGTAGTTTGTGTGCTGACCACGTGACTAAAAGTATCTGATAAAGGGATATTGTAAGGGGTTTGTTTTCTTGAATTTGTGTGGGTGTGTTTTTTTTCTTTTAAGTAATTTGTCTCTAATGAACGGCCTTTTATTTCCACAGATCTGGAGTGGAAAATCATATATGTGGGTTCAGCTGAAAGCGAAGAATATGACCAGGTCCTGGATTCGGTGTTGGTGGGTCCAGTCCCTGCTGGGCGCCACATGTTTGTTTTTCAGGTAAGCCCACATCTGGTCAGTTGGGCCATCTGCACACGTTCAGGATTTTTCGCGTTTTTTCGGCCGTAATCCGTGGAAAAAACGCTTACATTAAGCATCCCATCATTTTAATGCATTCCGCAATTATTGTGCCCATGCTGCATTTTTTTTTTCCCACGAAAAAAACGCAGCATGTTCATTAATTTTGTGTATTTTTTTGCCGCTATGTTATTGCATTGGGAAGCTTTGGAAAAAAAAACAAAAAAAACCGAGCGGATTTCCTGCAGAAAAAGTCCGGTTTTGTTCAGGAAAATTCTGCTGACATTCCTGAGCGTGTGCACATGGCCTAAAGGAAAACCTGGTGATAATCTTAATCTGATTGCACTACAAACAAACAGGCATAGCCGCTAAAGAAAAAAAAAATGTATCATCAGAAAAAGACTTCAGATTTTATTGTTAAATTACACTCCAGCTTTTGTTTTATTTATTGTGAATGTCACTGTCAGTCATCAGTAAAGGATGATCTGCCGATTGCATTTTTCAGCGCGGTCCTGTCCTGTCCTCTCCTGTCCCCCGTTACCGCAGTATTGACTACCTGACTCGCTCCAGCGTTTGCTGTGGGACCGGCAGTCACTTTCTCAGTCTAATTCTGAGACCCAGAATTGGGCGCTCAACGATTTGCTTTGAGAGCTATCGGTCCACGGTAGGATCTGACAAGAAAGAGTTGTGGTCACAAGATAGACGAGCGGACCACAGAGCTGTGCTGGAAACACAAGACTGTGACCAGTAACTATTTCAATGCGCACACTAAGCAAACGTTACTGATGGTTAACAAATGCTGGAAAAAAAAAAAAAAAAAAAATATAATTATATAAATATATATATATATATATATATATATATATATATATATATATATATATATATATATATATATATATATATATATATATATATATATATATATATATATATATATATATATATATATATTCACACACACACACACACACACACACACACACACACACACACACACACACACACACACACACACACACACTTCTAAGGGTCACTTCCGACCTTCTGTCTTTCTGTCACAGATATTCATTGGTCGCGGCCTCTGTCTGTCATGGAATCCAAGTCGCTGATTGGTCTCGCCAGCTGCCTGTCATGGCTGCCGCGACCAATCAGCGACGGCCACAGTCCGATTAGTCCCTCCCTACTCCCCTGCAGTCAGTGCCCGGCGCCCGCTACATACTCCCCTCCAGTCACCGCTCACACAGGGTTAATGCAGTCGGTAACCGACCGCGTTATGCCGCGGGTAACTCACTCCGTTACCGCCGCTATTAACCCTGTGTGACCAAGTTTTTACTTTTGATGCTGCCTATGCAGCGTCAATAGTAAAAACATCTAATGTTTAAAAATAAAAAAAATCATTATATACTCACCTTTCCCGCTCCTCGCGACGCTCCGGTGACCGCTCCATGCAAGCGGCAGGTTCCGGTGGCAAGGATGGTCTGCGAGAAGGACCTGTCGTGACGTCATGGTCATGTGACCGCGACGTCATCACAGGTCCTGCGCGAGAAGGAGGCGACAGGACTACAAGGGGCCCTGGAAGGTGAGTATGTTATATTTTTTATTTTTTAACCTCTGACATACGTGGCTGAGCTGGGCAATATACTACGTGACTGGCCAATATACTACATGGCTCTGTGCTGTATACTACGTCGCTGTGCTGTATACTACATGGCTGGGCAATATACTGCGTGGACATGCATATTCTAGAATACCCGATACGTTAGAATCAGGCCACCATCTAGTGTATGTATGTATGTAATTTTATTATTATTATTTATTGTTATAGCGCCATTTATTCCATGGCGCTTTACATGTGAGGAGGGGTATACATATTAAAAACAAGTACAATAATCTTAAACAATACAAGTCATAACTGGTACAGGAGGAGAGAGGACCCTGCCCGCGAAGGCTCACAATCTACAAGGGATGGGTGAGAATACAGTAGGTGAGGATAGAGCTGGTCATGCAGCGGTTTGGTCGATCGGTGGTTACTGCAGGTTGTAGGCTTGTCGGAAGAGGTGGGTCTCCAGGCTCTTTTTGAAGGTTTCGATGATAGGCGAGAGTCTGATGTGTTGTGGTAGAGGGTTCCAGAGTAGGGGTGATACGCGAGAGAAATCTTGTATACGATTGTGGGAAGAGGGGAGTAGAGAAGGAGATCTTGTGAGGATCGGAGGTTACGTGTAGGTAAGTACCGGGAGATGAGGTCACAGATGTAAGGAGGAGACAGGTTGTGGATGGCTTTGTACGTCATGGTTAGGGTTTTGTACTGGAGTCTCTGGGCAATGGGGAGCCAGTGAAGGGATTGACAGAGGGGAGAGGCCGGGGAATAGCGGGAGGACAGGTGGATTAGTCGGGCAGCAGAGTTTAGAATAGATTGGAGGGGTGCGAGAGTGTTAGAGGGGAGGCCACAGAGCAGGAGGTTGCAGTAGTCAAGGCGAGAGATAAGGGCATGGACTAGGGTTTTTGCAGATTCTTGGTTGAGGAATGTACGGATTCGTGAAATATTTTTGAGTTGAAGTCGGCAGGAAGTGGAAAGGGCTTGGATATGTGGTTTGAAGGAGAGATCAGTGTAAAGGATTACCCCGAGGCAGCGAGCTTGTGGGACTGGGGAGAGTGGGCAGCCATGCACTGTAATGGATAGGTTCGTTGGGGGGGTCGCGTGAGATGGGGGAAAGATGATGAATTCTGTTTTGTCCATGTTAAGTTTGAGAAATCTAGCGGAGAAGAAGGATGAAATAGTGGACAGACATTGAGGGATTCTGGTTAGTAGGGAGGTGATATCTGGTCCAGAGATGTAGATCTGTGTGTCATCAGCATAGAGGTGATACTGAAAGCCATGAGATTCTATGAGCTGTCCCAGGCCAAAGGTGTAAATGGAAAAGAGCAGGGGCCCAAGGACTGAACCTTGTGGGACTCCGACAGATAGGGGGCGAGGTGAGGAGGTGGTGTGTGAGTGGGAGACGCTGAATGTCCGGTCTGTTAGGTATGATGAGATCCAGGATAGGGCCAAGTCTGTGATGCCAAGGGATGAGAGGGTCTGTAATAACAGGGAATGGTCCACTGTGTCAAAGGCAGCCGACAGGTCGAGGAGGACAGAGTAGTGTCGCTTGCTCTTGGCGGTTAAGAGGTCATTGGTGACCTTAGTTAGGGCAGTTTCAGTGGAGTGGTGTGACCGGAATCCAGATTGTAAGCGGTCAAAGAGGGAGCAAGAAGAGAGATGGGAGGACAGTTAAAGGTAGACGTGGTGTTCCAGTAGTTTGCAGGCATAGGGGAGAAGTGATATAGGGCGATAGCTAGATACAGAGGATGGGTCAAGAGAGGGCTTTTTGAGGATAGGTGTGATTGAGGCATGTTTAAAGCTTGAGGGGAAAACGCCAGTTGTTAGTGATAGGTTGAAGAGATGGGTTAGGGTTGGGATGAAGACTTAGGTGAGGTTTGGGATGAAGTGGGATGGGAGCGGGTCAAGTGCACAGGTGGTGAGATGCGATCTTGAGAGTAGAGTGGAGAGTTGATCTTCTGTAATGGTGGAGAAGTTGGATTTGAAGGTGGAGGGCTGGGAAGTCGGGAGGAAGGGCTCTGGGGGTTGTTGACCAAAACTGTCTCTGATGTTATCAATCTTCTGCTTGAAGAATGAGGCAAAGTCTTCAGCTGAGATAAGTGGGGAGGGAGGAGGTGCCGGGGGACGGAGGAGAGAGTTGAAGGTGTTGAATAACTGTTTAGGGTTGTGAGACAGGGAGGATGAGAGATGAGAAGTAGGTTTGTTTATCTGTGGCGAGTGTGGTCTTGAAAGTAGTGAGGGACTGTTTGAATGCGATGAAGTGCTCGTTGGAGTGGGATCTTTTCCATCTGCGCTCAGCAGCCCTGGAAGCTCGCCTCAATTCTTTGGTCAGGCTGGTGTTCCAGGGCTGTCTGTTGATTTTGCGAGCTTTGGTATGTGTAAGTGGGGCAGCAGATTCCAAAGCTACAGCTATTGTGGTGTTATATAGAGCGGCAGCGTCATCCGCATTGTATAAAGAACTTATGTCTGTGAGGGAGGAGGGATTCAGAGAAATGAATGTAGGTCAAGATGTTTAAGATTTCTGTGAGGGTGTGAAAGTTTGTGGGGTGGGGATTGTAGACATGGAGTGGAGAGGGAAGAGAATGAGAAGGTTGTGGTCAGAGAGAGGAAGAGGTGAGTTAGAGAGGTTAGATAGGGAGCAGAGGCGGGTGAAGATGAGGTCCAGTGTGTGACCATCTTTGTGAGTGGCTGCAGAAGACCATTGAGTGAGGCCGAAGGAGGAAGTGAGAGATAGAAGTTTAGTGGCAGCTGAGAGGGAAGTGTCTATGGGGATGTTGAAGTCGCCCATGATGATAGTGGGGATGTCCGCGGAAAAGAAATGAAGTAGCCAGGTGGTGAAGTGGTCAAAGAAGGTGGTGGCTGGCCCTGGGGGGCGCAAATGACAGCCGGTTGGAGGGGGAGTAGATGCGCACAGAGTGCACCTCAAAGGAAGGGAGGGTAACAGAGGGTGGAAGTGGGATTGGGGTGAAGGAGCAGATGTCTGACAGGAGAAAACCAACTCCTCCGCCATGTTTGCTGCTGCAGGGGGGGGGGGTGAGAAAGGTGGAAGCCACCGTAAGAGAGTGCAGCAGGGGAGGCTGTGTCGGAAGGGGTGAGCCAGGTTTCGGTGATGGCGAGGAAGGAAAGTTTGGTAGTAACAAAGAGATCATGGATGTAGGAAAGCTTGTTGCAGACAGTGCGAGCGTTCCACAGAGCTCCTGTTAGTGGGACTGGGGAAGTGGGGGCTGGGCGAATGAGTATAAGGTTAGGCTACGTTCACATTTGCGGTCGGGCGCCGCAGCGTCGCCGCATGCGTCATGCGCCCCTATATTTAACATGGGGGCGCATGGACATGCGTTGTGCTGCGTTTTGCGCCGCATGGCCGCAAGCGTTGGACGCAAGAAACGCATCAAGTTGCATTTTTTTTGCGTCCAACTTTCGGCCAAAAAGGACGCATGCGGCGCAAAACGCAGCGTTTTAGCGTGCGTTTTGCCGCGTTTTTGTTTGCGTTGTGCGCTGCGGCGCCGACGCTGCGGCGCACAACGCAAATGTGAACGTAGCCTTAGAGAGGTTACGGAAATTTGTGATAGAGCGTGGGTGGGAGGTAGAAATGACTGTGGGAATGTAGTGAGGAGGACCAGGATTTGGAGAGATATCACCAGCAGTGAGAAGGAGCAGAGAAAGTGTTAGCAGGTGGGAGCAGGAGAGGGCGTGATGGGGCTGTCTGTGCTTGGAGACAGAGGATTGTATGTTAAGTAACAGTTCTGAGGAGGAGGTGAGATGGATGGGGAGAATTGAAGCAGAGATAAACAGTTCCTTACTTGGTGTAGGGATTAGGGGAGGTAGCATAAAGTGAAGGATTATAGGGGTGAGCGTGAAAATAAACAGAAACATTGTTTACAGTGACTGGCCAGTTCCTTTCGGGTTCAATTCAGGTTTTAATTCTCCTGTTATCTTCACACTTTTAGAACACACTTCTAGGAATCACACTGCAGACTTTAGCTATGCAGACTTTAGCTATGCAATATATGTACAACTAAGTGTGTTCAGGTGTGAAGCAGAGAGGAGTGGTCTCTGCTCATCTTGGTCAGAGAATTAAGGGTGGACCAGATGCACACAATCAAGCCTGAGTAAACAAGGTAATGAATAACACAGGGTAAGCTGGGGTGAGCTGAAATGCATACCATGAGAATGCTAGGAGCAGAGGAAAATCTGTGCAAAGCTGGGTGATGTAATATGTGCACTTCATAGACAGACAGCAGGAGAGCTGGGTGGATGAACATACCTGTCGGAAGAATAGAGATGCTTGTTAGAGTGCAATGGTGGCAGGTAACAGGACACAGTCTGTATGCATCTTTCAGGTTTTAATTCTCCTGTTATCTTCACGCTTTTAGAACACACTTCTAGGAATCACACTGCAGACAAAATCCTTTTGTATCCGAAATGTTGCCACGCCGTTCAGGCAATAAAGTCCACTTTTTTCTATTTTTTTTCGTGCTGCTTTTTCTTATTTTGACTGTTATTGGAAGCCATTGGACTGCTGGCTGGGAGAGCTTTTTTTTTTTTTTTTCACACATTCTATATAATCTTACTGTCCACTAGGGCTCATGGTTCTTGTCCCTCCAGGAAGTGTTTTCAGCTGATGGTGCCGACTCCGCTTGTGAGCCAGCGCCAATATCACGCCGTTCATGTATTGCGATCTGCTCGGTCACCTCCTGCTGCGTCATACATGTAAGACAGATGTCTGAAATCGGTTTAAAAGAATCCCCTCCATATTCACCTACCTGCAGTATGAGAAAGGGTCTCCTCCTCTCCGTGATGTCATTTAGGGGCACAGGCGTCCTCCTCTTTCGGGCTGCTGTCCCGAGGGTCTGTCGGTAGCCTTGTCGCCCACGGGCCGCATGTTTTATCCCTGTGCTAAAATAACAGCTGATCTCTATGGCCCCACGTCTGAGACCACATCCAGTCCTATAGCCGACTCTGTAAACTGTTATGTGAGGCTTTGGTGCTGAAAACAGGTCCCAGGAGACTAAATGAACCAGACGGTGCAAAGATTATATTCAGAAGCACAATCTGCTTTACTGTTTGTTTAGAAAAAATATGATGCACACTCCTTTTTAATAATTTTTCTGTATAATTTTGTAGGTACATTTTTAAATGGTCTGTCTTTATAATATGCAAATAATGGTCAATGCAATGACTAATTACAATTTCAGTGTATTTACCCAAAACTACATTTTCAGCCAGGAAAAAGCTTCTCAACATTTCTCACTACTCCAAATTCCAGTGTAATCAATTTCTATCAGCATAGACAAATTACGGGGCGTATGGATGGGTCTTTGTCTCCCACCTCCTGTCAAAACCGCATACAGGCATAACAGAAGTGTATTTTCTGTTCATGGCACCAAAGGCTTTGTACATTGGCAATTCTAGTGCTTGCTGGGAAATAAGGTAAACAGGAGTTCCAGAACCTATAGTGCTTACAGAATGCTGATTTTAGAAATTACTGAACTTCTGTGTATGAAAAGTTAGAGAATGAAGATGGAGGTAGTTCTAGACTTGGTAGACTGGTGTGTCGCCTATAGCAGTTGTACCTTTCATGAGGATGTGAGCCTGTATTAGATGAAATGGTGGGTGCACATTAAGGATCCTCTATAATTTGGAGAGTGGTAACATTACATGTTGTAATATTACAGGCTGACGCTCCAAACTCGAGTCTCATCCCAGAGTCCGACGCTGTGGGAGTTACAGTCGTCCTCATCACCTGCACTTACAGAGGACAAGAGTTCATCAGAGTCGGCTACTACGTCAACAACGAATATTCTGACCTAGAACTGAGGGAGAATCCTCCTCTGAAGCCAAACTTCTGCCAGGTACTGCTCTAGGGTGACGAATGGTTTCTGCTCATACATGTCCATATGGTGATCCTGCCATCACTGTCTCCTGGGCACTTCCTTACTGATATCGAATATTTCCGAAATGTTGTCACATGTAGCCAGTCTTACTATAAGCTCACTGCTCACCTACACTTTAATGGTACGTGTCCACGTTCAGGATTACATCCGGATTAGCTGCAGATTGAATGCTGCGTACAACCGTAGCATTCAACCCCCAGCATCTAGATATTACAGCATAGTGGAGGGGATTTTATGAAATCCCATCTCCACTATGCGTGCGAACACGCATCCAGCGGCCCTGCGTTTACGGACATGCGGCGCGTCTTTTTAGAACGCAGCATGTCTGTTTACCTTGCGGCGACGCTACATCGCCGCAAGGTAAATCACAGGGTCCTATGAATGGGGTGCGGAGATTCCCGATGTGTGCAATGAACACATCCAGAATCACTGCGCATACAGAAGGGGGCGGTGCTTTGGGCGGAGCAGGTTTTTCCCTTCCCCCATGACGGCACACCTGAGAGAGGGGATCCGCCCAGTCAGGACAGGAAACCCTACTGAAAATAAAAGGGCGGTACCTCTCCCTCGCTTCAGTTGGGTTTCCTGTCCTGACAGGGACCCTTGTACTGAACACGGCGGTTCAACTTACCCAGGTCCCGTCCCGGCGTGGAAGAACAGGCAGCGCCTGTGCGTCGGAGGTTCGGGTCCTGGAGGCGCCGTCCGCAGGTCCCCCCGGGTCACTGCGTCCGTGCGGGCGTTGCGCAGCATGGTTGGAGGACCGGGTTCCTTCCATGGCTGCCACGCCGCCCTCCCCTCTCTGCCGGCGTCCAGGCGCGGCGGCCGCTTCCGGGTCGCTCTTCTGACGTCACACGCCAGGCACGCTGGGAATGGGCGTGCCCGTGTGGCGTCGGAGGCAGGCGCCGGATCCAAGATGGCGGCGCCCATGAAGAAAACGCCGGCCGGTGAATGAAGACTCCGGCGGCATGGCAGAGAGGGGGAGGGGCCATTACTGGGCACCGGAGAGGCGGGGAGTGCAGTGGTCCCCCCATAAAAGGGTGGTAGACCACAGAAGACGCGCTCATGTCCAAAAACTTCACCATGGAAGTAGGACAACAAGAGCAGCTGCAGCAGCCGCTTTCACAACAGCAACAGCAGCAGGAGCTCTCACCAGATGCCTTGCCGAGCCACCAGCATACCAGGAGCAGCCGCTCAAGTGGTAGAAACAGTGGTCGTTCCGTCCGGCAAGATTCGTCGGCGTCCAGGAGGGATGCTTCACGTGCATCTGTCCAGCCTCCAAAATCGGTACCCTTGATTGTCGGCGGTGGTGAGTGATCTACGTGAATGTATCCCTTATGGTAACAGGGTCCATTTTTCTGTTTTGATCACTAGGGGTCCAGGAAAGCTACCGGTAAAACAAAGAACCGAGAGTGTGCCCTTTGTAAAAACCCGCTTGCAGTGCAGTATCAGAAGGATCTCTGTGCTGACTGCATTAATAAGACTATTCAAGAAGAAACCCCTAATTTCGCCACTAGCCTTAAAGCCATAATACAGGCTGAAATTAAAGACTCCTTGAAATTGGCCCTTAGCGAGCCAAGAGGGAGAAGCCGTAAGGCATCTACAGAGTCGGATACCTCTCAGAGACAGGGGAGTCATAAAACATCCCGATCTCCCTCTACTTCTCCAGCCTCGGTCCACTCTTCAGATTCCTCCTCGGACAGTGATTCAGGGGGTCGTCCATGCTTTCCCACTGAGGACGTGGACAAATTAGTCAAAGCAGTTAGGTCTGCAATGGGCCTTAAAGAAGAGAAGACACCTAGGTCACTAGAGGATGTCATGTTTGGTGGCTTAGAAGAGAGGAGGAAACGCACGTTTCCAGTTAATGCAAAAATAAAAGCATTAATCGAGAAAGAGTGGAAAAGACCTGAAAAAATGGGTTCTTTGCCCTCTTCATCCAAAAGGAGATATCCCTTTGAGAATAAAGACTCTGAACCCTGGGAAAAGATCCCAAAAATTGACGGAGCGGTAGCCAAATGCTTAAAAAAATCATCCCTCCCATTAGAAGACTCGGGTGTTCTTAAAGACCCGCTTGACAAAAAAGCAGATGGGTTTCTCAGACATATCTGGGAAGCCTCAGCGGGGGGCCTGAAGCCAGCAATCGCTGGAACATGTACGGCCCGCGCTCTGATGGTCTGGCTACAGCAGATAGAGGATCAGCTAAGGGACAAGGTACCCAGAACCGACATCCTTGCCAATATGTCCTTAGTGCAAGGAGCAGCAGCCTTTTTAGCAGACTCTTCTGCAGATTCCGCAAGACTAACGGCCAGAGCAGCGAGCTTGTCTAATGCGGCAAGAAGAGCCCTCTGGCTCAAAGGTTGTCCGGGGGATTTACCATCTAAACACAAGCTGTGCTCCATCCCATGTGATGGTCAACTTCTCTTTGGGAAGAAGCTTGAAGAAATCCTGGAACATGCAGGAGATAAAAAGAAAGGCTTTCCCAATATCCCTAAAGAGTCCAAAAAACCCTTTTTTCGGAGGAGAAGATTTAATAGAGGTCGCCCCCCAGGGGAGAGGAAAAACTGGGACTTTAGGGATAAAAGAGGCTCAGGCTATATGTTTAAAGGGCCCTCTACTTCAGCCAAAAAATCCCCCCAATGACATTACGCCAGAAGTGGGAGGAAGACTCTCCCTCTTCTTTCCGGCCTGGGTAAACATCTCCCCCAGTACCTGGGTCATAAATATCATCAGAGACGGCCTCAAAATAAAATTCACCTGTCCACCCAGACGAAACTTTATCATAACTCCCCGAAGAAAGTCTCTGCAGGAACAATCTGCCCTAGAAACCGAAGTCTTGGGACTCATCCAAAAAAGGGTTCTTCAGGAGGTTCCTGCTCGGGAGGAGAGAGAGGGATTTTACTCCCCCCTCTTCTTGATCCAAAAACCGGATGGTTCTTGGAGAACTATTATAAATTTGAGAAAACTCAACCAATCCATAGAGAACTACTCTTTCAAGATGGAGTCTATAAATACGACCATAAAACTCCTTTTCCAACACTGCTTCATGGCAGTAATCGACTTGAAAGACGCGTATTATCATATACCAATACATCCGGAATATCAGAAATATTTGAGAGTAGCTCTCTATGTCCAGAACCAGATAAAACATTATCAATACACAGCCCTTCCGTTCGGTCTGTCTACAGCTCCCAGGGTTTTCACCAAGGTGATGGTGGAGGTTATGTCATACCTCCGGTCCCGGGATGTAGTCATTGTCCCATATCTGGACGATTTCCTGGTAATAGGAAGATCAGAGTCCCACTGCACTCATCAAGTATCAGTGGTAACATCAACTCTAAGGGAGCTGGGTTGGATAATAAATATCCCCAAGTCCAGACTGCTGCCAGTAAAATTACAATCTTTCCTGGGGTTAATACTGGACTCCGAACGTCAGCTCTGCCTTCTTCCAGAAAACAAGGTAGACAAAATAATAAATCTGACCAGTACAGCAATACGCCAGCCGACAATGACTCTGAGAAAGGCAATGTCCCTTCTAGGCTCGTTAACATCGTGTATTCCGGCAGTAGAATGGGCACAATTCCACCTAAGACAACTACAGTGGGAAGTTCTCTCAGCTCAAAGACTACTAAAAGGGCATTTAGAAGGAAATCTATGTCTCTATGACCCACTCTCAGGTGAAGGGCTTCCATCTCGCAGCCTGGAATTTGAGAGGGCGTTACTAAGTCGCCAAGGATTCTCTCCAGGGTTAATCTCCACCCTGTTGAAAAGCAGAAAACCCATAACCTCCAGGATCTATGGTAGGACATGGAAAAAATTCCTCGACTTCCTGGGTGAACCATTGGGGGAGGTGGCTCCTATAGGTCCTATCTTAGAGTTTCTGCAAGCAGGGTTACATCTTGGGTTGGCAACCAGCACCCTTAAAGTTCAGGTTTCTGCCCTGGGGGCCCTATATAATTGTAATCTTGCCTCAAATAGATGGGTCTCACGATTCATAAAATCTTGCAGTAGATCTCGGCCGGTCATTATCCCAAAAATCCCTCCTTGGGATCTAAATTTGGTCTTAGAAGCCCTGACTAAACAGCCCTTTGAGCCTTTGCAGGAGTTATCACCTAAGTTACTTACCCTTAAAACAGTTTTACTAGTAGCCTTAACATCGGCACGTAGGGTAAGTGATTTACAGGCCCTGTCAATATGCCCTCCTTATACTCAGGTTTTTGATGACAGAATTGTTCTAAGACCAGACCCGGCTTATCTCCCCAAGGTGGTTCAAAAGTTCCATAGAAGTCAAGAGATTACTTTACCATCATTCTGTAGTAATCCTAAAAATCCAGGGGAACAAAAGTTCCACATGTTAGATGTGAGAAGATCTATGTTACATTACATGTCTATGACTAGTCAGTGGAGGAAAGACCAAACCCTATTCGTAGCCTTTCAGGGTAGCAAAAGAGGGTGCGGGGTAGCTAAAAGTACTATTGCTAGATGGATCAGGGAGGCCATTAGTTTATCCTACTCTGCAAGTGGCACTCCGGTTCCTGACGGCATCAAGGCTCACTCCACCAGAGCTGTGGCTACCTCCTGGGCAGAGAAAGCTGAGGTATCAATTGACCAAATTTGCAAGGCCGCTACCTGGTCCTCACCCTCAACTTTTTTCAAACACTACCGGCTAGACCTTTCCTCCTCTGCTGACCTAACCTTTGGTAGAAGGGTGCTCCAAGCGGTGGTCCCTCCCTAAAGGTTTCATTCTACAAAATTCTCTCAGGTGTGCCGTCATGGGGGAAGGGAAAACACCAAGGTTACTTACGGGTAGCCGGTTTTTCTGGAGCCCATGACGGCACCCGTATATTCCCCCCCTTTTATCACCCTTCGGTGTGCACTATTGTTTTGGGTGTGTTTAGTTAATATAATGTGGTGATGGATTTGCCATGTGTACTAACCAGGGGGGCCTCTCATGCTCTGAAAACCAACTGAAGCGAGGGAGAGGTACCGCCCTTTTATTTTCAGTAGGGTTTCCTGTCCTGACTGGGCGGATCCCCTCTCTCAGGTGTGCCGTCATGGGCTCCGGAAAAACCGGCTACCCGTAAGTAACCTTGGTGTTTCTGCTCCGTCCAAAGCGCCGTGAATCCGGACAGTGGACACGCACCCTAACTCTTTAAAGTATAAGCACATGATGTCTTTTTCATGCAGCGACACTCTGTAACCTGCCTGAAAAAGCTCGAAATAAATGATTAAAATAATGAACATATGTGCTGCAGTGTTAAATCAGCTTGCTGTGCACATGTTCAGTCTTTTGCGCATCTTTTAACTGCTTCACGTTTCTAAAGACGAAAAGCAGTTAAAGGCAGTATTCCCATCTCCAAGATCATACCCCAGTATGTAGTAGGTGTAATATTAGCAAATATCTTCAATGAGAAATGTAGTGTAGTTCTCCTGATTTGCTATGTCGCTTACCTCATGTACAAGGCATTGCTGTAGCTTATGTATGCATGGTTATGACTACTAACGGCTAACTGTCACTGAGTGGTCGTAACCATGGATATCAAAGCTGCTGCAATGCCCTGCACATGGGGTAGGCAACATAGCTAATCAGAAGAACTACTACAGTACATTTCTAATTGAAGGTATTTGCTAATATTACACCTACTACATATTAGATCTTGGCGATGGGAATACTTTTAAGTGACCTGATCATTCTTCAGGAAAAGCCGCTCGCTAGTTTTATACAGTAAACATTAAAGCTAGCTGCAACAACGTGGGAAAAAAAGACTGAGAAGATGCTTAATTAAGAGTTTCCTGAACTCTCTTAATCAGCAGGTGCGCAGGTTTTCAAGATATTGTGTGCACGGATCTACTGTTGGCACACTTGCCATTAGTGTTGGCGCACACATCTGTTTATTTTGGACAGCGGGTCATATTCTAAAATGTTAGAGGATAAAGCATGCCAGGAGGTTGTGTAGTGATGGGTCACATATCTGGCCGGGACACTGTAAACTGCATTGCAAATAGAGGCCATGTAATGGTTTAGTTTAAGGGTATGTGCACACGTTTTGGATTCGTGTGCGTATTTTCCACGCAGATTTCAAAAAATCCGCATCCGAGGATTTACCACGTTTTTTTTTGTGTGCGGATTTCACCTACGGATTCCAATTATGGAACAGGTGTAAACGCTGCGGCATCCGACAAAGAATTGACATGCTGCAGAAAATAAACCGCAGCGGTTCCGTGCGGAATTTTCCTCAGCATGTGCACTTTGGTTTTCCATGGGTTTACATGGTACTGTACAACGCTTGGAAAACCGCTGTGGATCCACAGCGTCAAATCCACAATGTGTGCACATACCCTAAGGCTATGTTGACACAATGTGTTTCCCCCCCCCCCCCCCCCCCGCAGGCAGAACTTGCTCTTTTGGCAGTAAGAAACTTGCTGCAAAAAAGCAGGTTTTGCTTAGTTTTTGTTGCATTTTCTTCCAGCGTTTTTGTCAGGGTACATTTCTCTCATGCATTAAAAAAAAAAATATATCGATACATATAGTGTGTGTATGTATATTTTTTTTTTCTGTTAGGATTCCAGAAAAATAGAGTAATAAAGTTGTAATTCTTCCACAGTTTTCAGTATATTATAAGGTGAAATTAATAGTGTCATTCAAATCTACAACTCAATCCACAAAAACATTATGGGGGGCGGGAGGAGTTTGAAAAGGAAGGGTATGTGCACACGCTGTGGATTACTCTACAGATTTTTCCAGACTGATTTTGGTAAATCCGCAGGTAAACCGCACTGCGGATTTCCTGTGGAATTATCGCGGATTTACCCTTTTTTTTTTTTTTTTTTGCTGATTCCACCTGCGGTTTTACACCTGCGGATTCCTATAGTGGAGCAGGTGTAAACCGCTGCGGAATCCGCACAAAGAATTGACATGCTGTGGAATAAACAACGCTACGTTTCCGCATGTTTTTTTCCGCAGCATGGGCACAGCGGATTTTGTTTTCCATAGGTTTACATGGTACTGTAAACTCAGGGTAAACTGCTGCGAATCCGCAGTGGCCAATCCGCTGCGGATCCGCCGCAAAATCCGCAACGTGTGCGCATAGCCTAAGAGTTGGGTCCTTAAGTGGCAGTTGGTCTTTCTGAGACTCTGCGTGTTAGTAGGATAAGTGTGGATGTTTGATGCAATTATTTCTTGATACTATAAGAGGTGGTGTAAGGTTGCTGTGTCCCAGAAACACATCCAAGGCAAAAGCCAAAGCAGGCGATTTGATTATAAATGATGCATACTCCTCTTTCTGGTCACTGGTTGTCTGGTGGGTTAAAAAAGAAAAAAGTGTTAACCATTAAATCCACTTTTCTCCTTCGTCTCATTGGGGGACACAGGACCATGGGTTATGCTGCTGTCTCTAGGAGGCTGACACTAAGCTGAGACAAAAAAAGGTTAGCTCCTCCCCTGCAGTATACACCCTCATACTGGCTTCCAGACACCCAGTTCAAGCTTAGTGTCCGTAGGAGGCACACTGATTTTTATTCTCATGGATTTTTTCTTTTTAATCTATTCCGGACGAAGGGGGCGACGGATTCTTTCATGGTCCGATCTCCCCCGAACCAACAACAGGCGAGCACGGGAGTTTCACCTCACCGTATCCTCTCCTGCGACGTGGGAGCCACTGCCTGAGCTGATCTTTTTTGGGGCGACGGTTTTTTCCCTAGAAGGGCACCGTTCTCCCCACTTAGTCCAGACGAGCACTGGTGTTTTCCTCCAGTACCCTCTTCTGCAGCCAGGCCTTTTTATGCCGGACTGCCCTGTCCACCAGGTTTCACCCTCGGCTGTACAGAGGCACTAGTACCCGTGGCGTCCGTGCGATATTCCCTGCATCACCACTGCATGCGGCTGATTCAGGGGTGGACGGTTCCTCTCCACCCCCCGTTTCTGGGGCTGGTGGATGGAGGCTTCCCATCCCCTGCACCGTCCCTGTCTTTCACCTCCAATTACCTCAGTCCCGGTGCGCTGCTCCATCACGGTAAGTGTCTCGGGGGTAGGGGGGTTGGTCACTGGTCCGGCGGTCCGGAGGGCTCCCCATGTTCTAGTGGCACTCCTTATTCTTGGGCCTCTTGATACCGCGGCCTTCAGCGGCAGCGCGCCAGGCCGATGGTACAAATTTAGTCCCCGGCTTCGGCCTAGACGACCGGGAATCTGGCGCTTCCCGATAGGCTCCGCCCCCTTTTTTCGCGTCATCGCACGGCTCCGCCCACCTCTAGTGGCGCTTCTCCCTAGGCTCCGCCCCTTTTCGCTAGGCTCCGCCCCCTTTTCACGTCATCACGTGGCTCCGCCCACCGGTCCTGGCGCTTCTCGCTGTGTGCGAGATCTTCCCCCAGGTCTCGGCGGCCATCTTGGATCTCATATGCACGCTGCAGCACCAGGTCTCCCAGCTGCAGCGTCTCCCACGTGCAGCTCTGTGCACGCCGGCTGTCGCCTAGTTCTCCTGCCGCCTCCCTCTTCCTCGTTGGGACACAGGACCAGGGTAAGGAGACCGTCAGCTCTCTCCTGCAGTCTCGCTCTCGCTTCCCCTCCCAGGGAATCAGGCTAGCCCCTGGCATTAGTTTACACCATGTCTCAGTCTAAGACTAAGAAATCCACAAAGGTGCATTCGACCTTTTTTTCTGCGTGTACCACCTGCCAGGCTCCACTTCCCCGCCCTCAAAGCTCTCCCCTCTGCTCTGCCTGCGGTGCCCAGGAGCCCTCCACCGCCACCGACTCCGGTGTACCTAGCCCCCCCCCCCCCCGTGGGTTGTTTCACTTTCGCAGTCCGTGGATTTTTTAGCCAACGCCATCAAATCCATTCAAAATCCTCCCGGGGAACGGGGCAATCCGTTACAGGTCCTAAGGGATCCCTACGTAGCAGGGGAATCGTCTACCAGCAGGGGCCGCTCTCCACTTATAGAGGCACGGTCGTCCAGAAAACGGATCCGTACTACCTCTCCTGGGCGTTCACCTCGCCACTCAGTCTCTGGCAGCTCCACCTCTCGCTCACCCTCTTTGGGGGCTCGCAGCGTTCAAGACTCTGAACATGAGTCCGAGGTATCATTGGACCCGGAGGCTCCGGAGTTCAGAGCTACGGTTAACTCCCTCATTGTAGCAGTCAATCGCGCGCTTAGGGTGGATGATGACCCTAATTCCGCTCCGGAACACGCGGTTTCTTTTACCAGAACCAAGCGTTCCCACAAGACTTTTGCCTCTCACCCAGCTTTTCTTGATATAGTCAAGCGTCACAGGGAGCGTCCAGATAAACGTTTCTCGGGTAAGAAGGATCTGGTATCGAAGTATCCCTTCTCAACAGATCTCGTGAAAGACTGGACGGATCCCCCTATAGTAGACCCTCCGGTCTCGCGCCTGGCCTCTAAAACACTTCTCTCAGTCCCGGACGGCGCTTCAATTAAGAGTCCCACTGAACGCCAGCTAGACTCCCTAGCTCGCTCAGTGTATGAGGCCTCAGGCTCTTCCCTGTCCCCCTCATTCGCCGCGGCTTGGGTGACTAAGGCAATGGTTTCCTGGGCGGATGCTCTAGCGAAATCTATTCACGAACAGGACCTCCCGTCTGAGATGGCGGACCTGGCTAAGCAGTTAGCCATGGCTAGTGATTATGTGATGTACGCATCTCTTGATGCGGCGAATTGCGCAGCATCGGCGGCCGCTAACGCCATCGCTATTAGAAGGACTCTTTGGCTCAGAGAGTGGCGCGCAGACTCCTCCTCTAAAAAATCTCTGATCTCTCTCCCTTTTCAAAGCGGGCGTCTTTTTGGCGAAAGGCTTGACCAGCTTATTTCCGACGCCACGGGAGGAAAGAGCAAGTTTCTTCCCCAACAGAGGCCCAAGGCGGCTTTCCAGCGTCAACCTTATTTTCGCTTTCGGTCCTTTCGTACCAGCCCAGCCTGGTCCAATCCTACCGGTCGCCCCAGATCGGACCGATCCGCTCGCACAGACAGAGACGTTCGCCCCTCCTTCAGGCCGATCCCTTCCTGGCGCGGAAAACCTAGGCAGCCCAGAACCAGAGGTTCCAGACCTCCCAGATTCCCGTCTCAATGACTCGAGAACGGCGCCAGTCGATACCACCAGAGTAGGCGGACGTCTACTCCTTTTTCAGCAGGCCTGGCTCTCCGTCGTTCAAGACGGATGGGTCAGGGACCTGGTATCGTCGGGCTACAAAATAGTTCTCCTCTCCTCCTCCAACCCGGTTTTTCCCCTCTCGTCTCCCCAGCTCGGGAGCTCAGTCTCGCGCCCTTCTTTGCGCTATCCACTCCCTCCGCCAGAGCGGGGTCATTGTTCCGGTCCCGGAACACGAGAGGTTCAAAGGTTTCTACTCAAACCTCTTCGTAGTGCCAAAAAAGGACAGAACAGTGCGCCCCATTTTGGATCTGAAACTCCTGAACAAGTGTGTAAGAGTCCGGCACTTCAGGATGGAATCACTCAGATCGGTCATCTCTTCGTTGGAAAGAGGGGAATTCTTGGCCTCGATAGACATCAAGGATGCCTATCTTCACATCCCTATTTTCCCGCCTCATCAAAGGTTCCTCCGCTTTGCCATTCTGAACGACCACTTCCAGTTCACGGCCTTACCCTTCGGTCTTGCCACAGCGCCCAGGGTATTCACCAAGGTCATGGCGGCTGTCATGGCCATCCTTCACTCGCGAGGAGTCGTCGTGTTACCTTACTTAGACGATCTCCTCATAAAGGGTCCGTCTTTCCAAACCTGCGAGTCAAGCGTCCACATTACCCTGGATTCTCTCTCGCGCCTGGGCTGGCTGATCAACTTGGACAAGTCCTCTCCCGTTCCTGCCCGTCGGATCTCCTTTCTGGGAATGATCCTGGACACCTCAAGGGGGCTGGTTTTGCTTCCTCGGTCCAAGGCTCAAGCGCTTCAGCAGGGAGCCCGAACGCTCCGTCATCTTCGCCCGCGAACCATTCGGTTCGCCATGAAGATCCTGGGAAAGATGGTTGCAGCAATCGAAGCGGTTCCTTTCGCTCAACTCCATCTCCGCCCCTTACAACAGGCTCTACTGGACAACTGGGACAGGAGTCTCCCATCTCTCGACCGTCCTTGCCCGCTGTCTCCGCGGGTCAGACAATCCCTCATATGGTGGACCCTGGGTCCATCTCTTCTCCAGGGGAAGTCCTTCCTCCCGATCCACTGGTTAGTGGTAACTACCGACGCCAGCCTCCTCGGCTGGGGGGCGGTGTTTCTTCATCACTCTGCCCAGGGCCGTTGGATAGGTCGGGAATCCAGTCTCCCCATCAACATCCTGGAGATTCGGGCTATCAGACTTGCCCTGAGTCACTTTCACACCCTGCTTGCGGGTCACCCTATACGTGTCCAATCGGACAACGTCACGGCGGTGGCTTACATCAACCACCAGGGGGGTACCCGCAGCAGGGCAGCGATGCAGGAAGTCTCTCACATCCTTCGTTGGGCCGAAATCAACCATTCCATCATCTCCGCAGTGCACATTCCGGGAGTCGAGAACTGGGCGGCGGACTTCCTGAGCCGCCAGGGCCTTGCCTCGGGGGAGTGGGAACTCCACCCAGAGGTCTTTCGACAGATCTGTCTTCGCTGGGGGACCCCGGACGTGGATCTGATGGCGTCCAGATTGAACGCCAAGGTTCACAACTTTGTTGCTCGTTCTCGGGATCCCCAGGCCATCGGAGTGGACGCGCTGATATTCCCGTGGCATCAGTTTCAGCTCCCATACGTGTTTCCTCCTCTTCCCTTACTGCCGAAGGTGATCCGAAAGATCAAGACGGAGGGAGTTCCGGTCATCCTGGTCGCTCCAGACTGGCCTCGTCGCGCGTGGTACGCGGAACTCGTCCAGCTCGTAGCCGACGTGCCCTTGCGGCTACCAGACCGCCCAGATCTACTTCGCCAGGGACCGATCTACCATCAGAGCTCAGGGGCCCTACGTTTAACGGCGTGGCTGTTGAAACCTGGATTCTAACTCGTGCCGGTTTCTCTCAGCAGGTCATTCCCACCATGTTAAGTGCTCGTAAGGCGTCTTCCGCCTCCATTTACCACCGCGTCTGGAAAACCTTCTTCTCATGGTGCAGGCTCCGAGGGCTTCCTCCGCTCGTTTTCTCTATCCCTTGCATCTTGAATTTCCTTCAGTCCGGTCTTGACTCCGGTTTGGCACTCAGTTCCCTCAAAGGCCAGGTCTCAGCGTTATCCGTGCTGTTTCAGCGCAGGATCGCCGCCAACCTCCAAGTCAAGACCTTCATCCAGGGAGTCTCCCATGTGGTTCCCCCTTATAGGATGCCGATAGAAACCTGGGATCTCAACTTGGTCCTGGGGGTTCTTCAGGAACCCCCGTTCGAACCCCTTCAAGACGTTTCGCTCTCTGTCCTCTCTTGGAAGGTTGCCTTCCTGGTAGCGGTGACGTCCATCAGAAGGTTTTCAGAGCTCGCCGCCTTGTCCTGCCGGGCACCGTTTCTAGCCTTTCATCAGGACAAAGTGGTCTTACGCCCTTCTCCGGCTTTTCTTCCGAAGGTGGTCTCGTCGTTTCATCTTAACGAGGACATCATCCTCCCTTCTTTTTGCCCGCAGCCCAAGCATAGGGTCGAGAAGGCTCTCCATACTCTAGACGTCGTACGGGCCCTCAGAAGGTACATCTCCAGAACGGCTCATTTCAGAAAATCGGATGCCCTTTTCGTGCTCCCTGAGGGTCACAGAAAGGGTTTGGCTGCGTCTAAATCCACGATAGCCAGATGGATTCGATCTGCTATCCAGGAATCCTATCGGGTCAGGGGCAGCCCTATCCCGGCGGGGATTAGAGCTCACTCCACTCGGTCGATGGGTGCTTCCTGGGCCATCCGGCACCAGGCAACAGCGGAGCAGGTTTGCAAGGCCGCAACGTGGTCCAGCCTGCATACCTTCACAAAGCATTACAATGTCCACATCCAATCCTCTGCGGACGCGGCCCTTGGCAGGCGTATTCTGCAAGCGGCTGTTGCGCATTTGTAGTCAGATGGTGCACGGAGTTATTTGGTTGTATTGTTTCCCTCCCAGGGACTGCTTTGGGACGTCCCATGGTCCTGTGTCCCCCAATGAGGCGAAGGAGAAATAGGGATTTTTGTGTGTACTCACCGTAAAATCCTTTTCTCCGAGCCACTCATTGGGGGACACAGCACCCACCCTGGTAGCCTTGCGGCTCGTTACATTTTTTGGTCTTTGACTGTTTGTTTGACATGTTATATTCTAATGTTTCTTCATATTTTATTGTTATTATCCTACTGCTTTTGCACTGAACTGGGTGTCTGGAAGCCAGTATGAGGGTGTATACTGCAGGGGAGGAGCTAACCTTTTTTTGTCTCAGCTTAGTGTCAGCCTCCTAGAGACAGCAGCATAACCCATGGTCCTGTGTCCCCCAATGAGTGGCTCGGAGAAAAGGATTTTACGGTGAGTACACACAAAAATCCCTATTTTATATAAAAGACAGTGTGTGAATGTAACTCCAAGTCAATCACTGTTCTCTGAAATCAACCTGTCCAGTTGTGAAGCATCACCGATTGTGAATCAATTTTTCCTGCTATTGTGTAAATGGAACAAACAGGTAGAAATGATAGGCAATCAGCAAGACCACTCCTATACAGGAGTGGTTCTGCAGGGGGAGACCACAGACCATTTTTGTTCTCATCCTTTTTGGCTCTGTTTGGTCATTTTCTTGCATTTTGTCATTGCGCTCACCCGTAGAGGTATAGTAGCATGAAGCAGTGTCTACAACCGACAGAAGTTGCTCAGGTAGTGCAGCTCATCCAGGATGGCCCATCAGTGCAAGCTGTGGCAGTTTCCAGAACATGGAGCAGACACCAGGAGATGTGGAGAGGGGCTGTAGGCGGGCAACAATCCACCAGTAGGTGCTACCTTCTCCGTTGTGCAAGGAGGAGCAGTGCCAGAGCCCTGCAAAATGACCTCCAGCAGGACACTAACATCCATGTGTCTGCTCAAACTGTCAGAAACAGACTCCATGAGGTTGGTATGAGGGCCCAACATCCAGAAGTGGGTGTTGTACTTACTAGGTACTGGGATGAGATCCTCAGACCCATTGTGAGACCATATAGAGGTGCAGTGGGCCCTGGGTTCCTTCTGATACATGACAGTGGTAGGCCTCTTTTCCCAGACCTAAATCCAATTGAGCTCATCTGGGACATCATGTCTCGTTCCATCCACGGACGCCACGTTGCACCAGACTTTCCAGGAGTTGACTGATGCTTTAATCCAGGTCTGGGAGGAGATCCCTCAGGAGACCATCCGTTACCTTATCCGGACCATGCCCAGGCGTTGTAGGGAGGTCATACAGGCACGTGGAGGCCACACACACTACTGAGCATTTTCTTGTTTTGAGGCATTTCCACTGAAGTTGGATTAGCCAGTAATTTGATTTTCCACTTTGATTTTGAGCATCATTGCAAATTCAGACCTCCATGGGATATTAATTATTTTACATTGATTATTTTTGTTATATTGTTCTCAATGCATTGCTATGCAGTTAATAAAGATTTGCAGCTGGAATATTTCATTCAATGATATCTAGGATGTGATATTTTAGCGTTCCCTTTATGATTTTGAGCAGACAGAATATGCATCCCTGTGATTTACTACTCCCCCCCCCCCCAGATGCGGCTTTTGTAGTGATTATAAATGTGTCTGTCTTTCAGCTGCAGAGGAACATCCTAGCCTCAAATCCACGTGTGACCCGCTTCCACATCAATTGGGAAAGTGCAAGCGAATCAAAGATGGAAGACATTGAGAATGTGGACCCTGCTTGTCACTCTATGCATCCCCCATCTTGTGCCCCGACCAAGGGCCTGTCCAGTGCATTAAACCCAATCCCAGAGAACTCTATGGACTGCATTTGAAGTCACCAGTGCTCAGGAACCTGCAAATTGTCCATAACCTGAATAAAGTACAGCACCAACATCTCACCTCGGGCTCCGGTCCATCTGGCTAAGGCCACTTTTATTGTGCATGATGTCCTCAGACTCCAGAAGCAAACGAACATACTGCCAATAGAGAACCCACACCCTGCCTTATCCTATGGTGGTGGTAATATCCTCTGTATGTCACTAGTTTTAGTCTCACACTGCCTTTTTTTTTTTTTTTTCTTTTTTTGGAGAATAACATGACCTGCCTTTTTAACATGGAGGTCTGTTCCTTGGCTCTAGCATCTCAAATGATCCTACCACACCATTCATCCATTGTTCACCAGGACCGCCTTGGCAGAAGTGATATATCATCTTTTGTGTGACGCAGTCCTGACTACGGTCCTTTTGTTGCTGCCATTAAGTTTTCCTCACTCACCTGAGACACTGCCACATACTTTATGGGGGGCAGCATTTCTCCTTCCACGGCCTCACTGAGACTCCTTTGTCTCATCTGGGACACGTTAAAGAGAGATCGTCTCTGCCCGATAAAAGTTGCATTGTTCTGCTTCGTGGATTGAGCCAAAAGACTTCCTGCAAAGTTATAATATTCATGTTTGGTCTCAGATGTTCACCCTAGATCCAGCGTCCTCTTGGTGCACTATTTCACAGAATTATCAGCACTTACACCTGCGCCAGGATGGAAAGTCTATTGTGGTCAGTGCCACGTATCTCGCACTGTGAAGACTGTCCATTTTGAAGGAAGGCTTTTCTGAGCTTTGGGCCCTTTATACGTCTCTTTACAGGCAGGATTTTTGCTATGCCTGCCTTCTACATGCATTATGATGTTACGTTTTGATTGTCGTATATAGAAACCAATGTTTTTTTTGTTTGTTTGTTTTTTTCTTTCCCCAATGTGTATAATATTTTTTGTTTTTTATATATTTGTGATTAGGCTTTACTTAAATAAAAGCACTTGAGCAAAGTGTCTGAAGATCTTAATGTCTTTGTTTAAATGTGAACATTGGTGTTTTTGTTGTTTTTTTTTTTGGGGGGGAGGGGTGTTTTGCCGAACTACAGAGAAATTTTATGGACTTATTACATTGGATTTTTTTTTCTTCTAAGACGGGGGAAATGTTTCCAGATACTTTTGTGCTTGATACATAAATGGGTGATAGAAACCTATGCAACAATCATACAACACTCCCACATGTCCACAATGCAATGATGTTTTGAACGACGATGAGATCTTCCAGACAGGACGATGAGATCTTCCAGACAGGACGATGAGATCTTCCAGACAGGACGATGAGATCTTCCAGACAGGACGATGAGATCTTCCAGACAGGACGATGAGATCTTCCAGACAGGACGATGAGATCTTCCAGACAGGACGATGAGATCTTCCAGACAGGACGATGAGATCTTCCAGACAGGACGATGAGATCTTCCAGACAGGACGATGAGATCTTCCAGACAGGACGATGAGATCTTCCAGACAGGACGATGAGATCTTCCAGACAGGACGATGAGATCTTCCAGACAGGACGATGAGATCTTCCAGACAGGACGATGAGATCTTCCAGACAGGACGATGAGATCTTCCAGACAGGACGATGAGATCTTCCAGACAGGACGATGAGATCTTCCAGACAGGACGATGAGATCTTCCAGACAGGACGATGAGATCTTCCAGACAGGACGATGAGATCTTCCAGACAGGACGATGAGATCTTCCAGACAGGACGATGAGATCTTCCAGACAGGACGATGAGATCTTCCAGACAGGACGATGAGATCTTCCAGACAGGACGATGAGATCTTCCAGACAGGACGATGAGATCTTCCAGACAGGACGATGAGATCTTCCAGACAGGACGATGAGATCTTCCAGACAGGACGATGAGATCTTCCAGACAGGACGATGAGATCTTCCAGACAGGACGATGAGATCTTCCAGACAGGACGATGAGATCTTCCAGACAGGACGATGAGATCTTCCAGACAGGACGATGAGATCTTCCAGACAGGACGATGAGATCTTCCAGACAGGACGATGAGATCTTCCAGACAGGACGATGAGATCTTCCAGACAGGACGATGAGATCTTCCAGACAGGACGATGAGATCTTCCAGACAGGACGATGAGATCTTCCAGACAGGACGATGAGATCTTCCAGACAGGACGATGAGATCTTCCAGACAGGACGATGAGATCTTCCAGACAGGACGATGAGATCTTCCAGACAGGACGATGAGATCTTCCAGACAGGACGATGAGATCTTCCAGACAGGACGATGAGATCTTCCAGACAGGACGATGAGATCTTCCAGACAGGACGATGAGATCTTCCAGACAGGACGATGAGATCTTCCAGACAGGACGATGAGATCTTCCAGACAGGACGATGAGATCTTCCAGACAGGACGATGAGATGAGATCTTCCAGACAGGACGATGAGATGAGATCTTCCAGACAGGACGATGAGATGAGATCTTCCAGACAGGACGATGAGATGAGATCTTCCAGACAGGACGATGAGATGAGATCTTCCAGACAGGACGATGAGATGAGATCTTCCAGACAGGACGATGAGATGAGATCTTCCAGACAGGACGATGAGATGAGATCTTCCAGACAGGACGATGAGATGAGATCTTCCAGACAGGACGATGAGATGAGATCTTCCAGACAGGACGATGAGATGAGATCTTCCAGACAGGACGATGAGATGAGATCTTCCAGACAGGACGATGAGATGAGATCTTCCAGACAGGACGATGAGATGAGATCTTCCAGACAGGACGATGAGATGAGATCTTCCAGACAGGACGATGAGATGAGATCTTCCAGACAGGACGATGAGATGAGATCTTCCAGACAGGACGATGAGATGAGATCTTCCAGACAGGACGATGAGATGAGATCTTCCAGACAGGACGATGAGATGAGATCTTCCAGACAGGACGATGAGATGAGATCTTCCAGACAGGACGATGAGATGAGATCTTCCAGACAGGACGATGAGATGAGATCTTCCAGACAGGACGATGAGATGAGATCTTCCAGACAGGACGATGAGATGAGATCTTCCAGACAGGACGATGAGATGAGATCTTCCAGACAGGACGATGAGATGAGATCTTCCAGACAGGACGATGAGATGAGATCTTCCAGACAGGACGATGAGATGAGATCTTCCAGACAGGACGATGAGATGAGATCTTCCAGACAGGACGATGAGATGAGATCTTCCAGACAGGACGATGAGATGAGATCTTCCAGACAGGACGATGAGATGAGATCTTCCAGACAGGACGATGAGATGAGATCTTCCAGACAGGACGATGAGATGAGATCTTCCAGACAGGACGATGAGATGAGATCTTCCAGACAGGACGATGAGATGAGATCTTCCAGACAGGACGATGAGATGAGATCTTCCAGACAGGACGATGAGATGAGATCTTCCAGACAGGACGATGAGATGAGATCTTCCAGACAGGACGATGAGATGAGATCTTCCAGACAGGACGATGAGATGAGATCTTCCAGACAGGACGATGAGATGAGATCTTCCAGACAGGACGATGAGATGAGATCTTCCAGACAGGACGATGAGATGAGATCTTCCAGACAGGACGATGAGATGAGATCTTCCAGACAGGACGATGAGATGAGATCTTCCAGACAGGACGATGAGATCTTCCAGACAGGACGATGAGATCTTCCAGACAGGACGATGAGATCTTCCAGACAGGACGATGAGATCCGATTAATGGATATTTCAACTGCGATTTCTTATTTGTAGTGTATGCAAACAAATGCCCATACAGTCTCGTACATGTTAGCGAGAATACCCAAAATGTACGAGTCTGCAACTCCTCACAAGTCTAGCATTTGTCATGGAAAAACTTACAGCTGTCATGTGCTCCACCCATAGATGTTAACATGTTAAATGCCGCTGTCAATCTCTGACGGCGGCATTTAACACGAATGCGCCGGAACCATGTCCCAAACATGCCCATCAGCACCCCTGTCAGGTGATCGCATGCCCCGTGGCAGACGTTCATAGATTGCTGCTACACATAGCAGGGCTATAGCACAGGCGATTGGATGATCACAGCTCCAAGTCTCATAAGTGGACTATTGGAACAAGTAAAAAGTAGAAGTTAAAAAATATATAAAAAGTAAAAGTTCAAATGGCCAACCCATTTTTGCTCCATTCAAAATAAAAAAAACAAACGCATGATCTATATAAATTATTCCAATCCGTAAAAAAAAACAAAAAAAAACGCCAGTTTCTTCTTTTTTTGGGCGGGGGGGGGGAGAGGGGGTTGCCTCAACTTTGCAATAATCAAAACAGATCTACCCCAAAATTGTGTCATAACTCGGCAATCAAAAAAGCAATAAGCCCTCACCCAGCCCCAGATCTACGAAAAATGGAGACGCTACGGGTCTCGGAAAATGGCTTTTTTTTTTTTTTCAGTTTTGAATTTGTTTTTTTCACCACAAATTAAAAAAAAAAAAAAAGAACCTGCACATGTTTGGTATCGGCGAACACCTAATCTGGAGAATCATAATGGCAGGTCAGATTTAGGATTTAGTGAAATGGTGTGGGGAAAAAAACATTTTGGAATTAAACTTTTTTTTTTTTTTTTTTTTTTTTTTTTTTGCAATTTCACTGCACTTGGAGTTATTTTCTTGTTTTCCAGTACACTATATGGTAAAATCAATAATGTTGTTGAAAAGTACAACTTGTCCTGCAAAAAACAAGACCTCACACAGACATACTGGCGGAAAAATTAAAACGTTATGGCTCAGGGAGAAGGGGAGCAAAAAAATAAAACGGAAAAACCCAAGGTCATTAAGGGGTTAACATGGCTGTCGGCTTGTTACACTGACAGAAATCTGTATGGAATGGTGATAGGACAGGAACCTGTCAGCTTATCCTGTAAGAAGATCACCTTCTGTGACCTGGAGAGAATCTGTGCCGTGTATTGTCATTCTACTTCCAGGTCACATCAACGCAACTTCGTACTTCACATGCTCATTTTTTCTTTTCCCAGAGAACAACTAGGCTACCAAAATCTAAATAATTCCTTTCCAGCTGCTAATGCCCATGCAGCGTGAAAGAACCATAAACGTGTTCCTTTAATTCACCACTCTAATTATTAAGGTAAGCGCAAAGTTCAGTCAACAGCCATTTAATAACAATGTGCTGATGCTTTTTTTTTTCTGTTTAAAAAAAAATAAATCCAAAAATGATTAATCTTGGTAAGCTGTGCTCAGGCAGACATGCTGAAAACTGGCTCAAGCTGACAGTGTCACTGTCAGAGGTAACCTCATCCTGATGTGACTGAGAAGAGTGTTGTGCCATATATTCCATAACGTCCTCTGCTTCCAGAAAGCAGAATATGGCAGGAGTCTACAGTATGTGGGGCATGCATGGTTGTCAAACTGGAATAGTAAAGATGTGCAAAAACACATGCACAGTGAAATGGATAGATTGAATTTTGTTTAAAAATTGTCACCTTCCCAAAATTGATGTGTATCTATCAAGCATTTATTACACTGGAAAAAAAAAAAAAAACCTTCAACAAGGCATTTTATTGGTGTGGAATGTACAGATGCCCAATTTGACTAATAAAACACATGAAGAAAAAATTGTCATTCACTTAATGAGGTCGACAGTCGCAGTGAAATGTCTGATTGTAAGATAAAATATCGTAGTTACTTACCGATAACGGTATTTCTCTGATCCCATGACGGCACCACAGAGAGAGGGATCCGCCCTCAGGGACAGGAAACCTACAGGTGAAAAAGGCGGTACCTCTCTCCCACATCAGTTGGTTTACAGAGCCTTAACAGAACTTCAGCTGTAACTTAAACATTATCAAACAAAAACTTTTAATTTTAACTTATCAGGGGCACCGCGTCACTAAGTATTAAGACTAACTAGTGTTCACACTCACACGTGAAGGGAGGGAATGTACGGGTGCCGTCATGGGATCAGAGAAATACCGTTATCGGTAAGTAACTACGATATTCTCTTACCCCCATGACGGCACCACGGAGAGAATTTCATAGATGTACATTAGGGAGGGACCACTGCCTCTAGAACCCTTCTGCCGAAAGTGAGGTCTGAAGAGGGGGTCAAGTCTAATTGGTAGTGCTTAAAAAATGTGGAAGGAGACGACCAAGTGGCCGCCCTACATATCTGTTCGATTGATGCTCCTGCTCTCTCTGCCCAGGAGGTCGCCACCGATCTGGTTGAATGAGCTCTGACTTCCTCTGGAATGTCCTCATTACTTGATGAATACGCGGGGATGATGGCGTCCCTTATCCATCTCGCAAGAGTGGCCTTTCATGCTTTATGCCCTTTATTTGGACCCTGGAAACACACAAACAGAGCCCTATCCTTCCTATAGTCTCTTGTGGCCGCTAGGTATTGGACCAAACATCTTTTAACGTCTAGTGTGTGTAGATGTTCCTCTTTCTCATTTCTGGGGTTTGAACAGAAGGAGGGTAGCGAGATCTCCTGAGATCTATGAAAATGTGATGCCACTTTAGGAAGGTAGGATGGATCGATTTTAATGATTACTCTGTCGTCTAGTATGCGTGTCAGAGGTGGGTACGCTGATAGGGCCTGCATGTCACTAATCCTCCGTGCCGACGTTAGCGCCACCAGAAGGGAGGTTTTAAGCGATGATATTTTTAAAGAGGCTTGTGACAGTGGCTCAAAAGGTGCTTTAGTCAGTGCAGAGAGGACTAAATTTAAATCCCAGGGAGGTGTAGTATGGTGTACCACTGGTCTAGATCTGGTCGAGGCCTTAATGAATCTTTTTACCCAGCGATTCCACGCTAAATCACAGTTGTAAAGGGCGCCCAAAGCTGCTACCTGGACTTTAAGCGTGCTCATTACGAAGCCTTTTTCTAGCCCCTTCTGAAGAAATTCCAGCACTTTTTTAATTGGGATTTCTTCAGATAAATTGGCACCTGATGCTGATAAAAATCTTCGCCAAACCTTCCCATACGCTCTAGTAGTCACTGGCTTTCTACTTAGCAGGAGAGTGGAGACTAGATTTGAAGAGAACCCTCTCTTGATTAGAAGGCTACTTTCAAATTCCAAGCCGTCATATGCAAGGTCTTTACTTGCGGGTGATTTACCGGCCCCTGATACAGCAGGTTCAGAATTTCTGGAAGGACCCAGGGATCTGTTATGGACATTATCCTTAGCCATGGAAACCATGCCATCTTTGGCCAGAAAGGAGCTACCATGATGACTCTCGCTCCGTCCTCTCTGATTTTTTTTTCAACACTAAAGGAATTAGCGCTATTGGGGGAAACACATAGGCTAGACGAAAATTCCATGGAATTGAAAATGCATCTAGGGCTACCGGGTTCTCGCGTGGGTCTATTGAACAAAAAGCCTGAATCTTCCGATTCTGGTAGTTCGCAAATAAATCTATTTCTGGAAGACCCCACAATTGTACTATGTGGTTGAAGACTGTCTGATTCAACTCCCATTCTCCCTGTTTGAGTTGTGTTCGGCTTAGAAAATCTGCTGTTTGGTTCTCCGTCCCTTTGATGTGAAGGGCTGTCAGTGATAACAGATTGGCTTCTGCTAATAATAGGATGGATTCTGTTATTTCCATCAGTGTACGAGATCTCATGCCCCCCTGGTGATTTATGTAGGCCACCACTACCTTGTCCGATAATATCCTGACGTGATGGGAATGGAGGGAGTGTAGGAAGTGGGTGAGTGCATATTTTACCGCTAGAAGTTCTTTCATGTTGGAAGAACCCTGTTTTTCCTCTTCCGACCATGGCCCTTGAGCCACCTGGCTGTCCACATGAGCCCCCCCAACCCCAAGGACTCGCATCGGTGGTTAAGGTTATAGATGTTGGCCATACCCATGGAACGCCCCTGGTTAGGTTGTGTGGATCCACCCACCAAGCTAGGGAATGTATTGTTTGCAAGGAGATTTTTAAGTGCTTTTCCAAATCCCCTTTTAACACAGAATCTGCTTCTAAGATCTCCCACTGGAGGTCTCTGGTGTGACTCTGGGCCCAATGGACCGCTGGTAGACAGGCTGTCATTGATTCCAATATGGACATTGCTTTGCGTAGAGTTATTACTGGAGATTTCCTGAGTTGTTCTATCAGTTGGACCATATTCGAAACTTTCTCTCCTGGAAGACTGCATTCTTGCCGGTTTGAGTCTATTATTAACCCCAAGTATTGTTGTACTTGAGTTGGAATGATTCTTGATTTTGTTAGGTTTAGCAACCACCCTAGATTCGTTAGGGATGTCATTACTTTGTTTAACTGAGTGCAGTGGAGGGGAGTTTTGCCAACTACCAGGAGGTCATCCAAATAAGGAACTATGAGTATGTTTTGCTCTCTTATGTGAGCCATGACCTCTGCCATCAATTTCGTAAAAGCCCTCGGGGCTATGGCTAGACCGAAGGGAAGGGCCCTGTATTGGTAGTGCTTTAGCTCTCCCTGTATTAATACCGCCACTATGAGAAATCTTTGGTAGTCTGGGTGTATGGGCACATGGTAGTATGCGTCCTTTAGATCGATGACCGTCATAAAACAAGACGGATGAAGCGTTCTCACACATGTCTTTATTGTTTCCATCTTGAAACTCTCCGTCACTAGGTACCGATTCAATTTTTTAAAATTTATTATTGTCCTGTAAGTCCCATCCGGTTTCATCCGAAGAAACAGAGGAGAGTAGAATCCCATGCCTCTCTCGTGGTTTGGGACCTCCTGTAGGACATTCTTTGCTAGAAGCATTTGTATCTCCTTTTGAAGGCTGAGCTGTTCGGCTTCTGCTTTCCTCTGAGGTGTTATGATGAAGTGACGAGACGGTCTTGAATGAAAAATTAGTTTCAGCCCCGTTTTTATTATATTTAGGGTCCATAGGCTCCCTGATATTTTTTCCCAGGCTGGGAGAAAGTGTGCCAGTCTTCCTCCCACCTGGGGACCACTTTCATTGGGGTTGCTTCTTGGTGTCAGGCTTGTTGAACAAGTAGCCTTTCCCTTTAAATTTTTTATCGTCCCATCCTTCTTTCTGATTTTTTGGAGGCCTTCTACGCATGAATTTCCTGTACCGAAAGGACCGTTTATATCAGGGGTGGATTAAGGGTAGCCAGGGCCCCGGGCTGTTCAGACACTGTGGGCCCCCCCCCCCCCCGGTCATGTGACGGGGGTCATGTGATACCCGAACCAGATTATTCCGGAAAAATGGCCGGGCCCTACTCTACTGTAACCTATTAAATATTTGTTGAAATCTGCAATACAATTTAGGTATATTTTGACCAATAATATCACATACAAGGAACAAATACCACCGCGCCATGACCAGACCACAAATTACAACCACAGTGATCGAATAATATCACATACAAGGAACAAATACCACCGCACCATGTCAAGACCACATATTACCACCACTTGGTAACCAAATAGCACATTCAAGGGACAAATACCACACCATTTCCAGACCACATATTACCACCACATAGTGACTGAATACTACAATACTGATTAGTAATTAAAAAAAAACAAAAAAAACACAATACTATCACAAGTGCCAGTATTCACAGGAGATCTGTACTTAGTATGCAGTGTCTGTGTACAGGTAATACAGTGATCACTGGTGACATTGTACACAGGACCTCTGTATATAGTATACAGTGTATAGTGTCAGTGTATAGGTAACACTGACTCACCAGTGACGTCTCTGGGTGAAGTCCTCCATCTTTCATCCAGCACAGACCGCCATCATTTCTTCCAGCCAGGACTCATTTCTGCAGGAAATAACATAGTTATCTAGAGCTCTGCTCGCAGAACACATTACTTAATTTTTCACAACTTCTACATTACACCACATGGAGAAAAAAAGGCGATAGTGTCACTCTGCACAGTAACAGGACCGCCCCCCCTCCCATTTAAAACAGTATACTCAATAAATAAAATAAATACATCACTGCAGTAATAATATCCCTTAATTAGCCCCTATGGTAATAATATTCCCCACCCTGGCCCCGTGTGTCTCATTCCTGGCTCCAGCCATATGTTCTCCCATCCTGCCCTCATGAGTATCCATTCTACACCATATGATCTCCCCATCCTGTCTCCATCGTATCCATCCTGCCCCATGATCCAATCCTGCCCCATGTCTTTCATTCTGCCCCGTGTCTCCAATCATGCCGCGTGTCTACATTCTGCCCATGCCTCCAGTCATGCGCCCAGTGTGTCCAGCAATCTGCCCCAGTGTCCAGCATATTACCCCCAGTGTGTCCAGCATATTACCCCCAGTGTGTCCAGCAATCTGCCCCAGTGTGTCCAGCATATTACCACCAGTGTGTCCAGCAATCTGCCCCAGTGTGTCCAATTGTCCAGCATTGCCCACAGTGTGTCCAGCATTGCCCCAGTGTCTCCACACATTGCCCCAGTGTCTCCAGCATTGCCCCCAGACAGTGTGTTCAACAATATGCCCCAGTATGTCCAGCATATTGCCCCAGAGTATCCAGCATTGCCCCCAGTGTCTCCAGCAATCTTCCCCAGTGTCTCCAGCAATCTGCCCCAGTGTCTCCAGCATTGCCCCAGTGTCTCCAGCAATCTGCCCCAGTGTCTCCAGCATTGCCCCAGTGTCTCCAGCAATCTGCCCCAGTGTCTCCAGCATTGCCCCAGTGTCTCCAGCAATCTGCCCCAGTGTCTCCAGCATTGCCCCAGTGTCTGCAGCAATCTGCCCCAGTGTCTCCAGCAATCTGCCCCAGTGTCTCCAGCATTGCCCCCAGTGTCCAGCAATCTGCCCCAGTGTCTCCAGCATTGCCCCAGAGTCTCCAGCATTGCCCCCAGTGTCCAGCAATCTGCTCCAGTGTCTCCAGCAATCTGCCCCAGTGTCTCCAGGATTGCCCCAGTGTCTCCAGCAATCTGCCCCAGTGTCTCCAGCATTGCCCCCAGTGTCCAGCAATCTGCCCCAGCGTCTCCAGCATTGCCCCAGAGTCTCTAGTATTGCCCCCCAGTGTCCAGCAATCTGCCCCAGTGTCTCCAGCAATCTGCCCCAGTGTCTCCAGGATTGCCCCAGTGTCTCCAGCATTGCCCCAGTGTCTCCAGCAATCTGCCCCAGTGTCTCCAGCAATCTGCCCCAGTGTCTCCAGCATTGCCCCCAGTGTCCAGCAATCTGCCCCAGTGTCTCCAGAATTGCCCCAGAGTCTCCAGCATTGCCCCCAGTGTCCAGCAATCTGCTCCAGTGTCTCCAGCAATCTGCCCCAGTGTCTCCAGGATTGCCCCAGTGTCTCCAGCAATCTGCCCCAGTGTCTCCAGCATTGCCCCCAGTGTCCAGCAATCTGCCCCAGCGTCTCCAGCATTGCCCCAGAGTCTCTAGTATTGCCCCCCAGTGTCCAGCAATCTGCCCCAGTGTCTCCAGCAATCTGCCCCAGTGTCTCCAGGATTGCCCCAGTGTCTCCAGCATTGCCCCAGTGTCTCCAGCAATCTGCCCCAGTGTCTCCAGCAATCTGCCCCAGTGTCTCCAGCATTGCCCCCAGTGTCCAGCAATCTGCCCCAGTGTCTCCAGCATTGCCCCCAGTGTCTCCAGCATTGCCCCCAGTGTCTCCAGCATTGCCCCCAGTGTCTCCAGCAATCTGCCCCAGTGTCTCCAGCATTGCCCCCAGTGTCTCCAGCATTGCCCCCAGTGTCTCCAGCAATCTGCCCCAGTGTCTCCAGCATTACCCCCCAGTGTCCAGCAATCTGCCCCAGTGTCTCCAGCATTACCCCCAGTGTCCAGCAATCTGCCCCAGTGTCTCCAGCATTGCCCCAGTGTCCAGCAATCTGCCTCAGTGTCTCCAGCATTGCCCCCAGTGCCTCCAGCATTGCCCCCAGTGCCTCCAGCATAGCCCCCAGTATTGCCCCCAGTGCCTCCAGCATTGCCGTTCGCAAAAAAAAAAAGTTTTCCTCACCTGACCAGCGCTCCAGCGGCAAGCTGCTCCCTCCAGCAGCGCACACTCGCCGGCGACTGACAATGACGTCAGACGCCGGCGACTTGTGCGCTGCGGCCGACTTCAGCTGCCAGCCTCCAATTGGCTGGCGGCTGTTGTTAACCGCCGCAGCGCCGGAAGGGGCCTGGTGAGCAGATGAGAAGGGGCCCGATGCCGGCCCCCTCTCTCTGCCCACCGGGTCCGGGGGCACATAAATGCCGGCGGCGGCGGGCATTCACAGTACTCGGGCGGTCAATCTGTGCGGTAGCCCAGGGCCCCCCCACACCACTGGGCCCTGGGCTACCGCCCATATTGACCCTCTTATAATCCGCCCCTGGTTTATATAATTGGTTAGGGAACCCCGGGAAGGCTTTTTTCTTATCCCCCACTTTCTCCAGGATATCATCTAAGGTGTAGGGCCGAATAGAAATTCCCCCTCACAGGGTATGGAACATAATTTGGACTTAGTTTGTAGGTCCCCCGGCCAGCATTTGAGCCATAAAGCCCTTCTAGCTGCGTTTGAAAAAGAAGCAGCTCTTGCCGCCAGTCTTGCAGAGTCTATAGACGCGTCCGCTAGGAACGCCGCTGCTCCTTTCATTATCAAGATTGAATCTAATACTGATTCTCTCGGGGATTTATCCTTTAATTGTGACTGTAGATGGTCCAACCACACCATTAATGCTCTGGCAGTACATGTGGAGGCTATAGCCGGTTTTAGTCCCCCCCCCCCGGCTTCCCATGCACCTTTTAGAAATACCTCAGCCTTCTTATCCATAGGGTCCTTTAGGGTCCCCATATCTTCAAAAGGTAAAGCAAATTTTCTCGACGCTTTTGCTATTGTGACGTCCAGTTTTGGTGCTTTACTCCAGGAAGAACAGGCTGGGTCATCAAAAGGATATTTCCTTTTCGGGGTTAAGAGGACTTTTTTTGTCTGGTCTTTTCCACTCTTTTTTTTTATTAGGGCATGTATTTTATCATTTATTGGAAACGTCCTAGGTTTCCTTTGTTCCAGACCGCTAAACATAAAGTCTTGTGTGGTTTTTTGGGATTTAGTCTCTACCAGCCCCATGGTAGTTCTTACCGCTTTTACCAAAGCGTCCGTCTCTTCAATGGGAAAACAATTGCGACCCCCCTCCGAGGAAGAAGAGGATGATAGAGAGGAAAGCGAACTATCTGAATCAGATATCTCACTATCTTCTTCACTAGAACTTGGCTCCGGGGACCTATGTTTAGATCTACGCTTCTTTTTCAATCCTTTGGCACTTTTTAACGCATCCTCTACTTGCGATTTAATTAATTGTTTTAAATCGGATGCGAATCTTGGGGACTCTTCGGAAATGGTGTTTTCTATGCATATGGCACAGAGTTTCTTTACCCATGTAGTGGGTAGTTCTACGGAGCAGATCGGGCAAACTCTGTGCCTGGTTTTCGCTGTTCATTTCTTCCCCTAAGAAAAATACAATAAACCCCTTTTAGAACCTGAGCATTCACGAAGATCACTTACCCTCCTAATTTAAGGGGGATACCGGTTCTGGCGTAGGAGTAGTTTCCTCGACTTGAACCGTTACGGGTCTGCTGGATCCGCCCGAGCCTCTGCTACGTTGAGATCCGGAGCTGCGATGCTGGGAAGAAGCATCGTGCTGTCGCCGCCGCTGGCGATGGTGCTGCTGCTGTTAGGGCTGGCGCTTTTTCGGCGGGGTCTGCAGAGTTTCTTCTGCCGGTTGTTCTACCTCACTCATAGTGAGACCTTTCTGAGCACCGGCCATTCGTTTACTGATCTTTTTTCATATGTAAGTGGGGCGGAGCACCGCTGGGCTATTACCCAGAGATGCTGTGCGCCGCCCCGGAAGTGACCCCTGTGCCGAGCATTCTGGGAGTACCAGAATGCTCTGTGCCCGGCCCGCACATGCGTGCGCGCATTCTGCCGCCGCCATCTTTTCCTGCAGGGAGCCTGCCCGGAGCACGCCTGCCGACCACACCGGAGGAAGCGCCCGCTCCAGCCCCAGGACCCCAAGTGCCCGCCGGCGCCATCAGAGAGACCCTCGGACGAGCGCGCTATCCGGCGGGAGAACTGGCGGTAAGGCACCAGGTGACCGCCGCCACCTATTACCGGCTGTATGTATGCTTTCATGGGGGAGAAGCAGACTGGATCTTTCTTCACTGCTTCTCCCCCGCTCACGCACGAGAACGTGGCCTTCGGGGTAGGACTTAGCCACCGTATTCGAAGCAGGGCCCCCCGCTGCCAGTAACCGAATCGATGGACCCCCGGCATCCCACGACGTCCACGCTGCAGGTTCCCCGTCAGGGACAGGAAACCAAACTGATGTGGGAGAGAGGTACCGCCTTTTTCACCTGTAGGTTTCCTGTCCCTGAGGGCGGATCCCTCTCTCTGTGGTGCCGTCATAGGGGTAAGAGAAGTAGAACTTTCGGGGAGTTGGCTGTGCTTTTTTATATTATTATTTGTGTGTACCTAGGCTGCAGAATGCTCTGTTTGTTATATACTCCCTGTTGGCATTCTGCACTGCTGCATAGATACTACACTTTGGCATGTGACCAGCCTCACTCCTGATTTTGGAGGATCTGATCACATCCCGACAAGTATTTTTCTGTTTAGAGACTAGTTGTAACGTCCCAACTAATACCATGCCCAATCTTTGCCTCCTGCTCCAGCCTCCCCGTATTGAAGGGTGGAAAAGGGAGCTGAAACGCTTAGGCTACTTTCACACATCAGATTTTTTGCATCAGGCACAATCCGGGTAATGTTGGAAAAACCGGTTCCGGCGCAGATTGTGAAAAACTGATGCGACAGATCCGTTTTCCGACGGATCCGGCTAGCATATCTAGATTATTGGATAAAAAAAAAATTTGGAGCATGCTCAGTTTAAAAAAACGGAATCCGGCGCCGGAATCCGTCATTTTCCGGATCCGGCTCCCATAGGCTTCCATTCTAGCAAACAGCCAGGCGCTTCCGGCTTTTTCGCTGGAGACAAAAAAACGTTGCTATGAACGTTTTTTCCAGAAACCGGAAACGGCAGATTTTCCGGGTCCGGCGAAAAACGGACGAAACGCAATGTCACTAATACAAGTCTATGGGAAAAAAAAACTGGATCCGGCGGCAACATTCGCCCAATACGTTTTTTTTAAATTTAGCCGGATTGAGCCTGACAGCGAAAACCTGATGTGTGGAAGTAGCCTTAATCTCCATCTTTCAATCTCAGAAAAGGCTGAAGGTCATGTAGCTGTAAGTGATGAGGAAGGATGAAAAAAGAGCAAAAACGAGACACAGAAGAGGGGTGTGTGTGTGTGTGTATATATATATGTTTTCATACTGCATCTTGGAGGCTGTAGGAGCATCATATATGGAGGCATGTCTGTGCTGTGCACTATGGAGGCCATGAAAGTGATGGTATACTGTGAGAACACTAATGGGCTTCACTATTATGCTTTGCTTATATAGCGCCATAATATTAACCCCTTAGTGACAGAGCCAATTTGGTACTTAATGACCGAGCCAATTTTTACAATTCTGACCACTGTCACTTTATGAGATTATAGCTCTGGAAGACCCGTGGAAGCGCAGGAGCGCGAAACGGCCGTCGTCTTGTGGAAAAACATTTCTCCCTGATCATACCTGCTTTTGAAAATATGCCATAATAAAGATTGGACATTAGAGGATGGTGAGTGCTCGCTGTTCTTATGACCTTTTTGCATGCACGATTGGAGTTTTCTCAAGCTAGAGCACCAGACATCGGTAAAGGGCTTCATAAAGAGGACATTAAGCGAGCGGGTGTGGGTGATTTAAACAGCTGATGGTGCTGCTATTTGCTTTTCTTTTGGTTTTTGCATAATTTATAACTCTGGAATGCTTTAACAGATCCTGCTGATTCTGAGACTGTTTTTTCGTGACATATTGTACTTCATGTTAGTGGTAACATTTCTTCGATATTACTTGCGATTATTTATGAAAAAAACGGAAATATGGCGAAAATTTTTACAATTTTGCAATTTTCAAACTTTGTATTTTTATTCCCTTAAATCAGAGAGATATGTCACAAAAAATAGTTAATAAATAACATTTCCCACATGTCTACTTTACATCAGCACAATTTTGGAAACAAAATTTTTTTTTGTTAGGGAGTTATAAGGGTTAAAAGTTGACCAGCAATTTCTCATTTTTACAACACCATTTTTTTTAGGGACCACATCACATTTGAAGTCATTTTGAGGGGTCTATATAATAGAAAATAACCAAGTGTGACACCATTCTACAAACTGCACCCTTCAAGGTGCTCAAAACCACATTCAAGAAGTTTATTAACCCTTTACGTGCTTCACAGGAACTGAAACAATGTGGAAGGAAAAAATGAACATTTAACTTTTTTTTGCAAACATTTTACTTCAGAACCATTTTTTTTTTTATTTTCACAAGTGTAAAAACAGAAATTTAACCATAAATTTTGTTGTGCAATTTCTCCTGAATACGCCGATACCCCATATGTGGGGGTAAACCACTGTTTGGGCGCACCGCAGAGCTTGGAAGAGAAGGAGCGCCGTTTGACTTTTTCAATGCAGAATTGGCTGGAATTGAGATCGGACGCCATGTCGCGTTTGGAGAGCCCCTGATGTGCCTAAACAGTGGAAACCCCCCACAAGTGACCCCATTTTGGAAACTAGACCCCTTAAGGAACTTATCTAGTTGTATGGTGAGCACTTTGAGCCCCCAAGTGCTTCACAGAAGTTTATAAAGTAGAGCCGTGAAAATAAAAAATCGCATTTGTTTACACAAAAATGATCTTTTCGCCCACAAATTCTTATTTTCACAAGGGTAACAGGAGAAATTAGACCATAAAAGTTGTTTTGCAATTTCTCCTGAGTATGTCGATACCCCATATGTGGGGGCAAACCACTGCTTGGGCGCACCGCAGATCTTGGAAGTGAAGGAGTGCCGTTTCACTTTTTCAATGTAGAATTGGCTGGAATTGAGATCGGACACCATGTTGCGTTTGGAGAGCCCCTGATGTGTCTAAACAGTAGAAAACCCCCACAAGTGACCTCATTTTGGAAACTAGACCACTTAAGGAACTTATCTAGATGTGTGGTGAGCACTTTAAACCCCCAAGTGCTTCACAGAAATTTATAACGTAGAGCCGTGAAAATAAAAAGTCCTTTTTTTTTCCTCAAAAATGATTTTTTAGCCTGCAATTTTTTATTTTCTCAAGGGTAACAGGAGACATTGGACCCCAAAATCTGTTGACCAGTTTGTCCTGAGTACGCTGATACCCCATATGTGGGGGGGGCACTGTTTGGGCACCCATCGGGGCTCGGAAGGGAAGGAGCACCTCTTGGAATTCAGACTTTGATGGGATGGTCTGGGGGCGTCATGTTGCATTTGCAGAGCTCCTGATGTACCTAAACAGTAGAAACCCCCCACAAGTGACACCATTTTGGAAACTAGACCCCCCAAAGAGCTTATCTAGATGTGTGGTGAGCACTATGAACCCCCAACTGCTTCACAAAAGTTTATAATGTAGAGCCATGAAAATAAAAAAAAAAAATCATATTTTTTCCACAAAAATGATCTTTCCCACCCAAAATTTTTACTTTCACAAGGGTAACAGGAGAAATTGGACCCAAAATTTATTGTGCAATTTATGCTGAGTAGGCTGATACCCCATATGTGGGAGTTAACCACTGTTTGGGCGCATGGCAGAGCTCGGAAGGGAAGGAGCGCCGTTTTGGAATGCAGACTTTGATAGAATGGTCTGCCGGCGTTATGTTGCATTTGCAGAGCCCCTGATGTACCTAAACAGTAGAAACCCCCCACAAGTGACCCCATTTTGGAAACTAGACCCCCAAGGAACTTATCTAGATGTGTGGTGAGAACTTTGAATGCCCAAGTGCTTCACAGACGTTTATAATGCAGTCGTGAAAATAAAAAAAATTTTTTTTTCCACAAAAAAGATTTTTTAGCCCCCAAGTTTTTATTTTCACAAGGGTAACAGGAGAAATTGGACACCAAAAGTTGTTGTCCAATTTATCCCGAGTACGCTGATGCCCCATATGTGGGGGTAAACCACTGTTTGGGCGCACGGCAGAGCTCAGAATGGAGGGAGCACCATTTGACTTTTTGAGAGCAAATTTGGCTGTGGCGTTTAGAGACCCCCTGATGTACATAAACAGTGGAAACCCCCCAATTCTAACTCCAACCCTAACGCCAACACACCCCTAACCCTAATCCCAACCCGATCCATAATCCTAATCACAACCCTAACGATAATCACAACCCTAACCCCAAAACAACCATAACCCTAATCAGAACCCTAAATCCAACACTCCCCTAATCCTAATCTCAACCCAAACCTCAAACCTAACCCTAATCCCAATACACCCCTAACCCTAATCCCAACCCTAATCTTAACCCTAATCCCAAACCTAACCCTAATCCCAAACGTAACCCTAATGCCATCCCTAATCCAAACCCTAACCCTAATCCCAACTCTAACCCTAACTTTAGCCACAACCCTAGTCCTAACATTAGCCCCAACCCTAGCCCTAACTTTAGCCCCAACCCTAACCCTAAATTTAGCCCCAAACCTAACCCTAGCGCTAACTTTAGCCCCAACCCTAACCCTAACTTTAGCCCCAACCCTAACCCTAACCCTATATTTAGCCCCAACCCTAAATTTAGCCCCAACCCTAACCCTAACCCTAAATTTAGCCCCAACCCTAACCCTAACTTTAGCCCCAACCCTAACTTTAGCCCCAACCCTAACCCTAATTTTAGCCCCAACTCCTCTAGCTGCCGGCCGGCAGATCATGGTGGGCGCACTGCGCATGCGCCCGCCATTTTCTTACCGGAGGAAGAAGCCGGCGGCCAGGAGAGGACACAGGAGGACCCAGGGACACCGGTAAGTATAACAGGGTCCCCAAATCCCCCTATTTCTCTGTCCTGTGATGTGTGATCACATCAGAGGACAGAATTACACATCGCTTTTTTTTTTTTTTTTTTGCGGTCGCCGGTAAACAGTTAATTACCGGCGATCGCAAAACAGGGGTCAGTAAAAACTGACTCCGATCATGTTCTTTGGGGTCTCGGCTACCCCCGGCAGCCGAGACCCCAAAGATCTTCCGGGTGCGCCCGCCATTTTTTGGCCGGAACAAGATGGCGGCGCCCATCGGGAGCCACGAGGAGCACTGGGGGAGACAGGTGAGTATCGGGGGCGATCGGGGACTCCATTTCTCTGTCCTCTGATGTGCGATCATATCGGAGGACAGAGAAATAAAATGGGAAATCGAATTTTTTTTTTTTTTTGCAACCGCCGGTAAACGGTTAATTACCGGCGATCGCAACTTGTGGGTTGGTAAAAAAAACCCGAATCATGTTCTCTGGGGTAGCCGAGACCCCAGAGAAAATCCGACTCTGGGGGGCGCTATTCACTTTTTCTGTGGTTTATGTACCCTTAACTGCCGCCGTTAAAAGGCGTATCGGCGGTCGTTAAGGGGTTGAAGTTCTGCCCATCCTTTCAAAGCTAGGGTGAAATTAACAAGGAAAAAATAACATTTTTAAGGGGAATCTGTAAATTTGGCATTTAAGTGTTTACTCCCAGAAGAGAACATTCTAAAAAAAATCATAGAGAATATTCTGAACCTTAATCTTTGTTTAATGATTTATGTAAGAAATTAATTTTTTCTCTTAGGTTCTTTGACAGCATTGCATACCAGACGTTTTGTAGGCCAAGAGCCAGATCAGGCCTTTTCATTGGGAGATTCTTTCAATCTGGCACAGTGATCTGGGTTATTTAGGCATGAAAAGAAAATCCATGTATCAGGAAAAACCCTGACATCCCTTGACTGGTGGCTTGACAGAAGAAATCTTTTCCCTTCCCCAAGTCAACATGGACAGGAAACATACAGATTTAAAAGGCTGAGCCTCTCTATACACTTCAGTGGTTTCATGTCCTTGAGAGAGACCTATAGTTCCCTAGCGTCTGTTGGGGTAGGGGGGAGATAGGTCTTACCCGGGGTGGTTGGTCCCAGCTCCCAGCAAAAGATTTGTGAGAAGCCGGAGCATGGCGGAGGACATCACTTCTGGTAAGGAGAACACTGCCTGATATGGTGAAGTGTATACCCAGGAGATAGAAAACCGGTGCCGCAACTCCGGAAGGGAGTGTGGCCAGGAATGGTGCAGTTTCTCCCTGGGGAAGGAATATTCCTGGTTGCAATCATGGGGGGAAGCATGGCATGGCACACCCTGCAGCCCTCTATGAAAGTCCGGGACAGGAAGTGGACAGATCATTTCCCGGGTTCAGGCGACATCATTTCAGCGGGACGAGTATAAATTCAACTCCTCAAGGCAAAATCATCCTAGTTGGAGGTATAGTCCAAAATGAATGATGGCACCCGTGAAGCAGCACTGCCGGCCTTGGTAGTTCCTGTGTCAGGTGGAGTCAGTCCAGGGGTTCCTCTGCACAGATTATCCTAATTGTATGCATTATAGGATAGGTCTAGGAAGGCACAGGCAAAAGGAATACGCACTATGTAAAAGTAAATTATCTGAATACAATAAAAGATTATGCCAAGCTTATATTGAAAGAACTCTTGCTGAGGAATCCGCTTCCCTTATGGAAAGCATGAAACCCATGATCAAGGTTGAAATTAAAAAAATATTAAAGAGTTCAAAGGGGCCCAGCACATCTTCAGGAAAGCAAGAAACCATATTAGACTCAAGCCTGGAAGATGATGTTGAAGATGAGGAACTGGGGGGGGTTTAATCAGATAAGTCCTCATCCTCCTCTTCCATGGACAATTGCGAGGTCATCCTGCCTTCCCCACGGAAGATACAGATAAACAAGCCCTAGAATGGAAGTCTTGTTAATAGGGAAGAGAGCACTTGGCCTGGTCCCAGAGGAAGACATAGAAAAAGGTTTTTACAATCCTCTATTTTTAAGAATGACTCCGGGCCTGTCCTTCAGCACGATTATAAACCTAAAAAAAAATTAAAGCCAATTTTTAATAAATAATTTCAAAATGGAAACCATTGACTCGGCAGTAAAACATCTGTTCCTGGGATGCTTTATGTTAACCATAAATCTCCAGGATGCCTAGTATCACGTTCCCATATTTCAGAAGAACCAAAAAGGAGTGGTGGTCAACATTCAGGGACGTCTAACCCACTTGCAATTCCAGATCCTCCCCTTTGGCCTCTCAATGGCTCATAGGGAGACAAACATTATTCATCCCATACCTGGACGATTTTCTAATAGTAGTGAAATCAAGGTCAGATTGCAGAAGGGTGATAAATCAAGTCAAAAACATATTACTTTCATTAAGGTGGTTATTAAATAAAATAAAAAAACAAAAAAAACAAAAACAAAAGAGAGGCAAACTTTTCTGAGAAAATTTCTAGCCTCTATAAACAATCATCCTTTCTTCCAAAGGAAAAAAATTAGAAAAGTAGACAAGTCAGCATCCAAATTAATCAATAACGTGGTGACCACTCTGAGGAAAGCAATGTCAATAATAGGAACCTTAACATCTTGTAATCCTGCGGTAACTTGGGCCCAAATCCACTTTCAAAGACGTCAGTGGGAATTATTAAAGAAGGGAGAAGAAATCAAAGGGAACCGTGATCGAAGGATCACCACCAGCTCAAGAATTACAGAGGAATCCCTACTCTGGTGGCTCTACAAAAACCTCTCCCAGGGCTCCCGTGGGAAATAAGATAGCCCAAAAATCATCACTACATATGCAAGTGCTTAGGTAACCACCTCTTCTGTGAATCAGAACCAATGTACAGGTCTGCTCCACTCAATGAATGTCCATCTTGCACTCCTCCTCCACTGAAGTCCCACTACTCCTAACATATACATAATGCACCCATACGTTTACCTACTTTGCATTTACACAATATACCTGCCGATGTCTGAGGTTTGGATCTCTGTGGACTGTAGCAGGACTTCACTGGAGAAGGATTAGGGGGTGGGGGGCACTGTAGCTCTTGCAGGATGGTCATACATTGTGTGAAGCAGACCTCTGTAGACACCATCTCCTGTGAGTGCACATTCTGTACGTCACTACTTATCAGCTCCGTGCTGATTTACAGGCCGCTTGCTCCACTTCTCATAGCCAGACTGGGTGCAGACGTTCCATGTCAGCAGCGTTGCGCTGACCTGAGTTCAAGCTTTCTTCATGATTTACATCATGGCTGCTGTATACATGACATAGGACACACTGAGACTGCTGTATACATGACATAGGATACACTGAGACTGCTGTATACATCACATAGGAGTCACTGGGACTGGTGTATATAAATCACATAGTAGACACTGGACTTGCTGTGTATACATCACATAGGAGACATTGGGCCTGGTGCATATACACCACATAGACACTTGGACTGTAGCATAAACATTACACAGACGACAATGGGGCCAGAGCATATACATCGCATAGGAGACACTGCAACTTCTGCCTTTATCAAAGAGATGGGAGCACAGACCGTGCTAATTCTGCCAACAAAGAACGTCCTTCATTACATGCTTTGCAGTGTTCAGTAGAAAACGTTGCATGCACGTGCTTGCAGTGTAAGGGGTAATTAAAGGGCAGGCCGCTGGCTTGAGCACTGTGGTTCCCGACAATCTGCCTAGAGGCCGGAGGAAAAGACATTGGGCTGGAGGTTACCCACCCTTAGTTTTAAAACATTCTTTCAGGTAACTTTTCAGAACAAGCTGTCATGTGGGTGTACATGAGGAATAACATATTTTCTGGCCATTATATAACTTGTATATTGCACTTGCAGTTTTCCTATCTGATGTTTTAACTCTGATTTTTGTCTGTCTCTAAGCTAGTGACCCAAGACTTACTGCTATGATGTCTCCCATACACAGCTCACGTAGACATGATGGGTTCTTTACTCTCCTGTCTCTATGTGGCACATCTTCAATAGTAGCAGAAAGAAGACATCATACAATTGTACTGAGCGGTGTAGCTCTGACTCCAGCGCTGGGAGTAAACAAAACACTGAAGCCTTCAGACACAGAATAGCTGTGTATGTGTGTTTGTGACCCCTCTCTTCTTCATATACTTTAATTCCTTAACAACCTATGATGTACATTTTCACCACATTTTCACTGGTGGCTATATGGTGCAGGCTCAGAAGCTGAACTGTACAGATGCTGGGTTACACAGCCGGTATCTGCCTGTTACAGCAACCCATGGAGAGTGCTTTGATTCCTGCTAACCCTTTAACTGTCAACTGCTAACCATTTTGCTGTCAATCATTGGCTCCCATAGGTTTCCATGCAACGCAGTCTCTGGAGTCAATGGCTTACCATGGCCAGAATGGCCGGCTGTAGAGAAACGGGGTCAGTGGGAGCTCTCGTCCACTGGCCCAGCTGCCTTTAGCAAAACTGCATGGATCAGGGCTCATACCACTGAACGCTCGCTCTATCTCCCGGTGGGCAATACACTACACAGACAACACAGGGTTAGAGCAAAACAGTGTGGCAATACTTTACTGAACCACAACACCCAATAGCAAACAGAACAATTCCAGCAATTACCCCAAAAGATGGTGCACATTACAGGGACTCACCCTTCCGCTGACTCGCCGAGATAATGGTAAATGTTACATCAGAGCTTACAGGGTCGCTATTCCACCAATGATACACACACAGAGAAGAGATATCAACAAGCATAGGGAGATGACCGAGAACAGTCCATAGAGTCCATACAAGGTCCAAAGCCAGTTCACATGACGTCAGAGCTCCCAGGGTCGCTATTCCACCTGTGATACACACACAGAGAAGAGGTAACGACAAACTTTGGGAGATGACAGAGAACAATCCATAGAGTCCGTACAAGGTCCAAAGCCAGTTGACGCGAGAGTCACCACCTGGCTTATCCGACCATCTCCATGGAACCAGGTGACCAGCAGGTCCCAAAACCTGGCTTTCTCCAAACATATCCATGGTTCAGAGATGGGTACTGGATCAGATCTGTGTCCTTCCAACCGGAGCCAAAAACCCCTAGGTAATTTCCTATAGAATCAAAGATCTGTGTCCCTTGTGATGGTGCCATGATGAATTGACTGCAGTCCTCCATCTCATCCGTTGGGTGTTTTGCAGAATATCCGGCTGGTAGTTCTGTGTTACTTAAGTTCTAGTGATGAGATCTTTGTGTCTTTATATACCCGAGGCATGTAAGCTATTTTTAGAATTACCCAGTGTTCTTCAGTCCACCCTCACAGCCTTTCCCTATTTACTTTTGAAGTCAACAAGCTGGTTCCAGAATACAATGCACAATTAGCATATCAGCACACATCAATAAACAAAGATAAACACACACTATGTGCAAGTCACTATTACAGACTTCCACAGTATGTGAAATGGTATATCAGTTTGCAAGTCTGTCTTCTTGAGCCACCAGAAATAAACACTTAAATCCACAAGCCACTCTACAGATAAAAAGTCAATTCTTCTTGGTTTGCAAAAACATAGTCGTCAGTCAATCTGATTTCTTCACACCAGCCATCTGAGTTCTCCTGTAAAGCTCAGTCAAAGTATTGCACAATTACACTAGGTTGACTGAAAAAAACTAAAATATTTGTAAAAAAAATAATACAAAGTTGAAATAATACTCCTATTTCCGGTACAAAAGTAAAGAAATTATAACATCAACTAAAACAAACAAATTTGGAATTGTCGTGTCTGAAAAAGTCTGATTATTAAAATATAAAATTATTTAATCAATACATTAAACCGTGAAAAGAAGAAAAAAAATCAAAATGCACCTACACCAGCAGACGACATGGCTCCGGAAACCATCATTGATTGTGGAAACTTCACACTAGACTTGGAAATCAAGGTCCCAGAGTCTGGAGGAAGAGTGGAGAGGCCACAACCCAAGCTGCTTAAGGTCTAGTATGAAGTTTCCACAACCAGTGATGGTTTGGGGAGCCATGTCATCTGCTGGTGTAGGTCCACTGTGTTTTATCAAGACCAAATCAGCGCAGCAGTCTACCAGGAAATTTTAGAGCACCACATGCTTCCCTCTGCCGACAAGCTTTTTGGAGATGGAAATTTCATTCTCCAGCAGGACTTGGCACCTGTCCACACTGCCAAAAGTACTAATACCTGGTTTAAAAACAAGAGTATCACTGTGCTTGATTGGCAGCAAACTCCCCTGGCCTTAACCCCATAGAAAATCTATGGAGTATTGTCAAGAGGAAGATGAGAGACACCAGACCCAACAATGCAGACGAGCTGAATGCTGCTATCAAAGCAACCTGGGCTTCCATAACCCCTCAGCAGTGCCACAGGCTGATTGCCTCCATGCCACACCGCATTGATGCGGTAATTGATGTGTTGTGAATTTGGATTCTGGGCTCCCCCGGTGGCTACTGGTGGAATTGAACTGGTGTCTTCATCTTCTCTGTTCACCTGTTCCCATCAAGATGTGGGAGTCGCTATATAACCTTGCTGCTCTGTTAGTTGCTTGCCGGTCAACAATGTTATCAGAAGCCTCTCTGTGCTTGTTCCTGCTCCTAGACAACTACTAGATAAGTTGGACTCTTGTCCATGTTTGTTTTTGCATTTTGTTCCAGTTCACAGCTGTAGTTTCGTTACTGTGTCTGGAAAGCTCTTGTGAACGGGAATTGCCACTCTGGTGTTATGAGTTAATGCCAGAGTTTTAAAGTAATTTCTGGATGGTGTTTTTGATAGGGTTTTCAGCTGACCATGAAAGTGTCCTTTCTGTCTTCTGCTATGTAGTAAGTGGACCTCAAATTTGCTAAACCTATTTTCATACTACGTTTGTTATTTCATCTCAACTCACCGCCAATACATGTGGGGGGCCTCTGTCTCCTTTCGGGGTATTTCTCTAGAGGTGAGCTAGGACTAATATTTTCCTCTGCTAGCTTTATTTAGTCCTCCGGCTGGGCTGGGCATCTAGAATCAACGTAGGCATGCTACCCGGCCACTGCTAGTTGTGCGTTAGGTTTAGTTCATGGTCAGCTCAGTTCCCATCTTCCAAGAGCTAGTTCCTATATATGCTTATGCTATGTTCTCTTGCCATTGAGATCATGACAGTTTGACCGGCCCGCAAAGTGTTAATTGTTTGGGCTGAAGCAGGAGAAAAGAAGTGTTGAAGGGAAATTTTTTTTTTTTTTTTTTCCCCTCAGAGTTTTGCTGCCTAGCCCTTAATTGCTGTCTAGCTGCTTCTTACCTCCTCTTAACCCTTGAATGGCTCTGTGTCCACCTGTTTGTAATGGATCTTCAGAGTGTAACTGCAGGTTTGAATAATCTCGCCACGAAGGTACAAAATTTGCAAGATTTTGTTTGTCATGCACCTGTATCTGAGCCGAGAATTCCTTTGCCGGAATTTTTCTCGGGGAATAGATCCGGGTTTCAGAATTTTCGAAATAATTGCAAATTATTTTTGTCTCTGAAATCTCGCTCTGCCGGAGACCCTGCACAGCAGGTCAGGATTGTGATTTCCTTGCTCCGGGGCGACCCTCAAGACTGGGCTTTTTCATTGACACCAGGGGATCCTGCGTTGCTCAATGTGGATGCGTTTTTTCTGGCCTTGGGGTTGCTTTATGACGAACCTCATTTGGAGCTTCAGGCAGAAAAAACTTTGATGTCCCTATCTCAGGGGCAAGATGAAGCGGAAATTTACTGCCAAAGATTCCGTAAATGGTCTGTGCTTACTCAGTGGAATGAGTGCGCCCTGGCGGCGACTTTCAGAGAGGGTCTCTCTGATGCCATTAAGGATGTTATGGTGGGGTTCCCTGTGCCTGCGGGTCTGAATGAGTCCATGACAATGGCTATTCAGATCGATAGGCGTTTGCGGGAGCGCAAACCAGTGCACCATCTGGCGGTGTCCACTGAGAAGTCGCCAGAGAGTATGCAGTGTGATAGAATTCTGTCCCGAAGCGAGCGGCAGAATTTTAGACGGAAAAATGGGTTGTGTTTCTATTGTGGTGATTCTACTCATGTTATATCGGCATGCTCTAAGCGCACTAAAAAGCTTGGTAAATCTGTTTCCATTTGCACCTTACCGTCTAAATTTATTCTATCTGTGACCCTGATTTGCTCTTTGTCATCTATTACCACGGACGCCTATGTCGACTCTGGCGCCGCTTTGAGTCTTATGGATTGGTCCTTTGCCAAACGCTGTGGGTATGATTTAGAGCCTTTGGAGACTCCTATTCCTCTGAAGGGGATTGACTCCACCCCATTGGCTAATAATAAACCACAATACTGGACACAAGTAACTATGCGTATTAATCCGGATCACCAGGAGATTATTCGCTTTCTGGTGCTGTATAATCTACATGATGATTTGGTGCTAGGATTGCCTTGGCTGCAATCTCACAACCCAGTCCTCGACTGGAGAGCTATGTCTGTGTTGAGCTGGGGATGTAAGGGGGCTCATGGGGATGTACCTGTGGTTTCCATTTCATCATCCATTCCCTCTGAAATTCCTGAGTTCCTGTCTGACTATCGTGACGTCTTTGAGGAATCCAAGCTTGGTTCGTTACCTCCGCACCGAGAGTGCGATTGTGCCATAGATTTGATCCCGGGTAGTAAATACCCAAAGGGTCGTTTATTTAATCTGTCTGTGCCTGAACATGCTGCTATGCGAGAATATATAAAGGAGTCCTTGGAAAAGGGACATATTCGTCCATCGTCATCTCCCTTAGGAGCCGGTTTTTTCTTTGTGTCAAAAAAAGACGGCTCTTTGAGACCATGTATTGATTATCGGCTTTTGAATAAAATCACTGTTAAATATCAATACCCATTGCCGTTGCTGACTGATTTGTTTGCTCGCATAAAGGGGGCCAAGTGGTTCTCTAAGATTGACCTTCGTGGGGCGTATAATTTGGTGCGAATCAGGCAGGGGGATGAGTGGAAAACCGCATTTAATACGCCCGAGGGCCACTTTGAGTATTTAGTGATGCCTTTTGGTCTTTCTAATGCTCCGTCAGTTTTCCAGTCCTTTATGCATGATATTTTTCGCGATTATTTGGATAAATTTATGATTGTGTATCTGGATGATATTCTGATTTTTTCGGATGACTGGGACTCTCATGTCCAGCAAGTCAGGAGGGTTTTTCAGGTTTTGCGGTCTAATTCTTTGTGTGTGAAGGGTTCTAAGTGTGTTTTTGGGGTACAGAGGATTTCCTTTTTGGGATATATTTTTTCCCCCTCTTCCATTGAAATGGATCCTGTCAAGGTTCAAGCTATTTGTGATTGGACGCAGCCCTCTTCTCTTAAGAGTCTTCAGAAATTTTTGGGCTTTGCTAACTTTTATCGTCGATTTATTGCTGGTTTTTCGGATATTGCTAAGCCATTGACCGATTTGACTAAGAAGGGTGCTGATGTTGCTGATTGGTCCCCTGATGCTGTGGAGGCCTTTCGGGAGCTTAAGCGCCGTTTTTCCTCTGCCCCTGTGTTGCGTCAGCCTGATGTTGCTCTACCTTTTCAGGTTGAGGTCGACGCTTCTGAGATCGGAGCTGGGGCAGTGTTGTCGCAGAAAAGTTCTGACTGCTCCGTGATGAGGCCTTGTGCCTTCTTTTCCCGTAAATTTTCGCCCGCTGAGCGGAATTATGATGTTGGGAATCGGGAGCTTTTGGCCATGAAGTGGGCTTTTGAGGAGTGGCGCCATTGGCTTGAGGGGGCCAGACATCAGGTGGTGGTATTGACTGACCACAAAAATTTGATTTATCTTGAGACCGCCAGGCGCCTGAATCCTAGACAGGCGCGCTGGTCATTATTTTTCTCTCGGTTTAATTTTGTGGTGTCATACCTACCGGGTTCTAAGAATGTTAAGGCGGATGCCCTTTCTAGGAGTTTTGAGCCTGACTCGCCTGGTAACTCTGAGCCCACAGGTATCCTTAAGGATGGAGTGGTATTGTCAGCCGTTTCTCCAGACCTGCGGCGGGCCTTGCAGGAGTTTCAGGCGGAGAGACCTGATCGTTGCCCACCTGATAAACTGTTTGTTCCTGATGATTGGACCAGTAGAGTCATCTCTGAGGTTCATTCTTCTGCGTTGGCAGGTCATCCTGGCATTTTTGGTACCAGGGATTTGGTGGCAAGGTCCTTCTGGTGGCCTTCCCTGTCACGAGATGTGCGAGGCTTTGTGCAGTCTTGTGACGTTTGTGCTCGGGCCAAGCCTTGTTGTTCTCGGGCTAGTGGATTATTGTTGCCCTTGCCTATTCCTAAGAGGCCTTGGACGCACATCTCGATGGATTTTATTTCAGATCTGCCTGTTTCTCAGGAGATGTCTGTCATCTGGGTGGTGTGTGACCGTTTTTCTAAGATGGTCCATTTGGTTCCTCTGCCCAAGTTACCTTCTTCTTCCGAGTTGGTTCCTCTGTTTTTTCAAAATGTTGTTCGTTTGCATGGTATTCCTGAGAATATCGTTTCTGACAGAGGGACCCAATTCGTGTCTAGATTTTGGCGGGCATTCTGTGCTAGGATGGGCATAGATTTATCTTTTTCGTCCGCTTTCCATCCTCAGACGAATGGCCAGACCGAGCGGATTAATCAGACCCTGGAGACATATCTGAGGTGTTTTGTGTCTGCTGACCAGGATGATTGGGTTGCTTTTTTGCCATTGGCGGAGTTCGCTCTCAATAATCGGGCCAGCTCTGCCACTTTGGTGTCCCCGTTTTTCTGTAATTCGGGGTTTCATCCTCGATTTTCCTCTGGTCAGGTGGAATCTTCGGATTGTCCTGGAGTGGATGCTGTGGTGGAGAGATTGCATCAGATCTGGGGGCAGGTGGTGGACAATTTGAGGTTGTCCCAGGAGAAGACTCAGCTTTTTGCCAACCGCCACCGTCGTGTTGGTCCTCGGCTTTCTGTTGGGGATTTGGTGTGGTTGTCTTCTCGTTTTGTCCCTATGAGGGTCTCTTCTCCTAAGTTTAAGCCTCGGTTTATCGGCCCGTATAAGATATTGGAGATTCTTAACCCTGTTTCCTTCCGTTTGGACCTCCCTGCATCCTTTTCTATTCATAACGTTTTTCATCGGTCATTATTGCGCAGGTATGAGGTACCGGTTGTGCCTTCCGTTGAGCCTCCTGCTCCGGTGTTGGTTGAGGGTGAGTTGGAGTACGTTGTGGAGAAAATCTTGGACTCTCGTGTTTCCAGACGGAGACTCCAGTATCTGGTCAAGTGGAAGGGATACGGCCAGGAGGATAATTCTTGGGTGAATGCATCTGATGTTCATGCCTCCGATCTGGTTCGTGCCTTTCATAGGGCCCATCCTGATCGCCCTGGTGGTTCTGGTGAGGGTTCGGTGCCCCCTCCTTGAGGGGGGGGTACTGTTGTGAATTTGGATTCTGGGCTCCCCCGGTGGCTACTGGTGGAATTGAACTGGTGTCTTCATCTTCTCTGTTCACCTGTTCCCATCAAGATGTGGGAGTCGCTATATAACCTTGCTGCTCTGTTAGTTGCTTGCCGGTCAACAATGTTATCAGAAGCCTCTCTGTGCTTGTTCCTGCTCCTAGACAACTACTAGATAAGTTGGACTCTTGTCCATGTTTGTTTTTGCATTTTGTTCCAGTTCACAGCTGTAGTTTCGTTACTGTGTCTGGAAAGCTCTTGTGAACGGGAATTGCCACTCTGGTGTTATGAGTTAATGCCAGAGTTTTAAAGTAATTTCTGGATGGTGTTTTTGATAGGGTTTTCAGCTGACCATGAAAGTGTCCTTTCTGTCTTCTGCTATGTAGTAAGTGGACCTCAAATTTGCTAAACCTATTTTCATACTACGTTTGTTATTTCATCTCAACTCACCGCCAATACATGTGGGGGGCCTCTGTCTCCTTTCGGGGTATTTCTCTAGAGGTGAGCTAGGACTAATATTTTCCTCTGCTAGCTTTATTTAGTCCTCCGGCTGGGCTGGGCATCTAGAATCAACGTAGGCATGCTACCCGGCCACTGCTAGTTGTGCGTTAGGTTTAGTTCATGGTCAGCTCAGTTCCCATCTTCCAAGAGCTAGTTCCTATATATGCTTATGCTATGTTCTCTTGCCATTGAGATCATGACATTGATGCCAAAGGAGCCCTGACCAAGTATTGAGTGCAGTTACTGAACATACATTTCAGTAGGTCAACATTACGGATTGTAAAATCATTTTTCAAGCTGGTGTTTTAAAGTATTCTTATTTACTGAGATAATGATTTTTGGGTTTTCATTGGCTGTAAGCCATAATCATCAACATTAACAGAAATAAACACTTGGAATAGATCACTCTTTTGTAATGACTCTATATAATATATGAGTTTCACTTTTTGTATTGAAGAACTGAAATAAATTAACTTTTTGATGATATTCTAATTTTGTGAGATGCACCTGTATGTCGGAGGACAATTAAAAAACAAAAAAACATTATGATTCTTGGAAGAAAGGGAAGAAAATATTAGAGCTCAAAAAAAAGAAAAAAATTCTAGATATTTAAAGGATTAAAAAGATCTGTAACCTGATAGCTAAGTGAGCTGGCAGAATGGATGATGAGTTCAGGAAGGATAAAAAGTGGCTCATAAGTGGAGAAAGAAGTATATTTCTCTGATAAGACATATTAGATTTTTCTTAGTGTCCATGTGTACTATTAGTTTATGCAAAATTTGTATAGAGCGAAGGAACCATTTTGAAAAACAATCAAGAGAAAAAAATCCATTATCACCTCTAATAATACATAATTTGTACTGCCGCAACAGTAATAATCCATAAAACAAATAAAACATTATTTAGCCTGTGCAGTGAACTTTATAAAAACCTAATAAAAACGTAATAGTCACAAAATAGCGGAGATCAAAAACTCATCGTGTACAACTCATCCTGCAAAAAAATACAACTTACGAAAAAATTAACAATGTTATGTGTTTTGATAGGCACCAATACACATTATTTTGTTAAGAAAAAAAGTTTTTATTGTGCAAAAGGTGTAAAAAAAGAAAGTATAATTGTAATAGTAACAACATGCAGTATAATGTTAGTCTGCCACTTATACATGTTAAACTGCCATATGGATGGCATAGAGGGTAAATCCCTGCTTGCATCCCACCTTGTCACAACCGATAGCTGGTCTGCATTCAAATAAATAAGAGAAAAGCACAAGTAAAAAAAAAACAAAACACAAAACCCATGCAAAAATGTGTAAAAAAAATTGTACATATTTTCTGCAGTATTTTTGCTGCTTAACCCGTTAACGACCGCCGATACGCCTTTTAACGGCGGCAGTTAAGGGTACTTAAATCACAGCGCCGTTAATTAACGGCGCTGTGGAAAAAGTGAATAGCGCCCCCCAGAGTCAGATTTTCTCTGGGGTCTTGGTTGCCGAGGGTAGCTGAGACCCCAGAGAACATGATTCGGGGGGTTTTTACCGACCCCCGAGTTGCGATCGCCGGTAATTAACCGTTTACCGGCGGTCGCAACAAAAAAAACTAAAACGCGATTTGCCATTTAATTTCTCTGTCCTCCGATGTGATCGCACATCGGAGGACAGAGAAATAGTGTCCCCGATGGCCCCCAATAGCCCCCCAATACTCACCTATCTCCCCCGGTGCTCCTCGTGGCTCCCGATGGGCGCCGCCATCTTTTTTCCGGGAAAAAATGGCGGGCGCATGCACAGTGCGCCCGCCGCCCGGCACCCGGAAGATCTTTGGGGTCTTGGCTGCCGGGGGTAGCCGAGACCCCAAAGAACATGATCGGGGTCGGTTTTTACCGACCCCTGTTTTGCAATCGCCGGTAATTAACTGTTTACCGGCGACCGCAAAAAAAAAAAAAAAAAGCGATCTGTAATTCTCTGTCCTCTGATGTAATCGCACATCAGAGGACAGAGAAATAGGGGGATTCGGGGACCCTATCATACTCACCCGGTGTCCCCGGGTCCTCCTGCATCTCCTCTTGCCGGCCGGCTTCTTCCTCTGCAAAGAAAATGGCGGGCGCATGCGCAGTGCGCCCGCCATCTGCTGCCATCTGCCGGCCGGCAGGAGAGATGAGTTGGGGCTAAAATTAGGGTTAGGGCTAGGGTTAGGGTTAGAGCTAGGGTTAGGGTTAGGGCTAGGGTTAGGGCTAGGGTTAGGGTTAGGGCTAGGGTTAGGGCTAGGGTTGGGGCTAAATTTAGGGTTAGGGCTAGGGTTAGGGTTAGGCTACTTTCACACTAGCGTTTTTTGGCTTCCGTCGCAATGCGTCGTTGGAGAAAAAACGCATCCTGCAAAAGTGCTTGCAGGATGCGTTTTTTTCTCCATTGACTTGCATTAGCGACACATTGCGACGGATTGCCACACGTCGCATCCGTCGTGCGACGGATGCGTCGTGCTTTGGCGGACCGTCGGCACAAAAGAACGCTACATGTAACTTTTTTTGTGCGACGTGTCCGCCATTTCCGACCGCGCAAGCGCGGCCGGAACTCCGCCCCCGCCTCCCCGCACCTCACAATGGGGCAGCGGATGCGTTGAAAAAACAGCATCCTCTACACCCGTTGTGCGGCGCTTACAACGCTAGCGTCGGTACGTCGGCCCGACACACTGCGATGGGCCGAGTACGACGCTAGTGTGAAAGTAGCCTTAGGCTTCTTTCACACTTGCGTCGGTACGGGGCGGTCGCAATGCGTCAGCCCGACGTACCGACGCACGTTGTGAAAATTGTGCACAACGTGGGCAGTGGATGCAGTTTTTCAACGCATCCGCTGCCCAGTCTATGTCTTGGGGAGGAGGGGGCAGAGTTACGGCCACGCATGCGCGGAAATGGCGGACGCGACGTACAAAAAAAAAGTTACATTGAACTTTTTTTGTGATGACGGTCCGCCAAAACACAACGGATCCAGTGAACGATGGACGCGACGTGTGGCCATCTGTCGGTAATACAAGTCTATGGGCAAAAAAGGCATCCTGTGGGCACATTTGCAGGATCCGTTTTTTTTCCAAAACGACGGATTGTGACGGATGCCACACGACGCAAGTGTGAAAGTAGCCTTAGGGTTAGGGTTGGGGCTAAAGTTAGGGCTAGGGTTAGGGTTAAATTTAGGGTTAGGATTGGGGCTAAAGTTAGGGTTAGGGCTAGGGTTGGGGCTAAAATTAGGGTTAGGGTTAGGGTTGGGGCTAAAGTTAGGGATAGAGTTGGGATTAGGGTTAGGGTTTGGATTAGGGTTGGTATTAGGGTTACGGTTGGGATTAGGGTTACGTTTGGGATTAGGGTTGGGATTAGGGTTAGGGTTGGAATTAGGGTTAAGGTTGGGATTAGGGTTAGGGGTGTATTGGAATTAGGGTTAGGTTTGAGGTTAGGGTTGAGATTAGGGTTAGGGGTGTGTTGGATTTAGGGTTTTGATTAGGGTTATGGTTAGAGTTGAGATTAGGGCTGTTTTGGGGTTAGGGTTGTGATTATCGTTAGGGTTGTGATTAGGATTATGGATCGGGTTGAGATTAGGGTTAGGGGTGTGTTATGACCCCAATGGCAGAGGGTCTCAGGAATAAAAACCAATTCTGCAAACACAAAAAACCAGCTCATAGGGCAGTGGTAACTGGGCTGACCATATATCTAATTCTAGCACCACAAATAGAAGTAGCCGGGGAACGTGCCTACGTTGGTTCTAGACGTCTCGCACCAGCCGGAGAACTAACTAACCCTAGAAGGGAAAAGAAAGACCTTTCTTGCCACCACGTACTCCAACTCGCCCTCAACCAACACCGGAGCAGGAGGCTCAACAGAAGGAACCACAGGTACAACGTACCGCCGCAACAAAGACCTATGGAACACGTTGTGAATGGCAAACGACACCGAAAGATCCAAGCGAAAGGACACAGGATTAAGGATTTCCAATATCCTGTAAGGACCGATGAAGCGAGGCTTAAATTTAGGAGAGGAGACCTTCATAGGAACAAATCGAGAAGACCGCCACACCAAATCCCCAACACGAAGTCGGGGACCCACACCGCGGCGGCAGTTGGCAAAACGCTGAGCCTTCTCCTGTGACAACTTTAAGTTGTCCACCACATGATTCCAGATCTGCCGCAACCTATCCACCACAGAATCTACCCCAGGACAGTCAGAAGGCTCCACATGTCCCGAGGAAAAACGAGGATGGAAACCAGAGTTGCAGAAAAATGGCGAAACCAATGTAGCGGAACTAGCCCGATTATTAAGGGCAAATTCAGCCAACGGCAAGAAGGTCACCCAATCATCCTGATCCGCAGAAACAAAACACCTCAAATAAGCCTCCAGTGTCTGATTAGTTCGCTCCGTTTGTCCATTAGTCTGAGGATGAAAGGCAGACGAAAACGACAGATCAATGCCCATCCTAGCACAAAAAGATCGCCAGAACCTGGAAACAAACTGGGATCCTCTGTCAGACACAATATTCTCAGGAATGCCGTGTAAACGAACCACATTCTGAAAGAACACAGGAACCAGATCGGAAGAGGAAGGCAGCTTAGGCAAGGGTACCAAATGGACCATCTTAGAAAAGCGATCACATACCACCCAGATGACAGACATGCCCTGAGACACCGGGAGATCTGAAATGAAATCCATGGAAATGTGCGTCCAAGGCCTCTTCGGGACAGGCAAGGGCAAGAGCAACCCGCTGGCACGAGAACAGCAAGGCTTAGCTCGAGCACAAGTCCCACAGGACTGCACAAATGACCGCACATCCCGTGACAAGGAAGGCCACCAAAAGGACCTAGCCACCAGATCTCTGGTGCCAAAAATTCCCGGATGCCCTGCCAACACCGAGGAATGAACCTCGGAAATGACTCTGCTGGTCCACTTATCAGGAATAAACAGTCTGTCAGGTAGACAAGAGTCAGGTCTACCAGCCTGAAATCTCTGCAACACACGTCGCAAATCCGGAGAAATGGCTGACAAGATAACTCCCTCTTTAAGAATACCAACTGGTTCTGCGACTCCCGTGTAGGGGACAGGGACCTGGTGAGCTGTGCAGACGGGTGGAACCATTGTTGCCGGGAGTCGGGGTTCCGGGGGACGGATTTGAGGGGTGCATGGGAAGCCAGGCTCATGTGACAGGAGGCAGAGTGACGCAGGGAGAGGAGAGGATAAAAAGCAAAACGCGCGAAAGCAGGGGCAGAGAAGCGCGGGAAATCTCTGAGGAGAGGAAACTGCAGCGCAGTTGCTGTGAGTGTGCAGGCCGCAGTGAGACTTGCAGGAAGCAGGGGGAAAACGTGCAACAGACACTGCGGGCAATTACTGGAGCCCCCAAAAAGAGACGCATTCGTCGTCAGCGACCCCCCAGGCAGAGGGGTAGTGCTGACCAGCTCAGGGACAGTATTACCGCGCTCCCTGAGAACACCTTGCCAGAGAGTGCTACAGACTCGCATGGTTTCGTCTCAGCTGTGACTGATACTGATTATTCTCCTAATCCTCCTCAAATAGACTCTTCTCTGGACTGGGAGGCTGTTACCTCGGATCAACGTCCGCCTGCAGGAGGGAACGCAGCACCGCAAAAGACATTCTGGACTCGACTCTACGCCTGGGCCCGTCGCCAGAAGACACCTCCTTCCTCCGCCATCAGGACTACGGCGTTGTCGGAGCCTCCCCGTCAGGACTACATCGCTGAACCAGCACTGATAAGTGACCGTTGTTGACTTTATCTTAGTAGGGAGTCACTAGTGAGGCGCTGCCGCGTTCTACGGGTGTAGTTCAGGGCGGCCATATAATAATTGGGATTTACTGCGAGATTGTGTTCTTGTATATAAGTTCCCTGCGTGGAAAACATTTGTTATCTTTTTGGTTGGAAGTTAAAAAGAAAGTTAAAAACGCTATTTGCTTTCTGGCTCCTATTTGTCCCTGCATCCTTCTTTACCTGCGGTCTCTACATTTGGCGTAGTCGGCAGGATGCAGGATCCAAAGAAGGAGCCAGAAGATACGGAGGATGGGGCTGGGCCTAGAGCTTCTCTCTCATTGGGGGCCATGTTAAACAATTTGCCCAAGTTTAATGGGAGCAACATGTTGTTGTGGAGCTGGACTGAGAGGATGAGGGGGCTGTTGAGAATGCATCCTATGACCCCGGCCCTGGAAGCTGAGGTAGCCATTATGGCATTAGACGGAGAGGCCCGAGATTCAGTGATGTTGAGACCCCCCACAGAGCGGAATACTTTTACCGGGGTGTTACATGTGTTAGAGGGGACGCACGGGGATCCCACCGACGTGGGAGAGCTGCGGGCCCGGTTGTTTGGACGGCGACAAAAAGAGGGCGAGACTGTCACTCAGTACATGAATGCTCTGCAAGAGCTAAACATTGCAATCGTGCGGAAAGATGGTATGGGGATGGGACATGTCGACGTGACCCTGCGCGACCAACTGGTGACGGGACTGCGGGATGAGTTGACCAAACAGGCTCTACGTGAACGAGTGCGGGTCGACCCGCGCCTGACTTTCTCCGACATAGGCAATGAGGCCCGCACCCGGGAGCAAGAGAGGGGGGTGACGGTCCTGACAGGAGAGGCTCGGGTTATCCAGACCGCTGCACCAGGAGGGGGTGAGCCGTCGTGGGTTCAGGAGATGCGGCAGGAGCTCAAACAAATCCGAGACGAACTGGCCGAAGTAAAAAAAAATGCGCGAAGCCCAAGGGAGCTACCCCGGGGGCAAGGGTCTGGGAGTCCAGCTCGTGGCGCTCGTTCAGGATATTATCCGGTCTCCGGTGCTTGCTATGGTTGCGGGGAGGCAGGACATTTCGCACGGGAGTGCCCCCGGAGAGGGAGGGCCTCGTCACGGCGGGCGTTAAACTAGAGGACTCCGAGCTAAGGGGACGACGCTCGGAGTCAGAATCCCCGCGGATGGGTGGTGAAAGTCCCGAAAATTTGGTTGCCAGCTGCCCCCTGGTTTGGGCAGAGTTTGAAGGGCGGGCTGTACGTTGTCTGGTGGACACCGGATCTCAAGTCACGACTATGCCCGAGGCCTATTTTAGAAAACACTTCCCTGTGTCAGTCAGACCCCAATGGGGCCCCGTAATCCGGTTGCAGGCCGCCAATCAGCTGCCCATCCCAGTGGAAGGGGTCACCTGGATGCAAATATCTTTATGTGGGAAAGACCTGGGCCGCCGGGGGGTTGTGTTGACACGGGGGGATCCCAGCCCACAACATATCGTGACTTTGGGGATGAATGTATTGAAGGACTTTGGCAGTTTGCTGTTAGGGGAGACCACACAAGAGACACTCAATCAGTGGGGGACCAGTACACCTCAAGGCTCCGTGTTCAGACAGTTAGTGAGGGAAGTCCGTGTGCAAGAGACCTTTCAGGAGGGAGACATACTAGGGAAAGTAATCACCTCCCCGACAGCAGAAGTGACGTTTTCCCCAGGACAGACTGTTATATCCCTGCCCATCCGAGCTCGCATCCCTCTGGAAGGAGTGCAAGTGCAGGTTGAGCCCACCTTTACGTCCCCTTTGCCCACAGGACTGCTGGTGGCCCGATCTCTGGCTACTGTTAAAAATGGGGCCGTACCAGTGCGATGTGTGAATGTGGACGAACACGATGTCGTGCTACGGGTCCGAAGTGAGATGGCCAAAGTGTTACGACCGTTAGAAGTGATGCCTCCTCCAGATACTTTACAGTTAAAGGTGGATTCCCCTGATCCCTGGATGGTCAGTGTCCGGTCTACACAGGATCCTGAGCTGATAGCGTTACGAAAAGGTCAAACTATTCTGGAACATATGCGAGCAGAATTACCGGGTCTGGATCCATCACAAGTCTCGCGAGTGCAGCGGCTCCTTGGACACTATGCTGAAGTGTTTGCGCAACATGAAGATGATTTTGGCTGTACCACGGCCATCGAACATGGAATTCCGACCGGAGATACAGTGCCCATCAGGGAGCGGTACAGACAGATTCCCCCGCAGATGTACCAGGAAGTAAAGACGTTGTTAGGCCAGATGCTACAAAAGGGAGTGATCCGCGAGAGTCAGAGCCCGTGGGCTGCCCCGATCGTGCTGGTGCGGAAAAAGGACGGCACGCTCCGGTTCTGTGTGGACTATCGTAAGCTAAATGCATGCACCGTCCGAGACTCTTATCCACTTCCCCGTATCGAGGAGTCTCTCTCCGTGCTGGGTCGGGCCAAATATTTTTCCACCTTAGACCTAGCCAGCGGATACTGGCAGGTCCCGATGACAGAAGCAGATCGTCCTAAGACAGCGTTCATCCTTCCCATGGGACTATTTGAGTTCAATCGAATGCCGTTTGGGCTGGCCAACGCTCCAGGCACCTTCCAACGATTAATGGAGCGGTGTCTGGGGGATTTGAATTTCGAGGCCACTCTCATTTATCTGGATGACATCATCATCTACGCCCCAACATTCGAGGAACATCTGTGCCGACTGGAACAGGTACTAGACCGGTTGCTGAAATACGGGCTTAAGGTGAAGCCCCAGAAGTGTCACTTGTTCCGGGAACAGATCGAGTACCTGGGGCATGTGGTGTCCGCCGAAGGAGTCCGGCCATCGCAGGAGAAGATTGCTGCAATCCAGGAGTGGCCCACACCGGAGACCGCTAAAGATGTACGGGCGTTCTTGGGCCTCGCTGGGTACTACCGGCGCTTCGTGAAGAATTTTGCTCGCCGTTCTCACAATCTACAAGTCCTGCTGAAAGGAAGCTCCCCCAAGGAACGGGGAAAGAAGATACAATGGCAGGAGCCACAAGAAGCAGCGTTCCGGGACTTGAAGACAGCTCTCATGGAGCCGCCGGTGTTGGCTTATGCGGACTTTTCGCAACCGTTCATCCTACACACCGACGGCAGCTCTCAGGGATTGGGGGCTGTGTTGTCTCAGGTTCAGGATGGGCGGGAGAGAGTGATCGCCTATGCGAGTCGGTCTCTTCATGACTCTGAGTTGAACCCAGACAATTACAGTTCTTTCAAGGTGGAGCTGCTGGCCGTGGTGTGGGCTATGACGGAGCGGTTCGCTGAGTACCTGGCCGGTTCCGAGGTGCTGATACGCACGGATAACAACCCATTGGCACATCTGGAAAATGCGAAATTGGGTGCCCTAGAACAGCGCTGGGTAGCCCGGATGGCCAAGTACAGATACCGTATCCTTTACAAGCGAGGAGCGGAGAATGTTCATGCTGACGCATTATCTCGTCTGCGGAAAAATCCCCCAAGAACTAACCGAGATGAGGAGCTGGAGGGAGAAGAAATCCCCTACGCCATCGGGGGCGCTGCTCAGACGGCTGTGAGCCGGGAACAGACCGGGAACGGAACGGCTGCAGGACTGTTGGTTCAGAGTCGGGACGAATGGATACGGCTACAACAGGAAGACCAGGAACTAGCTCCATTGCGACAGTGGATAACGAATGGTCTATTGCCCGTGAGAACCCCTGGACAAATTCTCCCGTCGGATCTGAACCTTCTTCTGCGGCAGTGGGAGCGCCTAACTCTTCAGGACGGGCTCTTATGCCACTTAACCATGGCTCTGGCAGATTCTGAGCCGACCTGGCAGATGGTCTTACCAGGGCCTGTGGTGGCCGCAGTTGCTAAAGAAGCTCATGAGTCCGGGGCACACTTCGGAGTGAAGAGGACGTTTAAGTGGCTGCAAACTCGGTTCTATCATCCTCGGCTGCTTGCGGAAGTACAAACTGCCTGTAGACAATGTCGACAATGTGAGCTAACCAAGTCACTGGAGGAAAGGGCGCCTGTGCAGAGCATCACGACGTCTGCCCCTTTTGAAGTATTAATGATAGACTACATTACCATTGGAGCAGCGCATCAAGGCTACGAACACTGCCTCGTTATGGTAGATCATTTTTCAAAATTCGCGGTAGTCATCCCTACCCGTGATCAGACAGCTGAGTCGGCGGCGAGCGCTATCTGTAAGAACTTTATTCAAGTTTACGGCTGTCCGAGGCGAATACATTCGGATCAAGGCGCCTGTTTCTTGGGCAAGGTCATGGAAGAGCTGCATCGCCTCTACGGCATTGATAAGTCACGCACCACACCGTATCATCCCCAGGGAAATGGGGCTTGTGAGCGGTTTAACCGGACTTTGCTTCAAATGCTGCGTGCGCTAGAACAAGATCAGAAGGCCCGCTGGCCGGAGTACGTGTCTGACCTAGTGTGGGTCTACAACAATAGAGTTCATCAAGTCACAGGACGCACCCCGTATGAAGTGGTCTTTGGGCGCCCAGGAAAAGGCATGACAGATCTGGAACTGTCTTCGGAGGAAGAAGGCCCCCGAACAGGGATGGCTTCGTGGGTGCGTGATCATCGGCATCGGCTGCAGACCTTACACCGACTGGTACACACTCGAATTCGGGAAGTGGAGCATCGGAGCACCCCTACAGCAAAACCCCCAGAGTTCCGGCCAGGTGATCGAGTACTCGTTCGAGAGCAAAGACCGCAAAACAAGTTAGACCATCGTTGGGAAAAAACACCCTATCGGGTGCTTCGCCGTATAGACCCGCATGGACCTGTATATGAAGTGCAGTCTGAGGCCCTCGGAAGTACAGGTACTCGCATTCTTCATCGCAACATGCTCCGGTTGTGTCGCTCTGTTGACTCGGACACCCCGGAATCCACAATCAGGGAAGAGCCACCTACGACTGAGTCCCCCAACAACCATTGGTGGGATGAAGAAGATGATGAAGAAGAAGAACGGCGTCAAAATACTCCCCCTATCTCGACTACTACACTACCCCTGACCAGTCACCCTTCCGCTGACGACATTCCCCCAACACCCCCTACACAAGGACCCGAGCCACGACGTTCTGAACGTTCTACTGCCGGTAGACCCCCAACTCGCTACAGTCCTGACTTACACACTAGACAGACCCAAGTGTGGAACAATCCGTCAGGTGGGCGACCTGTCAGTGCGAAGGCCTCGCCCAGGGACTGGCGAGCATACAGGGTGGGGGAATGTAGGGGACAGGGACCTGGTGAGCTGTGCAGACGGGTGGAACCATTGTTGCCGGGAGTCGGGGTTCCGGGGGACGGATTTGAGGGGTGCATGGGAAGCCAGGCTCATGTGACAGGAGGCAGAGTGACGCAGGGAGAGGAGAGGATAAAAAGCAAAACGCGCGAAAGCAGGGGCAGAGAAGCGCGGGAAATCTCTGAGGAGAGGAAACTGCAGCGCAGTTGCTGTGAGTGTGCAGGCCGCAGTGAGACTTGCAGGAAGCAGGGGGAAAACGTGCAACAGACACTGCGGGCAATTACTGGAGCCCCCAAAAAGAGACGCATTCGTCGTCAGCGACCCCCCAGGCAGAGGGGTAGTGCTGACCAGCTCAGGGACAGTATTACCGCGCTCCCTGAGAACACCTTGCCAGAGAGTGCTACAGACTCGCATGGTTTCGTCTCAGCTGTGACTGATACTGATTATTCTCCTAATCCTCCTCAAAAAGACTCTTCTCTGGACTGGGAGGCTGTTACCTCGGATCAACGTCCGCCTGCAGGAGGGAACGCAGCACCGCAAAAGACATTCTGGACTCGACTCTACGCCTGGGCCCGTCGCCAGAAGACACCTCCTTCCTCCGCCATCAGGACTACGGCGTTGTCGGAGCCTCCCCGTCAGGACTACATCGCTGAACCAGCACTGATAAGTGACCGTTGTTGACTTTATCTTAGTAGGGAGTCACTAGTGAGGCGCTGCCGCGTTCTACGGGTGTAGTTCAGGGCGGCCATATAATAATTGGGATTTACTGCGAGATTGTGTTCTTGTATATAAGTTCCCTGCGTGGAAAACGTTTGTTATCTTTTTGGTTGGAAGTTAAAAAGAAAGTTAAAAACGCTATTTGCTTTCTGGCTCCTATTTGTCCCTGCATCCTTCTTTACCTGCGGTCTCTACACCCGGAGAGTCAGGCACAAAGCTCCTTGAAAGAGCATCAGCCTTCACATTCTTTGAACCCAACACCGGAGCAACAGAAGGATCTGAATACAACGATGCCAGGCACTGGACTAAGGATCCAGGAAGTTTATATAGCGACACCCCTGGACTAATGGCCCGGGTGAGTGCCAAACTGAAGAAAGAAAATCCCAGAGTCATATCACTAGTGACCACAAGAGGGAGCCAAAAAGTCTAATTCACAACAGGGGTGTGTTGGAGTTAGGGTTGGAGTTATAATTGGGGGGTTTCCACTGTTTAGTTACATCAGGGAGTCTCCAAACACGACAGACAATTTTGCGCTAAAAAAGTCAAATAGTGCTCCCTCCCTTCTGAGTTCTGCCGTGCGCCAAAACAGTGGTTTACCCCCACATATGGGGCATCAGCGTACTCGGGATAAATTGGACAACAACTTTTGGGGTCTAATTTCTCCTGTTACCCTTGTGAAAATAAAAACTTGGGGGCTACAAATCTTTTTTGTGGGAAAAATTTTTATTTTTTATTTTCACTACTCTGCATTATAAACTTCTGTGAAGCACTTGAGCATTCAAAGTTCTCACCACATATCTAGATAAGTTCCTTAGGGGGTCTAGTTTCCAAAATTTGGTCACTTGTGGGGGGTTTCTACTGTTTAGGTACATCAGTGGCCAGGGGCTGGCTGGCAATTTTCAGCCTGGGGGGCAATCACAAGGCAGTGGCCCTCGAGTTGCGGTGGCCCTCCTTTTCCCTGCTTATATCTGGCCACTGCATTAAAGTAGCAGAGATAACAGGCTTTAAAAACAGGCTGGTACACAGATATGGAAACTGAACGGAGCTTGCTGCATAGATATAGGAGCAGAATCGAGCTTACTCCAGAGATATGGGAACAGAACGGAGCTTACTACAGAGATATGGGAGCAGAACCGAACTTACTAGATTCAGAGATATGGGAGCCGAACCGAGCTTACTGCAAAGATATGGGAGCAGAACCGAGCTTACTACAGAGATATGGGAGCAGAACCAAGCTTACTGCAAGGATATGGGAGCAGAACAGGGCTTACTACAGAGATATGGCAGCAGAAACAAGCTTACTACAGAGATAAGGGAGCAGAACCAAGCTTACTACAGAGATAGGGGAACAGAACCGAGCTTACTACAGAGATATGGGAGCAGAACCGAGCTTACTGCAAAGATATGGGAGCAGAACCAATCTTACTACAGAGATATGGGAGCAGAACCGAGCTTAGTGCAGAGAAATGGGAGCAGAACCGAGCTTACTGCAGAGATATGGGAGCAGAACTGAGCTTACTACAGAGGTATGGGAGCAGAACCAAACTTACTACAGAGATATGGGAGCAGAACCTAGCATGCTACAGAGATAAGGGAGCAGAACCGAGCTTACTAGAGAGATAAGGGAGCAGAACCGAGCTTACTACAGAGATATGGGAGCAGAAGCTTACTGCAGAGATATGGGAGCAGAACCGAGCTTACTACAGAGATAAGGGAGCAGAACCGAGCTTAATACGTCTACTACATGGAACCAAGTCTGCTACATAGAAACTGGAGCAGAACTGAGATTACGACATACATACAGTACCATAATCTAGATTACTACATTGATAGAGTACCAGAACCAAGCTTACTGCTTAGATATGGTGCCATAACGGAGCTTACTTACAAACATACACACAATACAGCTACACAGTGCCTAGTACTATCACCACTACACAGAGAATACATAATATTATAATATCACCATTACCTCTTCATGAAACTACACTCTATACAAAGACCAATGATGCCACCATACACTCCCTGACACAAGTTATGTCGCTTATTCTTGTTATGTAAATAAAAGCTTATAACTAGTGTTGAGCATTCCGATGCTGCAAGTATCGGGTATCGGCCGATACTTGCTGTATCGGAATTTCCGATACCGAGATCCGATATTTTTGTAATATCGGATATCGGTATCGAAACAACATTAATGTAAAAAGGTGTAAAAGAAAGAATTAAAATAAAAAAAATCGCTATACTCACCTCTCCGACGCAGCCGGGACCTCAGCGAAGGAACCGGCAGCGTTGTTTGTTTAAAATTCGCGCTTTTACTTGCTTACGTGAATTCCCGGCTTCTGATTGGTCAGGGCGGCCATGTTGCCGGGACGCGGACCAATCACAGCAAGCCGTGACGAAATTACGTCACGGCTTGCTGTGATTGGTCCGCGTCCCGGCAACATGGCCGCCATTAACCAATCACAAGCCGTGACGTCACGGGAGGCTGGACACGCGCTTATTTTGAAAAGCGCGCGTGTCCAGCCTCCCGTGACGTCACGGCTTGTGATTGGTCACGGCGCCATATTGCCGGGACGCGGACCAATCACAGCAAGCCGTGACGTAATTTCGTCACGGCTTGCTGTGATTGGTCCGAGTCCCGGCAACATGGCCGCCCTGACCAATCAGAAGCCGGGAATTCACGTAAGCAAGTAAAAGCGCGAATTTTAAAGAAACAACGCTGCCGCTTACAATCGCCGAGGTCCCGGCTGCGTCGGACAGGTGAGTATAGCGATATTTTTTATTTTAATTCTTTATTTTACACATTTATATGGTTCCCAGGGCCTGAAGGAGAGTTTCCTCTCCTTCAGACCCTGGGAACCATCAGGGATACCGTCCGATACCTGAGTCCCATTGACTTGTATTGGTATCGGGTATCGGTATCGGATTGGATCCGATATTTTGCCGGTATCGGCCGATACTTTCCGATACCGATACTTTCAAGTATCGGACGGTATCGCTCAACACTACTTATAACCTGACGTTAAATTCATCCATTGGTTGTATAAGTTATTCTTTTGAAAGCTGAAACCCTCCAAAATGTGGTTTAGGTTATGAAAATAAATTGTTATTAAAGCAGAAATATTGATCAGTTAATGGACACAGAATGGTCAGATTTTGGCAAGACAAAATGTTTGTTGCCCACAGACAAATAATTAACTTAAAATACAAATATATGTTGCATAACATTGGTGAATGAAGTTGTGGTGCTCCTCTAGATTCTTTGGTTTTGTCTTCCAAGCTTCCTCTTTCATCCTAGCCCAAACATGCTCAATGATGTTCATGTCTGGTGACTGGGCTGGCCAGTCCTTGAGCACCTTGATCTTTTTTGCCTGGAGGAACTTTGTTGTAGAGATGGATGTATGAGATGGAGCACCATCCTGCTGCAGAATGACCTCTTTTATGATTTGGAATATAAGAGGTAGCTAATACTTCTTGATATTTTAGGCTATTGATATTGCCTAACACCTTGCAAATGTTTCGCACACCCCCATACTGAATGTAACCCCAGACCATGATCTTTCCACCACCAAATTTAACTGTCTTCTGGGTGTATTTTGGATCCATACGGGCTCCAGTAGGTCTCCTGCAGTGTTTGTGGTAGCTGTGGTGTAATTCTACTGAAGAGAAATCCACCTTTTGCCACTTTTCCAGTGTCCATCTATTTAGCAGGCTGTGAGAGTTTGCAAATGCCACACGGTTTTTTATTTGCCTTTTGTTCAGTGCTGGCTTCTGGGCACTGATTCCACCATGGAGGCCATTTTGAGACAGAATCCTACAAACTGTTCTAGTTGACACAGGGACTTGAGGTGACCAGACCTGTTGGAGCTCTGCTGCTGTGGAAGAGGGGGTTGCTTTGGATTTTCTAACCAACAAATGTTTCTCCTGAGCAGTTGTCTTGTGGGGTCTGCCGGACCTGGGCTAGTCAAACACCTCTCCAGTCTCTTCAGATCTTTTTTTTAATTCTTTGTACTTGATGCTGAGACACATTAAAGGTGCCCACCACCTCTGCAGTGGATCTGGTCTTCAGCCTCTTGATAATCCAGGCTTTGGTCGCAGGTTAGATTTTTGGCATGTTGTCAGAGCTTAAGTTGCAGTTCAAGTGAAGGTCTGGGGTGCTGGGTTTCTTTTTATACACACACACTAAATAACCGATCATTTACTGAGCACAGGTGAGGATGTAAATTAGGATTGGGTGCATTATATGACCAGGCGACAAAACTTTTGACTTGCTAAAATCTGACCATTCTGTGTCCATTAACTAATCAATATTTCTGCATTGATGTCAATTTATTTTCTTAACCTAAACCACATTTTGGAAGGTTTCAGCTTTCAAAAGAATAATTTATACAACCAATGGATGAATTTAACATCAGGTTATAAGCTTTTATTTACATAACATGGATAAGCGACATTACTTCTGTCAGGGAGTGTACACCTTTTACTACTTGTATACTACAATACTGATCATTAATTTTAAAAAAGCACAATACTAAGTGCCATTGTATACAGGAACTCTGTATTTACGGTCAGTGTAAAGATACTACAGTGATCACTGGTGACATTATGCACAGGAGATCTGTATAAGGTGTCAGTGTACAGGTAATACAGTGATCACCACTGCCAGTGACATTATACACAGGAGCTTTGTATATAGTATACAGTGTATAGTGTCAGTGTACAGGTAATACACTGACTCACTAGTGACGTCTCTAGCTGAAGTCCTTCATCTTTGCGTTTCATTTTCATCCAGCACAGACTGCTGTCACTTCTTCCAGCCAGGACTCGTCTCTGCATAAAATAACACAGTTACCTAGAGCACGGCCTCCAGACCACATTCCCCACTTTTTCCCTTTCTTCTACACCATGTTCCAAATTATTATGCAAATTATATTTTTCTCGGATTTTCCTAAATGGTCGGTGCAAATGACAGTCTAATAAAAGTCATCACCTGTTAGATTATACATCGAATTTTATTGAAGAAACCTCCCAATGATAACAGTATAATCTCCAAAATGAATAAAAACGTAACATGCACTGTTCCAAATTATTAGGCACAGTAGAATTTCTAAACATTTGATCTGTTTTAAAGAACTGAAAATGCTCATTTGTGGAATTTGCAGCATTAGGAGGTCACATTCACTGAACAAAAAAACTATTTAACCCCAAAACATCCTAACAGGCCAAGTCACATGTTACCATAGGAACCCTTCTTTGTTATCACCTTCACAATTCTCGCCTCCATTGAACTTGTGAGTATTTGGAGAGTTTCTGCTTGTATTTCTTTGCATGAAGTCAGAATAGCCTCCCAGAGCTGCTGTTTTGATGTGAACTGCCTCCCCCCCTCATAGATCTTTTGCTTGATGATACTCCAAAGGTTCTGTATAGGGTTGAGGTCAGGGGAAGATGGTGGCAATACCATGAGTTTATCTCCTTTTATGCCCATAGCAGCCAATGACTCAGAGGGATTCTTTGCAGCATGAGATGGTGCATTGACATGCATGAAGATGATTTTGCTCCTGAAGGCACAATTCTGATTTTTATACCATGGAAGAAAGTTGTCAGTCAGAAACTCTATATACTTTGCCGAGGTCATTTTCACACCTTCAGGAACCTTAAAGGGCCCTACAAGCTGTTTCCCCATGATTTTGGCCCAAAACATGACTCCTCCATCTCCTTGCTGACGTTGCAGCCTTATTGGGACATGGTGGCCATCCACCAACCATCCACTACTCTATCCATCTGGACCACCCAGGGTTGCTCGACACTCATCAGTAAACGAGACTGTTTGGAAATCAGTCTTCATGTGTGTCTGGGCCCACTGCAACCGTTTCTGCTTGTGAACACTGTTTAGGGGTGGCCGAATAGTAGGTTTTTGCACCACAGCAAGCCTTTGAAGGATCCTACACCTTGAGGTTCGAGGGACTCCAGAGGCACCAGCAGCTTCAAATAACTGTTTGCTGCTTTGTAATGGTATTTTGGCAGCTGCACTCTTTATCCAATGAATTTGTCTGGCAGAAACCTTCCTCATTATGCCTTTATCTGCATGAACTCTGTCTGTGCTCTGTTTCAGTCACAAATCTCTTCACAGTATGATGATCACTCTTAAGTTTTCGTGAAATATCTAATGTTTTCATACCTTGACCAAGGCATTGCACTATTTAATGCTTTTCAGCAGCAGAGAGATCCTTTTTATTTGCCATATTGCTTGAAACCTGTGGTCTGCTTAATAATGTGGAACATCATTTTTAAGTAGTTTTCCTTTAATTAGAATCACCTGGAAAACTAATGATCACATGTGTTTAAGATTGATTTTAGTGATCCATTGAGCCCTGAGACACAATACCATCCACGAGTTTATTTGAAAAACAAAACAATTAAATCTTAATGACACTTAAATCCAATTTGCATAATAATTTGGAACATGGTGTACACTAGACATCTGAATACAGAGGTGCACCCACAAACAATATATAATTGGTTATTATGCAACCTCATAGATTGTAAGCTTGCGAGTAGGGCCCTCATTCCTTTTGGTATCTGTTGATCTATGTGTTTATTGTTATGCTTAATGTCCATTGTCTGTACAAGTCCCCTCTAAAATGTAAAGTGTTGGCACTATAGAAATAAAATTATTATAATTATTATTATTAACCGACCATTCCAAATATAAATTATAATCCACCACTGTGCACCCAGTAACTATAAATAGCCACTTTCCCCATTTAATATATAAATTAATTAGCACCTGTACTCTTTCCCCCAATTCATTACCAGTCACTTCATCCTCAACGCCCCCCACTATGTACCTGCCACTCTAACCCTAACCCCGATTCATTATAGTTACATGCCCCTCCCACCCCAATTCATTGTCATGTCTTTCTCTCTCACCCTCTATTCATTATCAACTGCTCTACCCCACATTCAATACATCATTTACTCCCCCACCCTTAAAATTAATTATTTGCTCTTCCCCTAGATCATCATTTGCTCTCCCCACCCCCTCTTCAATTGATCATTTGCTCTCCCCACCCCCACCTTCAATTAAATTGCTGTCCCCTGTCCCTCACACTGAATTTATCATTTTGCAGTCCCCCCACTTTAATTTGAAGTCCCCTTACTTCATTCATTGCAGTCCCTTATCACCTCCTCACTTCATCTGCAGTGCCCCTTCATCATTTGCAGCCCCCTATCCCCCTTCCATTTCATCATGAGCAGTCCCACATCAGACACATTTCATCATGTGCAGTCCTGCAGTCCCATTCTCCCACTTCATCATGTGCAGTCCCCTTACCCCCCACTTCAACATGTGCAGTCACCCTTACCCCCCACTTCATGTGCAGTCCATCTTACACTCCACTTTATCATGTGCAGTCCCCATTACCCCCCACTTCATGTGCAGATCACCTTACCCCCACTTCATCATATGCAGTCCCCTTTAACCCCCACTTCATCATGTGCAGTCCCCCTTACCCCCCACTTCATCATGTGCAGTCCCCCTTACCCCCCACTTCATGTGCAGCCCCACTCCCCCTTCATCATGCACAATCCCCCTTACCCCCACATCATCATGTGCAGCCCCATTCCATCATACAGCCCCACTCTCCCCACTTCATCATGTGCAGTCTCCTTTATCCACTAAACTATCATGTGCAGCCCCACTCCATCATGTACAGCCCCACTCAACCTTCATCATGTGCAGCCCCACTTACCCCCTCACTCTATCATGTGCAGTCTCCTTTAACCCCCAAATTCCATCATGTGCAGTCTCCTTACACCTCCCACTTCATCACTTGCAGTTACCCACCATTAAATTTATTTTATAAAGAAAACAAAAAAGTTCTTTATACTTACCTCACCAGTCACTCCCCTGCAGTGCCTCTCTGCTTCTAGCATCCGGGTCATGTCGGCGCGTGCGTGAGGATGCCATTGCGCATGCCCAACACCTAACCTGGAAGTATAGAGAACATGAAGGGAGCAGTAGCTGCGCAGCCGTCAAGGTGACAGCCAAGCATAGCTCCTGGCCCCAGCGCAGACGTGTGCGCTGACTGTGATGCGGCTGTGTCTGCTGCCGGCCACGTCACAGTACAGCAGACATGGCTGCGCACAATTTGCTGTGTGGCTGTAGCCACCACCAGGCAGCCGGCCCTGAACAGCAGCTGGGGGAGCGGCCCGGGGGGCATTTGCCTCTTTGCCACCTGGGCCAGTCAGCCCCTGTCAGTGGCTCTGCAAATGCAACATAACGCCCGCAGACCATTCTATCAAAGCCTGCATTCCAAAATGGCGCTCCTTCCCTTCCGAGCTCTGCCGTGCGCCCAAACAGTGGTTTACCCCCACATATTGGGTACCAGCATACTCAGGACAAATTGGACAACAACTTTTGGGGTCCAATTTCTCTTGTTACCCTTGTGAAAATAAAAATTTGGGGGCTAAAAAATCTTTTTTGTGGGAAAAAAATATATTTTTTATTTTCACTACTCTGCATTATAAACTTCTGTGAAGCACTTGGGCATTCAAAGTTCTCACCACATATCTAGATAAGTTCCTTGGGGGGTCTATTTTCCAAAATGGGGTCACTTGTTGGGGGTTTCTACTGTTTAGGTACATCAGTGGCTCTGCAAACGCAACATAACGCCAGCAGACAATTCTATCAAAGTCTGCATTCCAAAACGGCGCTCCTTCCCTTCCGAGCTCAGCCATGCGCCCAAACAGTGGTTTACCCCCACATATGGGGTACCAGCATACTCAGGACAAATTGGACAACAACTTTTGGGGTCCAATTTCTCTTGTTACCCTTGTGAAAATAAAAACTTGGGGGCTAAAAAATCTTTTTTGTAAAAAAAAATATATTTTTTATTTTCACGACTCTGCATTATAAACTTCTGTGATGCACTTGGGCATTCAAAGTTCTCACTACACATCTAGATAAGTTCCATGGGGGGTCTAGTTTCCAAAATGGGGTCACTTTTGGGGGGTTTCTACTGTTTAGTCACATCAGGGGCTCTCCAAACGCGACATGGCGTCCGATCTCAATTCCAGTCAATTTTGCATTGAAAAGTCAAATGGCGCTCCTTTGCTTCCGAGCTCAGCCATGCGCCCAAACAGTGGTTTACCCCCACATATGGGGTGTCGGCGTACTCAGGACAAATTGTCCAACAACTTCTGGGGTCCATTTTCTCCTGTTACCCTTGGTAAAATAAAAATTTGGAGGCAAAAAGATCATTTTTGTAGAAAAAATGCGATTTTTTTATTTTCACGGCTCTACGTTATAAACTTCTGTGAAGCACCTGGGGGTTTAAAGTGCTCACCACACATCTAGATAAGTTCCTTAAGGGGTCTAGTTTCCAAAATGGTGTCATTTGTGGGGGGTTTCCACTGTTTAGGCACATCAGGGGCTCTCCAAACGTGACATGGCGTCCGATCTCAATTCCAGCCAATTCTACATTGAAAAAGTAAAACGACACTCCTTCACTTCCAAGCTCTGCGGTGCGCCCAAACAGTGGTTTACCCCCACATATGGGGTATCGACGTACTCAGGAGAAATTGCACAACAACTTTTGTGGTCTAATTTCTCCTGTTACCCTTGTGAAAATAAGAATTTGTGGGCGAAAAAATCATTTTTGTGAAAACAAATGCGATTTTTTATTTTCACGGCTCTACGTTATAAACTTCTGTGAAGCACTTGGGGGTTCAAAGTGCTCACCACACATCTAGATAAGTTCCTTAAGGGCATACATATTAATCCTATATGACCTATAGCTAATACTTGCTTGGTCCCATTCCGTGCAATCAAATAAAACAACAGAACCACATAAACTCATAACATGGCTCAAGGAATGAAAAAATACAATTTTTAATTAAACCTAAGTGAAAACAAGCCTATTGACGGTCCTTCTGCTAGGTTACAAGTCAAATCAGGGACGCTAAAATGCGGGTAACCTAGCAGAAGGACCGTCAATAGGCTTGTTTTCACTTAGGTTTAATTACCAGTGATAGTCTTTGAAATTTTAACAAAGGTTCAGACCATTATCATTAAGTGTTATTATCACTAAGATCAGGAGTATTTATTGGGAATGTGGTTGTGCAATAAGAAGTATATATGTATAGTGCCTCAGTTTTGAGTGATGGCTTAATTGCACTGTGAGGTACTTTGGTTTTGTTGTTTTTATTGTTATGTCCAGATTATGTCAATAAAATTGTATTTTTTCATTCCTTGAGCCATGTTATGAGTTTATGTGGTTCTGTTGTTTTATAAGTTCCTTAAGGGGTCTTGTTTCCAAAATGGTGTCACTTGTGGGGGGTTTCCACTGTTTAGGCACATTAGGGGCTCTCCAAACGCGACATGGTGTCCGATCTCAATTCCAGCCAATTCTGCATTGAAACAGTCAAACGGCGCTCCTTCTCTTCCAAGCTCTGCGGTGCGCCCAAACAGTGGTTTACCTCCACATATAGGGTATCGGCGTACTCAGGAGAAATTGCACAACAAAATTTGTGGTTAAATTTCTGTTTTTACACTTGTGAAAATTAAAAAAAATGGTTCTGAAGTAAAATGTTTGCAAAAAAAAGTTAAATGTTCATTTTTTTCTTCCACATTGTTTCAGTTCCTGTGAAGTACGTAAAGGGTTAATAAACTTATTTGATGTGGTTTTGAGCAGCTTGAGGGGTGCAGTTTTTAGAATGGTTTCACACTTGGTTATTTTCTATCATATAGACCCCTCAAAATGACTTCAAAGGTGATGTGGTCCCTAAAAAAAACATGGTGTTGTAAAAATGAGAAATTGCTGGTCAACTTTTAACCCTTATAACTCCCTAACAAAAAAAAATGTTGTTTCCAAAATTGTGCTGATGTAAAATGGACATGTGGGAAATGTTATTTATTAACTATTTTTCGTGACATATCTCTCTGATTTAAGGGCATAAAAATACAAAGTTTGAAAATTGCAAAATTTTAAAAATTTTCGCCATATTTCCATTTTTTTCATAAATAATCGCAAGTAATATCGAAGAAATGTTACCACTATCTTGAAGTACAATATGTCATGAAAAAACAATCTCAGAATCAGTGGGATCCGATAAAGCGTTCCAGAGTTATAACCTCATAAAGTGACAGTGGTCAGAATTGTAAAAATTGGCTCGGTCATTAAGTACCAAATTGGCTCTGTCACTAAGGGGTTAAAAATCTGCTGCAAATATTTCCGTACGCATACCCTTACTTACAGTTACTTGCAAAAGTATTCATCCCCCCCCTGGCTTTCTACCCATTTTATTTCATTACAACCAGTGTGTAAATATTTTTGTAATCCCTGAAAACAGTACCACTGGCGCTCAACACTGCTGCCCACTGAATCTGTGGGACTAACCCGTATAGTCACCCAGCTGCTGGTACCTCAGAACATGTGCCACTTCTGAAAAAACCAGTTAGATGAACTCAAAATGATACCGCGCTTAGGTGATACAGGATATTCTATCTATAATAACCGGAATGGCATCCAAGTAGCTGTGACAATGAATGTGAATGTACAACTGCAAATGGTGGTGGACTCAGTGCTGGACTACTGAGCCACCTGGTAGCCTATACGTACTTGCAAAATGCACTAACTGCACAAAGAAGAAGCCAAAAAAATGCCCTGTTTACAATGAATGTGAATTACCAGACACAATTACTTCATGTATGAGGGCCGTTTCTTCCTACAACAATGGGGAATGGCAATGGGGACGCGTTTCGCTCCCTCTTTCGCTAACATCTACGTAGCCAAGTGGAAGGAGTCAGCTATCTATGATAGAGGCCACAGCTACTTGGATGCCATTCCGGTTATTATAGATAGAATATCCTGTATCACCTAAACGCGGTATCATTTTGAGTTCATCTATTTTTGTAATCCGATTTGTGCGTGATGCATCAGCACTAAATAGTCTAAGTTGGTGAAGTGAGCAAAATATAGGCATGGCTTATGAGATGAAATAACTAAAAATTGTCATGTGCAAATGTATTTACCCCATTTGCTGTGAAGCCTCTAAAAATTTCTGGTGCAAGCAATTGCCTTCATAAGTCACATACTTAGTGACAGGACGTCCCCCTGTGTGCAATCTGTCACACGTCTGTCAGTATATACACTTTACCTTCTCTGAAAGGCCACAGAGGCTGCAACACCATTAACAAGAGACACCACTAACCAAACACCATGAAGACCAAGGAGATCTCCAAACAAATCAGGGACAAAGTTGAGAAGTACAAGTCAGGGTTTGGCTATAAAAATATCCCAATCTCTGATGATCTCCTCGAGCACCATCAAATCTATTATCATTAACCCCTTCCCAACCTTTGACGCCACGTAGGAGTCATGAAAGTCGGTGCCAATCCGACCTGTGACGCCTATGTGGCGTCATGGAATGATCGCGTCCCTGCAGATCGGGTGAAAGGGTTAACTCCAATTTCACCCGATCTGCAGGGACAGGGGGAGTGGTACTTCAGCCCAGGGGGGGGTGGCTTCACCCCCCCCCCCCCCGTGGCTACGATCGCTCTGATTGGCTGTTGAAAGTGAAACAGCCAATCAGAGCGATTTGTAATATTTCACCTATGAAAATGGTGAAATATTACAATCCAGCCATGGCCGATGCTGCAATATCATCGGCCATGGCTGGAAAACCTAATCTGCCCCCCCCACCGCCACCGATCGCCTCCCCAATCCTCCTTTCTGCCCCGTACTGTGGTCCGCTCCCCTCCGTCCTCCTGTCCGCTCCCCCGTCCTCCTGTCCGCTCCCCCCGTGCTTCGATCCACCCCCCGTGCTCCGATCCCCCCCGTGCTCCGATCCCCCCCCTCATACTTACCGAGCCTCGCGGTGTCCGTCCGTCTTCTTCATGGGCACCGCCATCTTCCAAAATGGCGGGCGCATGCGCAGTGCGCCCGCCGAATCTGCTGGCCGGCAGATTCGTTCCAGGTACATTTTGATCACTGTGATAAAACCTATCACAGTGATCAAAATAAAAAAAATTGTAAATGAACCCCCCCTTTATCACCCCCATAGGTAGGGACAATAATAAAAATAAAGAAAATATATATTGTTTTTTTCTTCCCCGGTTAGGGTTAGGGTTAGGGTTAGAATTAGGGTTAGAACTAGAGTTAGGGTTAGATTAGACTATGTGCACACATGGTGCGGATTTGGCTGTGGATCCGCAGCGGATTGGCCGCTGCGGATTCGTAGCAGTTTTCCATCAGGTTTACAGTACCATGTAAACCTACTGAAAACCAAATCCGCTGTGCCCATGGTGCGGAAAATACCGCGCGGAAACGCTGTGTTGTATTTTCCGCAGCATGTCAATTCTTTGTGTGGATTCCGTTTTACACCTGCTCCTCAATAGGAATCCGCTGGTGAAATCCGCACAAAAAACACTGGAAATCCGCGGTAAATGCGCAGGTAAAATGCAGTGCCTTTTACCTGCGGATTTTTCAAAACTGGTGCGGAAAAATATCACACGAATCTGCAATGTGGGCACAAAGCCTTAGGGTTAGGGTTGGAATTAGAGTTAGGGTTGGAATTAGGGCTAGGGTTGGAAATAGGGTTAAGATTTGGCTTGTGGTTAGGGTTAGGGGTGTGTTGGGGTTAGGGTTGTGGTTAAGGTTGGCATTAGGGTTAGGGTTAGGATTAGGGATGTGTCATGAATCCCAATGGCTAGGGATAGCACAGGACAAGCAAAGTACAAATAACTAACGGACGAGCTCTAGGGTGATGGAACCTGGGCTGACCGCTGCCCTACGCCTGACAAACGCAACTAGAGATAGCCAGGGAGCGTGCCTACGTTGGTTCTAGACGCCACGCACCAGCCTAAGGGCTAACTAGTACTGCAGAGAAAATAAAGACCTCACTTGCCTCCAGAGGAATGAACCCCAAAAGATATAGTTGCCCCCCACATGTATTGACGGTGAAATGAGAGGAAGGCACACACTTAGAGATGATATATATAGCTTTAGCAAATTGAGGCCCGCTGTAAACTAGAAAGCAGAACGATACAAAAGGGGACTGAGCGGTCAGCAAAAAACCCTAATCAAAAAAACCATCCTGAGATTACAAGAACCCATGTGCCAACTCATGGCACATGGGGAGAACCTCAGTCCACTAGAGCTACCAGCTAGCATAGAGACATAATAAGCAAGCTGGACAAAAAACCAAACAACTGAAAATCAGCACTTAGCTTATCCTGAAAGATCTGGGAGCAGGTAGGCAGGAACCAAACAGAGCACATCTGAATACATTGATAGCCGGCAAGGAAATGACAGAAAGGCCAGGTAAAATAGGAAACACCCAGCCTCTGATGGACAGGTGGAAACCAAAGGCCGCAACCCACCAAAGTCACCCAGTACCAGCAGCAACCACCAGAGGGAGCCCACAAACAGAATCCACAACAGTACCCCCCCCTTGAGGAGGGGTCACCGAACCCTCACGAGAACCCCCAGGGCGATCAGGGTGAGCTCTATGGAAGGCGCGGACCAAATCAGTCGCATGAACATCGGAGGCGACCACCCAGGAATTATCCTCCTGACCATAACCCTTCCACTTAACCAAATACTGGAGTTTGCGTCTGGAAACACGAGAATCCAAGATCTTCTCAACAACATACTCCAATTCTCCCTCCACCAGCACCGGAGCAGGAGGCTCAACCGAAGGAACAACGGGCACCTCATACCTCCGCAACAACGACCGATGGAACACATTATGAATAGCAAACGATGCTGGGAGATCCAAACGAAAAGATACAGGGTTAAGAATCTCCGAGATCCTATAAGGACCGATGAACCGAGGCTTGAACTTAGGAGAAGAGACCTTCATAGGGACAAAACGAGAAGACAACCACACCAAATCCCCAACAAGAAGTCGGGGACCCACGCGGCGACGGCGATTAGCAAACTGCTGAGTCTTCTCCTGAGATAACTTCAAATTGTCCACCACCTGATTCCAAATCTGATGTAGCCTGTCCACCACCACGTCCACTCCAGGACAATCCGAAGACTCCACCTGACCAGAGGAAAAACGAGGATGAAACCCCGAATTACAAAAAAAAGGAGAGACCAACGTGGCAGAACTAGCCCGATTATTAAGAGCAAATTCGGCCAGTGGCAAAAAAGCAACCCAGTCATCTTGATCAGCAGAAACAAAACACCTCAAATAAGTTTCCAAGGTCTGATTAGTTCGCTCCGTCTGGCCATTCGTCTGAGGATGGAATGCAGACGAGAAAGACAAATCAATGCCCATCTTGGCACAAAACGTCCGCCAAAATCTAGACACAAACTGGGATCCCCTGTCAGAAACGATATTCTCCGGAATCCCATGCAAACGAACCACGTTCTGAAAAAATAAAGGGACCAACTCAGAGGAGGAGGGCAACTTAGGCAAGGGCACCAAATGAACCATCTTAGAAAAGCGGTCACACACAACCCAGATAACGGACATTTTCTGTGAAACCGGGAGATCAGAAATAAAATCCATGGAAATGTGCGTCCAAGGCCTCTTCGGGATGGGCAAGGATAACAACAACCCACTGGCCCGAGAACAGCAAGGCTTAGCTCGAGCACACACTTCACAAGACTGCACAAAGGTACGCACATCCCTAGACAAGGAAGGCCACCAAAAAGACCTGGCCACCAAGTCTCTAGTACCAAATATTCCAGGATGACCAGCCAACACAGAAGAATGGACCTCGGAGATGACTCTACTGGTCCAATCATCCGGAACAAACAGTCTTTCTGGTGGACAACGATCCGGTTTATCCACCTGAAACTCCTGCAATGCACGTCGCAAGTCTGGGGATACGGCGGACACTATTACCCCATCCCTAAGGATACCAGTAGGCCCAGAGTCTCCAGGAGAGTCAGGCACAAAACTCCTGGAAAGAGCATCTGCCTTCACATTCTTTGAACCTGGCAGGTATGAAACCATGAAATTGAAACGAGAAAAAAACAACGACCAACGAGCCTGTCTAGGATTCAAACGCCTGGCAGACTCAAGGTAAATGAGATTCTTGTGATCAGTCAAGACCACCACACGATGTTTAGCACCCTCAAGCCAATGACGCCACTCCTCAAATGCCCACTTCATGGCCAAAAGCTCCCGATTACCCACCTCATAATTGCGCTCGGCGGGCGAGAATTTTCTAGAGAAGAATGCACATGGCTTCATCACCGAGCCATTAGAACTTCTCTGTGACAAAACCGCCCCCGCTCCAATCTCGGAAGCATCAACCTCAACCTGAAAAGGAAGTGAAACATCTGGTTGACACAACACAGGAGCAGAAGAAAACCGGCGCTTAAGTTCCTGAAAGGCCCCCACGGCCGCAGGAGACCAATCAGCAACATCAGCACCCTTTTTAGTCAAATCAGTCAAAGGTTTAACAATACTGGAAAAATTAGCAATGAACCGACGATAAAAATTAGCAAACCCCAAGAACTTCTGAAGGCTCTTAACAGATGTAGGCTGTGTCCAGTCACAAATAGCCTGAACCTTGACGGGATCCATCTCAATAGTAGAAGGAGAAAAAATGTACCCCAAAAAAGAAATCTTCTGGACTCCGAAGAGACACTTTGAGCCCTTCACAAACAGAGAATTGGCCCGCAGAACCTGAAACACCTTCCTGACCTGTAGAACATGAGACTCCCAGTCATCAGAAAACACCAAAATATCATCCAAATACACAATCATAAACTTATCCAGATATTCACGGAAAATATTGTGCATAAAGGACTGAAAGACTGACGGAGCATTGGAGAGTCCAAAAGGCATTACCAAATACTCAAAATGGCCCTCAGGCGTATTAAATGCGGTTTTCCACTCATCACCCTGTTTTATCCGCACCAGATTATACGCACCGCGAAGATCTATCTTAGTGAACCACCTAGCCCCCTTAATGCGAGCAAACAAATCAGTCAATAATGGCAATGGATACTGATATTTGACTGTAATCTTATTCAGAAGGCGATAATCTATACAAGGCCTCAGGGAACCATCTTTTTTTGCCACGAAAAAAAAACCTGCTCCCAGAGGGGACGAAGATGGACGAATATGTCCCTTTTCCAAGGACTCCTTAATATAATTCCGCATAGCAGTATGCTCTGGCAGTGACAGATTAAATAAACGACCCTTAGGGAACTTACTGCCCAGAATCAATTCTATAGCACAGTCACACTCTCTATGAGGAGGGAGCGAATTGAGCTTAGGCTCCTCAAAAACATCCCTATAGTCAGACAAAAACGCAGGGATCTCAGAAGGAGTAGATGAAGCGATTGAAATCGGAGGTGCATCATCATGAACCCCCTGACATCCCCAGCTTAACACAGACATTGTTTTCCAGTCCAGGACAGGATTATGAGCTTGTAACCATGGCAGACCAAGCACTAGTACATCATGTAAATTATACAGTACAAGGAAGCGAATCACCTCCTGATGAACGGGAGTCATGCGCATGGTCACTTGTGTCCAATACTGCGGTTTATTCATAGCCAATGGTGTACAGTCAATTCCCTTCAGAGGAATAGGAACTTCCAGAGGCTCCAGACTAAAACCGCAGCGTTTAGCAAATGACCAATCCATTTTTCCGCCTATAATTTTGCCGTTCACTTCTGGACTGAATTCTATCACATTGCATAGTCTCAGGTGCCTGTTCAGACGACACCGCCAACTGGTGCACGGGTTTGCGCTCCCGTAAACGCCGATCAATCTGAATGGCCATAGCCATAGACTCATTCAGACCTGTAGGCGTAGGGAACCCCACCATAATATCCTTAATGGCCTCAGAAAGACCATTTCTGAAGTTTGCAGCCAGGGCGCACTCATTCCACTGAGTAAGCACCGACCATTTCCGAAATTTTTGACAATATATTTCCGCTTCATCATGCCCCTGAGAAAGGGCTAATAAAGCCTTTTCAGCCTGAATCTCCAGGTTAGGTTCCTCATAGAGCAATCCCAATGCCAGAAAAAATGCATCCACACTGAGCAATGCAGGATCCCCTGGTGCCAATGCAAATGCCCAATTCTGAGGGTCGCCCCGCAGGAAAGATATTACAATCTTGACCTGTTGAGCAGGGTCTCCAGAGGAGCGAGATTTTAAAGAAAGAAACAATTTACAATTGTTCCTGAAATTCAGGAAGGTAGATCTATCTCCAGAAAAGAACTCTGGAATAGGAATTCTAGGTTCAGACATGGGAGTGTGAACAACAAAATCCTGTATGTTTTGAACTTTTGCCGCGAGATTACTCAGGCTGGAAGCCAAACTCTGGACATCCATGTTAAACAGCTAAGATCAGAGCCATTCAAGGGTTAAGAGGAGGTAAGAAGCAGCTAGACAGCAATTAAGGGCTAGGCAGCAAAACTCTGAAGGGAAAAAAAAAAAAAAATTCCCTTAAACACTTCTTTTTCTCCTGCTTCAGCCCAAACAATTAACACTTTGCGGTCCGGCTATACTGTCATGAATCCCAATGGCTAGGGATAGCACAGGACAAGCAAAGTACAAATAACTAACGGACGAGCTCTAGGGTGATGGAACCTGGGCTGACCGCTGCCCTACGCCTGACAAACGCAACTAGAGATAGCCAGGGAGCGTGCCTACGTTGGTTCTAGACGCCACGCACCAGCCTAAGGGCTAACTAGTACTGCAGAGAAAATAAAGACCTCACTTGCCTCCAGAGGAATGAACCCCAAAAGATATAGTTGCCCCCCACATGTATTGACTGTGAAATGAGAGGAAGGCACACACTTAGAGATGATATATATAGCTTTAGCAAATTGAGGCCCGCTGTAAACTAGAAAGCAGAACGATACAAAAGGGGACTGAGCGGTCAGCAAAAAACCCTAATCAAAAAAACCATCCTGAGATTACAAGAACCCATGTGCCAACTCATGGCACATGGGGAGAACCTCAGTCCACTAGAGCTACCAGCTAGCATAGAGACATAATAAGCAAGCTGGACAAAAAACCACACAACTGAAAATCAGCACTTAGCTTATCCTGAAAGATCTGGGAGCAGGTAGGCAGGAACCAAACAGAGCACATCTGAATACATTGATAGCCGGCAAGGAAATGACAGAAAGGCCAGGTAAAATAGGAAACACCCAGCCTCTGATGGACAGGTGGAAACCAAAGGCCGCAACCCACCAAAGTCACCCAGTACCAGCAGCAACCACCAGAGGGAGCCCACAAACAGAATCCACAACAGGGATGTGTTGGGTTAGGGTTGTGGTTAGGGGTGTGTTGGGGTTAGGGTTATATCTAGAGTTGGGATTAGGGTTTAGGGTGTGTTAGGGTTAGTGTTGGAGTTAGAATTGAGGGGTTTCCACTGTTTAGGCACATCAGGGGTCTCCAAACGCAACATGGCGCCACCATTGATTCCCGCAAATCTTGCGTTCAAAAAGTCAAATGGTGCTCCCTCCCTTCCGAGCCCCGACGTGCGCCCAAACAGTGGTTTACCTGTCATGGTTCTCAATGGCAAGAGAACGTAGTAAAGCATACAAAAAGGACTAGCTCTTGGAAGATGGGAACTCGAGCTGACTGTGAGCTAAACCTACCGCACAAATAACAGTGGCCGGGTAGCGTGCCTACGTTTTATCCCTAGACGCCCAGCGCCAGCCGGAGAACTGACTGACCCTAGCAGAGGAAAATACAGACCTGGCTTACCTCTAGAGAAATTTTCCCCAAAAGGCAGACAGTAGCCCCCACATATATTGTCGGTGATTTCAGAGGAAATTGACATACGAAGTATGAAGATAGGTTTAGCAAATTGAGGTCCGCTTACTAGATAGTAGGAAGACAGAAAAGGGAACTTCACAGTCAGCTGAAAACCCTTTCAAAACACCATCCTGGAATTACTTTAAGACTCTAATATCAACTCATGACACCAGAGTGGCAATTCCAGCTCACAAGAGCTTCCAGCCTCAGAAATAAACAATCACAGAGAACTGGAACAAAAATGCAAAACAAACTTAGGACTACAAGTCCAACTTAGCTGATAGTAGTCTAGGAGCAGGAACATGCAACAGAAAGGCTTCTGGTAACATTGTTGGCCGGCATAGAAATGACTGAGGAGCAAGGTTAAATAGACAACTCCCACATCCTGATGGAAACAGGTGAACAGAGGCGATGAAGCACACAAGTTCAGTACCACCAGTGACCACCGGGGGAGCCCAGAAACCAAATTCACAACAGTACCCCCCCCTCAAGGAGGGGGCACCGAACCCTCACCAGAACCACCAGGGCGATCAGGATGAGCCCTATGAAAGGCACGGACCAAATCGGAGGCATGAACATCAGAGGCTGTCACCCAAGAATTATCCTCCTGACCGTAGCCCTTCCACTTGACCAGATACTGAAGTCTCCGTCTAGAAACACGGGAGTCCAAGATCTTCTCGACAACGTACTCCAACTCACCCTCAACCAACACCGGAGCAGGAGGCTCAACGGAAGGCACAACCGGTACCTCATACCTGCGCAACAATGACCGATGGAAGACATTATGAATAGAAAAAGATGCAGGGAGGTCCAAACGAAAGGACACAGGGTTAAGAATCTCCAATATCTTGTACGGGCCGATGAACCGAGGCTTAAACTTAGGAGAAGAAACCTTCATAGGGACAAAACGAGAAGACAACCACACCAAGTCCCCAACACAAAGACGAGGACCAACACAACGACGGCGGTTGGCAAAATGCTGAGTCTTCTCCTGGGACAACTTCAAATTGTCCACCACATGCCCCCAAATCTGATGCAACCTCTCCACCACAGCATCCACTCCAGGACAATCCGAAGACTCCACCTGACCGGAAGAGAAACGAGGATGAAACTCCGAATTACAGAAGAAAGGAGAAACCAAGGTGGCAGAACTAGCCCGATTATTGAGGGCAAACTCCGCCAAGGGCAAAAAGGCAACCCAATCATCCTGATCCGCAGACACAAAACACCTCAAATAAGTCTCCAAGGTCTGATTAGTTCGCTCGGTCTGGCCATTAGTCTCAGGGTGGAAAGCAGACGAAAAAGACAAATCAATGCCCATCCTAGCACAGAACGCTCGCCAAAATCTAGACACGAATTGGGTTCCCCTGTCAGACACGATATTCTCCGGAATACCATGCAAGCGAACCACATTTTGAAAAAACAGAGGAACCAACTCGGATGAGGAAGGCAATTTAGGCAAGGGAACCAAATGGACCATCTTAGAGAAACGGTCACACACCACCCAGATGACAGACATCTTCTGAGAAACAGGGAGATCAGAAATAAAATCCATGGAGATGTGAGTCCAAGGCCTCTTCGGAATAGGCAAAGATAACAACAATCCACTAGCCCGAGAACAACAAGGCTTGGCCCGAGCACAAACATCACAAGACTGCACAAAACCTCGCACATCTCGCGACAGGGAAGGCCACCAGAAGGACCTAGCCACCAAATCCCTGGTACCAAAGATTCCAGGATGACCAGCTAACGCAGAAGAATGGACCTCCGATATGACTCTACTGGTCCAATCATCAGGAACAAACATTCTACCAGGCGGGCAACGATCAGGTCTATCCGCCTGAAACTCCTGCAAGACCCGACGCAAGTCTGGGGAAACAGCAGATAATATCACTCCATCCTTAAGGATACCTGTAGGTTCAGAATTACCAGGGGAATCAGGCTCAAAACTCCTAGAAAGGGCATCCGCCTTCACATTTTTAGAACCCGGTAGGTAAGAAACCACAAAATTAAACCGAGAGAAAAATAACGACCAGCGCGCCTGTCTAGGATTCAGGCGCCTGGCAGACTCAAGATAAATCAAATTCTTGTGGTCAGTCAATACCACCACCTGATGTCTAGCCCCCTCAAGCCAATGACGCCACTCCTCAAAAGCCCACTTCATAGCCAAGAGCTCCCGATTACCAATATCATAATTTCGCTCAGCGGGCGAAAATTTACGAGAAAAGAACGCGCAAGGTCTCATCACGGAGCAGTCGGAACTTTTCTGCGACAAAACCGCCCCAGCTCCGATTTCTGAAGCGTCGACCTCAACCTGAAAAGGAAGAGTAACATCAGGCTGACGCAATACAGGGGCGGAAGAAAAGCGGCGCTTAAGCTCCCGAAAGGCCTCCACAGCAGCAGGGGACCAATCAGCAACATCAGCACCCTTCTTAGTCAAATCAGTCAACGGTTTAGCAACATCAGAAAAACCAGTTATAAATCGACGATAAAAGTTAGCAAAGCCCAAAAACTTCTGAAGACTCTTAAGAGAAGAGGGCTGCGTCCAATCACAAATAGCCTGAACCTTGACAGGGTCCATCTCAATGGAAGAGGGGGAAAAAATGTACCCCAAAAACGAAATCTTTTGAACCCCAAAAACGCACTTAGAACCCTTTACACACAAGGAATTAGAGCGCAAAACCTGAAAAACCCTCCTGACCTGTTGGACATGAGAGTCCCAGTCGTCCGAAAAAATCAAAATATCATCCAGATACACAATCATAAATTTATCCAAATATTCACGGAAAATGTCATGCATAAAAGACTGAAAGACAGAAGGGGCATTTGAAAGACCAAAAGGCATTACTAAATACTCAAAATGGCCCTCAGGCGTATTAAATGCGGTTTTCCACTCATCCCCCTGCTTAATTCGCACTAAATTATACGCCCAACGAAGATCAATCTTAGAGAACCACTTGGCCCCCTTTATTCGAGCAAACAAATCAGTAAGCAGTGGCAAAGGATACTGATATTTAACCGTGATTTTATTCAAAAGCCGATAATCAATACACGGCCTCAAAGAGCCATCTTTTTTAGATACAAAGAAAAAACCGGCTCCTAAGGGAGATGACGAAGGACGAATATGTCCCTTTTCCAAGGACTCCTTAATATATTCCCGCATAGCAGCGTGTTCAGGCACAGATAGATTAAATAAACGACCCTTTGGAAACTTACTGCCCGGAATCAGATCTATTGTACAATCGCAATCTCTGTGCGGAGGTAGTGAACCAAGTTTAGGCTCCTCAAAAACGTCACGATAATCAGATAAAAATTCCGGAATCTCAGAGGGAATAGATGACGAAATGGAAACCAAAGGTACGTCCCCATGAGTCCCCTGACATCCCCAGCTTAACACAGACATAGCTTTCCAGTCGAGGACTGGGTTATGAGATTGCAGCCATGGCAATCCAAGCACCAACACATCATGTAGATTATACAACACAAGGAAGCGAATAATCTCCTGGTGATCCGGATTAATACGCATAGTTACTTGTGTCCAGTATTGTGGTTTATTACTAGCCAATGGCGTGGAGTCAATACCCTTCAGAGGTATAGGAACTTCCAGAGGCTCTAAATCAAACCCACAGCGTCTGGCAAAGGACCAATCCATAAGACTCAAAGCGGCGCCAGAGTCGACATAGGCGTCCGCGGTAATAGACGATAAAGAGCAAATCAGGGTCACAGATAGAATAAACTTGGACTGTAAAGTACCAATTGAAACAGACTTATCAACCTTCTTAGTACGTTTAGAGCATGCTGATATAACATGAGTTGAATCGCCACAATAGAAGCATAACCCATTTTTTCGCCTAAAATTCTGTCGTTCGCTTCTGGACAGAATTCTATCACATTGCATAATCTCTGGCGCCCTCTCAGTAGACACCGCCAAATGGTGCACAGGTTTGCGCTCCCGCAAACGCCGATCAATCTGAATAGCCATTGTCATGGACTCATTCAGACCTGCAGGCACAGGGAACCCCACCATAACATCTTTAATGGCATCAGAGAGACCCTCTCTGAAATTCGCCGCCAGGGCGCACTCATTCCACTGAGTAAGCACAGACCACTTACGAAATTTTTGGCAGTATATTTCAGCCTCATCTTGCCCTTGAGACAGGGCCATCAAGGCTTTTTCAGCCTGAATCTCTAAATGAGGTTCCTCATAAAGCAACCCCAAAGCCAGGAAAAACGCATCCACACTGAGCAACGCAGGATCCCCTGGTGCCAAAGCAAATGCCCAATCCTGAGGGTCGCCCCGGAGCAAGGATATTACAATCCTGACCTGCTGTGCAGGATCTCCAGCGGAGCGAGATCTCAGAGACAAAAATAATTTACAATTATGTTTGAAATTCTGGAAGCGAGATCTATCCCCGGAGAAAAATTCAGGCAAAGGTACTCTAGGTTCAGATATAGGAGCATGAATTACAAAATCCTGTAAATTTTGAACCTTCATAGCGAGATTGTTCAGACCTGTAGCTAAACCCTGAGGATCCATTTTCATCAGGTGAAGTCAGAACCATTCAAGGATTAGAAGGAGAGAGAGACGAAGGCTGCAGTAAGCAGAGAAGCTAGTAAATCAACTAATGAGCAAACTCAGAAAAAAAAAAAAAATTCTCTGCAGACTTCTTTTCTCTCCTTACTTCTGCCAATAATTTTAACCCTTGGCCGGCCAAACTGTCATGGTTCTCAATGGCAAGAGAACGTAGTAAAGCATACAAAAAGGACTAGCTCTTGGAAGATGGGAACTCGAGCTGACTGTGAGCTAAACCTACCGCACAAATAACAGTGGCCGGGTAGCGTGCCTACGTTTTATCCCTAGACGCCCAGCGCCAGCCGGAGAACTGACTGACCCTAGCAGAGGAAAATACAGACCTGGCTTACCTCTAGAGAAATTTTCCCCAAAAGGCAGACAGTAGCCCCCACATATATTGTCGGTGATTTCAGAGGAAATTGACATACGAAGTATGAAGATAGGTTTAGCAAATTGAGGTCCGCTTACTAGATAGTAGGAAGACAGAAAAGGGAACTTCACAGTCAGCTGAAAACCCTTTCAAAACACCATCCTGGAATTACTTTAAGACTCTAATATCAACTCATGACACCAGAGTGGCAATTCCAGCTCACAAGAGCTTCCAGCCTCAGAAATAAACAATCACAGAGAACTGGAACAAAAATGCAAAACAAACTTAGGACTACAAGTCCAACTTAGCTGATAGTAGTCTAGGAGCAGGAACATGCAACAGAAAGGCTTCTGGTAACATTGTTGGCCGGCATAGAAATGACTGAGGAGCAAGGCTAAATAGACAACTCCCACATCCTGATGGAAACAGGTGAACAGAGGCGATGAAGCACACAAGTTCAGTACCACCAGTGACCACCGGGGGAGCCCAGAAACCAAATTCACAACATTTACCCCCACATATGGGGTACCAGCATACTCAGGACAAACTGGGTAACAATTATTGGGGTCCAATTTCTCCTGTTACCCTTGCGAAATTAAAAAATTGCTTGCTAAAACATAATTTTAGAGGAATGAAAAATTATTTTTTATTTTCACGGCTCTGCGTTATAAACTTCTGTGAAGGACTTGGGGGTTCAAAGTGCTTACCACACATCTAGATAAGTTCCTTAGGGGGGGGTCTAGTTTCCAAAATGGGGTCACTTGTGGGGGGTTTCTACTGTTTAGGCACATCAGGGGCTCTGCAAATGCAACGTGACACCCGCAGACCATTCCATCAAAATCTGCATTTCAAAACGTCACTGCTTCCCTTCCGAGCCCCGACTTGTGCCCAAACAGTGGTTTACCCCCATATATGGGGTATCAGTGTACTCAGGACAAACTGGGCAACAACTATTGGGGTCCAATTTCTCCTGTTACATTTGTGAAAATAAAAAATTGTTTGCTAAAATATCATTTTTGAGGAAAGAAAAATGATTTTTTATTTTCACGGCTCTGCGTTATAAACTTCTGTGAAGCACTTGGGGGTTCAAAGTGCTCACCACATATCTAGATAAGTTCCTTGGGGGGTCTGGTTTCCAAAATGGGGTCACTTGTGGGGGGTTTCTACTGTTTAGGCACATCAGGGG